>NC_139604.1:35985101-36585101 GCF_964270895.1 Podarcis filfolensis | reverse complement strand
ACACTTAAGCTTGGCTGCAGCTAGCAATGCAGTCATAGTTCCAGGACCAACGTCACATATAGTTATTTTGTGTTTGCAATAGACTTTCCAAAGGCAACAATCAGAGACTGCATTCCCTTAAAGTACATCAAAGTGACTCGTCGGTTACATAGCTGATCCTTGCTTTTAAAATACCAGCCCAAAGATTAATGGGCAATTATTAATTTTCCCTTTAAAAAAAAAAAAAAAAATCACTCATAGCACCAGTTGATTCCACTACTGTCCATCATTCCTGAAAGCCATTTGAGAGAGGGAGACTAGGAAAGCCCCTGCTTCAGAAAGTTATACATTCAACACCAGTGTGACTGTCTGGCAATGTTAAGGACCATCTGTTAATAGTAACGTCATTCTGAAAAATTCAGTTTTCAGAGACCACATTCTCTGTAGTCATTCCATATGCCACAATTAATCAGAAAGTTGACTAGCCTGTGAGTAGAATGCTCTCATGTTTAAAGGTACCAGTCCCTTTCTGAGCCAGCAAGGCCTGTATTTAATTGACTTAAGTTCTGAGAATAACATTCGGCTCTGGGCAAAAAACCAGGATACAAAATCCACAGGGCTCCATTTCTTAAACACAAAAGTGGGTGTGGCGGGAGTTTCACATCTCATTATCCCTTAAAATGCCAATCCGCTTCATGTTGCACATGGGGCTGAATAACCACAGCCCTTATGGATTTCTACAGTTGTAATTAATTCCCCATCTTACAATTGCTCGGAGTATGCATATGGGTGGCTTCCATGCATGTCAATAGCTCTATAACCACACAGGGATGCACAACACATTCTTTGCCTTGTTCCTCTGTGGCAAATTGTCCCAATTTGAGCTCAGTTCTTTACTGGACTTTACAGGCATTGTCACTGTATGCAAGAGGTCCTTTCTTTGGCCTGGGTGAATCAAGGAAACCACTTAGTGCAACCTTTTAGATTGTGGGAGCATCACTTTTGGTACAGAAGCAAGCATGAGAGTTTTCTCCTTCCCAGTATTTTTGCTGGGAATAATAATTTGTTTTGTTCAGCTTACTGGGGGTGGTGGCGGATGGATGGTCAAAGAAGGAAAAAAGGTCTTCATATTCTAGAACAGGAGTGAAAGAAGCCCTGGTTCTCCAGGTGTTATGGACTCCAAGTCCCATCAGTCCAATGGTGAGAGGTGATGGACATTGTAGTCTGACCACAGCTGGAAGGTCAACAGGTTCCCTACCTGTGCCCTAGAGAGACAAGAAGAGGAATTTCCTAGCAACAACAGGAAGAGCAGAATAACGTTAGCCCAAGACTGGACAACTTGGTTTCAAGTTCCTCAGGCTGATTGAGAAGAAAGACAAGGATCTTCCCTGAAAGTGGCCCCAACCATGTGGTGAGGAAAGCAGTACCTAGCATAACTTGGTGAGCACTGGTGGAAGTGGCATTCAATATTAGATCTAGGGCAGAGATAAACACTATAAGGCCTTTGGCCTTCTCTGGTCTGAAATTGCTTTCCCCCTGGAACGGGACTTGCTCCAGGTTTGCAAGGGCCTTTGGCAAAGAAATCACTGGGAGACCACTTCAGGGAGCCTCAGTGGGCTTACTTAGCTTACTTAAGGATGCTGAGTGCTGATGTCAAGCGTGCTTTTGAATGTTCATCCCAGGAACGTTTACTGGGATATAGTGGTAGAACATATGCCTTGCATCTGAAAGATTCAATCATCAATCAGCAATCATCATCATCATCATCATCATCATCATTTATTGGATCTCTGTACTGCTTTTCTGCCAGTGCAATTTGCAATTTAAACACAGAAACAAAAATAATATGTAAAACAAAGTCTGACATTGTCCTCCCATGCCAATCGGTAGTTGATGGTATGTGTGCTCTGTCAGACACACAGGTTATAAGCAGCCCCCAGGAAAGGTGGGGTGGGAGCTGCCACAAGCAGTTCTCTCAGGCCGCTGCTGGTTCTGGCAGGAGCTGACGATTTGTGCACCCCCTGACCTGGGATGCCTTACTTATGAAGAGTCCTTGATAAATAGACCAAAGGCCACCCAGTCCAGTGTCCTGTTCCCACACTGACCTACAAGATCCCTCTGGAAAGCCCACAGCACTCTTCCACTCATGTTCCTCAGCACGGTGTCTCTGTTCCTGACATTCTTCCTGCCAACATACTGCTGCATACTGGGGCAGAGAAGGGCAGGAGCGAGTTGACCCATGCAGAGCTGCAAAAAAACTCTCTACCTGAAGTCCTGGGGAGTCAGTGTAGACAATACCACGCTAGATGAACCAATTGACTGTGTTCAGTATAAGACAGCTTCACTATGATCCAATGACAGAGACCTATGTCTGGATGCGGAATCTGTACAAACTGGTATTATGCTTCCATTAGTGGTGTGTGTGTGTGTGTGTGTGTTCTCATACATTGCTCTGTTTAAATCAAAACACATTTCCCTCACAATTTGTTCTGTGTCCCGCCCGCCCTCTTTTAACAGAACACGTTTTGCACACACCTCCTCCTTTGGTTCTTATAGAAGAAGTGATGGAATTCTGACTGTGCACTGAGAACTGTTACAAGCTCCATTAAACGAAATGAAAAGCATCTTTTGTGAATAACTCCCCCCACAAGAAATCTTAGATTTCCAGGCATCCCTTTACCTACCTTCATGAAACAACTTATACATTCGTAAAACCTTCATTGAAGGCAGCTCTGCAGTTTTATAGAAAACAACATGCCAGGGATGCAAAGATCTTGCCAGTTCTGTGAAAAATGACACCAATTAAAGCTTAAATTGCTTGTTTTCTCATAAGGTACATATTTTCATAACTTTGAAATCAAATAATTGCCGCTTTTATATTAAATACAATAAAACAAAAAGGATGCTAGTTTAGAGGAACTGCTACAAGCATTTTAATATAATTTTCCCACCATTTAAAGTCACAAAATATGGAAAGCAAGTCAAGTATGCAAAGTTCCAAGGAGATGAAGAAACTCCTTCAGATTATTACATCATTTGTCTTTTGTGTCAGGAAATGTGCATGTGATTTCATTGTTTGATTAAATGCCAAAAAAGGCATATTGTGCTTATCTAAGTGATTACAGATTTTATTCATCTGAAAAAATATATTTGCTAATACTTTGACATTAGTTGACTATTCTATAATGTGCCAAACAAGTTTAAAATATATAGAAGTTCAGTTCCCAGCCCTTTTTTTTTTTTTTTTTTTTGCTTTTGCTTTTGGCTTTGCAATAATGACACACAGAACTAAAATTCCCTTTTCCGAAACCCAGTCCCAAGTGATTTTCAGGCTGTAAACAGTCCTTTTCTTATTGAGTGCCTGTGTGAAAGACCATGTTGTCTCTGGAATACATCCTATTAATTTGCAAAACCTTCACATGTGAATCTTCAGCTCCCCCCCTTCTTTTCTTTTTGTTTTGTTCAAGAAACCTAAAAATTATTGGCCTTTTCAGGATGTCTTGTACAGTCATATAACTTGCCGGGTGCAATAAACCAAGCAACCAACCAACCATAAAAATAATCGTAGCTTACTGTGATAACTGGCATTGCATATATCCCATTGGAAGTTATTTAAATCTAATGTTATGCTGCAGAATTATTTTATTTTCTTTTGGGTCATTTCTGGGGTTAAGGTTCCAACTCCCATGATGCAGCTCAAATAGGGTGATTAGAGGTGTTCTACAGCAGTGCCAGCTTTTATGCAAAAGTCCTTCCCTGACACTAAAGTGAATGGGGCAGTTATGGCTTGCAGGAGCTCCAAGTCAGTAAGTCTTAGGTTGGGCCATAGTTTTTAGGTTTGTTCACCAGGTAAGAAAGGGCTTTTCCTTTTAAAGCTTGGTTACAGCATCACTACAAATGCCTTACATACATTCTCCCTAGCCATTACTAAACAGCAACCAAGGAAAAAGGGAGCCTACTAAGAAGATGGAAAAGCTTAGATCATCTCATGAGAGTGATATGCCTTTTATTTTCCCATCAATATAATCATAGAACTTCCTTCCTTTCCTACCTTCTATTTGAAATAGCTGGGTTGTTTTTTAAAAAAAGAGAGAGAGAGAGCAAAGCAAATTGATGGAGAGAGAGACTGTCATTTTAAAAAAAGATTGCACTTACATCTTCCATCCTTATCAGTTTGGGAAAAGGAAAAAGAATGTATTAAATTAAGCATTCTCAGTCACAGAGGGAACATAAACTGATATGTTATAATGAGATCCCCAAAGTCCTGTGATCAGCCCAAAGTAAATAGAATGAAATACCAATGGGCTTGCTAATTATAAAGATCTGTTTTAAACGTGGCTTAGGCAGCAACCCTATACACAATTACCTGGGAATAAGCACCACTAAATCCAACAGAACTTTTGAAAAGATGTGTATAAGATTGCACTGTTGTGTGATCTGAATCCTGTCCGATGTGTGGAGGAAAATATGAATTTTGTGCTCTGTTATTAATCCATTAATAATACATTTCAGTGTACTTTTGTAATGACAATCGCTAATAGGGGGAAAGTCACATTTGTATTACAGTAAACTCTCTCTCGTTTTCTCTTTTTCTCTTTCTTTCTGTGTGTGCAGATATTCAAACTGAAGCTATCATTTTAATCAGAGTGCTTTTTAACCTAACGGTTTTGATTCAACATCTTAGTTTTTCGATGCAGCAAATGTGTGTCTCTGCAGTGGGACAAAGATTAATGCCATGTGTACAGAGGGATTCTCTACCACAATTTAGAATTCTGGTGGCGCCATGACGCCCCTGTTTTCTATGGTGGCTTGCCAGAAGAAAATTACATAAGCCAATTTTGAATGCATTCCTGTTGTACTTTTTTATATACAACCACATTTATGTAAGTAAATAAATAGCTTGATGAATATTTCTGAAATGATCTCTCAATCTGAATTCACCTAGCTATGTATCAAATGTAATATATGATGACTTAGGTGTGTTTATTTTGTTTAAAACAATTGAGGGGAGGGAGTTATCTCAAGGATAAGACTCTTTCCTTTCCCTTTCCTTTCTCTCTCTCTCTCTCTCTCCCTCTCTCTCTCTCTCTCTCTCCCACACACTTTCTAGGCAACTAACCACAATAGAAATAGGTTCTTTTTTTAAACTTACTGTAATGGGAGAATTCATTTCAGCTGGAGGGTGTTTTATTATTTAAATTGGAAGCTGTTGTTTCTCAAGCATATACTACATGATGTGTGATATATTCCTCATACACAACATGCATTTGTGCGCTTAAATGCAGACTGAAAGTGTTTACATACAACATAGAATATAATACGGACTCATAAAGTCGTACAATATTCATGCCCTAAAGTTTTTGCAATTGAATGTATGTGCAGTGTAAGCATTTGGAGTCCAGGAAAGCACCGCTGCTTCCCAGCTTTGCATGGAGATGGTGTGCCTCTATGATGCTAGGACTCTGAGCTAAAGAGTTACTCCTGTAAAGGTCTCCAGGGGAGTAGATATTGTGACAAATGTCGGGTGCCTGCCCCTCTCTCTGCCAGTGGCAAGAGCCCATGGGGTCCCAGGCACTCACACAGGGTCTGTGCTCCTTTGGAGAATTGACAACATGGCAGAGACTTTAAGGAATATGGTTCATCCACCTATTTACACCTTCAGTCTACAGCGTGGTCCTTTCCAGAGGGGCTGGTACTCCACAGCAGTGCAGACAGCCCACCCAAGATGGATCTCAGCTGTTCTTCCTCCCAGCCACCCTTGTTCCCAGAGAAGATACCCAGGCAAATTTCCAAATCCACAGTCTCTGTTCACACCTTAGGGCCAGGGGGAAGGAGTTCTCTTGTTTTTGTTTCTTTTGTTGTTGTTGTTTAGTCGTTTAGTCGTGTCCAACTCTTTTTGACCCCATGGACCAGAGCACGCCAGGCACTCCTGTCTTCCACCGCCTCCCGCAGTTTGGTCAAACTCATGCTGGTAGCTTCAAGAACACTATCCAACCATCTCGTCCTCTGTCATCCCCTTCTCCTTGTGCCCTCCATCTTTCCCAACATCAGGGTCTTTTACAGGGAGTCTTCTCTTCTCATGAGGTGGCCAAAGTATTGGAGCCTCAGCTTCACGATCTGTCCTTCCAGTGAGCACTCAGGGCTGATTTCCTTAAGAATGGATAGGTTTGATCTTCTTGCAGTCCATGGGACTTTCAAGAGTCTCCTCCAGCAAAATAATTCAAAAGCATCAACTCTTCGGCGATAAGCCTTCTTTATGATCCAGCTATCACTTCCATACATCACTACTGGGAAAACCATAGCTTTTACTATACGGACCTTTGTTGCCAAGGTAATGTCTCTACTTTTTAAGATGCTGTCTAAGTTTTGTTTCTTTTAGTGTCCCTCAATTGCTCTCTATTGTTCCTTGATGGCCACTGCTCAGCCAAAGTAATTCCTCTGCAGCTTGCCTTCCTTCATGTCCCAAATAATCAAGATCCTAGCATTTAGTAATTTCCCTTAAATCTATAACAATATGTTAGACTGTTACAGCAAAAACAGCAGTCTCGTGGCCCCTTTAAAGATGGAAAGACTTTATTATGGCTTAAGCTTTGGTGGGGTCTACTTCACAGATACTTATGCCATAATAACTTTGGCAGTCTTTATGGTGCTAGAACATCAGAAGCTGCCTCACACTGAGGGCTTGTTCCATGCCTGGAAAGCATGGGTTCAACTTGACCCATGCTTTCTAGGCAGTTTCCCTCTTGACCTGCTGTTTTCCCAGGGAAAACTTGCACTAGCTTTAAATCTGAACAAACAGCAATCTGGAGAAAAACTGACTACCGTTTGCTCCAGTTGAGCACTAAAGAGCAGTTTTCCCAGGAAAGGGGGGAGGGAGCAGTGAGACAATGGGAAGCGGTGATAAGCTCTGAGTCAGGCCATTGATCCATCTAGCTCAATATTGGCTACACTGACTGGCAACAGCTGCCTAGGATTTCAGATGGGAAACATTTGCAGCCCTACCTGGAGATACTGGGGATTGAACCAAGGATGCTCTACAACTGAACAATACAAGCAGTTCAAGCCTTACCATTTAGACACAGAAGTAACAGTGGGTCTCCAGGTTTGCACGCTGAAGTCCCTCCCGGCCACCCAACCTGGAGATGTCAGGGATTGAATTTGGAGCCTTCTGCAGGTTGGCTAGAGCATGGTGCTGGTAACGCCAAGGCTGCAGGTTCGATCCCCTTAAGGGACAAATGCATATTCCTGCACTGCAGGGGGTTGGGTTAGATGATCTGCAGGATCCTTCCAGCTCTACGATTCTATGATTCAAATCCTCTGCCACTAAGCTACGGCCCTTCTCTAGGGAAGTGTAATTTGGTAACTTGCTGAGAATTATCTGTCAGAGATGCTTATGACCCATCACAGAGCTACCATTTCCGCAGTTCTTTGAAAAGAGTGTGCAATGTGGACATGGCCAGCTCCTGTCATTTCATTTTATTGATTGTTGAGAATCTAAGTCTTAGAGTCTCAATTATGTTTACAAGAAAAAAATAACTGGGCATTGTTAGACAATTATAACCTTGTAAATTTATTGGTGGTAGTGAAGAAAGTTTGGTTTTGGAATAATAATAACATAACCATGAATAATGTCAAGGTCTTGTGCTTTACACGGTTATGCCTCAGGCTTAATCAAAGTAACTAACAGTGCAATCATAACCATGTCTAATCAGAAGTGTGCCCTTTTGAATTCAATGGGGGCCACTCCCAGGTGGGGAGGACTGCAGCCTGAGTCTCTGCTGCCCGAGTCTCAACATCCCATTATTATAGATCTACACATTCTGCCACAGCTGTACTGTAACATTTTCTCTCTGTGTGTTCCTTCGCACATGCCAATAATTGGCATGCCCTTGGCCATTTGCCTAAATGGGGAAATGCTTTGGCATTACTTGAGGCAAAGGCCTGTCAGATTACATAGTTTGGCAACTGAAGGAGAGAAAGAGGCCTCTTGGCAACTGAGCAAAAATGAATGGCGTTGGAAGTGGAGAAGGCCTAGCAACGGAAGAGGGCAAGGATTTTGCAGAAGAGAAGGGAAGGCCAAGTACACAAGACAGAAGGTGGCCAAGGAGAAGACTGGCAGGAGAGCTAAGAAGTTGGCCTCCGGAGAGACAAAGAAAGAGAAAGGTTCTCAAAATAGAAAGTCCAGGGAGGATCATCAAAGGATTCAGCTGTGGGAAACCTGTCCAGCTACAAAGGCAATGAGTCTGAGCTGTTTATTATTTTAGCTTTTTTGGAATGCCACAAATACATAAGTTAATGAATATCATTAGAAAAGCATGCTTGATTCCAGACAAAGACTTTTTAAATGTTCCTTTACACTATCCTATGTAACCCACTCTTCCCAAAGCTGTAGTATGTATCCCTGAATCACATGTAACTGAACTTTCCAGCCACACTTTTGCTAACCTATTGTGGGAAGTTACTGCCTAAATTGAGGTGTATCTCTTTGAAAAATCCATCTTAAAATGATTTTATAAATCTCTTTATTATTTCAGCCACTTCCCACTTAAGTCAACTACTACTACTACTACTACTGCTACGTACTAACAATAACAACAACAACAAAAATGCATTCATTATTCCTTATTTTCTACGCACTCTGTTTCCAGTTGCATGGTTTCAAAAAGAAGGAACAAGTACTACACTTCATAGTTTGGATCCTGTAGCTTATGAACTGCATAGTTTTGCTACACAAAACTTACATTGGAGTGAAAGAACGATGTGTTGGTCATAGCATCATAAATTGAGAAAGAACCAGATGGATTATGTACAACTGAAAGATGTTAGCAAAGTCCTTCTGATGTATATGTTTCTCACCCTGTATTACTACAGCTGATATATTTTTAGATATATATGGATGCTGAACTGTGGTATTTAAATTGCTTGATTGTGTGGCATGAGCTTTTTCACTGCTGTAGTTTACATTAACTGCAAAACCTGGAAAAAAGAAAACAAATAAATGTCTACAAGAGAAAAAGAAATGCTCATCCCTTATATACCCAGTAGGTCCCTGTATTATGCAAGAGAGTTTCTCCTTAAAATGGCCAAAATATCAGAATGCCACTTCACATTAACACAGAACAGGACCTTCAATGTGTTTGCACCTATTCTACAGGACAGATCCCTGGAGAGATCCCATAGGCACCCACTATCTGTACCTTCCAGAAACAACTGAATACGGTACATTTTTGGTTCAACAAACTTTTCCAGATGAATGAAGGTTATGTGTGTTGTTTTAAAACTTACCTTTGTTGGTTTTTGTATTGTTTTCAAAAACACACACCTTATTTTTAGCTCTTTATATGGTATGTTTGTAAATCATTTGAGACATATGGAAATAGATAAATAAATAAAATTAAATCTGATTATTATTATTCATTCTCCCCCGCTACCTCTTTTCATCTGCAACACTGATCAGATCCTAAGTGGGTATAGAAAACTGCCACTGCCACAGTACTGTTAAACATATTTGCTGAACCCAGTTTGTTGTTAGGCCATGTTGACAGTATCTAAACATCCCCAACTGTAAGTTTAGTTGGGCGAGTTGACAGGCAAGGAAATCCATGGAAGAAAGGAATGGAAAATTGCTTTGACAATATTTAAACCTTCTAATATTTAAAGTCTTGTGACATTAACATTGGTATCTGGGAACGTCTAAAAGCAGATTTAATAGAGGGATGTAGGATAATCACAGTGTTTGAGTGACAGTGCTAGCAGGGAAGGGGGATGTTTTTAAAAGAAGCAAATTCTGCATCATCGTAATGCAGTTTGTGTTTAGTACAGTTAATACAGTTCATGTTTAAAAAGCAGCAGTTTTTACTTATCTTTTGTATAAATTATATACTCGAGTCTCTATCTAAATCCATGCTCATCTATGCAGACAGAAACTGAGTAGCTAACTAAACGTTATGCACACACATGGGAAACTTGTCTTAAAAGAAAATTGTCTTCCCGCAGAGGGAAGTCAGCATAGAAAAGTGGGGTGGGGTATGTGCCATTAGCACCTCTCCATCTGCCACTGTTCAGTTGCACACATGCACTTGATTTCCCCTCTTTGCTGAGTTCCAAACATGTATAGAAGGAAAAGGTTCAACACCCTTCTTCAGTTTCTCTCCTCTAAATCACCTCCCCACAACTCAATTTTGTTTGTTTAAATGTACATGCATTCTTCCTCTAAAATACACATTTTATTCTGCTTTCCAATCCATCACCAGCACATAACTCTGGTATGCAGAAGCTGGCATTGGATGCTCATATGCTCTGGGCCAGGTCCAAGGTTCTTACAAGGCCTTGAACAACCTGGGTCCTAATCCCTTATATCCCCACCCAGTCACTGAGCTCTTTAGAGGAATCACTGTTCGTGGTCCCCCATGGCTTGGATGCACGGCTTGGGTCCCCCAGAGGCTGCGCATTCTATTGCACATATTAATATTCTGCTGCTTGAAGTGACTGGATGCATAAAAACTGACCCCTCTTGGAAGTAAACCACTGTCAAGGCCCATAAGTATAATTAAAGCTTTACTTGCAGAACTTTTTTTCAAAACAAAACAAAAGCAGTAAATGATACATCCAATTAACTCCATACAATAACTGTGCAAGTCCAGCACAGGTTCATCTTTTTCTAAATAAAAGATAATTCCAAATAGACCTAGAAACAGAGGTCTCCCTCTTCCTGCAACCTCAATTTTGTCTGAGGTTGTGTGCTCCTGGTGTGAGCTCCATTGTCGCATCTTATTCTCACAGAGCCTGAAAACAAAGATGAAAGGCAACTCCCTTTCAAAATGGAGATTTGCAACCAGATTCCTTTGTCACCTGATCTAAGGTTAAACACTCATGTGTTAGATAACAGAAAAGAACAATAGTTAATTATCAACCCATCAAGGAGTTCAGAGACCACTTACCATACTCCAGTGGAATTTCCCCATGTAAAGCCTTCAATAATACACATTTATGCATTCTTCATTCAGTGTCAATTAAACAATTATACTTATCAGTATTGTCAGTCTAATTTTATGGAACTCCTTTCTGCTTGATGTCAGACAGGCTCCCTACCTGTTGGACCACCAGCACCTGCTTAAGTCATTTTTTTATTCCAGTAGGTAAGTCTGATTTTATAGTTATAACTGATTTTTACCTTTCTGCACTGCATTTTTTATACATGTGCAGATGTACATGTGCCAGGGCTCTTCCATGCAACCAGACATCTCAGTTGCCACAGGGCTCCTGAATGCATGGAAGCACCATACTTCAATACAGTTATATGTGCATAGAACTTCTTCACACCAGAGTTACACCTGTGGACACTGGGTAGGCACGTGTCCCATGGGTACTGTCCTACTTCCCCCTCAGACATTTACTCCATGATTGAGAGAGAAGGAGTGATTGGCCTTCAGCATTTCTCTTTTCAAGCTTCTTAGGAATGCTGGGTTTGCATGGATTTCTGGATACAAGAGGTAGTGGTTTTGAGGTTTCCAGGATAAACTTCCTTAGAATCATTGTGCGACGGTTCTCAGAGCTCATTCAAAATAATTTTCTCATGTCTTAGCAGTCTGTGGTATGCTTATTTCATACCCTGATATGATGAATCATTTTTATGGCAAAAGTTCTATAAATAGACTACACTGGACAGAGAGTTGGATTTAGATGCCGGAATCCAAGGAGGGGAAAGTTCAGCATAGTTTTGGACTTGCTTTAGGACTATCCAACATGCATACAGCTGCTAGGGCTGAGCAGTTACAAGCTTGATAAAAGAATCTGGAGTCCTATAGCCCCTCCCAAAAACCAGTAGTGAGATGCCAACTTCCTTCAAAGCATTATCCAGGTTTGCCATCAGCAGTTGACATGATTCAGTATCGGCCAGAGAGACGGGCCATTGCCAGTGAAACTCATTGAAACATCTGTTGTTGCAGTAAGAGGAGCATCAGCTCCTCAGCCCTATCCACATCAGTTGTCCATTATTTTGCTATTCCCTTTCCACTTTCACTGAGCACATAGCACCTACATGCCTCCTAGATTCTACCTTCTACTCCTATTTCATGTGGATTTCATGGAGATTGAAGGTGCTCCTCAGTTGGTTGGAGAGAGGACTGTCTGTCCCTGCAACTCTAACACAGGCCAGAAAGAGAAGGAGGGCACTCAGCATTTGTCTTGGTTGATTTGAGAGGGCAAGGTATCTTGAAACACAACAGCTCTGCCTACAGTCTTTTTAATGCATGCAGGTACTGAAATTCAGGATTATGTCTGCCAGTCCTACCATCATGGAAGTTCTGACTGCACAGGGGTCTCCAGATGTACACACCAACTTGCATAGGCTCTCTATATACAGCTGGTATACTTGCATGTTGGAGGTATTTGCACATCAGTCTCCACACAGATGGAACCACCAAAGCATGGAGATAGGGTTCATTGAGGGGATGTGGGGGGGGCAGGGTTCTTGATGCTGACTTCCACCACACAGACACATCACATGCACACTCACCTGTGTGAAACTAAACCCAGAGTCATTTGGCCACAACACTGAGGGTTGCATATGTTTCCATGCATTGCTCAACTCCCCCTCCATATTCATGCAAACCACACACTGAGCAGTCTCCACCTTCCCACACCTGGTCCAGGGACTTCATTGGGCGTAACTTCAAAGAAAACATGCAGACGATCCAGTACCATAGTAAATCTTAAGAGTCAGTGGTTACATATTTGGAATTATTTAGCCTATATAGCTTTTATTGTGTTCTTTTAAAAATAAAATCATCATCATCATCATCCCACACTCCTTCACTCATATGAACTGGCAAAACTGATGGCGGTAAGGCACCCAGCCTGCTTATGTCAGTAACATAATTTTAACACAACAAGACAAATGTAACCAGGCATGACACAGTGGCGTGCTGACATATGAGGCCGTGCATTTAAAACAAAAGCAATTTGCTGGAAACCATACCGGTTTGTTCTTTTCCACCAGCAGATTTATTCACAAGATTCACAGGGCAATCTTATACATATCTCCTCAGAGGTAAGTTCCACTTAGCTCAATATGGCTTGCTCCCAAATAAATGGTTACAGGACTGCAATCTGAATACGCTACACGGAGTTCTTGCAATTTTCTAAAAGGGAACTTTATTTACTCCCGTCTTCTACCCGCTCATGCATCTTAGCATTCAGTTGTTAGATAAGCAGATAGCATTGTATGTAGACTGATGGCCTTGAACTCTTAGAAATAATTCTGCGTACACATTACCACCTTAAAAAGCAGCTAGGCCATTCTTTTTCTCAACTTGGATCAAAGCTGTTTTGTGGGAGAAACACATCAAAACATAGTATTTCATAGGAAATGACAGGGTAGATGCAGGACAGATACGAATTGTGGCTAATGTGTGTACACCCCTTCTCAAACTGGCAGTGGGAGCACACTCGTTGCAGAGTAAACACGTGTGTGCATACCGCCTAAGAATTAGGATGCAGAATGTAGAATTTAATGTTCTAGTTCTTCTTCTGCATAAAGCAACAATCAGCTTCTTGGTTCTTTTCAGACTGCCCTCTGTCTAGTAGAAATCCCGGGATGGACTTGCTTGCCACCATCCCAGGATACTTTGAAATATTGCCTTGGATGGCTCTGCTGCATATATTACAGACAGCTAGCTTATTAGTCTAGTTGACTTGGAAATGGAACTCAGCTTCAGATCTCTCCTATTTCTCCTTAATTATGATTTAATGGATTTCTAGTCTGCCTGCCTGTGTGTGTGTGTGTGTGTGCATGCACATAGACACAGACACTCCCAAAGGTTCCTGCGTAAGATTCCCAGGATGGTGTAGCCAATGTCATGTTCTCCAGATGCTGTTTGATGCCACCTCCCACCAGCTCTAGCCAATATGTACTTCTACAGTATAATCCTATAGATGTCTGCTCAGAAGTAAACCCAACTAAGCTCAATGGGTAAATGTAAATAGAATTGCAACCCTAGTAGTGGGAGAGCAAGTGAACAAAGGAGGAACAGTTAAGAAGCTCCAAAAACCAAGGTAGAGCACAGAAATGGTTTTAAAAGAAAGAGACAAAGGGATATAAACCCTTTGCTAGATAACAGATATACTACTTCCAAACTAGCTTCCCGCCCCCCTCTACAATTGACAGCCTGTGTTCACTCACATTTTACAGTAATCCAGAGATGTTGTTTACAGACTATTGCATTCCAGGGTGTTCTGTCGTGCCCTGTGTTTCCTTCAGACCTGATTCCTGGTGATTAAAAAAATATATAAAAAAATGCATTTGCAGTGCCAGCCTGTCCGTTCTGGAAAAGCAATATGCGGTTGAGAATTTTCAGGGCTCCTGTGTCCTTAATTCAAAGTTTCCTGCTTGCAGTTCCTGCCCTTTTATTGCTTCCAGTATTCAAGTATGGTAGTGAGACCAGTGATGAAGAAAGAGCTTGCTAGTTTCTCTAAACAGCCTCTCTTTACCAGTTGTCCCTAATTGTCAGTTTCTGCTGCGGCGGAGGGGGAGTGCTTAATAACCACTGATTTCCCCCTGTTATGTTTTCCTCCAACTTTTATTTATACATAAGCATGGGGGAAAACGCAAACAGAAACTGTTAATAAGGAGCAATCAAGAGAAACGATTTAGAGGCTGCTGCACATCACAGGGAAAAATAAAAGGGCAGAATCTGCAAGGCAGAAACTTTTTATTAACATTGGAAGGGATGTTTTCCTGAATGGTATTTATTTCTTGCTGGATAATATAGCACTGTATTAAATGTTGTGTGAAGCATCAGTTTTAATTCTACTTCTGTCTGATTGCAGAAAATCAGTTGCTCAGCACCACTAATTATATCTAGTGTGGAAGCAATTATAGTTCAGTGCCTTGGTCGCAAATGGATAAAGAAAGAGTGCTTAAATGGGGGAATGATGGTATTAATGGGCAAGAGAAGGACCCCGGAAACAACGGTTGTAAGGATGTACTTTGAGGATGTCCACTATCTTTTCTGAAGCCCTGACCAAGGTGAACTTCCTGACTTCTTAGAATATGGATGCAGGGAATTCCTTTGAGTGTTCTCTATATGTAGCAATTGCAAAGACAACAACATCACAGAGAAGACTTGTACAAGTCTGAATCGAAGCCAGAAGCTGGACACACCAAAACCAAAACCTACTGAGACAAATATCTACTTTCTATACCATACATAGCATACTTATAACTTTCCACTTTACTGAATGATGGAAATAGTTATGTGGAGAGATCTTTTTCTTTTTTCAGAATCAAAGTAAATTGCCTCTTTTCTGGAAAGATCCCACCGCACATGCAGTATTTATTAATGCAGGAATATATATATTTTAACATACATGGTGTGTTTCTTATTATATATATATATATGGATATGGTGTCTGATAAAAAGAGGCTATACACATCATGTGTTAAAAAAACCATGTTAGGCTCCTGTGATTCATATATGAAATCCGTTTCTATTATTTTCAAGTATTTTTTTTTATTGGCTTAACTTTAGTGCTTTTAAGAATATAAAGGATAATAGCTACCTAGTGTTTGATAAGTCAATTGATAGGCCCATACCCTTTGGAGAACTCAAAGTTTTAATCCTGTCACTGCCACTGCCAGGAATAGTATCTGTTGAAGTGGACTTGCAAAAGAGGTATCATGTCCGTTGGTAGGAGGGATTATTTATTTATTTATTTATTTATTTATTTATTTATTTATTTGCAGTCCCATCCTTCCTCATCTTATGCTTGCTGAGCTCCTAAATCTCAAAAGCATCGGTCAAAGTTAACACTGTACAAGTGTAGCAGCGCTCTTCTGTTGGCAGAAGGTTATTGCCATCATGGCACTTACATGGTGGAGGAATGGAGGGCTTATTAGCATATGTAAATTAGCATATGTAAATGAGCTACCACACATCTACTACTTCGTACAGACTATTCATATGAACCAATAATACAAATCACATTTTGTATCACTGAAGATCATTTCACATATTCGGTGCAATTTCTTTTTTTAAGCAATCAAGTTATGTACATGTAAGTTAGGGACCAGAACTGTGAACAAAGATACTTTTACTACATTATCCATAACATAGCAATGAGATTCTCTGTCCTAGCTAAAGTATGTGAACTGACTCACTTGTGTGAGATCTTTTACTTTTTTAAAAGCAACCCCCCCCCCCCCGTTTTGCAGGCATGTGCCATGGTGCATCTGAGTTGTTCTTCCTCTATATTTGTACCTTGGGTTACTACAACAACCCATGCAGTGGTCAATATATTTTCTTTGGATATGGGTTAATGTGAGAAGGAAGGAGGTAGGTTTCATATGATTGTGGCACCCCTCAGCCCAATTGCTAGGAAACTACAATCTAGAGCAAAACGCTCTGAAGAAAATGTACTGGGAAAAGTTTGGTTGTTAAGGGATAAGCAATAAAAACATAGAATTCCCTGCTGCTAACATTGGCTGATTCCTGCTATTTGTCTAGGCTCTAAAACAGACTAGAGCCAAGGAAAGAAAGGAAGGTATAGGAAAAGGAGGAAAGTGTCTTACGTTATCCACAATATCAAATATTTGTTAGGATTTAGAAATATTCTCTGTTTAGCCCCTAAAGCTTTTTGATGTGGTTTTGCTAAGAACAGGGGCTTAGTTCTTCCCCTTTAACACAAAGTAGCTTCTAATAGTGTTGTTCAGACCTTTTTATTTCTTGCTTGCTCATGCTGTCCTTCATGTGCATGTGAGGATGCACACGTTATCCTCTTAAAGTCAGTAGTGTGATTTCAGTTGTTTTAAATGGACACTGAGCTGACTTGGGATGCATGCACACTATACCTTTCCAGTACATTACTCCCCTCAAAGAATCTTGGAAGCTGTAGTTGACTTCTCACAGATCTACAGTTCCCGGTACTCTTAAGAAAGCTACATTTCCCAGGATTCTTTGGGGGAAGCCATGTTCTTTAGTTGTATGATGGCATACACAGCCTTGGACGTGAAATTCCTAGCTTGCTTAAGCATAGTTTAACCATCTGAAGGCAATACTCTTGTTCTTTTTGTTTTTGCTTGCTTGGCATTTATTTTGTTTCAGTATTTGTAATTCAATCTATGAGAAATAAATGAAAAGTAGCAAAAAGGAAAAGAAGTTAACAACGACAACAATCTGGGAAAAAGTTTCAGGCCTGAATGCTTCTACGTCACAAAGGGATACAGTGGGTGGGAGAACTGTCCCTCATGTTTGAGGTTCCCAAACCTTGCTGTTCATATTGCCTTTTTTTTAATGACAAACAATGTTGCCACTCCAAATAACCCCCAACATTTCATGGCTAGGTCTCTGTCCCACCCTCTGTTTCACTGTGGCCTGAAACCTTGTTGCTCTTCCTTAATTCCTGAAATTGATAAGTGAATGAAAGGTGTCCTCTCCATGCTAGGTGACATTAACATGGACACATGGCTACGTTATTCCATTCCATTTGGGGCTGGAATTCAGAGGGAAGGGAGGATATCTGGTGAGGAAAGCCCATCTGGCTATTTTAAATCAGGGGAGACAACCTCCACCCCACATGTCAATCTCACCAGGGGATCCAGTTTGACCCGTGAGGCCATTTCTTTAAAACCACACCCACCTCTCAGTCGGCTGGATGTATGGGTGGCAGGGTTCAATTCTATGTTGGCTGTGCCAGCCAGTATCCCCAAAGAAACTGGTATGCGGTTGAAGCAGCAAGATTCATCACCTAGTCATCAGCTGATGAAGGAGGGGGTTAAATCTGTTCAGATCCCTGCAGTTCTCCTGGGTGCTGGTTTTTTAACACCTTTTCTGATTTGTATAACATTTGAATATACTTGTTGTTGTTGTTGTTGTTTAGTCGTTAGTTGTGTCCGACTCTTCGTGACCCCATGGACCAGAGCATGCCAGGCACTCCTGTCTTCCACTGCCTCCCGCAGTTTGGTCAAACTCATGCTGGTAGCTTCGAGAACACTGTCCAACCATCTCGACCTCTGTCGTCCCCTTCTCCTTGTGCCCTCCATCTTTCCCAACATCAGGGTCTTTTCCAGGGAGTCTTCTCTTCTCACGAGGTGGCCAAAGTATTGGAGCCTCAGCTTCACGATCTGTCCTTCCAGTGAGCACTCAGGGCTGATTTCCTTCAGAATGGATAGGTTTGATCTTCTTGCAGTCCATGGTACTCTCAAGAGTCTCCTCCAGCACCATAATTCAAAAGCATCAATTCTTCCGTGATCAGCCTTCTTTATGGTCCAGCTCTCACTTCCATACATCACTACTGGGAAAACCATGGCTTTTACTATACGGACCTTTGTTGGCAACGTGATGTCTCTACTAATGAATATTAATTGATGTATTATGATTATAATTTAAATAGAAATGTAATGTGTCTCACCGTAGTGGAGAAGACTGTGACCAAGTGGCTTGTCTACCTGCTGTCCAGGTGTTGATGGAGCAATTTCAAGGCCTGTGTTCTCTTCTTCTTTTGGTCCTTCTCTTTATCAAACTGGACTTTGATGGGAAAACCCTTCAAACAGAGGACTGACCTCCGAGAAGTAGGACACAGGGCCACTCTGTCCAGCTCTTTAGCAAACAGCCAGTCTTTCCATGACAACCTGAGTTAATGGAGAAGCTACTGATCAGACCTCGGGCCTCATGCATGGAAATATATGCTCTCTCTCTCTACCCCAAACCAGGGGCTATTGTTCATCACTATTTCCCAGCTTATTTATTTATGATATTTATTTGATGCTCCATAATACACATTCTCTGGGCAGCATCCATTTTTTTAAAAAATATAAACACAAAACAATGTCATAAAAGGAATAGGGCATAAGATGTAATCCAGCATAGATCCAGCAGCAGAAAATAAAATTGGGACAAGAAAGGTCACAGCAGCACTAAAGCTCCACGTAAACAAATATAATAATCTGTGGAAAGAAGCAGATGAAAATTGCCAGAAGTGTCTTAAATCACAATAAATTAGATAGCAGCAAATATAAACCACCTTCCTTCACTGTTCGTGTTTCACTTTCCGGCAATTATTCCATCTCACGTTATCTCTTAAATCAATGAATGCCTAGTTAGCTATCCTTAATGGGTTAAAATGTAACATTGAGAATGAGGTGTGTTGCCTGTTCAGCCAGAAGTGGAAAGTTCAGCAGAGCCTCCCTCTCTTTCTTCTGCCTTATTTTTAGGATGGGCATAGGCATCAGTTGAAGGTGTGCCAAAGCTCGTGGTTTTGAATCCACACTAAATACACATTCATCAAAGGGCATCTCCCTGCTTTTAGGCAACTAATAGGAACATCTTAATCTGAAATCACGTTGAATGGCAGGCTTCTGGATGGGGGCATTTCCATACTCCTAAGTCAGTTATCTTTCCATTGGCTTCCTAAGCAAAATTTTATCTAAAGGTGGAGCTTGTGCTGGCATAAGAGATAAGAAGCCTTTTTTTTATTTGGGCTGAGCTCCATTAAACCTTTCAGTAAAGTCTTACTTTCACAGAGAGCTATAGGATGATTATATATATATATATATATATATATATATATATATTTAAAAATGCGTCTTAGAAATGGAAACATTTTGTCGTGAATAAAGAAAAGAAAAGAAATATTTTTATACTGTGCTCCATTCGCAGACCACATCAGAGGTAGTCTAAGAATAGAATAGATCAAGTATATTTTATGGAAATATAATGAGAAAAGGATGTGTTCCCAAAACTCACTCTGAACAAAGGAATGCAACATAGTCAGGGATACTTTAATGTGCCTAACAATTTTCTCATGTGAAAGGCTGCAGGAACAGCCTTTGGTTTGAATCTTCCTATCCTCCCCTGGCACCCGTAAGTTGAAATCAGAAATAGTAAAGCTATACGTTACAAAACAAGAAAGAAAGGGAAGGAGGGGAGCAGGGGGACATGGTGGGACAATAATATAAATAACAAAATGTATGGATAAGGCAACACAGAACATCATAAAACAGACTGGCTACACTTTTTGGCCCGACACCCGTAATCAGCCCTGGTCAACTCTCAGGGGACCACATGGCAGCAGGGAGTGTGGCCATCCCACATACTTTCACACGCTCTTGCTGCACACACACACACACACACACACAGGGTTGTTAGTTTTTTTAACCTCCTCCCCACTCATCAAATGATTCATCTGATGACTAGGGAGGGGCACTGGGATGGACAGAAGCTTAAACCTCACCACCAATGCCAGTGCTTGGCCCCATTCTACTCCCCACCTAAATCAATGAGATCTTGTGGTGGGATAGCACTGGGGGTTTCAGATAAGGCTACAGTATGTCGGGAATTTCCCGGACATAGCCGGGATTCAGTTTTGAAAATGGTGTCAGGGCAGAATTTTTGAAAAGCAGCTAAAATGTCTGAGAAGACCTGGGTGTATGGCAGCCCATATCGGAAGTGTGGGTTTTGGGTGACTTTCCTTAAAAAAATAGCTAAAAACTTACTTTTAAAACTTTTTTTTTGAAATATGACAACCCTAGTTCCAGATCAAGCCCCCACCCCTATCACGTAAATAGTGACATTCTGAAAAGAACAGAAAAGTGGCATAAATGAAACATCTTGTCATTTCATTATCATTGATCATATATTTAAGTCTTAAACTCCAAATTCTCAAAAGCAGATACATTTCAGACACATTTTAGTTGTTGGCTTGTAATTAAAGCAAAACAAGACAAAAGAGTCTGAAAGGAGCAAGAGTGTTGCAATGATTTGATTTCTGCTGGCTTTTACCAAAGGGCTTTTGTTCCTTTGGTATTGTGACAATACCAAACAGCTATCAAAGGGGCTGTCAAATTCAAACACTGTAGGAGGAAGCACACCTACATTGTTAAAACAATGTCTCCTTTTGAAAAAAAAAACGTTTTTATTGATTTTTCAATATCGTTCCAATAGCAGCCTCATTATAACTTATCCAATCAATACAATTATTAATCCCAATTATTCCAGTGTCAGATTATACAATTTAATCAAACTGGCCTCCCTGCATGCTAGGTTTGATGGCTTCATTCTTCTATATTTTTTCTGCATTCCAAAATCTTAATAATTTCCATTCTACTCCATTCAGATATAATAATAATAATTCCATTCAGATATAATAATAATTATATAACAATCTTGTGATTTCATTCGTGTTGGTATATTAGGTAATTTATAAAGTTTCAAGAGAGGAGCTCTAACTGCAATCCTTATTCTTTCCTGCATGTGACAGTTTCCCCCCTCATGATGTTTTCCCATCTGTATATGGTGTTCTAGCCTTCATTCCTACAACGTTGATGGTTCCTGTCATGCCTCGGGAGAAGCGGTTATCTCACAGTTTCCAAAAGTCACTGCAGCACTTTGTCCCGTGATTTGGCTTCCAGTAAACAAGCTGTCTCTGCCATTTTTCCAGCCTAGGAAGAACGGTCTGAGTCCAGATACAGTGGTACCTCTGGTTGCGAATGGAATCTGTTCCGGAGGCCCGTTCGCAACATGAAAAGAACGCAACCTGCAGCGGCACGTCTGCGCACGCGTGGGTTGCGATTCGCCGCTTCTGTGCATGCGCGAGCGGCGAAACCTGGAGGTAACCCTTTCTGGTACTTCCGGGTTGCCGCAGGACGTAACCTGAAAGAACATAACATGAAGCAGATGTAACATGAGGTATGACTGTAGTTCTATCCAAATAGTTAATCCAAAACTTCTATTCCAAAACCTGGTAGACTCCTTTCTTCCCTGCTGCTGATTTATGGCCAATTGTCCTTATCCTAAACACATTCCTTTGTGATAAAGGAGGCTAGGGAGGACTTTGCTCCAGATTTTCAAAGTGCAGCATTCCCCACCTTCCCCCTCAGTTCCTTTCTCTCACACACACAGTTCCAGTTTTGTTAAATCCATATTTATATTCCAATTTCTTCCTTCCTCACTTGTACAGATATTTATTTATTTTTTAAAATAACTTTCATTCCAGGAATGGTTGCCGTATCATAAATGTAGAGAAAAACTTTGATATAAGCACACCGTGGTCTCTCCTCCCCACATCGTCTCTTTTACCGAATGAAATCCCCTCTCAATCTAAACCTTTTAAATCCTTGTAGCTGGGTTCGTTTTTGCAGTTTCTTATCTCATCATCTCTAGTATGCACCTATAGTTTACTCCAATTTTTTAAAAACCCAATTAGCAGGATAACCTATGCTTCCAGAAACAGGATGGGGGGGGCGGGGCATGGCAGTTGGAGTGCTCCATCCACCCAGTGTCTTTGCCTGCCCTCGCATTCCATGGAGAAGCGAGTGCCGGACTGCCAGGCGAACTGCGGGTGAGTCAGGTTCCTCTTCCAGCCGAAGAGGAATGCAGAAAATGCAATTCCCCCATCATTTTCTGATTATCTTCATCTCTCTCTCCATGGTGTTGGGAGAGGCGTCCATCCCCTGGTGCACAGGAAACAGGAAGCCTACTGTACAATGTCTCCTTTTCTGACCAATGCAGTATCTTAAATATTATATTATTCTGCCGGGGTTTGAGGGGGAGAGACTTACGTATATGAAGTTGTAATTATCAAGCTGCTAATGATTATTAAGCAAACTCTGCAAGAAGGTTATGTTTGTATGCACTATAATTAAATTTGTTTTAGTCAAAATGAAGTTATGCAGATATTAATGTTTTGATATAATAGTGTGCCTTGACTCTTGTAAGCAGATATAGTAAATTCAGTAAGTAAAATAAGTCAATACAGTGGTACCTCGGGTTAAGAACTTAATTTGTTCTGGAGGTCCATTCTTAACCTGAAACTGTTCTTAACCTGAAGCACCACTTTAGCTAATGGGGCCTCCTGCTGCTACTGTGCCGCCGCCATACGATTTCTCTTCTCATCCTGAAGCAAAGTTCTTAGCTCGAGGTACTGTTTCTGGATTAGCAGAGTCTGTAACCTGAAGCGTCTGTAACCTGAAGCGTCTGTAACCCGAGGTACCACTATAATGCAATTGTGCCATAGTAAGTAGAAAAATGACAGATATATTGCTGGTTATGCAACAAGATATGTGTGGCTGTTGCTAAAACAATAAAAAGATCTAATGAATACTTTTGGATCCATCCACTGAACAAGCTTTTTATAGAGATCAGCCATTATCACATGATCTGTTCTAATCTAATGGTCTACTTCCTTTGGGTTTCTGCTGTTGCCTCCATTTTTTCCCCTTCAGCCCAGCTAGGTGGAACCACTCCAGAACTTACAAACACTTCCCTGCCAGGAGGATATCCCAAGCTGCAGTTTTGATAGCTCTCCACATGGTGCCACTACACAGAGAATGAAATCTCCAGTTCCAATTCTGGGAGTTCTTGACAATAAAATGGTCAAGTCTTAAGGTGGTAGTATTGAAAGTACAACTTTACAATACTTACACTTTAATTTTCCCAAGATCAAATATGTGTAGAAAACTAGCACTGCAGGACTGAAACATTTCTATCTCATGTGCTAATTTTTACTTGCAGAAAGATTTCTCTCTCCCTCCCTCCCTCTTTCTCTCTTTTATTCAAAATGGCACCCCTCCCAATCTGCTGTGCTAAATGATCTAGTTTTCTCTACTATTTCAGGATTCTACTATTCATTCTGTTTCATTTCAATCAAGATTTTGTTCTGGTTTGGGCACTGAAACTGTCTTGGTCACCAAGAAAAGAAGAAGAAAAAACTTGATCAGATGGTCAAAACTCTACAATAAATAGGACTTTAGCCAAGTTTCAGAATCAAACTCTCAGAAGATGTCCTTCAGCTGCCGTGTAAAGAGGAATGGGCAAGCCTAACATGTTTTGCCTGCTTAATTTAATTTGGGAAACTTCAACCAGAAAATGAAGTTATTAGCAGGTTGCTACATTCAGAGATAAGATGATGTCACAGGAAAGCAGCCAAGTGAATTGTGTGCCAGAACATAATATATGTGTCTGTCAGGATCAAATGATAGATAGATAAGCTATAAAGGGGTATGGAGAGGGTGAAAGAAGCACAGTCAGAGAAAGAACTGCAGGCCCTACCAAGTCAAGGCCTTCCTTTTTAGAAGTATTTGTGAGTGTCATCTTCCTCTCTATTTCAGCCTGGTCATCTTTCAACCTCTATGTCTTGCTCAGAGCATGTTAAAAATAATATAAAAGGTAGGCAACTTTATGGACAACAGCAAAAAGAAAAATCAAAGCCCTGATATCCCAGTTCAATAAGAGGAAAAAACAAAAAATATTAGAATTGTGGGTTGTCTTGAATATACTCGCCATTATTCTGTAAATCCTAGATATGGCAAATAAATCCACCTAAGTGTTCTGTAAAGGAAAGACTGAAGTTCAGTTGTGTTCAGTGTTCGAGGAGCCATAAATTCTAGGACAACTCTTCTGGCTCAGATATGTGTTTTGCTGTGTTCCTCCAAGACATGCCCCAAACCTGGCTGGGGGTCTCTGTGTGTTGTTGTTTCTGTGTTGACACAATAGGAATGGATCTGCAAGGGGGAAGGGCCATAACTCACTGGAAGAGCACATGCTTCGCATGCAAAAGGTCCCAAACTCAAACCCTGGAAAGCACAGTTGCCTAAAAACCTGGAGAGTCACTGTCTGTCATTGTCATCAGTACTGTGCATCATGGCTGATCAAATGTAGTAGGAGGGGATTGACAGGATGGGCCCAGAGAGTAGACAGTGCCTCATTGTGGGAGGGAGTCATGCCCATTGCCTTGAAAGAGGTGGTGTTGCAACCCATCCTAAAGACGTCCTAGCTGGATCCAGAAGTTTTTGAAAACTATCATCCAGTCTCTAACATTTCTTTCCTGAGCAAGGTAGTTGAGAGGGTGGTGGCCAACCAGCAGCAAGTACGCCTGGAGGAGGTAGATTATCTAGAATCATTGCAGTCTGATTTGATTTTGGCACTGAAACCGCCTTAGTTGCCCCGATTGATGAACTCTGTCAAGAAAGAGACATGGGAAGTCCAACCCTCCTGGTTCTCCTTGAACTTTCAATGGTTTTTGGCACCTTTGGCCATGGTGTTCTTCTTGAGTGACACAGCGAGTTGGAAGCTGGAGGTGCTATACTGCTCCACTCTCACGTACAAGGTCTCTACTAGAAAGTAGGCCGAGAAAATTCTCACCAAAGTCCATGGCTTTGGTACTGCGAGCATACAAAATCCTTCCAAGGTAATTTCTGAATAACAGTTTAATGATCTGCATTTCAAAAACACAATAAACAATGCTGACAATGTCATTAGGATCCTTCCCACGGGAGAATTAATGGTTAATCACCCTGTCACGGTTGGGGTGTCTAGCTGAAGTAGACCATGGGGTTGTGTTCACCTGGTTCCCTCCTTTGACAGAAGAGCGCTATGTGTAAAGTAAGTGCAGGAAGCACTAGGACAGTTTGTGTGATATAAACAAAGTCTTTAAGCTGTGCTGGCACTATTTGTTGCTGGGGAATGGAAGAGCTCAAAACAATAAGGGTAAAAAAGGACATTCTTACCCTTTCTGAGTCATCAAAACAAAACGTCTATTCAAAACAACAGTTTCAGAGTCGTTTAAACAAATCACTATGAGTTTTAAAGGGGGGTGGGGAGACACAGGACAGAGAACAAAAAGTGGGTGGTAATTAGTCCAGATGAGATCCTTTTTCTTTTCTATTTTTAAATAACAAATGCATGCAGTAACTGATTCAGGATGAGTAATTGTTTTCTGCACAAGTTTTGTACATGTGGGTGGTAGGTTCTTTTTTAAAAAAACATGTTGCGTGATCATTAAGTAATTAACATTGTTTCTTTCAGAAGAGGCCCTTTGGCCTTTTTATGGAATTGTTCAGCGGATTCATTCCCTGGGCATCTAATAAAAAATGACAGCAACTGAGGGCTACTGCATGCCAGTCCATTCCCGCTGCCAGCTCAGCTATGGCCACGTAGTATGGATGTTTTGCAAACAAACGTTGAAAACGAAACCTTTTATTAAAAGAAGCAAAAGAACTAGTTCAACCTAGCGGGGGTGGGGAGGGCCACATGCCCTCATGGGAATGCCTCATGCCACTAGTGGGTGTGGCCAAAGTGGGTGTGGTCAGACACACACCACTCCCTCCTTCATCCAGGTAAGTGAGACATTCCAATCAGGTAAAATCTCTAGTAAAGGGTCCAGGGCAGGGCCAGTGAGGGATGTGAAGTGGGGTGGGTGGGGCATGGCCTGGTAGAGTTCCAAGTGTTGGATAGAGAAGCCTGGCAGGATGCATTTGGGTCTCGGAGGCAGAGGTTTTTCTTTTTTTAACCCCTGTGTTATTGTTAGATTTCTGTTATGCCACAGTGCAGTTTTTGGAGTCACAAGACTCTGTTGACATTCCAGACTGTTGGAAGTGTCACGGGGCACGGGAGATGGATATTGAAGTTACTGGTTTCCTGTTTCTTTGTCCTGTAGTTTTCTGTCTCTCACAGAGAGCAGATGCGCATTCTTTTCTGTCCTGCATAGATAGAAATAAACGTAGCAATATAGCACATATTTCTGGCTCCTTCTGCTGCTGGGTACTCTGCGTAATGGGGAATGTGCCTGAAGTCTCATTAAAGGCTTAGGTCGTTAATCACCGTTGGAGGAGAGCCTAGATGGATTTCGAAGATATGACAAGGAGGAGAGCCATTTCAGCTCGGTCGTACGGAAACTCCGACAGTTATATGGACACCTTCATATAAAAAACTTCACAGCAATAACTGTGCAGCAACAACTAGAAAAAGTGTCTCATGGCACCTGAAAGACTAGCAAGTTAATTGTGGCACAAGATGCAATGGTTTGGACCACACTTCATCCAATGCATGAAATGGTCTTGTGATATGTACTGCTGGCAGAAAGAGGGGTGGTGTTCTCTCCACAAAAGCAGCTGGCTCAACCTTTCGGACGTTGGGGTGTAAAAAAGTCTCTGGGAGGTGAAACAAGTCATTAAGATGACTGACCATTCAAGGGACATTCTAAACAACTGCATAAGCCTGTTTGGGGGGGGGAATGTCTTCAAGAGATGTCTGAAAGTCAAAAGTGAGGCTTCTCGTAGGGACCAGTGACACTAAATGCCCAATTTCTGGTTCAGGTCACTTTGGCCCCTGTAACATGGGGGACAACTAGCAGCAATCCTTTGGATGGTGTCACTGATCAGGTGGTTCTAAAGGTACCCTGAACTCAAGCTGTACAAGGCTTTGTATATCTACAAAAGAACTCAAACTTAGCTTGGTAATATATGGGAAGCCAGAGCGGGTGTTTTAGCACAGGTGACGCACACGTTGTGGACAGTTTGCCCCCATCAGTGGTCTAGCCACTGCTTTCTAAACCAACTGGAACTTCCAGACCAAGCCAAAGGACAGCCCCACAAACAATGTGCTGCAGTAATCCATTCTCATGGTTACCAGTGCATGGACTTCAGTGGCCAAGTTATCTAGATATGCATGTAGCTGGCATACCAGACAAAGCAGGTAATAGACATTCTTAGTCACTAAGGTCACTCCAGTCACTTAAAGCTATGCATCTGTTCATATAGAGAGAATGCAACACTGTTCAGAACAGGAGTCAGCAAACTTTTTCTGCGGGGGGCCAGTTCACTGTCCCTCAGAACTTGTGGCGGGCCGGACTGCGTGTGCACATACACAGACGCCCATGCCTTCCTTCCCTCCCTCCCTCGTGGCTGCGATACCTCCACTCCCCACATTCAGACGGAGCAGGCTGGGCTGGGGAGGGGGCACCCCATTGGAGCTGGGTCTCTGCTTGTGCTGAGGGGCCGCAGCCACCCTACCGGAAAGGGCCCCTACCCCAGGGTGTCCATGACCGTGCTGCTAATGTGCAGCACAGAGGAGTGCTCCTCCTCCTCTTCTTCCTCCTCCTTCTCCCTCCTCTCAGGCTCTCTGCTTCCGCTTCTTCCCGCCCCTTCGCTTCTCCTCCTCCCTTCTCGGAGCTAGACATCAACATGGTGCCCTGCCCTGAGTCTCGCCCTGATTGGAGCAGCAAGGCTTGGGAAGGGTCGCCATTGGCCTCCAGCTCATGTCAAACTGGGCAATGGAGGGGAGGCCTTAGGTTGCTAAGGCTTCAGACTGGCCAGCGTCACGGAAGTCTGAGCAACATCAGAGCATGCTGGGAGATGTAGTCCCAGGAAAGCGCCTCTCCGCAGAGCTAAACTGGCACAGTGCGGCGACTGACTGAGTGGGCAGCAGGCTCTGCGGGTCAGGTTTATGACCCTGGCAGGCCTTATCTGGCCCCCGGGCCTTAGTTTGCCGACCCATGGTTCAGAACATGAAGCACCTATGCACAAAGCCTCCCTCTTCTAAGGATTCAAAATTAGTTCATTGATCCTCATCCAGTCTACTACTGCACAGAAACACTGGTTCAGAACTTTCACAGCCTCTTCTGATTCAGATGTCCCAATTGTCTCTCACACTGGGTACCCTAGGAGATGCACTTAATCTTATGCATGGTGAACACATCTTAGTCCCATACAGTACAAATGGTGGAGCAGAAGGAGTACAAGGGGTGGCATACCCCTAGTCCACAACAAAGCCTGAAGAAAAAAATAATTCCACAATTATTCAAGCCATTTCCATTTTCACTGGAAAGTAAGAGGAAATTGTGTGGCTTGGCTCCCAAGCTTAAGCCATCTGAGTTATTTTACGGAAATATTTATTGAATTGTGTAGGAACCTTTTTGCACAGGGCACCTTGCCCACTCTTAAACTCTGCTTTGGAGGTGGATTTAATCTGCAGCAGGAGAGTTAAATCACACTTTGCCTCCAAGGACATGTGCTAATGACCAACATCTAAAGCCAGCATGTGCAAGATAGATTTGATTTTTTAAATGCAAATAGGTGAGCCCAAACTTGCATGTGCATGTGTGTACATGTGCGCTCACACACACACGGTCTTCATATTGTAGAAGGGAAAAGTAAGTCAGACCTAATTTTGAATTTATTGGAACCTGAAATTTCTCATAAAAGCATTGACCTTATTTTAAAATGCATCCAATATCTGTTTACTAATCTGACTCCCTCCCCCCCCCCCAGTTCTGATACTTCTGGATTTGTTCCCACTTGCTCACATAACTAGTTTCCTTCTTTCTCTTTTTCCCTGAAAATTCTTACTCTCTTTGCAACGGCAGTGTGGAACTTGCATTCTAAATGACTCCCTAGTTTAAGATTTGATGTTCCCTAGCTGAGAGGCAAAAAGCAATATTGCTACATTTATCTTTTTATGAAATGCATTACACAGAGTATAATTTGTGTCTCTATAATAATCTACTGTTTTCAATTAGAGATTAAGCCAGTTGCTATAAAGGTCTGAAGAAAATACAGCAACTTAATTTTTTGTTGTTGTTCTTCCATAAGAACGGTGGGAAACTGAATTGTGTTATACCGACAGTGTACGGCAACCTTACAGAGTTTATATTCTGTTTACTGTAAATCAACTTCACGAACGCAACCTGTGGCAGTGAGCCAATGAAATGAGATTAGCAAGTAGGGAAAATAGAAGATAATCATGTTTACAAAAGTTGATGAACATCTTCCCTCATGTTCCATAAAGACCTGAATTGACTATCTACTGAAATCAGTAGAATTTTGCTCCAGCTTCTCATGTTTGCACAATCACCTCACCTTTTCAGATGGATTTGGCCAATGGCACTAGACCTGACCTATTAGAATGGTCAATGAAAAGGGGCCACAAATCCAGATTGTTTGAATCACATGGTGACCTCTCGCCTCAAGTCTACATTTTATTGCTATTTGTTCTGGTGAGGAGGGACAGCAGTAGTCACTAGTTTTTGGTGCTCCTTCAGCTACTGCTCAGCCACTTGTAGCCAGTGCTTGAATTATGTGGAGAAAGATAGAGGCGTTCTCAAGGAAGTACACAAGACAAGTTCCTGATTGCCATTTATTAACTTAGCTAATGTAATAGAATTCCTCAGGCCCTAAGTACATGAAAGACCTCTTCCTTTCCTACAGATGCTCTTGACTGCTAAGAGCAGTGGAGTATGCCCTCTTGGTTGTTCCATCACCACCAGAAGCTCAGAGGTGGTGGCCCTTCAGAGAACATTCTCTGTGACAATCCCTGTGTTGTAGAAAAGTGTGTCTGGCACCTTCATTGTACAGTTTTTGGTGAATACTGACGACACGCTTCTTTACCTTGGCTTTTGACACTTGAGATATATAGTCTTAGGACCCACCTTATTTCTGTAATTTTAAGTTCTTTTAAGTTCTTTTAATATTGTGTAGTATTGTGTTTTAATATCAATGTTGTGTTTTAATTGTTTCATTGTGGTTTGATTATGTTGTAACCTGTCTTGGGACCTCAGGGTGAAGGGGGCAGGGCTAACAAATTGTAGTAGTAGTAGTAGTAGTACTCATCATCATCAACAACAACATGGTTGCTTGATGCCATCAGTGCATGTTCGCCTTTGGACATACTAACTGGGTTTTTTTGTACTCTTTGATATCTTTATGCCCCTGAAAGGAAGGAAATGGACTAATATTATTTTGTAAGGAGAGCTGCTGTGCTGACCTCTGAGAAATTATATTTTCAATTTTCTAGGCCTACTTTTCATTACTGACCACTTTCTTTAATTGTTGGTATGCTTATGTACACAGATATACAAAACTGTAATGACATTTTTGTGTGTGAACCATGATAGCAGGTAGGGTCTGTTCCCCTCCCCTTCTCTTGTTTGTGTTTCTAATCTTTGCACTTTGTTATACAATTTTTAAAAAACATGATTATTATCTTTTTAAAAAATAAGTTTGTGTTCTCTAACATCCTGGTGCCCCTCACAAACAGAATTCTGAAATATCTATGAAGACTGCTTGCCAATGCATGTTTGTTCTTCATGCACTATGTTGTGGTTGTAGAACGTGAGTCACCCAAAAATGGGATTCTGTGTAGTGTCACAGCTCAAGGCAGTAAACTAATAGTGGTCTTAAGACAACTCTCTCTCTCCCCCTTTCAACCCAAAGAGGTCTCATGTGTTTGAAAACTACATTTACTTTGTGGTGAAAGGCAGGTTCCATATTCAGTTACAACTTGCTGAGTATAGACCAAGATTGTGTCCAATAGTGATGATGCACCATTTCCTAGTCCTTGGCAGCTCTAGAATCCCCCAAAGTAATGATACACTGTCTTCTGTTCAGTGTAACATATTTCAGCAGGTTTCAAAAATCTGGGTAATTCTGTCTGGATAGTAGATCGAGTTTGCTTGAGTAAAATGCTTTGTTTTAGTAGAAGTATCTTCTTCGACCATTTCCTCCAGTGTTTCTGAAAGGAAAATGGGGATTCATGTACTTGGAATGCCCCTATTCTCATATTAATCATTATAGCTGTGGTTGTACATGTGTGTGCATGAATTCAGACACACATGCACAATGACTGTCTCACATGGCTAAGCAGGTTTTTGTTTGTTTGCCTGCCATACTCTATTCATTTATTTTATTCTGCAACTCACCAACCATTTCTAGAGGAGTAGCTATGTTACTTTATTGCTGCAGAACAAGATTTATGTGGCACTTTAAGGACCAAGACATTTATAGTGACGTTTCCCTCCCCTTATGTTGCATTATAACATGTGGACACCGTTTACAGTGGAACCTCGGGTTGTGAATGTGATCTGTGTGGGAGGCACGTTCGCAACCCACAGCATTTGTAACCTGCAGTGCCTCGTCTGCGCACGCACGGGTCGCAATTTGGCACTTCTGCACATGTGCTAGCGCTGAAACGTGGAAGTAACCTGTTCCGGTACTTCTGGGTTCGGCACGGTGCGCAACCCGGAAACACATAACCTGAAGTGTCTGTAACCCGAGGTACCACTATATAAGGTTAATGGGCAAAATTTAGGCCACAACTTTATTGGTTACAGAATGTGAGAGGTGTTGGCTTAGGCACTGGAATTGAACCGACTATATCTGACTCCTGCCTGCCATGCAGGAAGTCTCACAAGGGTTAACCACCAGTAGGAGGAGCCCTGTTGATGTACATCAACTCGGAGCACCCCCCAGAGTCACCAGAAGGTCGTGCCATGGCCCTAGCCTCCACCCTGGCTTCGGACAGGTACCATGACCCCCAGATTCCTTTAATGGAATACCCTGGGGACCCCCTGATGACCTGGGAGCTTGAGCCACCCACCACTGTGTGTGGAGGCCACGTGGCCTGGCCGCAATACTGCCCCACCTGGAAGTGGAGCAGCTTCCTCAGATTAGTCTCTCAAGAGTAAGAAACTCTTGTTTCTAAGTTGCTTGACAACCCTAATGAGTACTCATAAAACCTGGAAAACTATGTTTCCTGAGGCTCGTTGCTCAGAAGCTCAGTTCACAGCCAGATAATAACTGCTCAGGCAAATGATGCTCAATTTCTAGTAGAGCTAAGCATTGCAAGCTAGAGAAGTTTGTATTCTGAGCTTGATAAATACAAACTCATTAAGCCACAAATGGGGACATAATAGGGACAGTGGAATATGAGGGACAAGTTGTAGGGACTGTACCTGATAAAAAAAAGGAGCAGGTGAGGCCTATGTTCATTAAATTAGCCAGATATAGAGACTAGCAATGAGAGTGAGAGAGCACACTTATTATGTTAGAAGGATTTGGAATACATTATATGCCATTGTGTAGGAACCTCTTATGCAGCATTGTTCTACATCTGAGTGCCAGATCCACTCAGCGTTGCTTTCCACTTCTGTCACCCTTATCACTCATGAGACAATGCACATCTCCTGTAAGTGGTGCCCCCAACAGCATGTATTCATTCCTGGGGCTTACCGTTTAAATCAGACACCCAAGAGGCAGGGGAGGAACTGACAAGCTAGGCAGATGCTTTCAGCAGAGGCTCCAGGATGTTAAGAGAGCTTTAGCGCCATGATTGTTTTGCCAGGGAAATGTATGTTACTTGTCATCAAGGTGCTCAAGAATAGATCGGTGCAATTTTACAAGTTGAATACAAGAAGTGTAATCAAGAGTTACATCGTTTCATGAGACAAGACCAGGAGGAATACCATGACAGAACTGTGCATAATTAGAATCAACGCTGAGAGAGAGAGAGAGAGAGAGAGAGAGAGAGAGAGAGAGAGAGAGAGAAAATGGAGGGGGACCTTAACAGTGCTGGAAATCTATCCAAAACACGTCCCCATTGACCTGTCCTCAGGCGTTAAGACAATATGTGCTAATGGAATGAGAAGACTCCCCTCAAGATGCAACTGGAAAGCAAAATGAAAGTTCCTTAGCTGAAGAATAGGATAACTCAGGCTCCTCTAACCAGACACTCTCCGGGTGATTTGGACTATAACTCCCATAAGCCCCTACCAGCACAGTCAATGATGAGGGTTAATGGAAGTGGCTGTCTGACACATTTGGAGGGCGCCAGGTTGGGCAAGGCAGGGAAAAATTATCAGGCCAAAATGAGTCATCATAACAGAATTTTATATAGAGCGTTTTGAACTAGAAATGATGCAACTGAAGCACTAAAGGAGAATCTTATTTGAGAAAGGTGATTTGCTTGGATTTTAAGGCAGAGGAACTAGCCAAAGCTGTCCACCAGAATAAATAATCTGCAGGAGAGAGAGATTAATACCAACAAAGGAGGAATGGCAGATGAAATATATGGAATTAGCAAATCTAACTAATAGAATAAAAGATAATGATTCATAAGACCACTGCCATCCATGACTTGATCATGGATGAAGGAATTGACCTGGCATGTGTAACAGAGACTTGGTTGGAGGAAGCAGATGGGCCTGTTCTTGCTGCTGCTTGTCCACCAGGTTTCTCTTATTCACAGCAACCCAGGCCTTGTGGGCGGGGAGGGGGGGTTGCAGTGATTTTTAGGAAGTCATTAGTTTGCACCAGGCATCCTATTGGGAAGACCCAGTTCTCTGAGTGCATGTTCTGGAAATTGGGCAATAGGGGCAGTACAGGATTTGGTGTACCGACCTCCCCGCTGCACCAAGGATTCTCTGCCCGAGGTGCTTCAGGTCATGGCAGATGTTCTCCTGGAGACACCTAGTTTGGTTGTCCTAGGGGATTTTAACATCCATGCCGACACGACCTTACAAGGGCCCGCTTGGGACTTCGTGGAAAGCATGGCCTCCATGGGGCTGTCCCTGAATAAGTCAGGCACAACCCATAGCCGCGGACATGCCTTGGACCTGGTGTTCACCTCTATGGATGTTGGTGATCTGACACTAAGTAAAAGTGAAACCAAAGAAGTGCCATGGTCAGATCACTTCCTGGTGCAACTGGACTTCTCCGCGACCATTCCCCTCTGCAGGGAGGCGGGACCGATTCGGATGGTCCACCCCCACCACTTAATGGATCCAAATGGTTTCCAGAGAGTAGTAGGGGATGCTTTATCCCAGGTTGTTGACCTTTCAGCTGATTCCCTGGTGGCCCACTGGAATGTGGAGTTAACCAGGGCTATTGACTGTTTGGCTCCAAAGTGCCCTCTCCGATTGCATGGAGCCTGGACAGCCCCATGGTTTTCCATGGATCTGAGGGCAATGAAACAATTGTTGAGACGGCTAGAGCACTGGTGGCGGATAACTCATTCTGAAGCTGACCAGACATGGGTTAGAGCTCAATGTTGAGCCTACCAAGTGGCGGTAGCGACAGCAAAGAGGACTTTCTTCACCGCCTCTATTGCGTCTGCAGAAAACAGCAGCAGGAGACTCTTTCAGGTGGTTCACAATTTAGCGGAACCATCTGCTACATCAGGGCCCAGTACGGGCCACATGATCTTCTGCAATGATTTTGCAAAGTTTTTTGCACACAAAGTCACTCAGATTCGGGAAGAGGTAGACTCCACCGTGGGAGCAGGGCCGGGGCAGGAGAGTGCTAGAGTCCTGTCTAGTCAAGTTGCGTGGGATCAATTCCAATCTGTTACCTCCAAGGATGTGTACAGGCTGCTTGGACGAGTGAAACCAACCACCTGTCTCCTTGATCCTTGCCCATCCTGGCTAATAAAAGCTAGCTGGGAAGGGCTGGGTGATGGGCTTCGTGGGGTGGTGAATGCTTCTCTCTGTGAGGGAGCCTTCCCAGGCCCACTGAAAGAGGCGGTTATTAAACCGCTTCTTTAAAAAATCATCTTTAGATGCTGCCAATATGGCCAACTATCGCCCAGTCTCAAATCTTCCATTCTTGGGCAAGGTGATTGAGCGAGTAGTTGCTGAACAACTCCAGGCACACCTGGAAGAAGCGGACCATTTGGATCCCTTCCAGTCGGAATTCAGGCCTCATCATGGGACTGGTCGATGATCTCCGGTGGGCTAGGGACAAAGGTGAGAGCGGTTTCCTAGTTCTGCTGGATCTCTCAGTGGCTTTTGACACCATTGACCATAACATCTTTCTGGACCGTCTAGAGGGGCTGGGAGCTGGGGGCACTGTTATACAGTGGTTCTGCTCCTTCCTCCTGGGCTGTGTTCAGAAAGTGGGGGGGATGAGTGTTTAGACCCCTGGGCTCTCATGTGTGGGGTGCCTCAGGGTTCTGTCCTCTCCCCCATGCTTTTCAACATCTACATGCAGCCGCTGGGAGAGATCATCAGGGGGTTTGGGCTGGGTGTTCATCAGTATGCAGACGATACCCAGCTCTACCTCTCTTTCAAATCAGAACCAGTGAAGGCGTGAAAGTCCTGTGTGAGTGTCTGGAGGCGATTGGAGGATGGATGGCGGCTAACAGATTGAGGTTAAATCCTGACAAGACAGAAACACTGTTTTGGGGGGACAGGAGGTGGGTGGGTGTGGAGGACTCCCTGGTCCTGAATGGGGTAACTGTGCCCCTGAAGGACCAGGTGCGCAGCCTGGGAGTCATTCTGGACTCACAGCTGTCCATGAAGGTGCAGGTCAATTCTATGCCCAGGGCAGCTGTTTATCAGCTCCATCTGATATGCAGGCTGAGACCCTACCTGCCCGCAGACTGTCTCACCAGAGTGGTGCATGCTCTAGTTATCTCTCGCTTGGACTACTGCAATGCACTCTTTGTGGATCTACCTTTGAAGGTGACCCAGAAACTAAAACTAATCCAGAATGCGGCACCTAGACTGGTGACTGGGAGCGGCTGCTGAGACCATATAACACCAGTCTTGAAAGACCTACACTGGCTCCCAGTACGTTTTCGAGCACAATTCAAAGTATTGGTGCTGACCTTTAAAGCCCTAAACAGACTCGGTCCAGTATACCTGAAGGAGCATCTCCACCTCCATCGTTCTGCCCGGACACTGAGGTCCAGTGCCGAGGGCCTTCTTGCTGTTCCCTTGCTGCAAAAAGCCAAGTTACAGGGAACCAGGCAAAGGGCCTTCTCGGTAGTGGCACCTGCCCTGTGGAACGCCCTCCCACCAGATGTCAAAGAGGAAAACAACTACCAGACTTTTAGAAGATATCTGAAGGCAGCCCTGTTTAGAGAAGCTTTTAATGTTTGATAGGTTATTGTATTTTGGTGTTCTGTTGGAAGCCGCCCAGAGTGGCTGGGGAAACCCAGGCAGATGGGCGGGGTATAAATAATAAATTATTATTATTATTATTATTATTATTATTATTATTATTATTATGAAGAGGGAGTATTTAAGGAAGAGTAGAAAATGTTTGCAGAATATCTGAACAACCATGTTCAACAGGTTAAAATGTTAGCAGGGTTGGATTAAATTCAGCAGTTTTAAGTACTGAAGAATACTTAAAGGAGAAAAATAAACATATGGAGTAATTAGAATATGCGGTCGTAATAGATAAATAAACAGAACCGTGGAAGGGTGAAAGCCGATGATTATGAATGTATGGATATATCGAATGAATTGCAAAAAATTGTAATGAAAAAGTATAAATAAAAATATGAAAAAAGGAAGAGATAATCTGCTGCTTGTGGCATTTCCTAGAGATGGAGTTGAGATACCCCAAACTTCCTAGAAGCAATGGAAGTTATAGTGCCCATCTGGGTCTTCTGCGCACTCCATGTTCTCTGGATTGTGTCGATTTTCTAGACCATGTCAAAACAAAATGCTCATATGGCATGAAAGTAAGAATGGTCGCCATGCTATAGGAGCTTGTAAAATTACCATGGATGTTGTTGTTTTTGGGTCCTTTTAAACAAACAGCCTAGGCCTCAGATTGACATAATTCAACATAAGAACCTAAGGAGAACCCTGCTGTATCAAGCCAAAGACTCATCTATTTCAGCATCCTGTTCTTACAGTGGCCAACCAGATGCTTATGGGAAGCCTGCAAGCAGGACTTGAGTACAATAGCATTCTCCGTACTTGTGATACTTGTGATGCAAGTGGCATTCAGAGGCATACAGCCTCCAACAGTGGCTGAGCTACATAGCATAAGGTACTCCAACATTCTGGACCTAGCTCAATAGCAGATTATCTGCTATGTGAGATGCAGGTGGCACTGTGGTCTAAACCACCAAGCCTCTTGGGCTTGCCAAACGGAAGGTTAACGGTTTGAATCCACGTGATGGGCTGAGCTCCCATTGCTTGTCCCAGCTTCTGCCAACCTAGCAGTTCAAAAGTACACCAGTGCAAGTACATAAATAGGTACTGCTGTGGCGGGAAGGTAAACAGTGTTTCCATGTGCTCTGGCTTCCGTGTTAGTGTTCCATTGTGCCAGAAGTGGTCTGGTCATGCTGGTCACATGAGCCAGAAAGCTGTCTGTGGACAAACACCGGCTCCCTCAGCCTGAAAAGCAAGATGATGCCATAGATGTCTTTGACTGAACCATCCAGGGGTCCTTCACCTTTTACCTTTACCTGCTTTGCATGCGGAAGGTCCCAGATTCCATTCCCAGCACCTCCAGGGAGGACTAGGAATTTCCCTTATCAGAAACCATAGAGAGGCACTGCAAAACATTGTAGACAGCAATAAGCAAGGAAGTCAGTGCCCTGACTCAGTGCAAGTCAGCTTCCTATGATGTGGCAGACTAGCCAAAGACGTTTACTTTCATGAACTTCTTTTTTATGGGTAAGGCCCCTGGTAATCCCTGAGTGTCTCCACTTACAGAGCCATGGTAGGACACAGTACTTCACAGCAGAAGTCCAGATCTGGCTAAACATTTCAGTCAAGGCTTAAGCATGGGGTGTTCTTGGTAAGCACTGCCCATGTGTACTATCACTCCCTCCAAACCAGACTTTTTAAGCATGCCACTTTTGAGGACTACTATATCTTCTCTTTGAACACACCTTTCAAATCCTTGATTTTTGTTGTTGTTCTGTTTTGTTTTACCCCAGTTCGGATAACAAGTGGTAGGGAAAATGCTGCCTTTCCCAACCAACCCCGATTTGCAGTCCCTTTGAAGTTGTTGAGCAGAAGAAAAGAAACACCATTTGCTCTAAATGGTGTGATGCTAAGCAAACCCAGGAACGGCAGTAATAACGCAGCTTAATGTTCCTTCCAACAGATGCATCAGGACTTTATTGTGCAAGCATAATTTCCATTGTTAAAGTGGGAGAGCGGTGTGGTTCTAAAAGGGGCTTGCTCTGCTTTCTTTCAAGGAAAGCTGGCAGGTAGCGTTAACAGTTCTGTTTCTTCCTTGGCAGCCCTCATCCAACGCTGTCCATGTTTTCGGCTCCACTTCTTTGGCGGACTCCGTGTGTGTTCAAGGGGTCTACCCATGCAGAGAGAGATGCAAGATTAAGGCCCTAATTATCTTAGGTAAAGTGCTTTGATTCATTTACCCAAATTGCCTTCCAGAAATGTTAGAGCATTTAGAGTATTATTTAATAAGGTATTAATTGACTTTTGCACATTTATTTTAAATGTCAAAGCCAACAATGTAGGTCAGAGGGAAAAAATGGGGCGGGGGCGGAGGACTCATATGCCATGCATGTGTTTCCATTCTGTTGGTTTATGGCTGTTTTCTGTTTTGCAAGTGCACTCACATTTACTTCCATCTTGGAGTTAGGAAAAGGTAGGGAAAGACATCATGTGCCTTAGCCGCTAGGAAAAGATGGAGGGATCATCGTGGAAGGGTAGGTTCTAGATTTCTGCAGTGAAAGTCATCGGAATTTTGTGTGCCCCCCTTAAGAAATTATGCATTAATGAATTATTCAAATCCAGCCATTTTAAAAATTACATATTTACTCCAGTTGGACCCACAGGGTGCTTGACAAATGTTGACATTGGTTGGGACTGAAGTGGTGAGAAAGATATATTGCAGAGGCAATGCTTGTGGAACAGGGAAAGAAGGCAAGAGATGAGGTCATAAGGCAGGGACTTTGAGACATGCAGAGGTCCTACACAGAGCCATGCATAACTTCTCGCTGGTCTCTGAGCCTTTAAAAAAAATAATCCATAAGAACTGTGAACATTACCTCTTTTTAATAAAATGAAGGCTAGAATGTTGAAGAGTCTACATATGTGACTAGATTGTGACTTGGATGTAAACAGAAACAGAAGCTGTGGAATTAAGAGTCTAATTACCTCTCCCTTCTCCACCACTATGGGACGCAGGTGGTGCTGTGGGTTAAACTACAGAGACTAGGGCTTGCTGATCAGAAGGTCGGCGGTTCGAATCCCTGAGACAGGGTGAGCTCCTCTTGTTCGGTCCCTGCTCCTGCCAACCTAGCAGTTTGAAAGCACGTCAAAGTGCAAGTAAATAAATAGGTACCACTCCGGCGGGAAGGTAAACGGTGTTTCTGTGCAGTGCTCTGGTTCACCAGAAGTGGCTTAGTCATGCTGGCCACATGACCCGGAACCTGTCTGCGGACAAACGCCGGCTCCCTCAGCCAGTAAAGCGAGATGAGCGCCGCAACCCCAGAGTCGGTCATGACTGGACCTAATGGTCAGGGGTCCCTTTACCTTTACCTTTACCTTTACCTCCACCATTGCAATGTATTTAGTGTCTGGGGTAACTGTGTAGGTATCGCCCCACCAAAAAAGAGAAGATGTCAGAGGACACAGATTTGTATGTGTTAATGTATATGCATTGATGCCAATCTATAAATAATGTTCATAATTTAAATGCACAATGCATCTCACCATAGTGGGGAGGCTGTGACCAGGTGACCTGCTTCCTGTCAATGGGCAGCTTCTAAGCTCCTCATGCTATTCGGTCTTCCATTTCTTTAGCCTTAAAATGTACTTGTACCTGACAACCCTTCATGTAGAAGACACTTCCAAATAGAGGACTGTAATGTACATCTGTAAAGCAGGACACATTGCCACCCCATTGGTATTATGGCCCAGAGATGGCTGGCATCACATTCTCGAGTCAGATTGGCCTGGGAAGGATTGTGGCCGATGGATGTGTGCAAAATGGGTGGCAATAAAAACCAGCCTCACATTTGTATCCTATATGCGAAAGAAATAACAGCAACTAACCTGACATCCTGCTTTGGCTTCTGTGGAGTATGTCTTTAACATGAGTACTACTTCTTAACATTTAAAGGAACTTTGACAGCTGAGTAATCCCTTCATCATTTAAGTATAACAAGATTTTACTATTAAGTACGTGGGCTGGAAATGGAGTGCTTTTTTCATTCACACTATAAACAGTTATGCTGGGTTTGTAATCCTGCTGTCAGATTGTTCACTGTTTGATATTAATCAGTAGGTTTATGAAAGGTGCAATAGACCACAGAAACGAACAGTGAAGAAGTTATAAATGTGGCCTCCATAAAACAAGAGGCTGCTGTTATAATCTTCAGATGCTCGTTCTGGAGCGCTTCCACTGATTTCAGTGGGGTTTTGGATGTGGTCCCCAGCACATTCTCTCCAGAATTGCATTCTCTTTCTAATATCTAAAATAAATGATCTTGAAACTTTACTCTTAATGGGAGCTTCAGAGGCAACCACTCAGGCTTGGCCTGCATGAAACTGGGTCACAAGCTATGACTCATCTGCCTACATTCTTAAGCCACATTCTTGGCCTACCCGTTTTTTCCTCCGCTGGCTGCTGAACTCCCTGATTTTCAAACCAACCAACCATAAAGGAAGAGAACAGATTGAAAAAGAACCTCAATATCTATCCAAATAGCTCTCCTGATCCGACGGTGCAGAGCTGTTGTTGTTAGCCTGCCCCCCCCTTTACTATTCAGGTACCATGGGCAGCACTAACATATAACGGGGGGGGGGGGAGTTTCACTGGAACTGGCCATAACAGAAGTGAAAAGGCCACCTCCGGTGGTAGATTTCTGGGGCCATGAGCAGGTATCAAGTTTGTTTAAAACTGCAGGTTTGGAAACTCTTTGCATTTTCTGCCTCAAGTGCCAAACTGTCTAGGGCTGCATTCATTTGAAGCATATTTAAAGAACATGACTTTTCTCAAAGAATCATGGGAATTGTCATTTACCCACTCACAGAGCTGCAATTCCCAGCCCCCTTAACAAACTACAGTTCCCAGTGTTTACACAGCCTGGGACTGGCCTGGGCTTTCACGTTGCAAAACACATCCCAATGCTATCTGTGTTCTCACTCTACTTCTGGGCATCTCAAAAAGCTGCTGCAGATGGGCCTTTGGTCTACCAGTGTTGCGCAAAAAACCTGTTTTGAAGCACATATGTGTAAAATGTGTGTGCAAAAAGCATAGAGAACATTAATTGTAGAATGCAACTTTTCTTAACAAATAAATAAATCACAGATTGCCATCACATTTGGACTCCAGTATTTGGAAATAGAGGTGTTCCTGGGTAGTTGTAACTTTCTTTGCTGGTATCAAGGATCACCGCCTGAACTCCTAACTCTAAACATTCTTAGGGGTTCTTCTCCACCTACTGTATGCATTTGTTCTGCAATTAATCTGTCCTTCATGGAATTAAAAGCAAATAATACAGCTGCTTTTTGTAAAAAAAAAAAAAGTTAAAAGAAATATTAAGAAAAACACAATTGCATTATAATAACCACTTTTCCTGATGAACATTTACAGCCATGGCATGTGAAACAGTTCAAGTATAACTCCAGCTACACAGTTCAGGGAAATCTCCAAGGAGAAGCTAACTCAAAATAATTCCTGTTCCTCTATTTGCTAACATTGTATATTACAGTGCTGCGCCCTCCAAATAATGGCTTTTGCTGCATCCTTTCTTCCCCAAGTAGTTTTTTTGGGGGGGGGGAGTTGCCCAACTACAGAGTGCCTTAGCATTCATGTATTTACATGTATGTGCTCTAAAGACACAATGCATATTTCCTTAAAAGGTGGAGGAGAGTTCAGGACCTAGATAACACATACTCAAACCACCCCAAGCCTCTTTAGCTTGTGGCGAGCCAAAACACCAAAGAGGTGGTCTGATATACTAGGGACAGCACATCCCAGAAAACAGGGACTACATTTGATAGAGTGAGACAGATACATGCAATTATATATTATCGCAGCTTTGCATATTATTGCACAAAGGGCAATTTAATAATGCATATGGTTTTCATTAAGTTTTTGAAGAGACTTCAATTAATTCTTATCACAAATAACTTTCTACAAATGAGTATAGCAACTAATATTTTGTTACTTACAAAAGATCAAAAGTACCCATCTTTTCAGGAAACATGTGTGATCCACTTTGGAGAGGAGTTTATCCCTGGGATCACTAAAAATCCAAACAAAATTGACTGAAAAGAATTCCCCATCACATTGTTTTTAGATGTAGAGCTGGCACCTCTCTCTCTCTCTCTCTCTCTCTCTCTCTCTCTCTCTCTCTGTGTGTGTGTGTGTGTGTTTAAGCAGAACTTCAAAGATTACATTTTCTGACATGCAACACACTAGAAACCAGTGCTTTTTTTGAGGGTACACAGCACCAGCACCTCCTTCCTCCAATGTTAAAAGTGCGGCACTTATTGTAACAATTTCAGGACGAGTACACTGACTAGCAGCAGGCTTCCAGGATTTCAGCCAGGAATCCCAACGCTATCTGGAGACAGCACATCCCAGAAAATTTTACTTGGGCCCTCTGCATGCTAGGCAGATTGTCAATCACTGAGCGATACCCTTTGTCCTGCTGAGGTGGCCTTGGGCCAGTCGCTCAGCCTAACATACCCCACAGCATCCCTGGGAGGATAAAATAGGAAGAGTAAGACGCTTGTGCACTGCTGTGATTAAAGGTGTGTGCTTACAGGTAAACAGATACCAGTGTGCATGCCCATAAGGCAAGGCCAGCCCACCCATGGAGAGTGGTGTGAAGAAGCTGCCTCAGGCAGCAAAAGCCCCCAAGGTAGCATCCTTATGGGTGCCTCCTGCCATGCCCCCACCTCCGCCAGAGAAACGGTGCCAGTATAGGTGCCAGTTTCCTGCTGATTTCCTGCAATAGCTTGCGAGATCTCATCAAAGTTGAAATATACTTGGAGTCGAGTGTGAATTTCATGCTCTTTATTCAGCTCATAGTAGCAATGAATGAAACTTTCCCCCAAATGTCTAGCTATATATACATTATTTACACAATGGGCCCCGCGTGATTGGCTAATTCCGGGCTGCTCCTGCAGGCCAATCAGGTTGCTGATTCACTTCATCCAGGAGCTTGATTGGCTGCTCCTGCGGACTAATCAGACTGCTGCATTCTGGATCCTATTGTTTTAGGATTCAGCTCAGTACATAACAAAAGTCTTGCAAGATGTTGATGTAAAACACGGAGAATTTGGCTTGGGGCCCCAAAGGGAGTCTGATTGGAGAAGACAGGTGATGCCCAACCAAGGAGAGAAAGAAGCAAGCAGCTTTTTAAAAGCAAAGATCCTTTATTCGGTTGCAACGGGGTTCCTTATGCAAAGGTGACAAAAGGTATAAGCCCATACCTGCCCAAAGGTAAGTCCAGAACATTATACAGTTGCAGCTGTGGATGGTCTTACAGGTTTGTCAGTTTACAAGGTAAGGGAGTGGTACATGAGTGCAGGGTGCAAAAGGGAGGTTTGGGTGCAAGATACAAGGTGGGGCACAAATCCTATCTACACAAGTAAGGTAATACCTAGAAATCCAGGGAGAGCTGGCAAATGATGTTGTAATCTGGTTTTCTAGAATAACGGTAGGGATGAGAGTTTTATTTAATAGCTGAATTCCTCTCCCCACTGGGTCAAAGGAAATGAATCTGGTCATCTGGCACTTTACGGAAGAAGGAAGGGGAATAGAGTGGAAGTGATTAGGTTGAGGCTAAAAATAACATTTATACTTTCATGGTTACAATAAAGCGATGTAATTTGAATACATGGGTTCCAATTCTTATTTTCCTGAACGTAGTTACAATCATTAAGAAATTCAACAGGCACTGATAAGGCACAAGGATACAAAGGGGTCAATTCCATTGCGAAGATGCCAAATGCAACAATTGCGTAAGGGTCACCTTAGGGATCCACATTTACAAGTAGCAAAGACACAATTACAAGAAAAAGACCTAGATACAATTTAAAACTACCTGGATACAATTTAAAAAAATACTTGGACACAATTATAAAAATAGAGAGAGGGTGAATTCAGGAAATAGGGTTTGAGGATTTGGAACGACCGCGTGTCCGGGAATTACAAAATGCGAATGATAATTTGGACTGGAGTCACAATGTGGAAAGAAAAGACAAGATTGCCCTTACTACTAAGCCTGGGGTCTCCAATGTGGTACATTCAGCTCCCACTCACACTACTCCTATGTTGTGAAATGTGGGGCTTTTGGGCAGGCGGGCGGGGTGGGGGGAGACCTGTTTGATTGGGATATTGCCTGCTTGTGGGTTATGGGTTTATATATATATATACCCAGTGCTTTTTTTCTGGGGGGTCACAGGGGTATACATACCCCTAAACATTTTGTGAATCTAAGTTTGGCCTCATTGAGGGGCAGTATTTCAATATGAGTAGGAAAATGAGAGTACCTCTAAACAGTTTTGGGGTTTTTTTAAAAGAAAAAAAGCACTGTATATACCTGCGGTCAGTGCTATTTTTCTAGAAAAAGATGCGCCGGAAATCACCACAAACACCTTCCTTGTTCTCCTAGAACAATGCCCCCTACTTCCATTTTGTTTCCATCTGTCTTTTCCCACAACCAGCTGCTGAAGGTACATTTTTTGCACAGACATTTCACACAAAAGAGCAGTATTAGAAATGAAGTTTCCCACAAATATGTGTGGATATTTAAGTTATAATTAGAAAAATCTTAATAATTATTCATAAAGGAAACAGTTTATAAGAAGTCAATAAGGAGGCCAGATACAGGATAAAGGAAGTCTTTTATTTGGTTGTTTGTCTTGTTGTATGTTATGCTCACTGTATGTTATGTTCATGTTTAATGAGGGTGGATTTGTGTGTTGGGGGTGGGGTTTTGTGTTATGTTGTAAATAAAATTCCAATAAAAATAAATAAATAAATAAATAAATAAATAAATAAATAATAAAGTTTCCCTTGCAGGTCCAGGCATGGGTGTAGACTTCTGCTGGGGGGCAGGGGCAGGGGCTGGGCGGGGCAAAACCTCAGATAATTGAGTGCTTTCAATGCTTTTCAATAATATTTGTGGATCTGCCCTCTAATCCCCTCATATGAAACTATTATGCATCAACGTCTTCTGAAGTGCAGGTTGTAGCATCTCAGAAATTTAGTTTTGAATCGGCCTTTTAACTATCCATGTGAACCAGGGCTTTTTTCCCCGGTGGAACTCACCAGAACTCAGTTCCGGCACTTTTCAAGTGGGCGCCATTGCCATTCCAAGAGAACGAGGGAGATGTTCAGGGTGAGTTCTGGCACCTCTTTTTCTAGAAAAAATAGCACTGACTAGAACCAATGCCCTTAGGCATTGTTTCATCGGAATCTCACACATAATTACATAGTTGTTTAAACAGAACAAGTTTTAGAACATTTGGGGGGGGGGGGAGTGAGCCGCTTTTTGTAGAAGATGCAAAAGAATAATTTGACTGAGTACATGAAATGTCTTCATGTAGCCCTAACAGAGATAGCAATGATTTGTCCTGAGGCATTATTATCCTTATTAACAACTCCTGGCAGCTTGCCTGCCAATTAGCGCTCCCCATTCCCACATTCTTTTCAGTTCCTCTGATCCCCCCTCCTCTTATATCTTCTTATTAATTTGATACCATTGCTGAGCAAATAGTTCACAGCATATAATTTAACCAAATGACTATTTCCCCTCATCTTTATGCTTGATACTTCTGTCAATCAACATTTTGCTGACTGTGCTTGTGAGTTTAATTTGATTTTCTGGTTCTGACCTGAGGAAGTCACTATATTTTCAGATTCAATTTGTTTTTGAGCTGCAGTTGTATAGATTGTGTGGTGTTCCCTCTGTAGCCTTATTGGACAGTGAGACATACATACATAATACATATACATATATATATAGAGAGAGAGAGAGAACAGAATCATAGAAAATAACCAGAAAGAGCATGAACCATTTAAACAATTTTAGTTTTTGAACAGGCCAAAGAATAGCAGGGTATGTGCCTTAAGAGTAGAAAATGGGATGTTATTTCCATTTGGGGTGGAAAGATTCCACTCCCAAAATATTACTGCTGTAAAAGTAGGCTTCTGTAATCAATAAGACTTATTGATTGGCTATAGAGTTTAAATTAAATTTTCTCATGTAACATTTTGAGTAATCACCATGCCATATATGGATGCAGTTGTGCTGTGGGTGGCGAAGTTTCATGTCTCTGCCTCAGAGTTAAGAAAGTAGGATTTCTGGCCGTATTTGATAGCCCTTCTTATCTCAAGGGCTCAGAGTTGATAACAATAATTGCATTTCCATGCTCTAGAAGGGGGAAGTTTTAGTGAGGGGAAAACCATTTTTAAAAGTATCTTTTGTGAGTATCTCACAAAAGTGTAGAAAATGTGCACTATTTTCTGGTGAAGACCACAAGCACCAAGGCAACAGAATGGTAGAAAACAATAAAATAGGAGCCAGTACCTGAAGCTAATTATTGACATTAAAAAATGAATTGTCAATCCCACCAAACATCCAAATGCAGTTACTTCTGGGTTCGGCTGGCAGTGCAAAATCACTATATCCAAAAATGGAACCAGCACAGCAAAAGTACACCAAAGTTGTATAGTCTTTACATGTGTGTTTTTAAACTAGCAAAGGTGAGTGCTTAAGTAGCCAAAGCAAACCGAGGAGGGGAGGCAATCTCAAAGCTACCAAGGAAACTTACTTTCTTTTCCTTTTAAAAAACCACTTTTTTGTTGTTCTCTTGGACGATGGGTTGTTTATGGTCTCTCCTGGGTATAAGCTCATGAACCCAGGAGGGTTACGCATTTTCTTCTGTAGGTTCACATACTCCCAGAAATGTGATGATGTTTCCCCCCCTTTCTTTTTCAACATCATGTCAAGTTTCATCCTTTTCCTTCTCACCTTTCCCTTCTTGATCTAACTTTAAAGTATGCATGCCCTCTTTTCTCCCCCACTGCTCTCTGTGTTGTTGGAAGAGGCAGTGGCAAGTTTATAAGTATGCACAGAATTAGGGCACTGTGTGGCTGAGCCCCCTCCCCAAGTTACTAGCAAGTTAACTGAGAGGATATCAAGGTCACCTAGTCCAACTCCCAGCAGTGGAGGCATATCAACAGACGGCCAACCAACTTCTGTTTAAAAGTCTCCAATGAAGGAGAGCCCACCATCCTCTGAGGCAGCTGTGGTGTAGTGGTTAAGAGCGGTAGACTCGTAATCTGCTGAACCAGGTTTGACACCCCGCTCCTCCACATGCAGCTGCTGGGTGACCTTGGGCTAGTCACACTTCTCTGAAGTCTCTCAGCCTCACTCACCTCACAGAGTGTTTGTTGTGGGGGAGGAAGGGAAAGGAGAATGTTAGCTGCTTTGAGACTCCTTCGGGTAGTGATAAAGCGGGATATCAAATCCAAACTACTACTACTACTACTACTACTACTACTACTACTCTTCTTCTTCTTCTTCTTCTTCTTCTTCTTCTTCTTCTTCTTCTTCTTCTTCTCTTCTGCTGTTGGAACAGCTCTTACTGTCAGAAAGTTCTTCCTAATGTTTAGCTGGAATGTCCTTCTAATTTGAATCCATTGGTTTGGGTCCTACTTAGTGGCCTAAGTACTAGGTATTACGTTTTTGTGGAGGGGGAGGATGCAATAAATTCACAAAATATTCACTACACTCATTTGTTCAAAGAATTATTTTATTTTATTTTATTGGCTTTGGCTTTGGCCTTGCTAAGGTCAATAGCCTGATGGCTAACCCAGGCCTGATCTCCACAGTTTAGAGTGGCTGAATTTGATAGAATACAACCACAAAGTTGTATGGCTCCTCCTTCCTCAGCTCTACATGTGGAAGTGCCTCATGCGATGTAAAGCCCTGGAAAATGGTGGCTGGGGGGAGCCACAGACTTTAGAGGTGCAGCTGAATGCACAGCCCGGCAGCCCCTATTGCCACATTTACCTTCTTCATGTGAGTAGCTATAGCATGGCCTACTAATCACTACAACAGGCATGGCCAAACTTGGCCCTCCAGCTGTTTGGGGACTACAATTCCCATTATCTCTGATCATCTGATCACTGGTCCTGTTAGCTAGGGATGATGGGAGTTGTAGTCCCAAAACAGCTGGAGGGCCAAGTTTGGCCATGCCTGCACTACAACCATGCTTAGTCTTGTTGTGGAGGATGGGGGTGATTAAAAAAATAAATCCTCCTGTCAGACTGGGAATATCCCCTCACTCATGCAGTTTAGGATATTCCACTATTCTTCAGGAGTTTCTTTTCTTTCAACAAAGTAAGCGGTCGACGAATATATCAAACAAAGCTTTAAAAATAAAGAAAATTGTAACACCATAACATACTATCTGAGAGAAACTAAAGCAACATCATAAGGCAAGAATGAGGCAAGGAAGACAACTGGTCTCTCTAACTGAACTGAACTGAACATAACTAAACACCTGAAGGGAGGGCCTGATTCCAGAGTCCAGCGCACCAGATGCCAGACATTCTACTATTCAAATTAGATCTCAGTGTTTTTCTAACATTTCTCACATTGGGTATGTGTCATGGGCCAGGAGTCATCTTCAGCTGCTGAAAAGCAGCCTGAAGAGGGAGTGACTCCACCTGCAGTTGATCAGGCTTCAAGGACACAGAGGAGAAGGCACTGATGAGAACCAGTTGGCTTCAGCCTTCTTAAGCAGAGCTTCCAGCAGCAGTCAGATGCAGGTAACAATGCTCGTAAGATCCTGGCCCTACCTTGCTGCTTCTTGCTCATCTTGACCCCATGATCATCGGAACCCTGACGCCTGGACCATGTGAATTGCTGTTTGCCCGACCCTAGGACTGGATGGACCTGACTTTGGATGCTGACTCTGAGACTCTTCTGGTTTGCTGGCTTCCCACGTCACTGAACTATGCATGCTGTTTCTCAGCAATGAGACTACAACAGTATGTATCAGTATGTAGATTCTGAGAGTTTGACAGCACAGTCCTATACATGTCTACTCAAAATTAAGTTCAATTACATTAAATGAGGCCTAGTTCTATGGGTATTGCAGCTTCAGGGTGGTATTCAGCTACTGCGTCCCATCTGCAAGAATTTCTGCTTGCGCAATCAGACTTTCCTTTGTCCCCCCGCCATGTGTGCCTGGTGCCCTCCCCAAATTTGCACCAGATTGTTGGGGTTGTGGTGGAGACTCAATAGCAGATATAGGGGCATGCGGGGAAAAGAGAGGTGGGAAGCATTCTGTTTGTGCAAGCAGAAATATTTGCCTCAACAGAACACTCACATAGTGCTGCATTGGATACAATGCTCAGAAATGTTCCCTGGTCCTATTCAGTTGAGAACATATAATTCAATGAGTCAATAAAGAAAAGGCTGTAGAATCTGACTGGGAAGGTCTGTCAGATAGACAGTTGGAGGCATTGTAACATGAAAAACATCTAAGAACAAATATGTAGCTGTAAAGGCAGAATTAGAGATGGAACCAGTCACCCTAAAGATATAAATTGCCAGATTCATAAGCTCTGGAAACTTAGACGTAAATAGGCTCTTACTAAAGATAATCAATTTTTTCCCCAGCGTGCCCATTCCAGCATCTTTTACAAAGAGAAGCAAAAAGAAATCTTTTCAACATATTTTTTTATCACTGGTTCCTTGCCTAATTTGCCAAGTGTTGAAGATATTTGTGTGTGTGTGTGTGCTTTGAAAAGGTCATTGTACCATCTTGCCAGCTCCTATTACATCATCTTCTAGTTTGGTCACACAGTTGAATTTGTGGTATCACATTAAATTTCACTACAGCAAACTGTGATATCATTAAGGGCTGAGATTTTTCCTATTTTCTGAAGCAGAAGGTAAAGCTGAGGTATTTGAGGGAGATTTCCTCTTCACACATCTGAAAGGCAGTTGTGAGGAAATATGGCAAATGATTGATCAGTTGGTTTACTCTTGTATACCGTAGGTATTTTGTTTCTTATAACTTTACTGTCAGTGTGAATTTCTCAGCCATGACAATTTCACTTGCTGAAATGTCAATGCTGTATCATCTATTTATTTATTTTTGTTCTTCAAGGTTAAGGATGTGGATATATATCAATGCTTGGATATATTTATTAAAAGGTTAGAAAGTACACTGAACTGTTGACTAGTGTAGAATTTATTTTAGGAGAAAACATAAACACGAAGAAACCATAATCTTGGTGTAATGTAGGAATCTAATTAAGACTAATGAGGCAACATTAAATTTAATGTATGATGCATTTTATAAGCCTTACCATTAGAGCTACAGCAAGCTGTTCATCTGAGCAGCAAACTTTACTGAAAAAGCCCCTAAAGGCATTCTTAAACAACTTGGGCTCAGGACTGTCTTTGGCCCTTGTGCCATTTGCTGAATGGGAAAGAGGAATTGTGCAAAAACCTGTGATTCGTTTCAGTTGTCTCTAAGGCCCAATTTATTTATTACCAGAAATGCCTGGTTGCTACTTTCTCAGGGATGAGTCTATCCCATGTCACTCTGGGATGGAGTCCAGGCCAAAGTTAGAGGGACATGATTAAGAGGGATGGGCAGATCATGCAGGAGGTTCCTATGTCAGTGGTACGCATTTCTCTGAGGATCATAGAGTCAGAAGGGACCCAAGGGTCATCTAGCCCAACCCTCTCCAAAATGCAGGGATCTCAAATATCCATTACAGATGGCTGCCCAACCTCTGCTTTAAAAACTTCTAAGGAAGGAGAGTTCACAACTTCCTGAGGGAGACCGTTCCTCAGTCAAACAGCTCTTAGTGTCAGAAAGTTTTTCTGTATGTTTAGTCAGAATCTCCTTTCTTGTAACTTGAAGCTATTGGTTTGGGTCCTACTTTCTAGAGTAGGAGAAGACAAGCTTGTTCCATCTTCCATGTAACAGCCCTTGTGATATTTGAAGATGCCTATCATATCTCCTCTCAATCTCCTCTTTTCCAGACTAAACATACCCAGCTCCTTCAGCTGTTCCTCATCAGGCTTGGTTTCCAGACCCATGGTTGTCTTCCTCTGCACATGTTCCAGCTTGTCAACACCCTTCTTAAATTGTGGCAGTGCTGATGCAAGAATGTCTGCGTGGACAGCCCTTTGCACCTAATTGATTCTCATGTTTATATGTTACCAGAGTGATAACCATACTGCTTGGATAATATTTGAATTAGCTGTCAATCTGTCAGTACAGGGGCAGGCTAGCCCTACTCTTGGGCAGAGTGAGGTGCAGTAGTGTTTGCTGAGGTGGCACAGATGGGGGGGGCACCATTGCTCTCTTTGCTTCCCAACAAAGCAGGGTGCTGTCACTTATCGAGAGGAAGCATGGGGAGCATGAAGTGCTATGGTGCATAGTAGTGGGAACATCAGATTTGGCTCTACAACCATGCACCACATCAAACTCCATGTCTTTCACCCCTCCCCTCTTGGTAAGTCCCTGTGGCCTGTTGTGTTGGGAAGCCAGGAGGACAGCAATGCCCCATACAGGCTTATTAAACCACTGGGATGATTATAGCCCTTTTGGGACATGTTTCTCAGGTGTAAATCCTACAGGGTAAGTGGGGACAAATAACTCTGCCCTTTTTGTTGCTATCCCTGTGAGTTGAAGAAGGAAGCTCAAAGTCCAGTCCAGGCAAAATGGAATGGAGACAACATATTTGTAGAAAATGTTTTCTGCCTGCTGCTGGCCTCAACTCTGGAAAGAGAAGATCGAGGGACAGTTGCCCCAGAGGTCCAGTGGAAGGGTTGTCACTAACTCTCTCTCTCTGCTGCTAACTGATATATGGCTGGGCTGCTCATGGATTCCCTTCGCATTGCACTAAAATAATTCCACAATCCCACAAAAATTCAAGGGCATGACCCATTCCTGTGGGTGCAGCTGTGTGAGTAGAAAGGGATTTGCATATTGGTCAATCAAGCTCTCTTTCCTCCTCCCCACCCCCGCTTCCACAGCTGCTCCTCAGATGCACACACATTACTTTGTGGACTTGCCATGGCTTTTAATGGAGGGAAACATGCACCCTGCATATGTATCCCAGCCAGTTACTTGATTCAATCCGCTCCCACATTTCCAACAACGTCAGTCCCAGAGGAATGGGTTGCCCTGACGTTGTGCATCCAAAATGCAGATGCTGAACCATTTGGGAAGCAGCATTCCACCTCTGGGTAGTTTGTGATACTCATCTCTCTGACATTCACCAGTTTGGTAGAAAGGAAGATAGATTAAGTGAGCACAGAAGTTTGTTGTTGCTTCTATTATGTCTTCTGTAGCTCCTTGTTTTCCAAGCATGTTGGATCTATTATTTCCACAGGAAGGAGCTAAAAGCAGTTTTTATTAATACTGCCTTGCCACTACTAATCACTTATCAAGCAGCATATGCCAGTGTCAGGAGCACTAAAATTATTCCCCCTTATCCCATTCCTGCTCTGAAATGCTAAGTAACATTTACTATCTTCATAATTTGTGAGACTTTGGGTAACTTTGCTAGTAGAATGAATTTCCCATGGGGACATAGGCTATGATCTCTAAGGTTGCTTCCAGGCAATCTGTTCATTGAGCATTATTCCGATTTGCTTGTGAGGGGCATGCATGACATTGTGTCAAGCAACTGTTATCCACACTTTCCTGTGTACTATCTGAATTATTATTATTATTATTATTATTATTATTATTATTATTATTATTCCCTGCCCATCTGGCTGGGTTTCCGCAGCCACTCGGGGCGGCTTCCAATAGAATATTAAAAATACAATAAAACATCAAACATTTAAAACTTCCCTAAACAGGGCTGCCTTCATATGTCTTCTAAAGGTCAAGGTTGCTTATTTCCTTGACATCTGATGGGAAGGTGTTCCACAGGGCAGGCACCACTACCGAGAAGGCCGTCTGCCTGGCTCCCTGTAACCTCACTTCTCACAGTGAGGGAACCACCAGAAGGCCCTCGGCGCTGGATCTCAGTGTCCGGACTCAATGATGGGGGTGGAGATGCTCCTTCAGGTATATTGGGCTATATCACTCTGCTTAACAGTAGCACTGGCCTTGTGATCCATTCACAAGACAAGGAGGATTGGACAGTACATCTGTCTGTAGCCCAGTGCATCATGGTGCCTGCTCTATTTACTGTTACACATAGTTAGCACAAGATCATAAACCTCTAGGTCAGGGGTCAGCAAACTTACCACGCCTCGGGCCGGTGTCTCCAGTGTCGATTGCGTGGCAGGCCGGAGGGCAGGGGAGAGCATGGCCATACGTGCACGCACATGCTATTTCCGGCGCACTTCCGGTCAGAGGAGCACCAGAAATAGCTTGTGCACGTGTGCACGGGCCTCCTCCGACGTGGATGTGCACCGGAAATAACGCTTGTGTATGCACACAAGCTATTTCCAGTGCTCCTCCAACCCAGAAGTGGGCAGCCACTCAGCGCAGCGCCGGTAAGAGTGGGCGGCAGGGGCCTTAGCCGGCCCACGTGCTTTAGTTTGGGGACCCCTGCTCTAGGTCCTTGAATTACTAATTATTAAGAAGCTTATTCTTAATGTTAACATCCTTTCTCTTTCTTCTGCTCCCCATTATGGAGGAAATGAACTCGCATAGTCTGGCTGGGGGAGAGGGAAGCTCAAAGAGGTAAAGGTTCCTTCAGAATACAACCTATGCTACCATCTTCATCTTTCATATCTCACTGTAAAAAAAGAAAACTGCCACAAAGGCACTTGGGAGCATTTTTCTAATGCCACTCCAAAGTTAAAAGATAATTTGACTTCAAGGGGTGGGGGGAATGCTGCCTTTTTCTTTCAAAAAAATTAATAGAATTAGTCATAAGGACTATTTTTAGCAAAAGTTCAACTTTATCCATGTATTTTAATGTGGGAAAAGTGTGTCCTTTTCCCTCTGTTAATGTTTGATACTTTCCAGCCCTCCTGCGAGTGTGTTTGAGTATCTTAGGGGGCTCTGGAGTGGAGGAGAACTTCCTCTTGGATCCTCTCTGTTTTCTTTCGTGAAAATGACATTCCTAAGCTGTTTCACTTTCTGACAGGAAATGGAAGCTTGCCAAAAATGATTAAAGTCCAAGAAAGCATAACAGTTCCAAAGCTGCAGCAGTTCTTTAGGAGTCCCGAGTTTGACATTATGTCAAACAAATGTGAAATATTGTTTATTAAATTTGAATAATACAGGGAAAGGGGGAAAATGGGCCTTGGCTTATCATGCAAAGGTTCATTATTAAGTCTGCAAAGGACTTCCTAGCTCTAATAAATTGAATTATATTCATAAATATACATGTAAACTAAGACCATGGTTTTGTATTGGTCTATATTGTAGTAGTCAGTTACTCACTTGCATTCTCATGTTCCCGTGAAATGAGGCATATGCATGAAAGAGAATCCTTTCTGTGTGGTGTGGGGGTGCCAATCCTACTCCCCCCAAAAAACTTGCCATAATTGAAAAGACAGGGAATTAATGGTTTGGATATATGAGTTGCTATTCACACAGGGTTGCATTCTCAGGAGGCTATAAGTGGAGTCATAGTAAACTGTTATAACTTTGGGTAGTTTACACAATAGTTTGTGCAGCACAGTAAGTAGAGGACCTTACTGTTTTCATTCTATGCATCCTCAATGATCCTTGAGCCCTAGAGTATAGGGTGGTTTCTGAGAGAAGTGTGTGTGTGTGCGCGCGCGCATGGGGAGAGAAAAACACATTGATTCAAGATGCCTGGCATCTGCAAGCCACATGATCCTGCACTGATTCCCATGCCAATCCCCAATACTAGTCCAAAATGACAGACTAGGGGCTATCAGGTTGTATGCTTGCATGACACCATCAAAATAAACAACTAGAACACAAAAGCCCTACGCTAGTTGATATCTCTTGGAAATGTTCCTTTCCCACTACTTCGAGGTTCACCTGAGCTGCCATCTGGACTCTGCATAATTTTTACTGAGGACCTAGTCCTAAGAGTGACTCATCAGTATTGATGTGTAAAGGCCTTGCACATTGAACCCACTCTCTGTGACACTGCCCTGCCTCTCATTTGTAATACTGATGAGGCATCTGCTTATTGTACGCATTATATCTCCAATATAAATGGACTGTTAATGATGAATCTTTTATCCGATGGTCATAGAACTGACGACTTGGAAGGGACCCTGAGGATCATCTAGTCCACCCATATGGGGATTGAACCTGCAAACTGGGCATTATCAGCACCACACTCTAACCAACCGAGTGTCCAGTCTGGGCCAACATTTCAGTCTGAGGCAGCTGCTTGTGTGCATGCTTGGTGCCCCCTACTCATGAATGCTCACGCATAGATTAGAAAGCAGATGTTTCTTATCATGTCTACAAATTGCTTTCCTGTGACACCCAACCTCTAACTGTTACCTAACACAAATAACTAGAAATACATATCTTGTATAAGTATTTGAGTGTGTGGTGAGATCATGCTTACAGATGACATTTGGTGTGGTGAATGCACATCTGAGGCTGCCTTCAGTTCCTCATCTGTAAAAACAGCAGCAGCAGCATATCACTCAATAATAAGTGCTTCTCTGAAGAGGAAGTTGCACTTTTTGAGGAAGCTAATATTTTATCTCTCCCTATGGCGTCATTTCCACTAAATGATGAAGGTAGATGGGAATGGCCTAGACTGATTAAATCTTCCTCTTCAAACCTAAGTAGTTTCTGGACTGAATGGCAAGTCTGCAAGGCCTGTTGATGTAAACAAAGCCAAGATAATCAGATCTTGAGAGATAAGGCTACAATTCTAACCATACTTACCTGGAAGTAGGCCACATTGAATTCCAGAAGTCTTATTTCTGAGTAGACCTGTCAGGATTGTGTTGTAATTATTTTTTTAAACTGTAATCCAGATAAGATATTCTGAGAAATTTTAAAGCAGGGTTATCAAAATGCCAGTCACGTTTTGTGTTTTTTCTCCAAACGAATGGATAATTTTTGTAATAAAATGAACTAGTTGTTCAGTGTGGGAACACCTATATCCCAATGTGACAACAGTCTCCAAGGAAAAACACACAATAAAATTCTGGACAAAAATATGAAAAGCATTCATGTCTCCCCCCCCCCCTCAGATTTCAGTCCAGGATTGTGGTGTTACCTATTCCAAGTAATATAGCACACACAAACACACTTAAAAAAAACCAGTTTGCCAATGTCATTTGAGATTGGTGCGTGCATGTGTGTTTGCAAAGTTTAATAGTGACCACTTGTACTGTCATTCAGGAAGGACAGCAATTCATGTTTACATTTTAGACAAGCTAAATTGATCGCACAAGTCAGTCAATGTCGCTCAGCGCTATTTGTCACTTCATAAGCAGCCACAATCTGTTACGCTACAAATGAAGGCGGATCAGTGAATAAATCACATCAAGCAGTGGGAGTAGATAGCATCCATTCATCCATAATTGGTGTCCTCTCATCACATTTACTCATTCTCCATAATTCCAATATGGATTGACACCGAAAGGAAAAAAACAAAAAACAAGGCTCCTTTGATTCCGAGTTAAAGTGTGTTTGTATCTTTCATATGAACTTCAACATCATACTTTGGTTCCACTTTAGGAGGTTCACACATTATACTAATGCAAACCTGAGTTTGTCGCCAGTAATACATTTGTTGAGAACCTGCAGCCATTCCTGTTATGAGTAGAGCTCTATAATGCAAGCATTTGCAAACTTGAGATTGGGATATTTATACTGTACATTACACTTTATACATGCAGTATAAAACATTACCATAGTGTACATCTTAATGTAATGTATGAAGTAGGACCTTGCTTGTCTCTGATCTATTACTTCTATAGTTATACCCCAGTGTTCCCTTAGAAAACTCAAAATGGATCATGGTGTTTCCCATTCAAGCATTGATCAGGCCCACATCCACTTAACTTCAACAATGCCAGAGCATTGTACGCTCCCCGACTTCCTGTGGCCAGTGGAGTGGTCATCGCTCCTTCTCCCACCAAATAACTGATGTGGATGAAATGGCCCTGTGGACCATTTTGTACAAGGGGATGGTGGAATTTAAAGGGGGTGGGGTGCATGAACAGAAAAATCACTGCACACCTTGCAGGGGCATTGCTGATTAGTTTTCCCAACATAGGGTAGACATGTGTTCTTCCATCTTCTGTTTGAAGGCTTGTCTGATCCGAGTCCAGTTTAAAAATGGATGGATGGAAGATGGAAAGGCAGCAGGGTGCTGGAAGTTGCCCATCAACTGTAAGCACCTAGTCACAGTCTTCCCCACTATGGTGAGGTGTATTTCTATGCCTAATTTGCATACAAATCAATTAGCATATGCCTGCCAACCTAGCAGTTCGAAAGCACCCCCGGGTGCAAGTAGATAAATAGGGACCGCTTACTAGCGGGAAGGTAAACGGCGTTCCGTGTGCTGTGCTGGCTCGCCAGATGCAGCTTGTCACGCTGGCCACGTGACCCGGAAGTGTCTGTGGACAGCGCTGGCTCCCGGCCTCTAGAGTGAGATGAGCGCACAACCCTAGAGTCTGTCAAGACTGGCCCATACAGGCAGGGGTACCTTTACCTTTACAATTAGCATATGTGAATTATATGTAAATCTCTGTCCTTCTTTGTCCTCTTTTTGTGAGGCGGGAAGATGTGTGACCACCTCTTCCTTGCCAAACCACAGGCTACAATACCAGTTTCCTGACTGTTTATCACATGGTAAAGGTAAAGGTACCCCTGACCGTTAGGTCAAGTCGTGGACAACTCTGGGTTTGCGCGCTCATCTTGCTCTATAGGCCGAGGGAGCCAGCATTTGTCCACAGACAGCTTCTGGGTCATGTGGCCAGCATGACTAAGTCGCTTCTAGCGAACCAGAGCAGCATACAAACGTTGTTTACCTTCCCACCGGAGCGGTACCTTTTTATCTACTTGCACTTGGCATGCTTTTGAACTGCTAGGTGGGCAGGAGCAGGGATCAAACAAAGGGAGCTCACCCTGTCATGGGGATTCAAACTGCTGACCTTCTGATTGGCAAACCCTAGGCTCTGTGGTTTAGACCACAGCGCCACCTGTGTCCCTATCACACAGTAGGAGGAGCTAAAAAAAAGAGAGGAGTGCTGCCATTTGCAGGGGCATCACTTCTAAATCCTCCCTGTTGGTGGAATATTCTATGCATGAAGTAACCCATTTTAATCCATACAATTAGGCACAGTGTTGATAAGCGGAGAAGATCTACATAGGGATAAATGCTTGGTAGCAGAAGATGCCAAATGTGTCAATGGGGAGAGTAATGTTTAGTAGAAAGCTCTCTTGAAGCAACTGATGAAAGATTGCCTTTGGTTTCAAGTGGTCAGGCATGCACTTTTTATGCTCTGCTGATAATTTTACCTGATAAGACAGGACAATTGTAAACAGAGTATATCCTGTGCCGTGTCTTTCCCTCAGTATTCATTGCACTCATCAATAAGTTTCAGAGGTTTCTGCTGATGCAGAAGCATCCCGTTTTAACAAGGAATGCTCTAATCTTATAAAATGATTGCATGTCCATATACACTATAATGTATAAGCTCATTCTTTATAGAGAGATGGAAGATGATGCTATATATTTACATACATTTTGCAAGAGAATTGACAGTTTCCCAATAATGTAAAGGCTTTTCTACGTGGCAGATCATTAGGAAGGGGGCGAGAAACGAGTCACAATTTTCTCCACCTTTAAAGGTGTAAGACTTAATAGCTTACAGAAGACTTATAACGTCTGAGTTTAAAGGGGAAAGGATAACTTCTTTGCACTGCTTGTTGTTTGTGGAAATGACAGTTAAAATATATTCAGGATGCTTAAGGAATGCAGACTGCAGCAAAGTCAGACAAAGCTTAGACAAAAAGTGGGGAAACCTACTGTATAGATCTATATATTTCTCACCCAGTGATTTTCACTATGCCTGCTTAGGCAAATGCATCAATAATGCCATAGATGGCTGTTTGAGAATAGTCTCTCACTGTCCATTAAAATGAGTAACTGATTCTTTCTCCACTGACCAGCTTCTTTGTCCTTGACTCTGGTCACTTTCAGACTGTCACTATTTTCTGGTGGGATTCAATGGATATATAGGCAAATTCAGGTTGTGAAATTAAAGTTGATTTGGAGCTCCTAAGCAACAAACCCACTCCACCCCTTGCTGCCAAATTGGACTTTTTATGATAGGGAAAGAGATGAGAAAATGCACTGGAGATTGTCAGATGGCATTCTAACCTCCCCTTAAACAAATCAAAATGAATGCTCAGTATAGAGGTTGTCTGGAAGTGACCTGAGTATGTCTTTCTCTTGACCTCTGTCAATGTCTCTTTGGTCTCTCCTTTAAGGTTTGTTGTTCTCCTTTACCCAGCTATCCACTTCACTTTCAACTAGGTCATTTGTGTTTGTATTTCTCCCATTCTGGTTCTAGGGATCTAGGAAGATTTTGAGAATATCATTTTTTTTAAAAATGGATTGCATTGGATTATGGCGATAGCTGGAAAGCACATCTTTACAGATTGATAATACTATTATAAAACAGTTTGATGACATAGGTTGTGTGAAATAGCACGAACTATGCATTCCTATATATGTCTACTCAGAAGTAAGCCCCACTGAGTTCAATTGAATTTACTTATAGTGTGTAGGATTGCAGTTTCAGTGTATATTCTCATGCAATAACTAGATTAAAACAACTTCCCTGTACCTAAATTTTAAACCTAATTTTACCTATTCTCTTTTTACTAAAGTTCTGAACCATATCCACTGCTATTAGAGAGGATGTGCCAAAGTACACTAAAATATATGAGAACTTAAATTTCTCCGCGCATAGACTGTTAGGCTAAATCCTGCGGTTCTAATTAATGTTTCTGGTATCGGAAGGAAAGCACAGCAACAGGCAATAAAAATATCTATAATATCTAAAGAGATGCACTACTTATTTATAACAGAAAGTATGAAACATTCCCTTCCTCCCCTTCTGCGAGGAGCACAGATCAACAAACAACATGGATCTGAACAAGTTTCAAAGCAGGCAACTTTAATAGGAGTGCATTCATTGTCAACATATGATACAGAAAAGGTCAACAGTTAATTAAATAATCCATCACCTTAGGATAGAGAGCAGTTTTCAACTCTGACAACCCATGACAGAAATATTAAAAGGTCAAAAAATGAGTTACTATAGGATTCTGTTTTGTTATTGTGTGTTATAAAGATGTGGCTTGACTTGAGAAACATGAGTCTGAAGATACGAGGTGCAGATGGTGGTGGGAGGAGGAGGTGCAGGAGGAGTAATGGGCAAACTTGCCCCTGCTTGTCTCAGTGTCCTATATACTGTATGCTTTTTTTGGGTGGGTGGGGTGGGGGGGGGAGAAAGATTATTCCTGTCTTACTTTATTTACAGAAAGGATAAACGATTACAGAGGCCTTATAATAAGCTACGGAGGCTCTGCACTCACTGCAGCTGAACATCAATCTGTGTTTGTAGGCAAAACAGCCTTAACTGGCAAAAACGATAAATCTATAACCACCAAGGGCTGCCCCAGCTAGTGCAATGTGCAATGGTCAGGAATGATGGGAGCTGGAGGGCCACATGTTAGCCACTTGTATGATTATTCAATAGAGGATACACTGAATCTATCCCTTTCCCCCTAGCCAAAACACTCCAGAATATCTGATTTGTGGCATATTATTATTATTATTATTATTATTATTATTATTATTATTAATTGAAAAATAATTTAGAGTCTTTGCAGATGTGGAGCAAAGGTCAAGCAGTACTAGCGGAAATGAACTTTATATACTAATAGTAGGACCTTAAAGGGCTATAAACACACAGCACCTATGTATCACAGTTACCTTTCCAGGTAGGGACACACATGCAGATGCCTGCTTCCGTACATGCACAGGCATTAGCTGGATCAGAGCAAATGTGCTTGAGGGTCACGTGGCTGATCGACATCTCTCTCAGGTGGTTTATTTATAATGGCTGATACATGCCTGATGCTGCAGTTGGGTGACAGACAAGCAGGTATGGATAAATCTTTACTTCCAACCAAATATGTGTGCAAATCTGCACTCAGTGTCCTTTCCCCATCTCATATCTGTTTGAAGTGAAGGCTTTGGTGGATCATGGCATATCAATGTATTATGATACCATATTTTCTTCCTGTTTATTCATACAGCTACCTGACCATAAAGAAGGCTGATCGCCGAAGAATTGATGCTTTTGAATTATGGTGTTGGAGGAGACTCTTGAGAGTCCCATGGACTGCAAGAAGATCAAACCTATCCATTCTGAAGGAAATCAGCCCTAAGTGCTCACTGGAAGGACAGATTGTGAAGCTGAGGATCCAGTACTTTGGCCACCTCATGAGAAGAGAAGACTCCCTGGAAAAGACCCTGATGTTGGGAAAGATGGAGGGCACAAGGAGAAGGGGACGACAGAGGACGAGATGGTTGGACAGTGTTCTTGAAGCTACAAACATGAGTTTGACCAAGCTGCAGGAGGCAGTGGAAGACAGGAGTGCCTGGAGTGCTCTGGTCCATGGGGTCACAAAGAGTCGGACACGACTAAATGACTAAACAACAACAACAACTAGTTTGTACAGTGGTACCTTAGGTTATGAACTTAATTCGTTCTGGAGGTCCGTTCTTAACCTGAAACTGTTCTTAACCAGAAGCACCACTTTAGGTAATCGGGCCTCCCGCTGCCACCACGCCACCGTGCAGTTTCTGTTCTCATCCTGAAGCAAAGTTCTTAACCCGAGGTACTATTTCTGGGTTAGCGGAGTCTGTAACCTGAAGCGTCTGTAACCTGAAGTGTCTGTAACTGAGGTATCACTGTATCATTAAGCCGAGATATGTGATCCAATATATTTGTTCTCCTCTTCCTCCCACCTCTGATTCCCACCCCCTCTGTGCAGACTGCATTGGCTCTTTGTTATTTTCCTTGCCCAGTATAAGTCACCCAAACTGTAAATATCTTGATTCTCACTTTTCCTTTTGCCATCGTAAAACATAACTGGGTCACCTTCACTGATGCTTTATCCCTTTCTTCACCCAATTCAATTATCCTTGTTCTTTCAAAACTCCTCACATACAAAACTGCCTCACCTTTCATCATGCACATATGCACACACTCCAAATATTTGTGCTTGTCTGTAAGTGATCTTCTTTCCTACTTTGTCCCAAAATTTCCTGTCCTCTAATTGTGTTTTAATGCACTTGCAATGTATTGCTTACATGGGTCTGTTCCTATAATTTTGCTGGAAATGACTCTGGATGGGTGCCCAAGATTTGTGACAACAGAAACTTACAAGTGTTTAATCTGGTGGATATTTCCAGGAAACTCACCACGAGGGTGTTTCGCATAACGGTTGGGGTGGGGGTGGGGGTAGAGCTGTGAGCTGGCTGGAGGCACCTTGAAGATGCAGGACCTCTCTGGGAGAATCTGATGCAAGATAGCAGGTCTGCCATCTTGAAAAATTGCCGCTTTCTTTGTGCAGGTTTCTCCCTGAAATATTGCTGGCTCGTGCTGTAAAAATAAATAAATACATTTATTCAAAAGCCACCCTCTGTATTCAGAAGGGGGCAGAGGCCCCTCCCAGTATACCTTCTGAGGGGGAAATCCCACTCCAGCTTACTCAACCCATGAAATTTCATGGGCAATTACCTAGCGTGTGTACAAGAGGACTAAAATAATACTTTTGGGTAATTTCATGAGGATAACTGATATTTCTAATTATATTAAATACATTATGTAAATAAGTATAATAATATAATACTTATCAAGGAATAGCTATGAAGTACAACTTCAGTACAAGCTCACCATGAATGAAGAAGAGCAAGCTGTCAACATTTTTTTGCTCCCCTTAGTCTGACTAGCCTACAATAAATGGGCAGTGCATGTGTGTGTTTTATTGCCATTGCAGCTGCTTCTAAATTTTCGGTGTCCTTTCATTTTATCTGCCCTAACTGTGTGTACACAGTCTTCCCTTCACCGTCTGTATCAGTTTCTCTGCCGAAGTCTGGCAAGTGTTATATGATTATTTTATCTCTCACTGTAAAGTGTTTTGAGAGACTTTGTATGAGAAGCAATATAAAAATAAATTGAATTGAACTATGGCTTCACCTCCTCACTTTTTAGCACAAAAAAACCTTTTAGTGCAAAATCTGTAATACTGTTGGGAGAGAGACAAGATTAAGAAGGCTGAGAAAAGGTGGCACAAGTTGACAGCACAACCATCGCAGGAGCAGTGTGGATTTTTCTCAGTTGGCTGTTGGTTGGGCTGGTATACACAGAGATGTGGGGCTCACTTTCCCCAATGCAATGAGGTGCTCTTGAGGACCACAGCCAAACTGTGACATTAATAAGAACTCTTTTCACGGGAACCCATGGCTATTTCTGCAGTCATGGTGCACTCATAAGCCACCTTGGAGGTGTTCCCTCAGGTAAAATGTGGAAAGTTAGGTGCATTTGTATCAGTGATGTAGCATGTAACACAGGGGCAGCTGCCCTGGGTGCAAAATTGTTTGGGGGGCGCAAAATTTCAACACCCAGTTCTGCCTCAATACAGCTGTGCGCTTCTGTAGCTGGACTCCATTGAAAATGGCTTCTCCATGCAAACCAGGAAATGACCTCTCCAAACAATGGAGCAACTCTTCTTCTCTTATCTCTGCAGCTGCGATCTCCTGGGTGACACAGACACCATTATGCAGCTGAACGTGTCTGTGTACTCCTTAGGCACTGATGTGGTGCTGTATCCCAAAGTTTTGAGGGTGCAGAATGTTGTCAGGAGCATCCTCAGACCCTTGGAAGAGGTGGTGGCAGTGAAGAGCAAAGGCCAGCTTTAGGGCTGATTCCAAGCTTGCAGCCAGGGTGGGATCACCCATCCAGTGGTAGAGACCTACATCAAGGGAGAGTCTGTTTTCCCAGGGTCAATAAGTAATGTCATGACCCTGATGCCACTGCCAAATGTTGCCTTGCATCTTCCTTCTGAGTGGGGAGGGCAAAACAGGCATGCTCTCTTTTTTTGACCGCTCAGTCAACAACCTCTAAAATTAATGTTATCTGGTAAAGAGGGGATCCAAAATAAATTTGCCATGGGGCGGGGGGACGGGACGGGATTCAAGAATGTGAAACACTGATCTTGCCACATTTATTAGAAGAGGAAGCGGAGCCTTAATCTGTCATACAGAATTCCAGGGAAGTTGAGCAAACTCAGATCTCTTTTCTAAAGACTTAGTGAGACAACGAGCTCTTTGCAAACACACACCAAAATGTACAGATTGCAATTCAGCTTAAATGAATACTTGGGATTTCTTATCTTCCAAAGTTTAGGCTGTTAGGTTGCTTTAAATTTATGGATGTCTGCATTTCTAATCCCATTTTTCCTCCAAGATATTACAAGACGTTAGGTAGTATATCCTAATACTAGGTGGTATGGTCAGTATTAGTTAGTATATCCAATGGAATATCTAAAACATTACAGGAGATACATATCTATATGGGATAGTATTAAATGCTATTTCACTCAGAGTAGACCCACTGAAGTTAATAAACTTGACTTAGGTTCTGAGTAGGACTTAACTGAATACAACCCATGGTTCCACCTTGTTTTGTCATCATATCAACCCTCTGTGAGAGGTAATGACTGACTCCAGATCACTCAGTAACCTTCATAACAATCCTAAATGGAGTTGCAGAGCCATAAGGTGATGGACTGACTGACGCTTCCGAAGTTCTGCCCACTTGTGCCAGTCAGAGCAGGACGTCATGTGGGTCTGTGTGGTGGTGGTGGTGAAGGGGACAGAAAGAAACTAAAACCAGTGGACACTGTACACCTCAGCCCAGAGAGAGTGGAGACAAGGGAAGGCTGCTGCTTCTCCTCCTTCTGGTCTTGTTCACTTACCTCTACAGGTAAGTGACGAGAGCAACAGTGAGGAAGAGAAGGAGCAAGGTCATGGTGGTTTACAGTGTTTGTTGTTGTTGTTGTTTCACTTGCTATTACAGTGGTACCTCCAGTTGCAGACAGGATCCGTTCCAGAGGTCTGGTCAGATCCTGAGGTTTCTGCAACCTGAGGACTGCTTCTGTGTATGTGCATGTGGCGACACCCGGTAAAATACTTTCGGGTTTCCTGTGCGTGCATCCAGAGGGTAATGTAAACAGAGGTACACCTGTATTACAGACATGGAAGGGGAGGGGAAGCCCCAGTATCAGAAAATGAAAGCAACTGTCCAGAATCAAACCTTTTTAAAAAATGTTATTAAGCAACATTGTTTCACTATGAAAATTCAGTTTTCCATATGTGGCAATTCTGATTTTACAAGCCTATTACAAGAGCAAACACCCCCTCCCCAAAACAACAGACCCCGATTTCTCATATTTCCCAGCCTCCAAAATCTTTCCACTTGGTTAAAATGCAAATATGCTTCAGTCCTTTTCTCCCTTCGCTTGCATCTCTCTTGACACCACCCTAGGTATAATTAGTATAAGCAGGGATTTGTGTGTGTGTGTGTGTGTGTGTGTGTGTGTGTGTGATGGTTGCTCAACAGTAATGACTGCTGTTATAGCAGCTCACAGAACAAGAGATATATGATATTGCATATTATGTCAAGGAATTACAAACATGCTTCATTTCTTCATTAGATAATGTTTATTTATAGCACAATATATGTTTACCTCCACTGTACCATTAAAGTTTTGACTGCTTTTTTAACTATAAAATTTGATATCGTAGTGGCAGCTGCACTCCTCAAATGATTGCTGTAGTACAGCTGTTATCAAAGAATGAGATTTATAGCCACCCTACATGGTGTAAAGATATGTGCATATTTACTTTGTTTTTATTACTTGCGTCCTATATTTTAATGACACAAGGTGGGATGAAATAGCACAATAATAAATTTTTGAAGGTTGGGAAGAGAGTGAGAAAATGGATCAATTCGTTAGAAAGGGCGAGTTGTGTTTAATTGTGTTTTGTGAAAATTGTAATATAAGTAAGGTTCTTCTCCCAAACAGGCATAGCTTCTCATCTGAAATAACTTGCAAGTAAGCCCAATCTATTTGTTTAGGAGAACTTTTTTCATGTCAAGGGCCACATTCCCTTCTGGACAATCTTCTGAGGGCCATAAGATGGGTGGGAAGCGGGTGGAGCAATGGATGCAAATGTTTCCTTTACAGAATAGGCAAGCTGCTACACACACACACACACACACACACACACACACACACACAGTATCCCCCACTGCTTAAGCAACAGTGTGGCTATTCTGACACATGCCAGCTAAACTTGTGACAGGCTACTCAAAAGTGGGCATAAACTTTTCAGTGAATGCGCATAGGTCCTGTTCACTGCCATTCAGAGCAGACTAATTTGATCCAAGAGGTTTGGCCAAGGCCTTCATTTGCTTCCCTGCCCAGGAGAGGCTGCGCACGGCTAAGGCTCCCCCAAGAGCCATGCTCCCTTTAAAGAGCCGCGTGGAGCGTGTGTGCAGCTCTTGGGGGCTTTTCCCGAGGAGGGAGAGGGCAGCCCTTCTCCTTCCTCGGGAAAAGCCCCCAAGAGCCGTACACATGCTCCATGCAGCTCTTTAAAGGCAGCCCTGACAGAGCCTCCTGCATAAGACGCACACACATTTCCCCTTACTTTTTAGGTGGGTAAAAGTGCGTCTTATAGAGCGAAAAATACGGTACATATTCAAGGTCAGAGATTCATAGAGTTGGAAGGGATTGTGAGGGTCCTCTAGTCCAACGTCTTGCAAAATCAGGAATCTTTTGCCCAACGTGGGGCTTGAACCCACAACCCTAAGATCATCCTAGGTTCAGTTCCTAGAATCTCCCATTCAAAACCTCAAGCAATAGATGACCTGAAAGATTCTTTACCTGAAGCCTAGAAGAGCCAGTCAAAGTAGACCGGAGGTGATTATCATAGTGGCATTCAGATACTGTTGGACTACAACCCTCAGTAGCTCCAGCCAGCATGACCAATGGTCAGAGATGATAGGAGCCGAGTCCAGCAACATCTTGGGAGCACCAAGTTGCCCACCATTGGAGTAGACAATACTGAAGCAGAGAAAGCAATAATCTGACTACATATAAAGCTGCTTTCTATGTTTATTCCTAGGACTTGTATTTCTATTAGGATATATTTTTGGGGAGGGGCAAGGGAATTAAAATCAAGCACAAGCTTTTTATTCAAAGTCTGGAAGACCATTGTTCTAACTGCGTAAGCCCATTGGTATATGCTTGCAATGTATGAAATCTGGATGTCTTAAGCTTCAGTGGACACAAACCAGACACAGCACTCCTGCTATAAAATGTTTTTTTATATCACCTGTTGGGGTGATTTTGCCAGAGCATAAAGACAAAACAAGCAGTGGTAAAAAAGATAGAGAGTAAGTAGCAGGAAAAATGTTAAAATAACACCAGCGGTGAAGCACTAAAGCTGTAAAAGTGAAGGGAAATTTGAGTTAAAGAGTAGGAAAATATTTATACCACTGTTCCCTTGTGGCTAGTCTTTACTACACAGGCCCTTAGGCACTGTGCTGGAAGCATCCGATAGTACATTCAAGTGCTGGCCATTTCTTTTTAGAAAAGATCATAGTACAGTGGTACCTCAGGTTAAGTACTTAATTCATTCTGGAGGTCTGTACTTAACCTGAAACTGTTCTTAACCTGAAGACCACTTTAGCTAATGGGGCCTCCTGCTGCTGCCGCGCCGCCGGAGCCCGATTTCTGTTCTCATCCTGAAGCAAAGTTCTTAACCTGAAGCACTATTTCTGGGTTAGCGGAGTCTGCAACCTGAAGCGTATGTAACCTGAAGCATATGTAACCCGAGGTACCACTGTAGGTGCAACGGAAATGCCTTGGCTGTAATGATTCCATTCCTTCCACTTCTGGGGTGGACTCTTCAGGTTGGTGGCTAGACTCTCTGAGCACATGACTCAACCAATCAATCATTTTATTTGTATGCCGCCTTCCCAAAGTTAGAACCATGCTCAAGGCGACTTACAACACATTTAAAACTTACAGAACTAAAAACATAGCAAAGAGAGTAGTGAACAATAAACAAAACTTCCAAAACTACCCCCAAAGAGCACCTCAGCCCAAGAGTCTGTTCAGCAGCCTCATCTTTTGTAGCTGGAGTCAGTCAGGGCTCCCCAGCCCAAGTGGGGAAAGGCCTGCAAGGCAGGGAGCAGGTCTTCCAAGACGCTCAGACAAGATGGTCTCATGAACCAAGACTGGGTTGCATTAAGTTTCCTCTATCTGCTCCAACATCCAAAGCAGTGAAGACGAGGAAGAAGCAGTGGAATGTTGCATTTTGAAGGGCAGGAGCGCATCAGGAACACTTGTAATTAAATAGAAAAGAGTATGATGGCAAGTTGATGGACATGTGTTTGTCTCATGACCCAATAAAGACATAGATACACATGAAGCAAGGTTAGAGAGAGAAAGTGGGATGGGCACTTTACTACTGTTGGAACTTAAAAATCAAAACAAAATTCTCAGTTTGCACTGAGAAAGTTTGGTTCCATGCTTGACTCAATCAACAGATTAGCTCCTACTGTTCTGATAAAGGAGCATCTCAAGGAGAAAATAGATGTATCCAGCAGTTGGAGGGAACTGCTTAAGAGAGAACCGGAGAGCACTCTGTGTCACCATTTTTTGTTTCAGGATCAGGATTTGCTCCCCAACCCTGCAAAATAACTTCAAAACAGATGGGGTCTTGGCTCCTGAGGAGTTTCTCAAATGGAAAATGTAATTAATGCATACCGTTCCAAATTCAAGTATAATTTTTTTTCTGTACCCAGTTAAGGAACAGTAAGTGGGATCAATGGCACTATTAGGAAGGAATAATGCTAGAGTTTAAAAAACAGAAATGTATTCATCCATTATATGACATAAATTAAAGCAAGCTGTCAAAATGCAAGCACAACAATGCATCTTTACAAAATCATTTTCCACACTACAGTTAAATCACAGGACCATTAGAGTAGAATTACATAAGAGACCCAATTTTTTTAAAAAAATTGCCGAATTGCTGGCTGTATTTTTGGGGGGGAGTGCCTCAAGAATCTCAATCACTACCAAAGATTCACTATAAACATATAAATGCACAATAACTACAAATAAATTATGATAATTTATATCACTGCGGATTCTGGGGAAGAAGAATCAGGGGTTATACTTGAGTCACACTTCATATTACTCAAACTATAATTATTTTCATTAAAAATCTAAAATTGCTTACAGCAAATTTAATTCCAAACACACAACCCTACATGTTTAGCAATGCACACAACAGAGCCACAAGTGTGTTTGAAATAACTGAAGTCAAGTGCAAAATAACAACCAACCTTTGATTTATACTTTTTAATCACACATCACAAAATCAAAGCACTTTTGTGCGCTTCTAATATTCCTTTTAAGCACAACATCCAACTGGCTCATTGAGTTGCCGCTCTGTTGATTAAAAGTCAATGTCGGCTCGTGAAAATGCTGTCAGGTGCTTGTAAACACTGCCTCTTTAATGGCTCGAGCATGTCAAGAGGGCACACTTTGTTTTAGAAGGAGGAAGAAAGTGCTTCAGTCGTTCATGGGAAGGAGAGCACAGTCTGATAAAGAGACTGAAAGTGCTCTTGAGAGATTCTAATAATCTACAACCTCACCTTATCCTAATGCCTCCCCTCTTAGAATTTCAAATAATTTTGATGAACATTTAATTAAGGTTGAACTCTGTTTTGATGCATAAGGTACACACTGTAGTCATTAATTTATGCTGAACACTGCTACCTTTTTTATCAGGATCATTGAAATCAATAACATTTCCCCCTCAATAAACGGAAGGGAGCTTTAGACCAGAAAACAGCTGATATTCAGAAGTTGCTTTACATTATAATCTGCTATCAAAACTTAACTTAGAGTATGGTGCTGATAACACCAAGGTTGCGGGTTCAATCCTTGTATGTGATGGCTGCATATTCCTATATTCTACAATTCTATGATTTACAGTAGAACCTCGGGTTGCGAACATGATCCGTGTGGGAGGCACGTTCGCAACCCGCAGTGCTGCGTCTGCGCATGCGCGGGTCGTGATTCAGCACTTCTGCGAATCCACAAAGCACGATTTAGTGCTTCTGCGCATGCGTGAGCGCTGAAACCTGGAAGTAACCTGTTCCGGTACTTCTGGGTTCGGCGCGGTGCACAAACCGACAATGCGTAACCTGAAACGTCTGTAACCCGAGGTACCACTGTATATCCCTTTTATCCCTTTCTACATGTTCAAAGGAGCATGGTGTTTAAAGTGGTTATTCTCCAAAGGGATAACTTTTCAAGACAGTGGGAAATATATCCCAAAGTCGCTTTCTCCAAAATGAAAATAAAGGAGAATGGTGTTTGGGGGTTGTTGCCTGCAGTACGTGAGGGGAGGCTAAGAATTAGGTGGGCCACTTCCTCTTATAGGCTAAGAATTCTGGTTGGTTGTTTAGAGGGATGGGGGAAGTTTAGGTCTGTGGCTTTGAGATAATAATAAAGGGATTTTATAGTGTTAATGGATGGGGGGGGGGCTTTTTAAAAACAAGATTGGTTGCAAGGTTAGGGAGAGTTGAGTAGACGCTGTGTTTCACCCACTGCTGGGTGAAACTGGCTTTACAGCTTGCCCTGTCACCTCCTTCTAACAGGGGAATGATATGTAATTGTTGTATTTAGATTTAGTTAGAACATAAAGATGGCTGGGCGATGGTGGGGAGGCCTTAAAGACAGGGTGAGGAAAGCAGGGATTTGACGAAAGTAAGAGAAATGGCATCACACCAGTGGGGATGGAGGAGAAATCCAATTCAGTTCACATTGAAAGGGGAACCTACCTAATTTGAACTTTGCAAAACAATTTATTGACCAAGACACTCATTCTGTGAAATTCATGCTTCTCTGAATTTTGCAGATTCTCAACCGAGTACCGTATTTACTCGCGTCTAATGTGCCACTGAATCTAATGCGTACTTCAATTGTAAATGTACCATCAAAACTAACATGCGCCTTAATTTTCACAATGTAATTTGGCCAAAAAAGGTGAGCATTAGATTTGAGTAAATACGGTAATATGCACACAAAATAAAACACTAGGGTAAAGTATATATTCATGAAAATAGTAGTGGTGCTGTCTGCTCCTGCATTAACTTTAGCAACACATGCTTTTGCCAGAAGGATTACTTCCCCCCCCCCAACATTTGGGAATGGGGCTGGTGTGCAAATGCATGGAGTCTAGAATAAGGATGGAAGGCACCATTCCCAAAGGATGTCTCTTGAAGGTGGACTTGCCCCCTCCCATGAAATAAAAGTCTATGGATCAGAAGGAACTTTATGGTCATTAAGGCATGCCACCTTATAATGGAACCACATATGTGATTTGATTACAGCTGATCAGTGGTACAGAAGAAATTCCTTGGTTCTGTCACTGGCATCTCCAGGTAAGGCTCCAAATGTTCACCGTCCCATACCTTTGAAAGCAGAACACTCCAAAAATATTTTAACTAAGTATTCCCATTTTCCCCAGCCCAACCCCTTCTATATGTTTGGGGTGCAACTCCCAACAGCTCCAGCCTAATGGGAGTTGTAGTCCAACAACTTCTATAGGACAACATAATGGATAAGGCTGCTGTACTCAATAAAGATTTCTTCCCAGTAATGTATTAGGTTATGAAAGGCCATTCTTTCATTTGCTGCTGAAGATTCCATGCCCTGCACAGAGCAGTAATATTCCACGTGAAGACAGCTGGTGGAAAGGCTACATTGAAACCACTATGCACATTGTTATGAAGGGAACGATAGATATTGGCAGCATTGTTTGATCCACTCTCCAAGGGAAAATGAATGCCACATGTTCAACCCATCACACATAGCTCCGGATGGATGTTTATATAAACAAAAACGGGAAAGGAAGACCATGTTATGATCCTGTCCCTTTATCTCTAGAGCAGGTACGTAAGATGCAATATCCCATCTTTTAAAAACATCAAGAACATCAATGTCATTCACTTGCAGAAACTTCAGTTTCAGATCATCTGGATGCAATAACACTATTGAACAGGTCTCCTGGAATACCAAACACAGGGAAATTCAACATAAGCATGATTTAGCTAACTATAGGAAGAGTATTGCTGGATCAGACCCAGGGTCTGTCTCAGTGGTGACCAGCCAGGGACTTCCAGGAAGCCTACAGGCATTAAGGCATTGGCTCTTCCTCATTAAGTATCTCCAATTTTCTGTCTCTCAATATGGCTGTTCCATGACCTTCAGTTGACATCCTCCATGCATTTGCTTGATTCATGGGTAGCTAGTGTGGTGCCCTGCAGATATTGTTAGATTACAGCTACTCCTATCCCTGGCCATTGGCTGTACTGGCTAGGAATGGGAGTTGTAGTCCAAAACATCTGGAGGGCAGGACCTTCAATTTCACATTTCACATTTGATTTCTTGACTCCTCTTGCACTGTGTTGAATTGCTAATTCATTTAATTCTAAAATTTTGTCGCTTGTCATTTATAGCTCATCAGATGCCCTCAACAGATACAACAGTATGGCCGTGATAGCCAGCATGACCCCAGCAGGTGCACAAAGACCTTCTCTGGTGTCTGCAGGATCCTCAAGTATATTTTTTTGTAGTCAATAGAATAGACAGTTGTGTGTGCTTGGTTCTGGTGCATGTGCAGGGGTACCCACAACAGTTTCTTTCAGTTGCATTTGGATCCATGGGCCCAAAAAGGTTGGCAACATCAGGTCCACAGTGATGGCTGATACAATGAAGACATTTATCCTCTCCGCTTCTCCCTGTTCTTCTTCAGGGCTTATTTCACACTCCCACTGTCAAAAGGTCTACCAAATCCCTGGCGAGCATTCTTTTATTGCTTGTTTTTATGCATCTAGCATAAATTCTGCTACATACATTCTTTCGCTCTTGCCTTATCTTCAGTTTTCATTTGTTTGCCAGAATTCGTGCTCTTTTAAAATTGTCCTTTTATGGGCAAAAGTTCAACTTTCTAAAGGAAGTCTTCTTGCCTGTCTCCCTTCCAAGCCCACCTTATCCATTCTTCGTCGACTCTGCTAGATCTTTCTGCTGCCATCCTATTTATTGACTTCCATATTTATGGGCCATATTTCCAAGGGCCACAAAGAGAGGCCTGGACCACCACATGTGGCCCCCCAGGAATGAGTTTCCCCAGTTCTGGTAGTTTAGTGTTTTAAACTGGCCCCAGAAACAAACTGGTGACAAGCACTGCTGATACAAAATAGATGTTACATTCTCCAATTGCCTGGCCCCTGCAAACATCTTTAAAGGCCACCTTATGCAGCATGCATCACAGTAGACTAGTGAGAATATAACCAGGTTGTGTAAATCAGTAGCAAGAGTCATTTTCTATAGATAGGGTCAAAGCTGTTAAATCAGTTTAAGCCAAGAGTAGCCCACAGAGTGCCTTAAGCTGTAAAAGGCACTCTTTAATTTGTAGTCTACATTTTAACTGGGCTTCTACTATAGCTGTTTTAATATAAGTCTGAAATGACTTGCAGTCACCCCATTCTGGAGTGATGGCAGCAACATTTGTGGCAGCTGCTTGGTTTTGTGCCTGTATGCTTATTTTTCTAGTTTATCTTTCCTAAGATTCTCCTAGCAGCTGCAAGTCACCCACTTCAAGAGAGTCAGGAAACTGCTCACCCACAGGCTGAAAACAGCCTCAAAAGCCTTTCTTAGGGGTGCAACAGACCATTAATTAATTTATCAGTGCCTGTGGTAGCACTCCAACCTACTCAGACTGGTATTATGAGTGCCTCAGAATGGGGTTATTGTGGGAGGCAAAAGCTATGACTGCAGAAAAAGAGCTCCCCTCTTGTTGACCCTCCTGAATTCTACCCTTCAACTACTTTCTAAATAATCCCTTCAGTTTTGAGAAATCCTCTCTTTCTAAATTAAAAGTGACTTTTTATGCAATTTCCCACTAACACATGTGCTGAATTTGATACTGCTGTTCCCAAGCAATTCTGCAACACTCATATCTCTAACCAGATCCTGGGCACTGTTAAGTATTAAATCAAGGGTCGCCTCTTCTCTTGTCAGCTCATGACTAAGTGTTCTAAGGCGCCATCATTTATTGTATCTAGAAATTTTGTCTCTTTGTCATGATCTGAACGTACATTTTAACCAGTCAGTGTGAGGCTAATTGAAGTCACCCACTATCACAACATCCCCCGCCCCACTTTTGGCCGCCATCCTGATTTCTTTCTCCATCTCTAGATCACCGCCAGTGTTTTGGCAAGAGTATGTCCCTCAGTGATTCTGTGACTTAAAGCACTCCTCCTAAGGTTTCAGATTTATTGTACTCAAAGCCTACTTTGACATACAGAGCAGCTCCACTAGCAGTCCTCTCCATTCTGTAGATTGCTTATGCGGGGACAACTATTTCCTACTGCTTATTGATATTGCTGTCACATTCGTGTTCTCAGCCTAAAATGGGTGAGTTAGAGTGCCTGACTAAGGATGCTTGCAGATGGGGGCTCGATAATGCAGATGGGATGTCCAGATGTTACAAATAGATCATTGACAAAAGAGGGTTAAACCCCTTCCCCACGATTTTCCCCACAATGGGAAAAATCCAGACTAAATTGGCGGGTATGGGCTGGCATTTTGGTGTCAATGACGTGATGTAGATGCTTCCAAAATTCAGTATGCAAGAGAAGCGCTGATTCTACATTGAAAACCCATTACTGCCCTTATGCAGTTTAACTCACCAATCTTGGCCTTGAAGCTAATAGTGCCAGTATCCAATCACATTATATTTTTGCTCTCTTTCTATGCCAGCTTTGAGCATTCTGTTGTCTTTGCATTGTCATTGTCTGCACAAGGCTCATTGAAATCTTCTATCCTGGCCCCGTTTTGTGGGCACAAATCGTCCCCGAGGGAAGTGTTGTCATCATGCACCTCCAGCTAATGTCAGCATTCCCACTGTACATCATTTTAAGGTGTTTTTTAAATCTTAAAATGCCTGTCTTGTGCTGAACTCCCAGACTGCTTTTTTGAATGTGAGCAAATAATTTTTTAAAAAGGAAAAGTTTGAGGATTTTGGAAATGTGCCTATTAATGTGCTAGTTATGACTGGGAGGATGGAGGGATGGCTGTACTGCACGGCGTGGGAAGATAAACTTTGGATCACAGTCTCCACCAGAACACAGGAACAACTCTCCTAGATTTGATCCGTGACATTCACAAAGGATCTAGTACAGTTCACCAGTGAAATTTGCAACTTTGGTGAACCATTTTGTAGAAATCTCATCATTTAGGAATACCAAACTCAGTGAGAGGGCAGAGAAGAGAGATTCCTTACTGCTCAGAATGGAGGAGAAATTCCATTCTGTATGGATTTAAGGATGAATCTATAGAATCTGCACTTTCCAAAATAATATGAGAAGCAAAACACAGCCACCCTTCAAAATTAACACTTACCTGAATTTTGCAATGCAGTTCCCAAACCAGTGTTGACAAAAATGTTTATATTAGGGGGAAATCGGCATAAAGATATTAGTGAAAATAGCATACAAAAATTAATTATGCTTGTGAAAATTGCTTGTATAAGTGTGTGCTTCAGTCAGTACTGAATGCAGTATTGTGTTTATTGAGAGAAATTCGCATTAAAATGCTGATAAATTTTCATGAGGATTTTTTAAGAAAAAGAAATTGCAAATTGCTGTTAAATGTGGAGAACCAAGTATATTATTGGAAAAATATGGGACATAAAGAACTACAACTGGCAGATCCTTCATCCCTGTTTGCTGAAACCTGTGTCCTTGGTCTTACCCATGGGCACAGCACTTCAACTTAGACCATAGCAGCAATGTTCTCCATGCTGCTGGGCCAGTTACAATTAAAGCAAGAGCATAGGTGAGAGTTTGCAAGAGCCGAAGTTGAAGCAGACACAATGTCATGTCAAGATTTGAAGCAAGTGAAAATTCAGCAGTCCCAACTGTACTGATAACTTAATTCCAATGTATGTGACTGGGAATTTCTGATAAAACAACGCCTACTTGATAAAACGATATTGCAAGTCTCATGCCACTGAAATGAAACAAGGGCTGATCGTTATAACTGGTCTAATGCTATTCTTCTCATCTGCTTGCAGAGATCTGAAAGCTGTTGGAGAGATATCATTGGAAGCTCTGGGATTTTCCTCTGAAGTCATTCTGAATTAACTGCTAATGGGGAACCTTCTTTGATAGCTCTTTTATAATTAAATGCAGCTGGATGAAAAATCAACCACAAAGGAACTCAAGTTTGTTTATCATTACTCCTGATTTTGTAAGCAGATGTTTTGTGAGTACCTTCGTAGCCTACTTAATTTGTCTCCATTTAATATGAAGCAGGTAAACTTTGATTAATAAACTGAACAATGAATTCCTTAGTTCAGTTTCAAATCTCTCTATGGCTACAATCTTAGGATGCTGACGTGGATGCAATTTATTTTTTAAAAACCGGATTTCATGGAACATGCTTCTACGTATGCGAGTCTAGAACAGATTAAGAACTGTTGAACTGCACCACAATTTAAACCTTTATAAATGATCTGAGCCTGTGTGAGTATAATCGATAACTCTACTTGCCATCCCAGTCACTACTTCTGTGGGTTAATAGCCCCCTCCTATGGATCAGCTTTAACAGATGCAGGAGAAATAAACATATTTCTCCATGGCAGCTAAAGCAACGTCCCATTCTTGGTAAGCAGAGAGCAGAAAGGCAAAATTACGCCACCATGATTGTTTCTTAGGCCTGTAAGAAGAAGAGTTTGGATTTGACATCCCGCTTTATCACTACCCGAAGGAGTCTCAAAGCGGCTAACATTCTCCTTTCCCTTCCTCCCCCACAACAAACACTCTGTGAGGTGAGTGGGGCTGAGAGACTTCAAAGAAGTGTGACTGACCCAAGGTCACCCAGCAGCTGCATGTGGAGGAGTGGAGACGCGAACCCGGTTCCCCAGATTACGAAACTACCGCTCTTAACCACTACACCACACTGGCTCCAGTGTAATGGCTGAGAAGATGCTGAATAATAACGGGGTGATTACATCCTACACCCCTTTGCCCTATCCAGGGCTGGCCCTAGTGTTTGGCAGAGTGAGGCAACTGCCTCAGTCAGCAGATATTGAGGGGCAGAGTTGTGTGTCATACAGCCTTCCCAGCAACCCCTGTGCTACCCTGATGCCCTCATTTGCAGTGGAAGGCTCCCTAGTCAGCTGTAGTCTATGGAATGGGGGAGGTGTCATCTTGCATTTTGCTTTAAGGAAAGTTGAATGTCTTGCAACAGTCCTGCCTTCACCTTAGAATGACTACTTGCCTGGCAGAGGTCTACACAATGAGAAAGATGAGTAGTGCTCACACAACAGTGTTTTTCATGGTTAATGCTGAGATCCTCCCCAGTCATACAGACAGAGTTGCAACCTTGTGCTTTCTCTGGGATCCTGGGTAATAATTAAATAAATAGTTGCTACAGGTAGTGCAGTCACTATTCAGAAACATGGATACCGTCTTTGGATGACCATCTTTCACTTTCCAAGCTCATAGGCTTGGCACTACAAATCTATTAGGTGTATTAAGGAGAAGAGAGGAGGCGTGTGCAGAACTTCTGGTCAGTCACAACTGTTTCTGAGTCATTTCCTACCTCTTACCCCGCAGACATGTCTCAATATTATGATTCATTTCCTACTAGAAAATGGAGGGGGAGATATGAATGGAACATGAGGTGGTGAGTTGTGCGCCCAATACATATTTGTGACATGTCAGAGCAATTAGCCACACCCACCCGGGCTCCTTCTGGAGGAAAGAGTTGGAGCGGTGGGAAATCACAACTGTTATCATTTCTGCAAATCAACTGAGATGGCTTCATTCCCATGAAACCACCTTTAGCCATAGGTTTGGGAAGATGAACTTCAGGAAAATGTCTCAGGCTTCCATGGTGAAAGACATCAATAACTAATAAGTTTCATCATCTTATCTATATGTGTGCCAATTGTGTATGCATTTTATATTGCAATACTTTGTCATTGTCAATGACTAAGGTTGCAATCCAACTTCTTCCACAAATAGAGAGCTGGGTGCAGAAGGATTCCATTCAAGTCTAGTACAGTGGTACCTCAGGTTACATACGCTTCAGGTTACATATGCTTCAGGTTACATACGCTTCAGGTTACAGAGTCCGCTAACCCAGAAATAGTGCTTCAGGTTAAGAACTTTGCTTCAGGATGAGAACAGAAATCGTGCTCCGGCGGCACAGTGGCAGCAGGAGGCCCCATTAGCTGAAGTGGTGCTTCAGGTTAAGAACAGTTTCAGGTTAAGAATGGATCTCTGGAACAAATTAAGTTCTTAACCTGAGGTACCACTGTATCATCTTCCCCAACTCTGCCATGTTACTTCCATACTGAGTGTTACTGCTATGTTAGGAGTATTGCAGAAGAGCAAGGCCACTATTCTTCTTTGAGACCTTCTCAGTTCCCAAGTGGGGATTCCTTTGGGTGACCTATTTATTGAGAATTCATCCTGCTTTACTTGCAAAAAGCTTATATGGAGGTTAGACAATGCCTGCTGTTTATTGCCATTCTGATTTGTTTGTAGGGAGGTTATACATCCATAAGCATTGAATGCACAAAAAATGACATTCTTGATGTCAGTCTGGAGCCAATTCCCATTAACCTGAGGGCCAGTGGTCAAGCCAGAGCAATCCTTGGCAGGAACCTGCTTGGGAAAAGTTGTTCCAGAGTGTATTGGGAGCCTTGATTGTGGGCTACAAATTGCTCTTCTTATTCATTCATTTTCAGGCAGCCCATTTGTTGTTCCTTACTCTCTCCCTCCTGTAGCTGCTTTTTAAAATAATTGCTTTGATACATTTTTCTAAATGGGTTTAATGAGTCAGAAATTGAATTAACAGCAAAAAAATCTTGCTTTTTCATACAAGTGTCTTGAAATTACACTTTTATAATTTCAGATCCATGTCTGATGATTTGCTACGAAAGATACATTCATTCTTATTAGTTTCCCCGTGCTTTGCATGATTTTTGAGGCTGATCGTGGCATTGTGACTGATATAGGAGATTGCAGAAAATTAATAAAAGATAAGAAAAAAGAAAAACCTTTAACGATAGTTCAGTATAGCACAATACTCTATGGCTTATCTTCCTTTCAATGGTGATTTGTGGAGAAATACAGCAAGGCTAATTATATTAACCGGGACTTCATATTTTGGAAACTGTAACGCTCGAGATCGTTGTGGCCCACAAAGGAAAACGAGTTGACATTGAAATTTCTCCTAGAGTGAAGTTCGAAACATATCTGTGGGTTCTGTTTCAAATAAGGCAGCAGAGGAGTTTTGAGGAATGGTGAAAGACTTTTCAGAAGCTCAGCTGGAAATGGTGAGCAGGAGCACTTGCTGAAGTTCTGCTATCTACAGAGGCCTTAAAGGGACAGCTTTTAAAGTGTGTGTATTCAGGGTGACCAGGAGTCCTGCTTGAAAATAGGCAGAGGGTACAAATTTGCATGTGACACAAAGTAAATCTGATGCTAATTTGTGTCTTCTTGGACGGTCCAATCTGCATACAGTATTCCAGATATAGGAAATCCTCTTGGAACCTCTGGACTCAATATTTCATGCTGCATTTTCTTTCTAAGATTGCCCATGAATGATGAAGAGTTTGGATTTGATATCCCGCTTTATCACTACCCGAGGGAGTCTCAAAGTGGCTAACATTCTCCTTTCCCTTCCTCCCCCACAACAAACACTCTGTGAGGTGAGTGGGGCTGAGAGACTTCAGAGAAGTGTGACTAGCCCAAGGTCACCCAGCAGCTGCATGTGGAGGAGCGGAGACTCAAACCCGGTTCCCCAGATTGCAAGACTACCGCTCTTAACCACTACACCACACTGGCTCTCGATAAATATTTTTTTAAAAAACCCCAATATTGGCCTTTCATTGAAAGGATTTTTGTGTTACATTTCACCATGACAATCACAATGGGTCTGGGTAGGAGGTGGCTGTTAATGTAAAAAATTAAAAAAATACATCCAGAATTAACACAGGGCTTTTTAGTTATAACCACCAGCTCGATCAATACCCTTTTGAGGAAAGAGAGGGAAAAACAAACTGCAAAAAATGACAACATCCAAGGCAGCACATTGCCTTCCAACCCGAGTAATTGGGTTTTGTAAAAAAATAATTCATCCACCCCCCCTCTTAACAATAACAAATAAAAGTAAAAGAACAACAAAGAGGAAATCGCCCCCAACTGGCCTCCACCTCCTTGTGAGGAATGCTGTGATATTGGAGGAAACGGTCCTGCTGAGCTCTGATATGACACTCAAGTAGGTTCCCGAGAGCCAATCAGGTACTGCCTGCAGAGATGGTTTTTGTTTGCAACATTTTCACACATATTTATTCAAATACAGCCTTTGTTTTACCAGCATGGCAAAACACTATGGCGCTTTATACTGTGATTTGGAAATGACAGCACCTAGGGGAGTGCCGGAAAAGAACTGACGGCAACTGAGGCTGAACCCTAAAGCTCTGCTATTTGTGCTATTCATTTTGAAGTCACGCCTTAAATTTAAAGGTTTACATGGGGGCAGGAGGGAAACCCGCTCCAAATCAATGTTTGTCACTGCTCCATTTTCTTCTTCTGTGCAACTATTTCGGTCTAATTATTTCTGAGCAACTCCCTGTTATTTCTGAATTTGGATGTTTAAAATCCCACTTCTCAATATATTTGCAGAACCTCCAGTAGATTAAGTGGTGGTACAGAATGCCTAAAGTAAAACAAGGTGCTTTTAAACATGTATACTCAGAAGTAATCATCAGTAGTTATTAGAAATGGGTTAGCCAACTTTGTGGAATACTGATCTGTTTTCAGACACTTACCATGACAATCCGTGATTAGGCCAATGCACTTCTAATTACTTAATACTTCGGGGGGGGGGGGACAATTAGGCCATGGTTATTACATTATGACCTACACAGGCCCTTTTGATGACCAATGAGACAGAATTCTTCAGGTAGGGCTGGCAACAACCCAAATCTGAAACCCTGGAGAACTGTTGGCAGGCAGTGTAGACAATACTGAGCAGGATGCACTAAGGGTCTGACTGTATAAGGCAGCTACCTAGCTTCTTTCTTCTTCTTCTTTTTAAATACTGTTTTTGTTTATTTTCATGGTACAGGCGATACCTTTTGAGACAACAGTTGTTACAACAGTAAACAACAACCAACTTTTCCTGATAAAATTACAGACTTTTATTGTGCCATGTGTTAAAGTTTCGTATCATGCCACATTTCCCCATTACATTCTTAATGCCTTTGGAACAAAATAAATAAATAAGCAGAATTCTGGACCAGATGCACCTTTGGCCTCTGTTGCAGAAAGGCAATTACATGCCTAAGTTTGCAGCCTAAAGTTAAGTCCAATTGATTTCAGTGTGAAAAATAGGGGATTATTGTTATGTTTTATTTTTATCTATCAGTACATATCATATCTCATATGCAATTTTAACAAGTTCTGAGAGTACAATCCTACATATGACTACAAAGAAGTAAGTTTCATTTAATTTAGTGGCCTTTAAAGGTAAAGGTACTCCTGCCCGTACAGGCCAGTCGTGTCCGACTCTAGGGTTGTGTGCTCATCTCACTTAAGAGGCCGGGAGCCAGCGCTGTCCGGAGACACTTCCGGGTCACGTGGCCAGCGTGACGAAGCTGCTCTGGCGAGCCAGCACCAGTGCAGCACACGGAAATGCCATTTACCTTCCCGCTATAAAGCAGTACCTATTTATCTACTTGCACTTAGGGGTGCTTTCGAACTGCTAGGTGGGCAGGAGCTGGGACCGAAGGACGGGAGCTCACCCCGTCGCGGGGATTCGAACCGCCGACCATGCGATTGGCAAGTCCTAGGCACTGAGGTTTTACCCACAGCGCCTCCCGCGTCCCTTTTTAGGGGCCTTTACTCCCAGCTAAATGGGTACAGTATGCACTTCATTCAAAGTCATGTGTCTTCCTCTCAATCAGCATAGAACTCCAAGTGTAATTTATGGTGTCATGGGTAAGAAGGCAATGAGACTGCAATTCTATGCACACTTACTTCTGAGTGAACATATAAAAGAACTGACTCTGGCATGAAGGTCACATCCGTCAAAATCCTTTGACCTGTTGCCACTGAAATCTACAAGAGCTGGATTATACCTTTCATCTGCTTTCTTGTGGACAAGTGTTAACAACTGGAGTTCTGCTTTTATCACACAGTTCAAGCTTTTGTGCTTACTTCGTATGGTGTTTTGCACACCTACAACTTGCCTTGTTGGACAGGTTTTGCCATCCATGCTGATACTGCCATTGCTCTGGTGTGCAATTACCAGGTGTTTGGTGCAATGGTCAGCGAAGCTGCTATAAGGCTTTGTGAATCTGTGCAGGCGAGCCTTGTGGGCCTTCCATAAGAGACTCTTCTAGACCTCCAACAAGGAAAAAAAACGGGCTTTGTGGCAAAACTGAGTAATGAAATTCAAACCTTCACTTGGAGTCTCCTTGGCCCCCATCTATAGTTGTTCCTTATAGATATCTTTATGATGAGTGCCTCATATAGCACAAAGAACCAGCACGAAGAACCAATACTTTTGTCTGTTTCCAGCAGATTTTGGAGAGGCTCACATAAAGACGCAAGAAGACCACAAAGAGAAAAAAATATCCTGGGACTCCAGCTCATCACTCGATGAAGATGTGTGTTGCTGTGCAAAGATCAAGAGGAGGAAACTGGAATATTTTGGGCACTTTTGAAGGGGAGATGGAGACCATCTGGGGAAGAGGATGCTGCAAGGAAGAGTGCCAGGACAGAGATAAAAGTGACGGCAAAGGAAATAGTGGCTTGGAAACATCAAAGAGATGGACTAAATACACAGTTGAGATGAAAAAGTAATCTTGAACTAGAGCAGGCAAATTCATGATAATGTCAGGATCCAGCGTCAGGGTTTAGATCAAGGTGGTCAAGCTGGATCTAGGTCAAGATTCTGGGCACAAAGTCCCATTTCAGAAAACCAGAAATTCAAAAGCACCACCAGGAAGCCAAATCAAGTCAGAAAGCAGGTTACTAGAGCCAAGAGCTCATAGCTGGAGCTTCAAAACGGCACCATATTAAATAGCACCAGGCAGCTGAGCAAAGGCCAAGTCACTGTCTTGTAGCAGGCACTGAAATCAGTCAGCGTCAGACCAAGCAACTGCAGGACTGCAAAGACCTTTGCTACAGTTTTAAGAAACTTTGGGGAATGGGGCTCAAAGAGCCACAGCAAGTTGATCTAAGTTACTAAAATGAGTCTAAAACAAATGACAAATTCTGTAAAAAGTTGACTTCAGAAACTTGGGTCAAATAATAAATATGGACCTTTAAATTCAACTCAGATCCAAAAAGCTTTTGAACTTCAAGACTGTGACATATGGATATTGTAAAATTCAAAACGTTAGAGGATTACATTTTGACGTTTTGAACGCACAGAAGCACTGACAGCCAACAGTCTGATGGTCTTGAAACTTTGAAACACAGTGATTCAGAACTTCAAAACCGTTGGCCAAGAGTGCCAGTCAACAACTGACATGGGAAATCATATACTTAGAGCTGTACTAGCCATTAGGCTAAGTACTACTGTATACTCAAAAGGAGTAAAATCAGGACGCTTCTGCTATAGAGCATTGGTCTCTGTGAATGCCTGTGAGGCAAAAGGGAATCTATTGTGCAACCTGGGCTCATCTCAGAGAAAAGCAATGTCCATAATAACCACTTCCAGGTATCATATTCACATCTTGGAGACTGGGAAATTGAGCCACGGGAAGAAGCCATATCAGTTTGTGACCAATGTGGTTCCTCTGAAATTTCAGGATTGCCATGCAACATGGAATCAGCTCTCTCACACACCCTGTTCTGCTAATGTATGAATCATTTCTGTGTTTAGGACTTGAGGATGTGTTCGGGCAAAGAGAGGTGTGAAAGGGGCAAGTGTGGTAGCAGTAAGTAAGGCCCTTGTAACTGTCTTTTGAGGCTTCCTATCACTGTAGCCCTAATTAGCCTCTGCATGAACATACCCTGAAGTCATAAGCACATACCATGGAGATGATTTGTCCAACAAAACTGCAAACAGCAGATTACCTCAATTCCCAGCTTCGTGTGTTGTTGGATTGTTGCTTTTAAATAAGACATCAGCTTATGACATAATGAGTTTGATGCAAAACAAAAACAAAAACAAACCCCCAAAAAACTTTACACCACAAAACATTTGCCCCAAAGCAAAATAGGCTGCACCAATGTTCACCATACTTTAAACATGGAATCTTTTAATTGGATCTTGTCTTCTCACTCTCTACATCATTCAGTCCAATCAGGAACTGCAAAGTCAATGTGGTAACATCACCACACTATGTAACCAGGCAGATTTGCCTCCATGAGTCTGTTGCCTTCAGTTTAGAATGATGGCAATGCTTCCAGCCTTCACTCTGAATTGTTTTTATTATGACACCATGTAGCCAATCAGATTTCATTATGAGATTGTGTCACAAAACCAATTCAGAGTGAGCATTACCCCCATTCTGCTTTAGGGGTGGGGCTACAGTGCAGCTCCCTTAAGGTGAACACTTCATCCCTGAATGCAGCCCTCTAAAATAATCGACAGGAGATTCAGTTTACAAAGGCAAGCATGGACTTCGTAAACCCTTCACTAATTTTAGATCAGTTTTTTTAAAAAAATCTCTATAGCTGTAATGCTTATTACATGAAAGACTATTTTTTATACTCATGTTAAGCTTTTTTGAGAAAGCACTTCTGTGCTGTTTCCTCAGCTTACTGTGCTATGGATTCTTAATGGTGATATGCACCACTCAATGGATTCCTCCTTGTAATTCATGTTTGCTATTTTGTGTGTACCCGATAACTCTGTAGCTGAAGTTGTCTTGGGAGAGCCCCTGAGTGGAGAGCTATTTCTGGTAGGGAGCAGGAAGCAAGCTCCCTACAGCTGGTCCTTCATTGGCTGAAGGTGTATTTTTTGCCACAGTCTTCTTATTGGGAGGCAGAAGTTGTAGCCTCTTAATGGTCTTTGGTTCCCTGGCAGACCACAGAGATCAGAGCTAAACACAGAGGAGGAGGGGCAGGGAAATTTAGCAACCTTAATGACATGGGCAGTATGGGGTCAATTAGCCCCGATTCTGGGTTGGCAAATGCCAGGAGTGGCATTTTTTCAAGCTTGAAGGCCAAATTCCCTTCTGGACTACTGTGTGAGTACAGTGGTAGGCATAGGCAGAAGGTTTTTCTTAAAGACTTTGTACAGTAGGTTAGTGTATAAACACAACTCTCTATCCTCGACCCAGACCAGTAAGAGGCATTATCAGGACAACTTCAAGCCAGGTAAATGCTCTAGGGGTGTGAAACAGGCACACTGAGGTGTGGCCTGGAAAGAGCTCTGAGAGCCAGATAGGGAAGCATTTGGATCTGGGCTTGAGGTTCCCCACCCCTGGCATAAGAAATGGGAAATATCACAGGTTTGCTTTTCCATATTCCATTCCTTGGCCTCACTTCCACCTACGGGGAAGAGCCTGGAATATTTGCCCATGACATCCCTGTTGACTTTATTTACCTAAGCGAAGATTCCCTGGAACTCTTTGTGTGTCCGATTGCTCCTTAATGGGGAATGATAGCTTGAAAAGCTGGAAGCAAGAAGAGCAGGGAAGGGAAGGGAAGGGAAGGGGAATGTCTTAATGCTGATGATACAATGTCAAATAAAACAGAAAAGAACAGAGGCAGTAAGGACTGCAGATGGTTAACATTTTTATTTGCCTTCCCTCACTCCCCCTGGAAGTATTGTTTTTATTCTGCTGTTAAATCTTCCCAGACTTTAGTTCCTGTTTGATCTGAAGAAGAAAAAGTTGCCACCATCACCGCTTTGGTGAGAGTGGGAGCTGCAGAGACATGGGTAGGATTAAGTAGCAAAGTGTCCTGTTCCTGTGTAGGGTCATTAATCCATGAAGAGAGAGAGAGAATTTGCAAGACATTTGGAAGGTTTTGTGTTTGCCAGCACTTTTATTTGAAATATGTCTCTTTTATTTTGTAAATGATGTTCCCACCCAGAGGCCTGACACTGTCAAGTTTGAGAGATTTGGCTTGGCATGAATCGTGTGGCCAGATCATACGGTTTCAGTTGCTCTGAAAGAACCCAAAAATGCCATTTAGGAATATTAATCGTCTAAGCTGCTCCCAAAGGATTGTGTTGCATAAATAGACACAGGCTGTGATCTGGGCTACAAAGCTTCGGCAGAGAGACCGTTCCTTCCACCCCCTTCCTACTTCACAGCACCATTAGTTTGTGCTATAGGGTGCTTCAGAGGTACTGCTCCTGTTTTTCTCTCACTAGAAATGGAAGACTCATAGAACTCTAGAGTTGGAAGGGACCTTGAGGATCATCTCTAGTCCAGCCCCCTGCAATGCAGGAATTTGCAGCTGCCCCGTACATGGATAGAACTTTCAACCTTGGCATTATCAGCACAACACTCTAACCAAATGCATATTTAAATTAGTATGAAAGAATCCCTGTTTCCCGCCCCCTGCCCCCATATTAAACTTTAGTTTGCCAGACTATGGAGTTCTGATCCTGAACCATTGCAGTACGGTGGCTTCACCCCTTTACTGCTTTGATGCTCCTGCAACATCACAACAGCATCAAACATTGTATCATGTTGCTCTAACTCCTTATGCATAGTAAATTTAATATGAGTAGAGCCACTGCTCAAGGTTTTGTCAGGTGTTTTGTCCTCCAGGTTATCTGTGGCCAGATTGTGTTTCTATTAGCCAAAGCACAGGTTAGTCTCCCTTCTTCAAATAAATGGCTTATTGAGTGATACATGGTGTTGCATCCCATAACAATGCCTGGAAATGTCTGGGTGGGATAGATGCTCAGGTGTACATAGCTTGCGCTATGCAGGGATTCCTCCCCACTCCCAGGACAGAGATGCTCATGAAACTGCATGGTAGTGGAGGAAGTGGTTACATCCTCTGTTGCTTATGGTTTGTCTCGCTTGCTTAAGCCACCTGGAGCTAATTCCTTGAACTAATTCTTTCACGAGCTCCCGTGCTTTCCCCTTGTGCTGCACCGTGACAATCTGAACTGAATATCGAGGCAGGGCTATTGGGTGGACGGTCCTGTCGCAAAGCAAACACATGAAGCAGGTTAGCTTTTTGATGGACACAGACCCAATAGTTGTGAAGAGGAGGGAATTTTGTAGGTTTCTTTGATAGCTTATTTATTACACATAAATAAGGAGGTATTGCCGGTTTGGTTCCAGATCCCTACAATAAAGCGAATATCGGAATAAAGCAAGTCACACTTTTTTCTTCTTCTTCTAGTGCATAGAAAAGTTATGTTTACAATATATTGTGGTCAATTAAGTGCACAATAGCAGAGTGTTGTTGTTTTTTTTTATAAAAGAAACAATGTGCATGCCTTAATTAAAAAAGACAAACACTTTATTGCTTAAAAAATGCTAACCATCTTTGGAGCCTTCAGCGAGTTTGCAAGGAAAACAGGGAGGGGAGGTGTTGCATGCTTGAGCATCACACCAGGCATGGCCTCCCTAAGCTCCCCAGGCTTTGGGAAAGAGACGTTAGGCCTCTGACAGGATGGTGCAGCTCCCCTGCCCCCTTCCCAAACAGAGCTGTCTTTCCCATACGGTTTAGTGGTTCATTGCACCAGGGCGCCAGCCTCTCAGGAGCACCCCAGTGACTGGGGGAGCTGTGCAGCTTTGCTGGCAGCCTCCCCTTTCCCTGCACACCCGCCAGCTGCATCCCGCCAACCATATGGCTGGTGGGCGTGCAGCTTGCCTCCCAAGCCTCCGTGGGAGGAGAGTGATTCCCTCAGAGGCTTAGGATGGAAGCTGGGCCCCACCAACTGTATGGCTGGAGGGTGTGCAGCTTCCTTCCCAAGCCTCCGTGGTAATTTGGGGGCGGTGGGTGGATATTTGCACTCTGGCGCCACATCTGCTAAAGATGGCCCGGTTCCCAGAGTCATATAGGCTTAGGAAAGGTGGCAGGAGGGCACTGGGACCCCATCAGAGCACTGTGCCTCCCTCCTTAAGCAGGTAGAAGCTTCCTGAGTTTTGGGATGGAGGAGCCAGGCTTTAATACTGGGAACATTTAGGGGACTAGCTTAGTGCTTTTAGTCCACTGACAGCATATAAGGCAATGGCCCATCTGGTCCAGCGTTCTGTTCTCAGTGGCTGACCATATCCCTGTGGGAAGCCCAAAAGCAGGCCCTGATTGCAGCAGTACTCTCCCCAACAAATTCTTGGGTCAAGCATCTTGGATTTTTTGCCTTTGAGAAAAAAAAGGGGCATTTGTTTATGTATTGTATGTGCATGTGCCCATTAGATCACATAGCCCATAAGCTTAAGGTATATTACAGGTTGAACAATCTTCACATCCTAAGTTAGCTAAAAGGCACATTTGGACATAGAGATCATTTGGTGCTCAAATCAAGGTACCCTCAGGACAGCCTTTTGCGAGACAAAGTAAAAATGGATTGAGGTATATTGTTCTGTACAGGGTTTATTTTTAAAAATGGGAAATTTGGAAAAATGCCTCGTTTCAATTTATATTCCCTTTGTGATCCATCAAGGAGGATTCATCCCTTATTCAAATGACTAGTCAATATGTTAGTCGGATCAAATGCCATTAATAAGATACTAAAAATGCTTCTGAGGAACAAGGGGATTTCTTTAACAAGTCATAAAGTGCTTTTTAATCCATTTCTGACTTGTTAAATTCCCACAGATTGTTCTATCATGATGCAGTTTCAATGACAGTCGGTGTGAAGGGAGGAAAAAAGAGAAGGGGTTGAGTTTAAAACAAGGACAGCCTGCAGATAACATCTTTTCTCTCTCAGTCTCCCAAACCCTTCGGTCAAACCATTTCAGGTGGAGTGATTTTATTGACCTGGCCCCAGTGCAAGCAAAATACGTTCCCTTTAAAGTTCCGCAGGGCCGCATGTGGGATATGTTGTGCAACAGTGTGTCTGGTTAACAACTGTGCTGATCTTCCCAAGCCAGGATAGCGGAAGTCCCAGGGATATTCACAGGAATTGCTTGCACTCTGTCCTCCAAATTTGGCTTGTTACAGTGTCAAGGACTGGAACTCAGCTCTCCCAGAGAATACGGAAGAGGCAGTCAGCAGCAATCCCTATTGGCATCTGAGGCTGAAAGGGCCAGCTGCTCTTCTGACAGAGGGAGAAATCAGGAGCACCACTTGAAGAACAGAGAGTGGGCACTCCTCTCCATTCCTGTCAATTATGATTATGATGGCTGTGATAGCAAAGTGCAACCTCCATAGTTAGGTGCAGTATACCTCTAAATGATAGCTGCTAGGCACAAACCAAAGGAAATGGCTGTGGCCTTCATGCCCTGCATCCAGGGCTTGCTGGATGCTCCTGGCTGACCACTTTTGGCCACAAGATGCCAGACTAGATGAACCTTTATGTGCTCTTCTTACTTTCTTTGTTTTAGACCACAGAGGATTATTCCTCAGGGGCACTTACATCTCTCCAGTTATTATAAGACTAACCCCTGCCCCACAAAACATACGCACAACTTTGTTTTGCTTTTTTTGTGAACAACAGGCTTTGAACCTCTCTGGGAATCTTCTCCACTATTGAAATATTTTCCTCCATCCCACCCACTGCCTCAAAACCTGATTTTATTTCGCTGGAAGGTGGGTGAAGATTCATACCCTCTTGGTCTTCAAAGTTTGTGCCTGTAGATTGCTTAGCTAAACTTCCAGCCTTTACAAGAATGTTTAAACTAGAAGTTTCTCAGTATTGTTTTTCTGAATTCCTTCAACTGTATTTTTTTAAAAGTGCGGTGGGTCACTGACTTGAGATTGAGGATCAACTGGAAGTGTAGTCATACTCCCTGTGCGTGAAAGTTTGGCCTGGGCATTGTGTAGAATTCCTTTGGACATTTTTTATCGGAGTCCTATAAAGTTGTCTTTGGAACTGGGACAACAGCGGCACAGGTAAACTTCCTCCATTTAAAAAAAGAAAAGAAAAGAAAGGGGGATCTGGGATTTAGTTCATGGGAACCAAGCCTAAGCAGATGTGAAAAGTTCAAATAAAGGAAGGCCAGATTAAATGCACTTTTGTGGTTCAAAAATCAAAACAGATGTTATTATTCAACCACAAAAAAATCTACGAACATTTTAAGTACCGTTAGGTGACTGACCATCTGAGATCCTTAGTTCCTACAATAATGAAGTCCTTTTAAAAAGATATAGCAGCTGAAGGAAATGTATTTTGAATCACAACAAATATTTTTGCACTACTATAATATCATTAATTCCAGGGCTCCGGATACTGGCCTGTAACATATAACCAGGGATAACCAGGGAAAAGCTGATACAGAGGAACTCAGGAAGCAGATTAATTATGTATCTTAAGATATGCAAAGCAATGTAGGAAATGACACACCCTCTTTATCGTCCCCCCAAAAGTTTGTTATAAGAAAAAGGTTTAAACAGATAAACAAAATAGTACGAACTCCCCCTTTTGCCAGCAGTAAAATGAATGCACATTAAGGGATGTATGTAATAGAGATGGAACCCTACAGGATTGGAAAACTATTTGATCTATTTTAAAGAGCTCCGTTAACTCATTTTTTGCCTTGATTAGGGCTGAAAGTTTTACTGCTAAAGGGTAAAGCTCCTGCCTGTAGTGAAATTTGAGGTACCAAATGGTCTGTGTGTTTGGGGAAAATATGTTACCTATGAGCACATCAGTTTAAAAAGGTGGCAGCCCTGTCCAAACCCCACACGGGTCTCACAAGGCTTAATCTCAGCTAGGCTTCGCCTTGCAGCTTATTGTCATTTCCAGGATTCTGCCTTAGAAGCTGAAGAGTAATAATACAACTACTCTGGAGCATGTACGAAGTGCTTTCCTCTCACAGATGAACAGCAACAGCCAGCATATGCAAATGGATCAGGCAGCAGTGCTTGCCATGTAAGATAGCATTTATTTCAGGAAGGCAATAAAATACCCTTCTTCTTCTTTTTAAAGAAATTCATTAGAGACCAGTGCTGTAAACTTTATGGTGTGCCACTATAAAGCAGAGCAGAGCAGAGATTAAGTATGCCAAAATAAAGTTAGCATAATCCCATTCAGACAGTTCAAGGAGGTAAGATTAACCCAAGCAGACATTTGGGGAATTCACTTTTTCTCCCATTCAGGGAAATGACTGGATCCTGACGAGTCATTGCAACAGGTGTTCTTGTGCTCTGATACTAGTAAATGAATATCTATTACCACATGAGAAATAAATGTTCATTCCTGTCATGGGCTGAGCTCAAATCCCATGAAAAACCAGATCAGCAGATCATCACCCAATAAATCAGACGTTTGGGTTTACGAAAAAAGACTCTAATACATGCCTTTCCACCTCTGAACAACAAATGATTGGCAGTAGGTAGGGTTGCCCTATTTCAAAAAGTAAAACTCAGGATACCTCAAAAGTTGTTGAGCTTTTGGTATAAAAAACGCCCCCAAAGCAGCATTTTTTTGATTGACTTGCCAAAGATCCAGGACAAAGCATCAGAAATTCCCCCCCGATTCCGCCTACTGTATGGCAGCTCCATTTTCTTAACAGATGGGACAGAACCTGCAGGTGTACTTCCAGATCCCTGAACTGGCACCTTCTTCATAGGGTATCTGGATAACAGGAATTCCTCCCGAGAAACCTGCCAGTGTCATGCTTCGTTGAAGGAAGCCCTCCCTGGTGAGCATTTGATTTTTAAAATTGTTTACACTTGTCACATTAATATATGTGAAGCTACAGAGAACTCTGGTTGTTCTCCCAAACTGTTCACATTTAGCTAGTAGTTATGCATATTGTTGATGGATAAGAAATTATCTAAGTGACAAGGGATCTTGTTTCCGATCTTGTTGCCTTTCTGTTAGGAATACCACAAACTTGTCTCCAGGTTCATTAAATAGCAAGCACGACTATGCAGGACTCAGAGCTTGGGAAGTTCATTTTTTTAAAAAGAACTCATTCTAGATCAAGTTCATCATATCCCAAAACAATCCAGTTCACATTTGTCTTTTTACAAAATGAACTAGTTTGGTTCATGTTCACTTCACAGTTCAATAAATTAATCAGAGTGATCAGGGCTGCCGGGGGCGGGGGGTTGGGGGTGGAGCAGCAATCAGCATTCAGAGAGAGACAGACAGAGAGAAGGCAGATATCCCACCCTTCACAATGGAGGTAGAGGGGACCTGCAAAGGTTTAGGGTTTTTTGTCTGGAGTGGAAAGCAAAACAGGCTCTCTGCTCCCCCCCCCCTTTTTTTTTGCTGCAGCAGCTGCAGCAAACCAACCAAGCAGAAATCACAACGTGTCTCCCAGCAACTTTCAGCACCGTTAATGAACTACAGTTCCCAGAATTCATCTGTTGGTATCCTTCAGAAATTATAACCACAGCACACTTCTTTTGACTCTCTTTTTTTTGACCAACCCATTCCATTATTTCAGGTCTTAACAATTTGTAGCACATGTACCTTCCACCCCACCCACTTTTCTTTTTCCTTAATGTGCCCGTTTGATGTATTTTCAGCACAATGTTTCTTTCTTGCATTAAGTTCACTATTATGGCTATGCTCTTTCCACTGGCTGCCTTTTGTGTCTCTTCCATTCATTTCTGAAAGTAACTTTTGAAGGCTCTCCATAGTTTGTTCCCTTCTTATCTACCCTTTTTGATTTCCCATCTAATCTGGACTCCTTCCTCATCTGATTCTCTCTCTTTCCTTTTAGTTAAGTCTAAGAAGATCTGCCATTGTGTCAAACATCTCTATCCTTCTTTCGCTGGCCTCTTCCTCTGCTGCGAATGATTTTCATGAGCACTTCTTTGACTCACTCCGTCTCTTTCATCTTTTAAATTAACATCTTTAAAAAGACAGTCCCCCCCCCTCCTAAATCACTATATTTTTATGCACTTTTGAAAAATCTTAATATATCTCATGACTAACTTTGCCCAGGTTGGTGAGCATGATCAGAGCATGACAATGCCTGCATTTCCTAAAGTTAACAGTTGGTGCTGTGCACTCACAAGTCACACAAGATTGAGAAATGGGGTTGTTTTATGACCATATGTGGTCAGGTGAAGGCCTGAACATGGCTATAGTCTCAGCAAGATTGTATTAAAATAGCACCATCACTTGTTGGGGAAAGGACAATTTGAAGTTCTATATTCCCTTTCTAATGATATCCTGCTTGCTGGCAATAATCTGACTGGGGCTGCACATGTGGAACCCTGGTTTTTTGTTGGCACCCGACTTGAGTGCGCCTTTGAGAGTGAAGTCAAACCGCTGGAGAATCACAGTGCCTTCTGTGGCTGCAGAGACTGGTAACGTGTAGCCGTTGCCTCCTGCATTTATGGAAGGGATTTTCAGCTTGGAAAAATAAGCACGGAAGAGTCTATTGCACATTTTTTTCATGGCCATAAAGAAGACAATGGATATTGCCTTGACTATGCAGTTTGGACTACTTCTGCTGAAACCAGTGGTGTTCAGGCAAACAACATTCACACATCATGGGGCAACTGCACTTGTGTGTGGTGGCCAGGCCCCCTTTTGCTGACCTGGATACCAGTTGTGCTCCTGGCAGCCACATATTGGGCACGCATCAGATGTGACCATATGCATGCACTGATGTACATGTGTAGAGGTTGTCCACCCAAGAGTGGGATCCTAACTCCAACAAGCCCTTCACACATTCTTTAGCATGTACGAGCAGTTGCTTATAGTGATTGGAGTTTATGAGCTAAGGAATGAGGTGAAGGCTGCAATCTGTATCCCACACACATTCACCTGAGTGAAGTCAGTGGGTTATACAGTGGTACCTTGGGTTACATACACTTCAGGTCACATACGCTTCAGGTTACAGACTCTGCTAACCCAGAAATAGTGCTTCAGGTTAAGAACTTTGCTTCAGGATGAGAACAGAAATTGTGCTCCAGCGGCATGGCAGCAGCAGGAGGCCCCATTAGCTAAAGTGGTGCTTCAGGTTAAGAACAGTTTCAGGTTAAGTACGGACCTCCGGAACAAATTAAGTACTTAACCCGAGGTACCACTGTACTTCTGAGTAGAGATGCCTAGGATTGCATGGTAAAGCACCATGAGATTCTGGGGCCAACTTAAGTAGTTGGTCTATGTAATAAATATGTGTTATGAAGCAACTATGTGTTATGAACTATGTGTTCATAACTATGTGTTATGAAGATTTCTGCAAACGTAACATGAAGGCTGGCAACATTAAACCTGCTGTGTGGGAATACCTTGCAGACAACCACCATGCCCAGAGACAGCCAGCCAGGTTGTGCATCCACAGCAGGGATCAGCAGAGAAATGACCACTGGGAGGAGTGCAGAGAGATGAAACACCATAGTGCATCTGGATGCCTTCATCTGCCCCGCCTGCAACCAAAAGGGTCTCTCCTGTATCAATCTCTACAGCCACAGCAGGAGCTGTAACTCTTCAAACAGTTTGACTATACCCCCAATGGTGCACTCTTCCATTGTCTCTTGAGACAGACCAATACCAACAATAACAATAAGGTTGGGTGAGTTCAGCCTCCCCATCTGTATGTCATCAAATACTTCCCTGGTTTATAGATCAGTCTCTAAAGTAGGAGTAGGGAAGCTGTGGCTCTCCAGAGACTTTGAGACCGCAACTCCCATCTGTTGCACTCATGTCCTGCTTGTGGACTTCCCATAGGTGTCTTGTTGGCCATTGTGAGAACAGGATGCTGGACTAGATGGGCTCTTATGTTACTATCCCTGGGGCAGATGGGAGCTGGAAGCCAACAGCTTCTGCAGGTCAAAGGTTCTCACTCCTCCACTACATAAATGTTCCTCTTAAGGAAGGCAGGAAGGAACGAAGGAAGACCTTAAATATGTGATTGCTGCATAAGGATTCTTTGGTTCCTTCCACACCCCCACAGCTGAGTCAGTCTAATGAGGCACCATTGAGAATACCTAGGTCCGCTGATGGCGTCACTCAGGACGAAGAGAACATTTGAGGGCTGTAGGCCAGCTGTTAGCTAGTCAGGAAAGCTATGCAGGAGTAATACCATTTTTAAAAAAGAATCAGACCAGAATTGTGGAAGAAACTCAGATTTCCCTCTTTCCACTCAAGAGGGGAAAAAACGGCTTGCCAAAAATATCAGCATTAAATATTTGTGACAGCAACAACAAAAATGGCCAAGGGTGCCAACTAGGAAAGAGTACTCAGCTGCTAGGGAAAAAAGGGTTCTGTGTCCAGCTCAGAGATGGGAATGCTCTTTGCTTTGAGAGCAGAAGGAACAACAACAAAATGAATATCCCCTGTGCCTCTTGCATCAGCCCGGGATGAAAATGCTTGATTGCATGAAACGTCATCTGCTCCTAGTTAGAGGAATGCTGCAGACCAGCCCCAATGCAGTTGGCAAGCCAAATGCATTCACACACACACACAGAAATGGCATGGCAAAAATGCACACAGCTGACATGCTCAAGGGAGGCATAGCCGCCATCCTCTGCCACTTCAGATGACCCTTGTGGCAGGGCCCCAAGCTGCTAATCTTGACAGTTGAAAAACAACCCACTGGTGCTTCAAAAACAAAATGAAAATACTCATCGCCCACTCCCAGCCAATACTGAAAGGAAACCTTTTGTGGTTAAATGACTTGGTCAGTTCTTCGGGGATTTTCCAAAGTTTCCTATAAAAAGGAATCTGTGGGAAATGAACAATTGCATAATAGCTAACACATGCCAATTCATATAAGGGTATTATCTTTTACGGCATGTGGGTCTCAATTGTCCTTACTCTGGCAAATTGCTGTCTTGCAACACTTCTTCCTATTTAACTATTTTCACAGTTTATTCCAACCCAAGCTTTCTTGTTGTTAAAGGCGTTTGCCATCTGCATTAGGAAAACAAAACAAAAGCAAGGCTATGCTTATTGTTATTGTTGTTGTTTGGCATAATATATTCTCATTTTTCTCACCTACCACAAAATATATTGAAATAAGAGATCTATTGAAAATGGAAGGGCTGTTAAAGGCTGAGAGGACTTAGGAGTTTTATATCTTGAGAAAGCTGAAGACAAACACTGCTGCTGTGATCTTTCCATTCATCCCACTGGAGCTGCAAAGAGCTGTGAACCCTGCCAAAGAAATGGGGAAGATGTCCTAGCAAATAGATCCCACTGATTCCATGGCTTTAACAATTGTGGACTATTAAGTGTGTTGGCAAGGAGATGGCAAATACACAATCCAGTTATAGAGCCTGTTCACATGTTTCTGTTCTAATGGCGAAAGGGAAAGCTGTTAAATGGATCACCCACCTGGAAAATAGTGAACTGACAATGGGCATCATATCATTAAGGTGTGGGTGGATTGTGGGGGAAATTGTGTCGGACTTACATATAAGCTAAACAAGCTATAGCTTAGAGTCCCACTCTCTTGCCCCTCCCCCAAATTCACTGTTAATATACTTCTTCATTGTATTTCAGTTCAACAATTACTTTGATAAAATACATATTCTGTTATGTGCAAATGGCTTTACATACCCTTTAGGTCCACAGATTACCATATAGCATATATTCAACACAAAAAACAGCGACAATTGGTTGTTGACAAAGGACAGCTGGACGTATGAAGAGCCCCATTACCTTCAGTAGCTTAGGGCCTCATCGAACCTAAATCTGGCCCGGGGGGGGGGGGGAAGCAGGGTGAAAGAAAGAGGAAGGGAAGCAACACAATGGTGCAGTGTCTGCTTTGCACACAAAAGGTCTCCAGTTACAGCTGGGAAGGACCCCTGCCTGAAATCCAGGTAAGGTAAGACCATACTGAACTAGATGAACCAACAGTCTGGCTCCACATAAGGCAACTTCCCATTCCTAATGTGTTGGTGTAAATAAGCCAAAAGTGGGGCATCAGGTCATGCAAGGAGGTTGAGGAAATCTTTGCAGAGCACCTTCCCACAGTGGGCACCTTAACTCAGCCAGAATATTACAGGAGGATGTTCTTTTTGTCAGTTGAGCTTGTTCCCTACCTAGAAGGAGAAGAGGCCGAAAGCATCACAAACAGCCACAGAAGCAAAAAAGAGAGAGGCGCAAACTTGCAGAATGGTGCCTGGAGAAAAAATTGTTAGTTCAAATGCACGGCCCAACACATTTTGACAAAAAGTTCCCTCAGGGGAGATAGTTATAATTTTCTCATTCCTTGACAAATATCTGGGTGAACTACAACTCCAAGAAAGCACCTTTTTGAAATAAAGGAATTTGTAACTTATGCCCCTGAGGAGCAGATTTTGTCAAAATGCATCATACAGTATCTATGAGCATATTCCTGTTCAGGCACTCCTTAGAGATTCGGCATTTTCTTCTTTGACTTTTTTGCCTTGAAAAAAAGGGGGCATATCATGACACTGGAAAGCATTTGATGAATGGATATGAGTCAGTGGCGGCTAGTGCCCATTGAGACTGGTAAGACAGAAAGCAGAGAGCTCAAAACTGGGTGCAGCCAGAGCCAGTGACAAGTACAGCCAACCAACTCTACTTTGGTCTCCATTCTCCTCCCTGTTGAGTTCTACAAGTGCAACACTGAGACTTAGAAGGAGGAAGCTGGCAGCCAGTGCTAGTTCACTAGACTGGATATTACTAAAAAGGTAGGCAGGTGGTAGTGCAGAACTCCATTTGTTCTACTAATACAGAGTGAGCAATCAGAGTGAGCAAAGAGGCAGGTGTGTTGAACCCTACTCAGTCACCTTGAGCTTTGTGCTACTTTTGATACTATTAAACCATGGTATCCTTCTGGAACAGCTCAGGGAGGTGAGGGCTGGTGGTTCTGCTCCTACCTTTGGGGACATTCCCAGGGTGTAGTTATAAGGGATATTGCCCAGCAGCATGGGAGTTGCCCTGTGTGGTGTCCCTCTGTGCTACTTAATATTTCATTTGAAGCTGCTGGGAACTGCCATCCGTAGATTTGGAGTGAGGTGTCATCAATATGCAGATGATTCACAGCTCTGGCTTTCCTTTCCACCTGAATCAGGTTCTAGCCCAGCGCTTAGAGGTGGCAATGGGCTGGATATTGCCTAATAAATTAAAGTTGAACCTTGCTAAGGTGGAGGTATTATGTGTTCTGAATTCTTGGGTCTGAGAGGGCTTATTCTGGACAGGGATGTGTGCCCCTAGAAGGAGCAGCTTCATAGTTTGAGAATGCTCCTGGACTGAACATTGAATGAAACGTTTTGATGTGTTTTAGGAGAGAGATCGCTCAGTAAGGTCCAACAGCTTGCTCCTATAATGATTAGATTACATGGGTAGGCAAACTAAGGCCCGGGGGCCGGATCTGGCCCAATCACCTTCTAAATTTTGCCTGCAGAAGCTCCGGGAATCAGCATGTTTTTACATGAGTAGAATGTGTCCTTTTATTTAAAATGCATCTCTGGGTTATTTGGGGGGCATAGGAATTCATTTATTTCCCCCCAAAAATATAGTCTGGCCCCCCACAAGGTCTGAGGGACAGTGGACCAGCCCCCTGCTGAAAAAGTTTGCTGACCCCTGGATTAGAAGGTTCAAACCAAATCAGTGTATCTGAATGTAATTGTTGCAGTCATATTTTATGCCCTGCAAAAACTATTGTAATGTTATCAACAAAGATGAAATAATTCTAATATGCACGTGTGCACACACACACATACACACCTCTTTTAAAGGCAAATAGCATTGTGCTTTCAGCATGCATATCTGATACCTAGGCACATTTAGTAGTTGATAACTTAAGAAAGCTCTCCTGGTTTTGATAGTCATCGCTGAAAGTGGATGCAACCCCCTCTTCCAAAAGACGGGCAGCCATTTTGGAAGGCAGGGAGCTGAACTGGTACATCCAGTTCGGAGAGGGACACTTCCATTAGCAATATGTATTCTTCAGGTGAGATGAGAAATATGGCAGTGGCTGGAGCTCTTGCTAGAGCTCTGGAACAAAAACTGGGCAGAGGTGGATATTTTTTTGGCTCTGCAGATCTGGGTGGATTCCACTTCCCATCAGCCCCAGCCAGCAGGGCCAATAGTAAGGGATGATTAGAGTTACAGTCCAGCAACACTCAGAGGGCGACAGGTTCCCAATCCCAGCTGTAGGTGACAACATTAAAAGGCGGTGTGGGTGGGTGTTTGGTGTTATTTCTTTTTTATGGACCTCCCACTACTGCTCCTAAGGTATATAGCTTCCCCACCTGGACAAGATGAGGCACTTCAGCTCTCTTCTAAAAATAAATTGAAATTGCTCATTTGAAGATGATCACATGAAGATGATTGCTAGCTTGATAAATTGCCCAAACCAAGAGCTAGTGCATGTCATATGACACACACACACTATATGTATTCCCATTCCTTCTCTACATTCTATAATTCAGAATGAATTTAGCATATGCATGCCATCATAATAATTATATCCTTTCATGATGCATCTACCCTTGTCGGAATAAACTTCCCAGCTGTGACCTAATTGTACTCACAATCCTGAAACTACTTTCTAGAGAGTAGCCCCATTGACATTAATAGTTTTCTTCCAGAGTAAGTGGCCCATGGTGGCTGCCTGACTCACTGTCTTCTGTTTTCAAAACTGTGCTTAGTTGAAAGCAAGGAGTTCAGAATAATGTTTATTACCCATATTTTAGTGACTTGTCAGTTTTCTAAAACACAAGCTGAAATATTTTAGAAACCACTTAGTAAATATAGCCCCAATTCCCTTGCTGTATTTCATGGGCTGCTATTTCCCTTTCAAAAACAGAGATTAGACGGTTCAGATTTAGAGAAGAAAATTGCAGTGCTAATCTGCAGGTATTTCTCTTCTCGATAGGACCACTAATGTCTAATCTGCACAAAGCAGGCCAAATTGTTGCAGTTTTCATTAAAGCTGAAAAGAATGATTTGCCAGGGATTTGAACTGGAGTGAGGCAACCTCTCCAACCTGCCAGCAATTGTACCAACACGTTTCGCATCTGTGCCAAAGAGCAAGCCAAAAAGCAACAATCACACCCCAGAAAAACTCATTGAAATGTTGAAATGATAACAGCAGAATGGATTGAAATCTCTAGGCAAAAAAAGTATTGCTCCGTTGGAATATCATGGCCACGAACCAGCTGAAGGTGGAGACTGGGAAATTTAAAGGAGCATACAACCTTGGCAATAAGTTTGTAAATATTGTTACATGCCACCACAAGTGCTGAGAGACCACAAGGGTTCAAAGCACCTACTCAGGTCTGGCTGCACTGGAGTGAGGGTCAGTGGAGACTGTGGTATCTTCAGGATATGTGGTTATATTTACACATTTATACAGTCCTTTTCTTCTAGGAAAGTGCAGGTACTCACCATGAAGCTGTTGCAGTAAGGGCCACACTTTTAACCAGTGGTTTTCTTCTAGCAACTGGGCTCCTAATTATTTTATTTATATATATATATATATATATATATATTTAAATACAACCTGTGTAGGTTGTGGCCTTCTATTACATTTTTCTTTTTCTTTTTGCAGTTTTCACCTGGTTGGCTGCCATCTGCCTTCATGTAACCACAGCAATTCCTTCCAACAGAATCTCACTCACCTTTAGTGATTCCTTTGTTGTTGTATCTCTGAGAGCTAATGAAAAAAGAAAGAAAGAAATGCCCACATGAAAAGCTTTGAAAAGGTAGATGCATACAGAGGTTGTCTGCATGGCTCATAACACATTTAAAAGGGTCTTACCCACCCCTGTATCATTTGCCTGCCAGAGCAGGAACCTTTGCTACCCACCGCATGGAGCACTGACAGGGGCAAGTGTTTGTTTGTTGTTGTTTTGGCACTTTCTGTGTGGCTCTCATCTCATTTAGAAGACTTCTTCTTGCACACAGCTTCCATGGGAGCTCAGCACGCCACTTGTGAAAGGGCTACAGGGTGATGGGATAGCAAAAGAAGGAAACTTCTGCACATGGAAAAGCGCAAGGATGAATGTGATGTGTGAGTGGATTTTGCTGAAGAACACTGTCTGCCCTGAACATGAGTTGTAGCTGTCAAATAAACTGAAGAAATGATTTAATCGTATTTTTGTTCTAATGAAATAAATATAGGAATTATTTTTAAAAAAATAATCAGTGAGATCCACACCCTGAATCTATTAGACAGTTCTCACTGCAGGTGATATAGGACTTATGTGAGACAGGAATAGTCTAATGCCAACACCACAGCATACTGATAGCATATTAAAATACTAGTACATACTAGTATCTGCTGACTACAAAAGGGTCTGTTGCACCAGCATAGTATACAACTTCCTCTATCTTTTCCAACTCTCTGCTTCCCATTTTCTAGCTCATTTGACAGGACATGCTCATTGAACATGAGGTTTGACCTTGCATTCTTCTGTAATGTTGCTAAGTTGCCTCGCAATATCCAAACTAGCCCCAAAGTTGGGCAATGCAATTCCTGGAGTTTGAATGAATTTACATATTCAGATGTTATTCCAGGGAGAGGAGCGTGACCCCGTGAAACCACCTCGCTCTTCATTACCTTGTGTAATTGCACTTGGCCTTCGTCTTCTGAAGAGCTCTAACTCTCCAAACAGACGAGGACCCCTCTTGAGGGGATGCTGCAGGGCACTGGAGCATCTCAGGTGCTGGCTGTTGGCTTAATAAAAGGATAGGATTTCCATTAACTTCAGGCAGGCTTAATGTATTGTTCTTGTAGTGAGACAGTCAGAATGAGTCAGGAGCCAACGAATACACTTTATAGACACAAATAATCGTAAATTTAGAATGTCACCTTTAGGCAAAGGCATTTTTATTATTGTTAGTGGAGCTGCTGAGTAGGTTTGATGTTTTATACTCCTGGGGACTAAATGTTCCAGAGTACCGAGGCCCTATCTTTATCAGGCTCACAAGAAGGGATCACAGCCAAACTTGCTTCCTATACTTCTCTATGATTGATAGCAGATGGCATGCTTTAAAATAAACCTATCCATTAGCAGTCCTCAGTGTTTTTACTCAAGGCATTTACAACTGTCTGAACCGGGGACACACACACACACACACACACGTACATTTGCTCCACAAGTTCATTCCAGCCCACGACAGCTGTACAGGTGCAAATCTTTCATTAACCCTTAAACAGCAGTGAAATAAAAGTTACATTTTAATTTATGTGGGTGGAGGGGAATGTGCTACTCCAGGAATCAGGAGGGAGGCGAGGGAACTCTGCTGTTCAATGAAATAGGATGGGCTCTCCTTTCTCTTTTTCTTTTTTGCTTCACTTTTATCAACATTAAGCAATAATGTACTTTCCCTGCTAACCCCTACAGGTCATGTGGGAATTTTTCTATCCAGGTTTGTTTCTACGGAGGTAGTTTAAATGGCAAATTGACAACCTCAGAGGGATATTTAGAGGGAGACAGATGGGCAGACAAAGAGGAAAGGATTCTGCTCTCAGTGACAGAAGCAGGATTGCTCCCTATGCATCAGAACGCTGAAAACTGCCCATAAAAAGCAATTTCGTTTTGGTTTAATAGACATGCGCGAGTCTGTGGTTAGATTAGCCCTGCTCAAGACGAAAAAACATCAACTCCATTTCTGTATATGCTAATGCTGTGACAGGAAAAGCTTTAAAGTGTTGGTAACCAGTTTCCCCTTTTTAAATCTTGGTGAGAAACTTCACTAAAATATTAGTGCCTAAGAAAACTGTATCAGGCAGCGCATAAGAGTCATTAAACAAAAGATATCTGCCACTGACTAAATAGATTGCACCACCTTTAGAGGCAAAGCCACGTAGCTGACAGGGAGTCCTGAGAGACAAGGGCTCTTTCATTTAAAGGGATGTTCGAAAGACTAAGAGGCTAGGGGCTTTTGAGCTGGAAAATAAAATAACACAGCAAGGAAAGTTATATGAGCCATGCCATCTCATTAGTGGCTATCATGCCCACTGAAAAGATGAAAGAAAGGGACAAGTGGTGTTCTGAGGTAAAAAAGTTTTTTGTTTTTTTTAAATGGGACATTTTCAAATAAATCCAAATCAACAGAAGGCAGGGAGAGGAAAGAGATGTAAAATGTGCGCTCAGCGTTTTGTAACCATGCAGGGTGGTTGGAGCTGCAAAAGGGATTTAGGAATATTAGATGCACATGTAGGGGGCACTGCTTATGACAGCTTAGCGGCTTGAAGTTTTAATTGCTGGGCACCTTGGGTGGCTCATCTGTGGTGCAAATATTTTCAAATGCGACAAATACTTTTTAAAGTAATTTTTTTAAAAATATATATATCACAAAATATGACAAAATGCTAGACGCCGCGGGGAAGAGAAGCTGGTGGCAGCAGCTGTCTGTCTAGAAGCAAGTGTGTGTGTGTGTAGAGCTATAGGGAGTGGGCAACTTTGAAGACATGCTAGTGATATGTCAAGAAAACATGCAAAGTACAAAGACTGAGGGCAAATTTTAAATAAACAAATAAAACAACAAGATACAGCTCCTAGCTGGTCATGTAAATTCCAGCTGCTCTTAGTCAAAGACAAAGTGTTGACCCAACTCGTGTGGTACTAAATATGTCATTTAAGTAGGACAAATGCTAGCCGTTCATTCCTCGTCTGACCATTTTACAAGGGAGAAGAGGTATATAATTGGTCACTCACAGGAGCAGCTGAGATTTTTCTCAGAACGCTTTCGTAGAATTCAGAACCCTTTCGCCCACGCAGAGGACGAGCTTCTGCTGTGTGGAGTTCAAAGGAATAGCATTCTTTTCAGCTGAAGCTCGGCTATTTGTAGATTGGGGTGATCTTCACATGTGCTCCAAACCAGCATGGGAGCACTTTGTCTTGGTGTGATGCTAAGATTGCTGGTGTGCTTTTGGATCTTCTCAACCAAGCAGCTCTCTCCCTCTTGGTGGGTACCAAAAGCACACCCTGGAGACCTACCACTGACCAGATCACACAACATTTGCCTAGATGAATCCATGGTTCGGCAGCTTCTTATGGGAAAGGCACATATGGTTACATTAATCATATGTGCCCCCCTGTGATTTGGGATTGCAGCACATGGAAGTGATTCCCACATCATAAATGTAAGCAAGAAATGCATTTATGAGTTCAAAGTATTTGTAAGTCTGAAAGTTTTTGATGTCCAACTACATATTTAGGATTTAAGTTTGATATTCATTTATTTTGTTTTCAATATTTATATACCGTAAAATGACAAATGTTTTCTGGGTGATTTACATATCTTAGCCACTTGTGTATACCTCTCTTTTTTCTTCTTACAGCCAAACACAGTTTCTTCAGAACTCAAGCTATCCTGTCTCACACTTCTGTCAAGCTGGCAAGCTGTCTTCTAAGCATGGTGCCTCTTCTTTATAAACCAAAATGTAAGCCATTCAACTAGCTTAGGTTTCAGATTTGTGTGTGTGGTCAGTGATTTTAAAATCTGAGGCCAGAGTGAATTAAACACAATTAAATTAGCCACTCGTTAACATGCTAGGTGCATCAGTGCAGAGACAGGTTGCGGAAAGAAGATTCTACTCCTTCCTTCACATGGATAATGACTTCCTACCATAATTATATGTTTCTTCTTGGATTGTCTTTAAGGGAGATAATCCCGTGTCTCCTCTGCCCCCCCCCCAAAGGCTGGCATGATGAAGTCTTTGGGGGTAGCTGCCTCAGGATCTAAAGTAGCAACACTGATCCTTTGATCAAATTCTTCCAGACTTAAGACAACCAATTTATTTAGATAGATTCAGAAAGAGTTGGATGCCACAATTAGAGCAAGTCCAATGGAGGCGTCCAGGGAACTGCTTGTTCCATCTGTACTGGAGCTGTTTTGATTATTGCAGCCTGAGGTTGTGGACAAGCAGCTTGAGGAATCACAGACAACAACCCGCCCTCTATCTTGGCTTCTTAGAGCAAGCCATAGGGGGTGGGTCCAGGGAGAGATCAATGCTTCACTGAAGGAGGGGGAAGTACCACCTCCTTGAAGGAGGTAGTGATGTGTCTTCTCCTTAGGAAGAGCTCATTGGACCTAGAAATGATAAAAAGAATATTGCCCTGTGGTAGGGCAAAGTGATTGAGAATATGTCCAGCTTCAGGCATCCTTGGAGAGAGCTGACAACTTGGATCTATTCCAGTCCAACTTCAAGTCTTGTCATGGCAGTGACCACTGGCACAGCATGTCCAGAAACTCCTTCTGTATCCTCCCACTTTCACCTTTGCCCACTCAGTCCTTTCTCTCTGCCTAAGCAATCCTTGGCTCCCCCCTTGCCTATTAACACCAGTGCTTCCAAACGGTAACGTTTTCTTTTGTCAGACCATTTGCATGTTCACTTGTATAACAGAATGCGAACTTCCAGAATGTCCAGAAAATATTTTCTCATAGGTTTGGTCTGTTTCCTCAGTAAACAGGTCATTTCCTGAGATACCTATCACAGACAAACCCGTGTGAGGTTTGAGAATGTTCTGTGAAATGGGAGGAAGCCAGCCGTGAGATGGAATTTGGGTTTCTAAACAGTGTTTCCAACGTATTCTGCTGCTTTATCTTTGAGTCAACACCCTGTCCTCCCCCCCCCTCTTCTTCAAGGACCTCAAGGTATTTTTACTTAACTGAACTAAATATTATATCAGCCTACATTACAATGCACATCATTTTGGATAAGGAAATAGGTTATGGTAGATGACAGCCTCAAAATCATGTTATTGTTTCAGCCAAGGGGTTACATCAACATATTCCATCAGTGTACAGTATAATACAGTGTTGTCCAAATATAAAGAACTATGGAGTTCTTCTCTTAGGGATGATTCATTGGCCTCATGTTTTATTATGTAGCTGTTCCTGACTCATGGCATCCTAGTCACAGGGGAAGGGCTGTGGCTGTGGCAGAGCAACTGCTTTGCATGCAGAAGGTCCTGGGTTCAATACTTGGCATGTCCAGGTAGGACTGTGAGTATGATTGAAACCCCAGAGAGCCATGGTTGCAGAAAGTACTGAGCTAGATGGACCAATTGTCTGACTCGGTAGAAGGCAGATTCCTATATTCCTGTATGCAGTAGTCAACATACGTCTCATTAGAGTGTTTGCACCTCACCATAAGCTAAACTTAATGTGAGTTAGCAGCAGCATTGTAAAACCACAATGTGGCTAACCATAGATCCAAAGATGCAACATGCTCATGTGTGAAGCTGACACCTTGAGAATATATTGAGAAGCTCTTACAAGAACTTTGTGAAAAGTGGCAAAAAATAAATAGAAAAGTTTTGTTTGTTACATTCAAATGCATATTCCTGTAGTTACACAGAGTGCTAACTTATCCTAATGTCAGTAGCCCTGGAGTCACTTCAGTTGTAAAATGAGGAGGTCAGAGTTATTTTATGAAGGCATAAGAATCCATGTCCACTCTATCCATCTGACAATCTATTGCTTTTTTTGGTTATTCATTATGCATATTAAGGCTGGAATCACTACATCCATTTACTTGAGAGTGAGGCCCATTGAACCAAGTAGGTCTGATTTCTGATTAGATTTGCACAGGATTGTGCTGTCAGTGTCCAAATCATCCTCACTCTCTGACCTGCTTCCTTGCATGTACCATTGGTTCCTATGGAGTACAATCGTACCTCAGAAGTCGAACAGAATCTGTTCCGCAAATCTGTTTGACTTCCGAAGCATAGCTTCTGATTGGCTGCAGGAAGCTCCTGCAGCCAATCAGAAGCCATGGAAGCCCCGGCAGATGTTTGGCTTCCAAAAGAGTGTTTGAAAACCGGAACACTGACTTTTGGTTTTCGATTGTTCGGGAGCCGAAATGTATCAGTTCTGGGATGTTCGAGAACCGAGGTACGACTGTATATGATCAAAGGTATTTTGTCAAAACTTGATAGTCCCCCCCCCCCCGGTGTATGTCTCAAAAATTTATATTCACAAGCTCTTCCTGGAATAGTGTGGGATCATTTGGGCGTGGCTGGATCCTGTATCCCACCTAGGGCAAGTTAGGTGCACTTAAGCCTAATGATCTGAGTGGCCTTTGTGTTGGCACTGCCTACATCTGTGTATATGAATAAAATGATCTTGTTTAGAGCTGCATATAGATGTTGCAGGTACTTGAAATTACAGTAGATGCTTCTTTTCCATTCCAAATGCTCCGAATTTGGTGTAACAAAGGCAGCGTTGGCTAGGTTACATTTGGGTGGCTTTGTAACAGCTCACAGCCTGGGCTACAGTTTAGACGAGGAAGTGAATAAACACTCTAGCCAACTGGAACATGAGGGGAAATGAAAGGGCCAGTTACGTTTCTTCTGAAGTCAGTGAAAAGGCACATGCTGAGTAATGGAGAGCTGGATGAGTGCCGCTGGTAGGTAGAATGAGTTGCACAATCTGGAATTCATCTGGAAGCTTGAGGTAATGCTTTAAAACTGTGCAATCCTGCTTCTTGGGCTATGAAGTAAGTAGCTCAGCTTTTCATGTCATCTGCTAAAACTTCCTGTGGCACAACAATGACTCCTGGGGCTGTTTGTCCACCAGTTCAGTGCTGATTCAGTGCTGGGAATGTTACCTTTTGAATCACCAACCACACCCTGGGTAAAATTATTTTTTTAGGAGGGCTCTCAGCCATGCAGTGAACAGGCATGACTTAGTCTGCTTTGGGAGGAAGATTGCAGATTTCCATGCTGCAGAGAAGCTCTGTGATTGCATTTCCTCTAGGGGTAAAAAAATAAAATAAAAAATCCAAGCAACACCAAAAATCTGGAGGAGCCTGCACCTCTTTCCTTGACTTTTCAAAATGAGGGCATATCTTGTGGCTGGGCGGTGCTGTCATTCAGACTGGCAGGTACAACAGAAACAGAAACAATCCATTAAGGGTGAAGGGGGGGGGGAATAAACCTATTTGGAGAAGATTTTAAAAGTTTCCTGATGGATCAGCATCCTTGAGCTTAAACATTCCCATATGCACACTGACATTTTAAAATATAAGTCTTGGGGAAAGATAAGGAGGAAATTGTGCAAAATGCAACCTTAAATATTTTGAAGGACAACTTCCTGAACTATGTGGCAGTTGGCGAGACATCCAGGGGGAAAGGAGCGTTCGGTAAAGCCCAGCAAGTGTAATATACTTCTTTGAGTTGTGTGTGTGTGTGTGTGTTTCTTAGCATATATTTACTAATGCTCCCATACCTATCTGTGCTGGATTTCAATGTGGTTTTTCTTATATTAGTTGACATGTGTTTTGGATCAGTCATCCAGAATGTGGAAGTTTAGCCATCAAGAAAACACTGTCAAAAGGATTTGTTCTGCAAAGGCAAAACTGAAATTAAAAAATGGAGTTGTATTCACATGAGGATAATGTCTTGCTTAGAGGCTCCTGCGAACAGGAGCCTGAATCCGGCAGACTATGGAATACTGAGCAACAAAGGCAGAGTTGGGCAGCAATCAGGCAACACCACTGTGACGATTGTTGTGTGACCACCACAGCAGAACAATACAGTGCTTGTATTTTGCATAATAGGCGCACCACTGATAGAAGCTGGGCAATAAGACAGAAAGAAGCCACTGACAACAGCCCAGACTCCAGCATTTTTAACACACACATCCCTCTATTGTTGGTGGGATACACGAGAATGCCGAGAAGGAAGCCGAACAATTTCCTGTTTCGACTGCCCTGGCATTTGTCAAGGTGACAAAAAGTTTAATGCTCTCTGACAATTGGGGTCAATATTGCCTGGCTCCAGTAGTTACTCCTCTGGTAATTTAGGCAAACCAAATACAAATGGAGCACATTATTCATCTGAAAATAGCACACAGAAACCCATGTGGTCAATTAATACAACTTTATCTATAGTAGCATCAGGGGAGAGACAACATCAAACCTCTCACAGATGAGATCATTTATTCTGCCTCATCTTATGGTATCTGCTGCTCTCAATTTTGGGGGGGGGGTTATTGTTTTAAAAACAACAACTTATGTGCTGGGAATTCCTTTGCTGAAACAAAGTAAAAGTCCTGCTCACAATGACAATTGATAAGGAGCTTTCATGTGCTGGAAAAAGTAGTGCTCTCAAGGATTGTTGTTGTGTTGTTGTTTAGTCGTTTAGTCGTGTCCGGCTATTCATGACCTCATGGACCAGAGCACACCAGGCACTCCTGTCTTCCACTGCCTCCTGCAGTTTGGTCAAACTCATGCTGGTAGCTTCGAGAACACTGTCCAACCATCTCGTCCTCTGTCCTCCCCTTCTCCTTGTGCCCTCCATCTTTCCCAACATCAGGGTCTTTTCCAGGGAGTCTTCTCTTCTCATGAGGTGGCCAAAGCACTGGAGCCTCAGCTTCAGGATCTGTCCTTCCAGTGAGCACTCAGGGCTGATTTCCTTAAGAATGGAGAGGTTTGATCTTCTTGCAGTCCATGGGACTCTCAAGAGTCTCCTCCAGCACCATAATTCAAAAGCATCAATTCTTCGGTGATCAGCCTTCTTGATGGTCCTGCTCTCACTTCCATACATCACTACTGGGAAAACAATAGCTTTAACTATACGGACCTTTGTTGGCAAGGTGATGTCTCTACTTTTTAAGATGCTGTCTAGGTTTGTCATTGCTTTTCTCCCAAGGATTAGAAGGCTACAATCTAGTGCCATTGAGCTGAGCTTGGTTTAATGGGCCATGAATTGTACAGGTTCCTGATTTTAGGATATGCTAGCATTATAACTGTTTCCCACCTTCTCCTTTTTCAACAGTAACACAAGAGGCCACACTTCTTAACTCTGTAAAACTATGTCATAATTGGGATTATTTAATGGGGAACCCATCAGTATTCAGCAGGCTTTATCTAACAAAGTCATTGTACAAGAGGTGTGTCAACTCTAAGGGGTCAAGGGGTCTTTGGCTCCCTTGATATTTGATGGAAGGGGGGCAGGCACCCCCAGTGTGTTGTATGCTGTGATTTTTTTTTTAAATAAATTTTTATTAGTTTTCCATACATTCAAATCATTTATCCAAATTTTACCAGATTTTAACAAAATTCATATTTTGGACTTCCTTCAACTTCCCTGACAATCATCTATTTTTACCCTTTAATGCGCATTTCTTTAATAGCATTGCCATTTGTCTTCCCTCCTTTTTCTATTTACTTTCAGCAATACCTCTTTAAAAGTTTCTACAGTGCTTCTTGAAACCCCACTAGCGTTGTTTGCACCTCACATACATTTTTCAGATAATCAACAAATTTTCCCCAATCTTCGATGAACTTTTGGTTTCGAACATATCTTATTTTCCCAGTCAGTTTGTCCAGTTCCGCATAGTCAGTCAGTTTCATTCTCCATTCTTGAATCGTCGGTATGTCCTCTTGTTTCCATTTCTGGGCCAAAAGAATTCTTGCTGCCGTAACTGCATACTGGAAAAATCTAAAGTCTTTTCTTCTTATATCTTTTCCTGTAATTCCTAAAAGAAAAGCTTCTGGTTTCTTAGTAAAGGTGTATTTTAACATCTTTTTCAGTTCGTTGTAAATTGCTTCCCAGAAGCTTTTCACTTTCTTACATTCCCACCACATATGGTAGAATGTTCCCTCTTTTTCTTTACATTTCCAGCATTTATTACATGTTTTGTACATTTTTGCCAATTTTACCGGGGTGATATACCATCTATAAAACATTTTCATGACATTCTCCTTCAACCCCATGCATGCAGTAAACTTAAAATTTCCTTCCATAATTTTTCCCATTCTTCAAATTGGATATTGTATCCAAAATCTTTGGCCCACTGTATCATTACTGATTTAACCTCTTCATCTTTCGTATTCCATTCTAACAATATCTTATACATTTTAGACAGAATTTTATATTCATTAGCTATAATCTCTGTCTGGAACTTTGAATCTTTTTCTGCATATCCACTTTCTCTTATATCTTTTTTAAACATTTCATTTACCTGAAAGTAATGTAACCAATCATATACATAATCTTTAACCTCTTCGTATGGTTTTAGTTTCCATTTTCCTCCTTCTTTAGTTAATAATTCTCCATATGTCGCCCAATTCCCTCGCATGTTAATTTTCTTATTATGAAATTGTTTTTGTAGCTTTTGTTTGAAATGCATCCCTGGGTCCAGGGCCAGATTTAGGTTTGATGAGGCCCTAAGCTACTGAAGGTAATGGGGCCCTTTATATGTCCAGCTGTCCTTTGTCAACAACAAATTGTCACTGTTTTTGTGTTGAATATATGCCATATGGTAATTTATGGACCTAAAAGGTATGTAAAGCCATTTGCACATAACAAAACATGTATTTTATCAAAGTAATTGTTGAACTGAAATACAATTAAGAAGAAGTATATTAATAGTGATTGGGGGGGGCAGAAAGTGGGGCCCTAAGCTATAGCTTGTTTAGCTTATACATAAATCCAGCACTGCCTGGGTCTTTGTTGTAAGACACTTTGAACATGATTTTTTGTGTGGGAAAGCAGCGTACAAATTGAATGAATGAATGAAAAAGTGAGTGTCAACAACAAATCCAAGGTACAACAATGGGAAGGAAAAAATGTAACCTCTGCCACATATCAATATTCATTAAAAGATTTGACTTGGGCCATAACTATACAGTGGCTTTTTCAGGATGGGGTGGTCAGGAATATCTTGGCTGAACCATGCCCAAAGCAAAAGATGATAAGATTGGAAATATCTTCCTTGGTGTTATCCTAACTATCTTAACGAGGCGTAGCAAACTCGGCCCTCCAGATGTTTTGGGACTGCAACTCCCATCATCCCTAGCCAACAGGACCAGTGGTCAGGGATGATGGGAGTTGCAGTCCCAAAATATCTGGAGGGCCGAGTTTGCCTATGCCTGATCTTAACAAAAGACTAGCTACCTTTACAGCACAATACCATTCCTTGACTCACAAGGAGTAGGAGTAGGAGTAGGAATGGTGTAGGAACTTGTACTTCCCCAAATGATATATGGACCCAAAGCACAAATACCCTTCAAAATTTGCACTTCTTCAAATTTTGGGACTGAGTTTTACCAACCCAAACATGAGCACAAAATGCATATATGGGGGGAGGGAGGGAATGTGCATAAACACGCATATATATGGGAAGATAGAATAAATATTGCACTAAATTATGTAAAATTATATACAAAGATGGATGCATTTGGAGAAATGTGACTTACGTGCTGATGAATTGTTATGAGAACACATTTTTAAAAATGACTCACAAACTCGTGTGCCTATGTAGTGAACTGAACTAGAAGAAAAAAGAGAAAGTGAGCAAAACCAAAATGCACATTTATCCATCCCTACCTTGTAGTAGAGATGAGGGAAAAGTTACATTCAGTTTGCATGTAAAGGAGAACCTGCTTAATTTGTACTTTATGAAACAATATGTGTTTCTTATATGCAGAGGAATGCATATACTAGGGGGGAGTGTGCAGAAGAATGCATGTGCTAGTGAAACGACAATCCACAAATGCACTATATTAGAGGAAATTGCTTTGCCAAAATGTGTTTATTAGGCAAAATGGCATATAAAAATGTGTATAACAGGAAAAAAATTGCACTAAAATGCTGACAAATTTTCATAAGGATTGTTTGCTTTTTAAATAATAACAATGAGCTCTTGTGGAAATGTGGAGAAACGAACCTAAGGTTGGAAAAACGGGAAACCAAGAAAAACTGAAATTGAAGGACTTGCCCATCTCTACTTAGGAGTGAGATCTTGCAAGGAGTGAATTTTTGCATAATAATTTCCTTCAACATTCAATATGCCCCAAACTGAGAGACTGTTTCTGCAAATTCATATTAAAATAACAAATAACACTTTTTGCCATGCTTTAATCCCTCTAACATTGGAAAAAGACAACACTGGAAGGATGGATTTCTCCATAAAGTGAGGTAACACTAATGTTGACAGATAATTCTACGAGAGAAGAAACACAGAGGTGAAGCTGTACTTTGTGAATTAATTCATGTAGAATCTGAAATAGATATTAAATACCCCTTTCCCAAATCAATGTTAGATTGAGTAAAGGAGGTATCCTGACTATAAATGGGAAACAAGAAAGATACCAGTATTCACACACATTTCTCAAGGAGAAAACGTTGAAAAATCATGGAAGTGGATGAAACTAGCAAGGATTTAGAATTAACTGATCCTGTACAGGACCGTTTGTTTGTTTGTGTGTTTGCAAAATGTTCAGAGCAGCTTGTGATGAATTGAAATTTACAGTGAAGAATTTATAACAAGCAGGAAGGAAAATAGCTCCATTGTTTATATTGCTTTTGTAATCTAGATCATTTGTGCTTTCGTTTGGAATAGATTTCATTTGGGATAAGCTACATGGGCAACAGACCTTCTGAGTCTTCCTCCTTCCACAAGCAGCCCCCTCTGCCCCTGGACAAGTTCATCAAATATGGGAGAACTTAAAAAGAGGGTCCAATGCAGTAGCAGGACCTGATTTGGGGGTAAAGGCAAGGATCTCCATAGCACAGGAGCATAATCTTCCATGTGCCCAAACAGGCTCTTTGGTTTGCAGTTGCTAGTTGAGTGCAACTGCAGCATTATTCCTGATCCGGCACTGCTGAAAGTGGCAGATAATGGATGATTTTCAACTAAATAGTTGCACATGTGGAACGAGTTCTGCTTGTGCATCAGGACTTCCTCTCCCTGTGACACTCCCAAATCTGCCTCAAGGGGATTGGGGGAACCCCAGAACTGATTTAGGGGGTACACAGTGGGAGGAGAGGAGGCAAACATACCATTGCTCAAGGAGAAATCCTTCCACTGATAGAATGTTCCCCTTAGCACTACTAGGAATACAAGCCAATATGCATTCCTGCAGAGGGAGGTGGTCGGTTTTCTGAGGGCAGCCACCCTAATGAAGGCGGCAGAGCTGTGAAAGTCACAGATTTTCAGTGCAGGATTGGTTTATCAGAATTTGGAGAGTTGTGCTGGCTGACTCACCATGGGAGGCTGATATGGTGGAGTTACAAAGCATGGTGATTTCATGGAAACATGGCTCCCTTTTTATAGGTCTAACTTATATGAGAATAATTGTGGAAACTTCATATTGTTTTGCTATTGTGTCATTCATATATATATACATACACACACATGAATCTTGCAATATCAAGAAGTTGAAATATGTGATCCAATGGATCTCTCTCTTTTCTAATTTCTAATTTTTCTTTCTGCTCTAATAGGAAAGGTTTGTTTTTCTTTGTGCACAACTTGGATAACTGCCCACGTTAAAATATAAACAGCAAGGGTTTATTTTGCGGATGTTCTCCAGCTTAGCAGAGAAGTCTTGAAAGCAAACAAAATACTGTGAGAAACTAGAGGACGATCTGGCCTGGCCCACTCATTACCGTTGGAATGTGGAAACTATGAAGACATCTATTTTATTACTAGGGGTGGAAAGCATATTCACTGAGTGGGCTGAAGCACAACTTTATATATATGACAGGCAGTAGTTTCAAAAACTGCAAAATGTGGGTGTAACTATGGGATTCAGTACAACTGGCCTTCTAGCCCTCACTTGAGATTGGTACAGCCAGCCCAAGAGGGAAATGAGGTTTGGAAAGGAGAGTGTGCATTTAATTATACGCCGAGAACATATTGGAGTTGGCACTCCAAGAAAGGCTCTGAAGTATATTTTTTGTCACGATTAGTTGCCCCCCTCGTTGCTGTGTTTGATTACTTTTGGGAGATGAAATGTTAGAACCTTAACATACACTGATGTACAAATTGTGATCTGTCAGGTAGGGTGCCCATATTCTTAAAATAATAATAATAAAAGAACCAAATCTCACACAGTGCTGAGAGAATAAACCAGTCTCATGTCAGAAAGCTGAAAACATCTCCTCTTGTTTGCTCAGGGATTTTATTCTTCACAGAGAGTCTTTTTAAAAATTCAAATCCAAGTTATTCTGTCTCTGCTGAAAGCCACACAAAGCTAGCTTGACACCTCTCCTTGATTTCAAGGGTATCCCAGCCAAATTTTTATATATTTTTATCTTTGGTCCTTTATTCCCAATCTGATTATGCAAACATGAGTATCAGGGAACAAGGGGAAGATTCTAATTTTAAATCCCAAAGTGTTAGATATATTTAGAATATTTCTTCAGTTATTATATTTATTCTGAGATCTTATTTTGTGCATGTGAAGGTTTCGGTTGCTCCACTTAACGAAATGAAATGCAGCCAAGTGGGGAAGGTGAATAGTTCTCTGTTGAGCCTATATGTTTCCTTGAATGATTTTTCTACTCCTACCTGAGCATTCTGAGCAATATTGCACAGTAGGACTCTCAAAGGTTTATGGCCTGAAGCAGGTGTGGCCATCAGTGAGTGAGCTTAAATGTGACCCATGATGTAAGGCCATCTGGCCCCCTATTGGCCTTGCCAAATGCTAATTAAAGAATGGTAAAGTTTTTGTGTATGGTTGTCCTTGTAAGGAAAAAGAACATTGGCATGTAACACCATACATTGAAAGCACATTTAGTGCACGACTAAAGAACATGGCTTCCCTGCAAAGAATCCTGGGAACTGTTGTTTGTCCAGGGGTGATAGGAATGGTCGCACTGAGACCTAAACTCTCTAGAGTCTAAGGAACCCCTCCATAGAAAAGTTAGATTGGCTCCCTCCTTGTTGTTCTTCTGACGGCAGGTGAAGACTTTCTTGTTCCAACAGACTTTGGGAAACTGACTGCATTTAATGAAAGGGCTGGGGCCGTGCTTTTTTATCATAATCATCCATATGGTTTTAACAGATTATGTGTGTTTAAATGCTTTTTAATGGGTTTTCCCCCTATGTTTTCAGCTGTTCTTATTTTTAATCTGTAAGCCGCCTTGAGTCCCTGTCAGGGAAAAATGCGGGGTAAAAATTGATAAACAAGAACAAACTGTACTTCCCAGGATCAATTTGAGGGAAGCCATTTTATTAAAATGTGCTTTAAGTGTATGCTGTGAAAATTCATGGGGAAAATGTCCCCCGTAACTTCCTCCCCTCCCCAACAGTCTCACCCACCCAAATCCTATGGGGTGGGCTGGGTCCCTCCTGAACAATGCGGTATGGGGTGTAGGGAATGGAAAATTGTCCAGACTTTAGGTACTTGGGGTTGTTCAGGCATTTGGTACGCAGGCCAATAGCAACACAATAGCTCTGCCTGACCTATGTTACCCTGTGCATCAGCATCACAACCCCAGGGGACATGTGGTCAACCTCAACCTGATTGCAATTGATTTTTTTGCAGGTAGGGTTTCCAACATGGGAATGGGATGGGATGGGATGGACAATCTGCTGCAGCGCCCCCCTAGCTGGCTCCGCCTCTGGACTTGGTAGCTTGAGCCACTGTCAATAAATTGCAGGGACCTGCTGAGTACTCCTGGGAGCATCTCAAGAGGCCACCAAGGATCTGAATCAGATCCTGGTCTCATTTGTGCTTGCAGGTAGCATTGCCTTCTGCGCTGGGAAGCAGCCACTCTGTCACTGAGGAGAAGGGGAATGGAAGGAACGTCAAAAGTCAAATGGAACAGAATTGGATGGTTCTGTGTGGTTGTAACTAGCAGGCTTATGTACAAAATAGGCTAAAGTTCACAACAGCAGCCTACATGGTTGATTTAAACTGAAATAGTCACCCTTTGTCATATTATTAAGATGTTATGCAGCCACTTATACTCACCTTAGAACTATTGCTATCTGTCAAGTCAGGCATTTTGTCTATATGATACTATTATAAATTTCCACACAAAATTGGTATAACCTGAACGGGAATACAAAAAAGGGAGGTGTGAGGAGGTCAGGGAAATAAGCAAATGAAATTCAAGATATGAAAAAAATGGATTTGTTTTTAATTTTTCCTATTTACTTTTTTTGTATTTTGTATTTTCCTTTTTCTATGTATTTTTGTATTTTTTGTATTTTTCTTTTATTTTCTTTTTTTCTCTCTTGTTTTCTTTTTATTCTGTAATTTTCTGTTTTTTGTAAAACTCTAATAAATATTTCATAAAAAACAAAAAAACTAAATTGGTATAACCAAGGATTTGTAGCAGCAATATATGATAAGGCCATTAAAAAAAAAATCTATTTCTTATTTAGAAGGCCATCATGAAAACTTGAGGGACTAGCATCTTTGTAACTAGGTGCACACATTCATCTCCCACACTTGTCAAACTGTGAGTTCATTTGCCCTGTTATTACAGCAGTGATTGCAATCTTAGCAAATCTCAGAGTCCACCAAAGGGAAAGAGTTAAGCTGCTTCTCCTCCTCTCCTCTCCTAGTTGGCAGAAAGTTTGCAGTTTAAAATTACACACTGACTCTGGTGTAGAGACACAAGAAATTATAGAGCAGACACTGTCCAGGACAACGTATAATTTAAAATGTACTAAAGAATGTATACCGCATGGCAAAATAAGTGAAGTGCTTCTTCAAATATAAGTGTTTTGGATAGAAAAGCTGTAATTATCCACTCCTAGGGAAATGTTTGCATTCATTCTAAATCAATATTTACTATTCATCTCTTGTGTTCAACAAAACAAGGATTTAACTTTTTTTTTAATTTTAATGAGGTACTAAGACTACAATAATTCTACAATGTAATTGTCTTGATGCAAAATATTGCTAAATTGTGTTGCTATTCTGGGAAGGAGCCATTTATACAAAGGAAAAACGGGGGAGTGGGGGACATCCCTATTTGTGAAATGTTACTGCAGTAACATACAATTCAAATTCAGCCAAGCAGGAAGATTCACCAAATTCAAGAGCTGTTAAGCTGTCTCTCTGTTAAGGCCCTTAACTGGGATCAGTCGGGTGTGAGTCTTCCGCCTCCCGCCCTACTCAAAATATGGACCTCTTCGTAATGATGCCTTTTCAGTTGAAGTTTCGACAACAAGGCGAGGAGAGGGGATTACCCCCCCCCCCCGGTTTTATGAGGTTTATTTTATTTATTTATTTTAGCAACAACTCCCCTTCCCCTCAGATAAAACAGCCATAAGCAATTAATGTTAATAGAGGCAGATTCTGCTTTTAACCACCATAGAGAAAATCCAAAGCAATTCCAATGAGACTTATGGAACTGCTAAGATTTGATAATAAGATATACCATTTTTTACAGTCAGTGCTTTCATTTTGCAAAGAAGTTGGCTGTCGCCCAATAGCTGCTCAGCCTTTCCCTCCCAACATCCACAAGAAACATATTATGTGGAATGGATCAGAGCTTCGCTTTCAAGTCAGATGATTCCCAGACTTAATGAGGCCATTGCCGGGTTCTCAAAGAGTGACGGACAACTTCGCTTCCAGATCTTCCCCAATCCCCAAAGCACAGCCTCTGCCAGCCCCACCCCATTCTCCCTCCTCCATCTCCCATTGGTTGGTTGGTGTTGTTGGATACAAATTATTATTGTTTCTTATATGGTTTGGATTTCTCACCAGCCCTCCACCACAAGGTCCCAGGGTGGGCTACAGCAATATAAAATTAGAATATTAAAATCATTTAAAACAATTTACAGCCAGAAGAATAGGGTGAGTGGTAGGTAGATTGTAGCGAAAGCATCAAATAACACCTCAGACCATTCTGTTCTAGACCCAGTAGGGTTCTGTTAATTACTAAACCTATATGTTTATTACAGTGACTAACAAAATAAAAATTCTAATTTATTGTAGCAAAACATTTTGGCTTTTGCCTTCACTGGTTTCTCTGGAAAAATGATGCTGTTTCCAAGGTGCAACCTCACAGCACAGCTTTGAGAGTGGAAGGCTCAGAAGGGCTTCCTTATCTGATGTTAAGGGCCAAGGTAAGGAGGCAGACACTCTACAACGATTATGCCAGATGTGCCTCTGTGGGGAGGGAATGCCACAATTTAATGTGAAGCAGAAAAGAATTCTGAGGCTTTAAAAGCACACCTTTAATCTGAGGTGGCCATTAAAGAGCCCTTGGTGTTTCTTTGCCGATATTGGTTCAAGAGAACTTCAATGGCACCCCAAAGTAATCTTATTCATTTATTTACTTCATTTCAATCCCGCCTTTTCCTCCAAGGAGCTCAAGGGGGTGTGTACATGGTTCTCTCACTCCTCACTGAATCCCTACAACTGTGAGGTAGAGGCTGGGCTGCAAGACAGTGACTGGCCCAAGGACACCCAGTGAGCTTTATAACCGAATGAGGATTTGAACCCTGGTCATAATCCAACACTCTAACCACTCTAACACTGGTTTCTTCAAGGAAGAAGAAGGAGAAGAAGGAGAAGGAAGAGGAGGAGGAGAAGACGAAGAAGACGACGAAGAAGAAGACTTTAGCAACAGTGAAAGGCAGCTTCAGACTGATCTGTGTCTAAAAACGGGTCTACCTAATTTTGGTCTATTTAAAAAAGCTTGTCTCCAGGCCACTTGCATGCCAAGCTCCAATGAGATGGAAATGAAAATGGTTGTGATACAAAACCTTCAAAAAAAGGTTTTAAAGTGGAACCGGTAATTGGCCCTTAACTACCACTGGCTCAGAAATATAATACTGTAACTCCAGAAAGTTGGGCAGTTAGGAGCACATCTTTGATTTTAACCTTAAGTTGGCAGGCTAACACCTCGCCACAAAGCCAAGTAATGTTTATACTTGAATATTTTTTTCCCCTGAAACATGGAAAGGAGAAAAGAGTTCCAGGAGAAAAATAAAACACCGTAGTTCACAAGTTTTCTACCTTCACATGTTTTCTGCTTCTTTTCTGTAGTCACCTGGCTTCATGAGATTGCATGAGAAGAAATCCCGAAAGTATGTGATTTAAGGAGAACAGCAGTCTGAGCTTTTAGTCTCTTGAATGAAGGAGGCAGCTTGAAACAGCTAAGTCCCCACTAGGGGGTGGCTAGCCTGTGGTCCTCCAGATGTGGCTGAACTACAGTTCCCCCCACCCCTGATCATTGGCCATACTGGCTGGGCCTCATGGTTCTAGTTCAGGAACATCTGGAGGCCCAGATTGAGTTCCCCCATCTCTTATGTATGCAATCCATGGGTTGTAAAGGGACAGTTCAGACTTACAGGGCAGGATTTAGGGACTAGGCTGTGGGATCTTGTGCAATGACTCCGAGCCCAATGCTGTATCTTCCCACTATCTTCCACAAATCCTCCCTTTTCCATATATCCATGCATTCTCTGAACCTGATGGCTCTGTGTGAACATTACTAACTTGAATTACAGTGAAATGTAGGGCCCATCTGCACTATATATTTAAAGCACTAGACATTTTAAAAGGTATTATTCCCAGAGTAGTTTAACAGCCAGTCCCTCTTCCCAGGGAATACTGGGAATTGTAGTTCTATGAGAGTTAATTGGAACCAACTGACTGGTCTCAGTACCTTCAACAAATTACAGTTCCTCGGATTCTTTGAGGGAAACCATGACTACTTAAAGTGGTGTGTGTGTGTGTGTGTGTGTGTGTGTTTGTGTGTGTGTAGTGCAGATAGGGCCTGAGTATGCTGCTTAGTTCACTTTGAGTAGTCCATTTTAATCAGGGATCACAAAGGGAGCTTAAGTGCATATATGGTACCATTTTTACCTGGGTTGGCAGTGCCTTAAGGGAGAGGGGCTCAGGTTTGTACAATGAGAGGATGCTAATGAGCCTGTGTAGCCTGCCAGCAACTCTTAAGCCAGGAGTAGGCAATGTGGTGTTCTCCAGCCGTTTCTGGGCTATGAGTCCCAACATTCCTGACCATTGGTAATGCTTGGTGGGGCTGATGGGAGCTGGAGTCCAATGTGATCTGGAGGACAGCACCATTTTGGCTACCCCTCTCTTAAATTCTAGTTTCATTGGAAGGTAAGTACAAAAACAAATGTCCATTGCATTCTTTACTTTCCAGATTTAGTACTGGTCTTGGCCATTTATGGCTGGTGGGGAGATGTCCATTCCCAAGGAAAGTCTCTGTTCATTGAAGGGTCCTTGGTGAGCAACCAGTGGGATCCACCACCATCCTGGCCATTTTGGGGGCTCAGCCTTCACTTATAGATGTCGGTGAAGACTCTTCCTCCTGGCTTGCATGGGGGAAAAGAAGTGCAGTCTCAAAAACAGCTGTCGGTGTTGGAGGAGGAGCCTGCAAAAACCTCATTATCCCAAGAATCTTTGGCAGCAAAGAAGTTAGCAATCCTATTTCATATTACTCATGGAGCTTGTCTGGCCAAGAGCTCAAACTGTTAAGCATTACAGAGAATTAAGTTCTACCACTATTTATTTACTTACTTACTTACTTACTTACTTACTTACTTACTTACTTATTATTGTACTTACCTTCAAGGGAATGCATATCAAGGCTCCAAGCAAACCTTTCCCATTCAAAACATTAATACAAAATACAAAATGTCTGGTTGGAGTGGGAGGGAGAAATGAGAACTGACACGCACCATGGAGCTGAAAGCAGGACTTACGTTTGAGTCCATCTCCACTATTTAAACGTCACAGGTTTACCTGCCTTATATTATGCACTTATTGCATGCATTTGAAAACTGCAAAATAAAGCAAACAATAGTTAATTAAAATAAATGTGTAGATCTAGCACTGACAGCTCAATCAAACACAAGGAAGAATGAAGTCTATGGAGACAGTAACATTTCCAAAATAATCACTGGTGTAATAAAGCAAAAACTGATGTTCAAACAAAAGGAAACTATTCTCTCCCCCCTACTGACTAGGTTTTAAGTTTGCTGCCTACACCGATCCCTAATAGTGTATTTTTTAAAACTTGATTTTCCTGGTTTGCCATTTGTAGGACTTGGCACACTTGGAGGACACAAATGCCACCCTTTCCCTGAACCAAACTCTGTACTATACTCTGTGCTGGCAGTTTCAGAATAATCAAAATAAAAGATCATTAATGAAGTGTGGAAGCTCCTGTTCTTCTTTCCTTCCTCAGGAGACATTCCTTAATCTCTGGCTCAAAGCCTTGTCAAATGCTGCAGGAAGGAACTGGCAAGCTCAGTGCTGCTAATGGATTGAAATCTCAACCAGGTTGTTCGTGCCTTGCTGTTCCCAGTTCCCAAAGCATCCTCCACCAGATCCTTCAGTGATACTGGCACCAAGTCGTCCATTCTTCTTTGGCATTTATTATCTAAGGACTTTTAAAAGTGGAATTGTGGTTCATCATACAATAAACATCATGAGGGATTTTATTGCTTTGGTATAAAGAAAGAAAGGCTGAAGTAGGGAAAACCAAATTTAACACAGATTTTATTGTCGAAAGATAAAAAAAGCCACATATATATCTCATTTCTCTCCATATCATGAACCATGGGTATCTTATTAATTTTATTTCTTTTGAAGCACGAAGTTAGAAAACTGCTTCCTTCTGAATAGCCTCCTCTATTTAGCTCAGGTGTGAGGAACCTTAGACCAACCAGATGTTGCTGAAGTACAGAGAACAGCATTTACCAAATTGTTCTCCATTTACCAATTGGAGAACAGCCTTTACAAAAGGTGTTGTGGGCTTTGAGGATGCTCGAACTCAGGACGAAAGGGAGTAACATGCTAAGAAGAAGGCACACTTGACAAACCCTCGCTGTGATCAACTCCTGCCCGGAAACCTATGTCCCCACTGTAGAAGGACATGTGGATCCAGAAATGGCCTCCACCGTCACTTACAGACTCACTGTTAAGATTGTGTTCATGGAAGACAATCTTATTTGGCTATGAGTGATCGCCAAAGAAGAAGAAGCTGGACTACAACTCCCATCACACCTGGCCATTGGCCATGCTTGCTAGGACTGATGGGAGTTGTAGTTCTGCAGCATGTGGAGCGCCAAAAGTTCCCCACACTCTCATCTGACTTGTCTATTGTGACTCTCCAGAGTTTCAGGCAGGAGACTTCCACAGTCCTGACAATCTATGCTGGAGACTGAAGCTGGGACCTCCGGCATCAACCACTGAGCTACAGCCCTCTCTTCATTTCTTTTTTTAACAAGTTAAAACAATTAAGTCTGAAATTAATTGCAAGCGTGCTCCATTGAACACAGTGGGACTTACTTCTGAGTACACATGCCCAGGAGCAGGTGGCACAGTAATTTGAATGTATGTCGAAATGGCCTCTGTTGGAAGTGCACAGTTTTCAGGTGACAGCATTGTTACTGATTTTAATGGGGATGGATACATCCAGTGAGAGCAAGGGAAGTTACAAGTACACATGTGTATGACACATCCTAGTCCCCTTGCAATCAATTGAATTTTAACCACTCAGTTAAGCAGTCAGATCACACTGATCTGTTAAGTCTTGTATATACTTACAGTGCTCTGCTGAATCAGATATAAGGACCAACTAGACCACCTTTCTCCTTCCATGTTTTGCTAGCCTCTGAAGCCTAGGCATACTTCTTCTGAACATAGAGCTGTTTAGCTTTAGCCTTTCCTCAAGAGGAAGGTTTACATTACCCAGATAATTTCCACAGCCCCTTTTCATAAAATGATAGTCTGTTTCATGTGGGGCAACTGGAAATGTACAAGGGATGGCAGAAGCTCCATCTTCTAAAAAAACATTGAGGGGGCCCAACATGATGTCCTGTTATCATGTCCTGGCATCACTCTGCACCTGACTCCACATTCACCCTCAACAATGGGGGCAGCCCCCCTTAGAAAAACAATCATTGAGCCACTGTCAGTAAATTACAGGGACCAATGATCTAAGTCAATGCAAGTTAGCTTCACATGTTGATAGCAACAATAAACATGATGAGAACGGGGGGAAATACTCAAGGAAGGCAGACACACACAGCCACAAATGGGAGGGTTGCATCAGGTAAATGTTTAATCTGACACCTCAGGTGTTAGATTGCTTCTAGACAACTGCTGCTGGCACTGGGTTTGTAATTGCATATTCTGAGTCTTAAGAGGCACAAGGCAATCTTCTTATACTGAAGAATAAGTTCAGCAATGACTACTAAACATGCTGGCAATGTTCTGCTTCTAATGTTGGAGGTAGTGTGCCTCTGAATATGTTAGCAAAGTCACTCAGATAGCACAGAAAGGGTTCAAAGAGAAGAGTCTGGACAACGCTTGACTGAGGAAGCTGAACAAAGCAGTGTATAAATTGAGGTAAAAGGAACAGAGAGGTTTTTTCTTTCTTAGTTCGCGCCTTTCACATCGCAGGGAGACATTCAACTAAACATACAGAAGAAAAGCTCCCTCACATCAACACACCCAATTAGGGCACATGCCTCTTCAGCAAACATCGTGCTGCTCTACCTGGTTGCTTAGTAACACTTCCACCCATCCCTCTCTTGGGACTCAGCTATACAGACTGCAAATAAAACGTTTTAAGTGTGCAATATACAATGTGACATTAGATGGCGATGGTGAGCCTTATGGGAAATTCAATGTATTTTTCAGAATGTGTTTTATATGTGTGTAGATTCCACCTTGGCTTGTTGACTTTAACAGAATTAACCCTTAAGTTGCACAGGGAATGATCTCTGCTGCTGCACGGCCAAAAAGGGAGAGCACTGTGGTACACAGGTCCTACATAAGGGTTTTCCATAAGCATCTTGTTAGCCACTGTGAGAACAGGATGTTGGACCAGATGGACCTTTGGCCTGATGCAATAGGCCTCTTCTTTGGTTCTTAAGGAAACAGAAACTTGCTAGAAAATTGCTGCCACACCTCTTGTATACATAAGCCAAAATTTTACAAGGGGGAAAAATACAAGATGGGTATGGTAAATAATAATGATACAGGAGGAGTAATAGGTGGAAAATAATAGCCACAGTAGGAGAGAGAGAGAGAGAGAGGATATAAACTAAGGTAACTAAATCAAAAATGGAACTAGAGGAAGGGTTTTTCAGATGAGGGTCTGGGGTGTAGCAGGAAACTTGGCCAAGACTGATTGCTTTTCTAGTGGCTGTGAGGATAGAATTAATTTTGAATTGGAAAGGAATTATGTGAACTGCCAGGCATTCAGTGGGATTGTCATAGTTTTTCACTTATAAATGTACAGGCCCTGATTAGTGTTAAAGGCTCAAAGTGACAAAGACAAGTATTAATGTAAGGACTGTGGGTTGTAAATCAATAGTTTAAATAAATGATTTGAACTGTTCATTATGGAAACTTCATTCTGAGAATAATTATATGTCTAAAAGTCAAAGTGAGATTTAAGTCCTCTGTTGATCTACAGAGATTTGGCAGACATCATACATACTTAATCAGTCACAATGTACCTCTAGGCTTTAGACTGTAACTTCCTTATACCACGAAATACAGTAAATGATGTGTGTTTGTTCAAATTAGTTCATCCTACCGGCAATGGCCAATACGTAGGCTGGGCTTGTAAAATGTCCTGCTGAGGGTTAATGTAGGGAAAGAGAGCCATCCTTTCATTAAGAACTCAGAGCACAGCTTCACATTATTTTACTGGAAGGAACTTGTTCAGGGATAGACAGCAAAGCATGCATCTGACTGCATATTATTTGCAGGTTACAATTATCTGGGGTATGTGTGTGTGTGGAGTAGTTAGCTCACCTTTGACAGTGTCCAACTTGCTTTACAAAAGCAAGCCTGAACAGTGCTTATTTCAGATACTAGTTAACCCTCATGTGATTAATGTGGTTCCTACATTCCACCAGCACCACAAACTTTAGCTCCCAGTAAACCCTAGCACTTTAAATGGCTTTGGCTGCTAGTGTAGCTGCCCTACTTAATACAACCTTTGCACTCAGCGCTGGAAGTGTATTGGCTATCTGAATCAAGATCTAAAGAAATATCTAAAGAAATACCTGTCACTTAAAAATCTGGTCACCTTTAATATTCTTCTGTTCTATTTGTTATGTGTGATATTCTGCTGCAAATCTCTTAGAGATCTATGACTATAGGCCACCCATAAATATTTTAAACAAATAATAAAATAGCTACAATCTATTCCAACTCAGTTCTCAGATTATTATTATTATTATTATTATTATTATTATTATTATTACTTTTATTCTAAAACAAATATTTAGGGGCACTCTCATTTTCCTACTCACATTGAAATACTGCACCTCAATGAGGCAAAACTTAGATTCACAAAATGTTTAGGGGTATGTGTACCCCTGCCTCCCCCCGGAAAAAAAGCACTGATGATGATGATGAAAAAGGAGAACAGAAATAACACATATGGAAATAGCTTTCCAGGAAAGAATTCTGAGACCATTGAAATTACTGCTGCTTCTCTGTATAGATGCTAAGGCCCAGGCCATGTGTAATTTATGTTTCTTGATTGTAGCTCAGTGTTCAAGCAACTAATTTGAATGCCGGTTCAATCCCCAGCAACTTCAGTGAGGACTGGGAATGTTCCCCATCCAAAACCCAAAGAGCTGCTGCCAGTCAGTGTAGGACATACTGAACTAGATGGACCAATGGTCTGACTCAATAGAAAGCAGTTTCCTTAGTAAGTCAAAGAATTCTAATGTAGGTGGCACAGAGAGGCAATCGATCCCTCCCTGTGCTTCACAGCTGTTTCTCAGAAGCACTTAGGATTCTGGTTGTTATGCAGAAGTACACGCAAATAATGCTCTTAAAATATATAGTATATAATATAGGTAGGACTTGCTGTGATAATTGTCCCAGCCCACCCTATCTGTCCTCAGTCCACTGACATTTATTTGCTCTCTTTTCATGCAAACTTGAAATGGCAACTCTGTAGGAGTTTTTCACAAATCTTAATTTTAACGGGGAGGATCATTGTTGTTGTAACAATAACAGACAATTGAGGTTTATTATTTCCAGACAACAGGGCTTATTTTATTTTTTCCCCATGACCATATTCCTAAAACAGATTCAATGAAGAACAGAAGTTGCAAAAGTGTCTGAAGCTCCTGCCTGGTTTCCTCGAACACTTATTGCCACATGTGTTTTTTAGTCAATCAATAGAATTAGCGACTAAATTGCATGCACACTGTTTGTCGATAGCCCCACATTCCAGCCACCTCTGCCATATTCTTAGCTCCTCAAAGCATATGGAGAAATCCAAATAACCATGGGAACCTTCTTCTGCCATCAGAGAAGGCCAGAACAAAGTCCAGATTACATTATAGGGGGTAGGAGGTCTTTTTGTGCAGAAAGGACTCATTGTGAGAAATCGATATTTGTGCCAAAGTGATTCATGTTAATTAATGTGCCTTCATTTAATAATAACAGAATTAATATTGATCAGCCCTCTGCTATAAAACGTTGCCTTGACATCTCTTACTGGAAATGAAAACTTTCTGGATGACCATGTACTTTGAATAGGTTAACAAAGAAAGAAAGTCTCTGCCAATAAACTTCGGCATCAATATTTGCATGCTTCTTTTTCATCTTATGTCTGTATTAAATATACATATTCAAATTATTCAAAATGTAGCTTCTTACATTCTTTTGAAAACACTTTCAGAAATGTCAAAAAAGGCCAGCACTTGATGTGCAAAGAGGTAATTTTGATTAGTTATGAAGTATTGTGAAATCATCCTCACTCACTATTGTTACTGAGGAGCTCAGCATTGTTGTCATTTAAAGTATGCCCCTAGCAACTTGACTCTGCAATCTTCAGTTGTCTGGATCTGAGGCATATGAGACAGGATAGTTACCATGTGAACTTCTGACCTCTAATTACACCCATCAACTTGGGGGATGGTTGCCAGCTGGGCATAGTGGTATGAGACCTCTGCAAATGCTTTTCTAACCCCCTAGCCCACCATCATGGGAATGTCCTAATTTGACCTACTTAGAGCTCACTGCTCCTACCAATAGCCACATTGGTACTTATTGCATTACTTAAGGATTAGAATTCTCAACCAGATATATGCACACAGAATTCTTGCTTGCACACCACAGTCCTTTGCACCCATAGTGGGAAACAAGAATCCCAGAAGGATGAACACTTGCATCCATCCACTATTCTAGAGCCTCTTCTTCCTTGTGTTTTATGGAAATCCCTCCTGTAGGTGACCAAACCTATACAAGTTCTTTTTACTAAGTTCTCATGGCTCAGTCTTCAATCACATCCACACCATACATTTAAAACACTCCTATAGCTACCACTAACACATGGTTTCCTCCATGGGAACTGTAGTTTGTTAAGGGTGCTGAAAGTTGTTAAGGGTGCTGAGCTACCGTTCCCAGAATTCTTCGGCGGAGGCCATGGCTGTTGAAAGTCGTATGGTACGCCTTTTAATATATACTGCAGATGGGACCTTTGAAAAATGAATAAGCTGGAACACTCTACTTTGGAGGCGGGAAACCTTAGGTCTGGGTGCCAAAGGAAGTTCTGCTGGTCTCTCTATCCAACCCTCAGTAATTTCCAAGGCTACATATTCTTCCCAGATCACCATACCTGCTTGACCTGTGACAATGGTACAAAGTGATATAAGAGTGCTTTAAATGTATTGTATTTTTCTGTGTATAAGACGCCCCCATGTATAAGATGCCCCCTATTTGAGGGGACTACAAATTAAGAAAACACCTCTTCAACACAACCTGTGTATAAGACGAGCCCCAATTTTAAACCTAATTTTTGGTTAAAAAAAAAAACCTACATGGAAAAATACAGTATTTTGTGGATGTGGTCTCCATTGGTTCATTCCTAGCCTAGATCGTTTTAGTTCTAGTCTGTGTACACACATTCATGTAAAGCATGAATGTGTGCACACATGTGCAAAGCACATTATTTTCCTCAAAGAATTCCCAGCAACCCTTAACAAAGTGACCAAAATTATTTGGTGGAAAGACCCTAGTTAACTTGGTTCTCCTCCCTACTTCCCCTCCATCCAGCCCCCCCCCCATCTCCCATCTGTGCTTGTTATTTTGGTACCCAGGTTTGTTAGGACTCCAGGAGAGGTACATAGCACAAGACGCTCCCTCCAACATTACAGCAGTTCTGTGCCATACAGGCTGAAAGAAACTTGCTAGTTTTAGGATCAACTCGTAGTGTTTTGGAGATCTTGTGCACCATTGTTTTTACTGTTGTTGGTGTTACTTGGTTTTATTCTGATGCTGATTTAAATGTATCTCTGATTGTAGGTTCATGTTGCATTTTATATTCTATTAGCAACATTCACACAATCTATGGAGTTACATCCATCACATGGAATATTCCGTGTTTATGGAAGACAATCTTACTCGACTACGAGTGATTGCCAAAGAAGAAAGAAGAAGATCTTTTCATTCAGAAAAGGACAGGTTAGTGGCAGGAGCAGAGTGCATTGGAGAAGGCGTGTGATTCCACCCAGAAGATCTTCTGTGCAATATTCATCCCAATTCTATTCAGTTGGTAAAATAAAAACTAGGTTAAAATTGGTTTGAATAGTTGCACACACATAAAGCAAATTTCTCTCAGATACAAACAGAAGGGATCTTTAAATTAATTTCCCCTATTTAAATTTAAAATTGGTTGTGAGATGGGGCCAAGGATCCGCTGAACTTTGCCAGCAGCAAATGATGGATGCACTTTCATAAATCATTCTAAAGTCATATTTGCAGTACACCTTCAGATAAATAATGAATACTTAAAGCAATATTGTTAGGCATATGGCTTGGATGCGAGATCTGGCCGTAGAAGGAGTTTATGAGACTGCCTCCTTCTGTTGCTGCTGTTCTGCCTATCCTTTGTCATGCTGCACTGGCATTGCTTTAAATATCACCTCCTACCAGTTAACACAGTGGGGGAAGACAGTCTGGATTAAATGTTAAGAGACCTAAGCAGAAACCAAGAAGATCAGAAGGGGGGGGGGGTTGCATTCAGGAGGGGACAAGGAATTGGCCAGAGCCACAATGCTCTAACTTGAAATGCTGCCGTTTTCACAAAACATGCAGTCCATATCTGTTTAAGTCAAAGGCAGAACATTAGACACCGAATATGCACTTTTGGGGGGAGAATTTCCATGTCTATGCTGCTGGCAAATATGGTAAGCAATTCACCCAGACTGCGGTGTGTGCATGTGTGTGTGTGTGTGTGTGTGTGTGTGTGTGTGTGTGTTTATCATCTGCTTGAATGTGATAAATTGGCATTTTCCTCAAATGTCTTATATAGCAGATAGAACACATCTTACTGGTGGATTATAGCATCATCTTGGTAAAGCATTAGCACCCCTTTCTATAAGGTGGGTTCTTGCTGGGGCTTTTAATAGAAAATTTTATTGTTATTTGCCACATTTGCTCTTTCATACTTACTGGGTTCTAGTAGAAATGGTGTACAAACGATTCCTTTACACAGTGCTATTTGATAGTAAAAGATGTGCTGGAATTCAACCATGAATGTCCTTGTTCTCAGGCACGCCACTTTCAGGCGATAGCAAAAATTACCAATAATCTGATATTTTGTGTTCACTAGTCTCCATAAAGTGACTGTTGAGGGATTGCCAGCACCCAGTTTAGGCTAAGGTTTGTGAAGGCAACCATTTAATCTTTACCTCTTTTCCAGTGAAATTTGGAGCTGAATTTGGCTGGTTTCCACAGTGTTCTAATTATAACCCATGACTTAAGACCAGTTCACAAAGTCATTTTTATATAGTGAAGTCATCACAAACTCTCTTCTTATGGTGCATTGATTGGCCTTGTGAATATTCTGACAAGTGTTGAACACAACTCATCACTTCCTGTCTTAAACCTGGGAGGTTTTCCAGGATGTGGCGGACTGTCATCATAATATGTGGTTGAGCATATGCAAGAGCAGGCCACCATATCATTAGTCAACATTGGGTGGTTTTACCACATAAAGCACAGCTATTTGAACTGGCTCAAACACTTCAATTGTAGAAAGCGAAGAGAAGGGAAATGGAACAATGATGGGCATGTGTTCCAAATGTCACATCCTAAGAAGTGCATCCTGCATTTGAGAAGGTCTCATTTGTTGTTTAAAATGCATGAAGCATCAAAACTTCATAAGTAGAACTAGAGCAGATCTGAAAAGGTGGCACTGCTTTCACAGCAAGGATAAATTGAGAGTTAAGCGTATGGGTGTTGTATTTTGGAAGAACGGGACTCTGATGTAGGAATTCTTCAGGGACATAATCATCCTTTGGATGTCTTGCTTCTCTGAATTATGTGATTCAGTTCCCTTGGCTTAGAAAAAAATAAATAAATAAAAGACTGTGTTGTAAAATACGTACTTGTAGTTTTAAAAATACATTTATAAATTATATTTTAATAGAAAATACATATAGAACTGCATATTTAAGTCCTATTTACATGTAATTTGTGTGTGTGTGTTTGCACTTTAATGTGGAGCTGGGATGAATGGGCACATGCAAATATAATGAGGACTGGCAACAGACTGCTCCATCCATCCATACTCTGACCACATTTCCCTATTTATTTTCCTACTCTGAATGAAATGATGACCAATCTACAGCCATTTTCTCCCATTATCTGCCCTTTGCTTTCTATGAAATTCAGACTGTTGAATGTTCTTTTCTTTTAAAAAAGATATTTGAAAACGCCTATTAATAACCAACATTGAATTATGCTATGAATAGTTATTATACAAAGGTTGTTATCCATTTTGTATCTGCCACAGATAAAAACCTGCATCTATGAATTAATGTAAGCCATTTATAGTTTATGAATCCAAAATCCTCCAGGATGTCCCCAAGTGCTGGAGTTTGCTTATGAATCTTTGAGCTAGCTGAAGGAAATGTAAAATCAAATGTAGACAGACAGCTCCCTATTGAATACATCTCCACAGAGACCCAGGAACACTTGTACTTCTAGCAAGGGTGTGGAATAAATTACACTTGAAAGAATAATATTCTTCAGATACACCTATTTTGGTTGGCAGTAGGCCTCGTGAGCTCTTCGGGGAGCTGCCATGACAACCACAGCAGACAGGTGGGTCCGGACGTGCACATTCTTTGCAGAATGGCAGAAGACCAACAAATCAATATTTAATTGTGGAAGCTGCTTCAGACCCTCACATGCATAATTCAGTTCCACATTGGGGTACAGATTGGCCAGAATCAAGCCCTGCACTCAAGCTATAGGGAGCAGCAGCTGATCTAAACCTCCCCAAGGTCCTGCTCCTTGATATGGCCCAAATTAGCATCTCATTCAAGTAGGCCCCATTTGGTGAGTTTTTCTTTTATGGTTCATTTGCATGCAAGCACCTTTGTCGCTTCCTCCTTTAGGTCTGTCTTAGTAGATAACCGGGCCCCTCTTCAATATTTGAGGCATCTGTGATCCACGGAGAGACCAGCCAGATGATGTCAGTATCAACTTCAGGCATGCCTAGCACTTAGGTTTATCTGGATATTTGGGGGGATTTTTGATAAACGAAGACATCTCCCCCCCCTCCAAAAAAGTATTTCCCCCCCTAAGCAAAGTCTACATCTTAAATCAATGATGGCAAGATTGATCATACCAATTAATGAGTTCAGCTTTCTCTTGCTTTCTTATTATTGAAAAAGGAAGAAATGGCATATTTGCTAGACGGGCACTCGACTCAAACTGAATAAATTGTTCATACCCCATGTGAAAAATTCTGGGTGAAGTTGAGCAACCCACTATATTTATGATCCAAATGATGTAGTAGTAGGCAAAGTGGAAAATGCTAAGGCCCAAATGTTACTTATGACTATATAAACCAAGGGTGGGGAATCCCAAGCTCTCCAGATATTGTTGCCAGCATGGGCAGGGGTTGGGGGTGATGGAAGTTGTAGTCCAATAATATTGGGGGGGGCATAGTTTTCCCATCCCTGTTTTATGGCGAGATTGGTCTGTGCTTGAACAGAATGTGTGATGTGATCACATTAATATTTCTTTGCCCCTTCCAAGTAGTTGCCAATGAATTTATACCAAGCAACTCATCTACAACATGTTGACATGCAGGGAGGATACAGGATGACATAACTTGTGTGTCCAGGGCTTGCTACCTGAATTGAAGGGCAAAATGGCACCCCAACCCCCAATTCCACATACAAAAATTGCTTTAATGTTGCTGGGGAAAGGGGATCCTCCAGGCTACTTAGAGACTGCATGGAAGAGCATGTGGTGCACACAGTTCAGCCCTCCAACAACTTGCTTGCTGTTCTGCACCCCCAGAATCTGAGGATGCCTAAGGGCCAGCCCCCCAACTGAGGTTTGGGCCTATGGTGAGGCAGGTAATGGTTGCAATTTAGAAACTGAGAGCCATAGCATGAGGAGGCAAGCCTAGGCATGCTTATTAGGAAAGTAAGTCATAGGGATTTCTTACGAGAAAACATGTTTAGGAGTGTGGAGCTGCCAATGGGCTAAGAATGGTAAAAAAAGAAAAGCATATTAAAATGCTTTATAATTGGCAGATGGTTATACATATAAAACATTGCAGCCTTGAAATATGTAGATACAGAAAATGTCAGATGAAATTCAGTACAATTTCCAATAGGTTTTGTTTACTTGGAGTTACAGAGTTACTTTGCTGTAAATGCCGGAAATACCTGTGTGGTATGGAAAAGGTGTGTGTGTCTGATTTACACACACACACACACACACACACACACACACACTTCTTTACTTAATGCAAAGGTTTCATCTCACAGTAAAATTCACTTGGAGATATATATATATATTATATATATATATATATATATTCCAGAAAACACACTGCCCTGCACATGAACATTTTTTTTTCCTTTGGGGAAAATTTCTTTCTGACATACAGTTAAATATAAGTGATATGATAGCACACAACATGAACATAACAAGGTATGAGCAGAAGGGATTTGCTTTTGACTACTTAAGAAATAGGCTTACCAATTCACAAATTTATTATAAGATTAGCCCTTAATACCTGATAATCACCTTTGTCAAGGAAAATTTCATCTCTGTAGAAGGCAAATGAAATGTCGAGATGGGCCTTGAGCCTCGCTACACATGGGCTGCTAAGACATCCAATATTTCTCTTAGTGATTGAGAGAAAAAAAGAAAGAAGTGTCATTTAAATAAGCAGGGTGCCATGTATAACTCAGCTTAACTTTATCCGGCACTGGAACCGGATAGGCGTGGCAAATGTCAAATGTCTGAAGATTATCATTGCTGAATTTACATAGACCAGGACAAACACTGAAGGACACCAATTTGCAAGAAAATCTAGTGATGTACTATTATTTTAAATCACTGTTTTTATACTGGGAGTGAGACTGCATTAGACACACCCATAGATCTCTGTGCAAGTATCAGTCTAAATGTTTAGGTTGTGTCTGTGTGTGTTTAAAGAACTTGTGCACATAGAATATTTATATAATTAAAATCCTAGAAACTGGGGAAACTAATCACATTTAAATACCACTGTATTTCCCCCCTCATCAGTGAATTAAATTAGTTGCGACTAAATTAAGGCCCACTTATTCCAGTGAACAGGGATTAAGTGGATTGGGGCAACTGGCTTTGAAATTGGAATGCTCCTGTTTATTATCCAGAATGGGTTTATAGCCAGACTACGTGGGTGGTTGAGTGGTGGTGTTAGCTACTGTACACACAAGCAAAGTATATTCTGAAATATGGCCTTCGCTCACCTCTAAAATGAATCTTCACCTCTAAAATGAATCTCTAAATCTTCAGTGTATCTGAAGAAGTGTGCATGCACACGAAAGCTCATACCAAGAACTAACTTAGTTGGTCTTTAAGGTGCTACTGGAAGGGAAAAAATTTTTTGTTTTGACTCTAAAATGAAGAGAGAAAAAGAGAAGTCTCAGAACTTTTCTCAGAAAAAAACTGGCTCACGAGAAATTTCCACAGTAGTTATAACTCTATTGAGTTGCAGCTGTGTGAGAGTTGTTCATGGTACCACAATTGGTACCATGTTGGAAGGGAAAGTGCATAAGGACCTCTCACTCAGCTGGGAGAATTTCTGAAGGCCGTCTGAAATAATGCACACAGATTTCATTGAGCATGTGGACCAGCATAAGGATTTAGGGCAGTGCGGATGGTTCCCACACACAGGGTGGGAGGAGGAGGCACCCACCGCACTGAGAATAGTCAACATTGAGAAGATCCATTTGGGGGATTTGGCCTTGCTCAGGGTGCCATATTACCTAAGATTACCAAAGTCTGCCCCTGTGTGGACATTCATACCCACCATATGCCCAGGAAAGCTTGTCCTTCAAGGGTCTAAAATATCAGAAATCCACTCTGCTACAACTCAGAGCGGGGCTTTCAGTGTGGCTCCTCCTGCCCTTTGGAACAGCATCCCTGTTGATATAGGTCAGGCACCCACTATCTGTCCCTTCTGGAAACAACTGGAGACATTTTCATTTCAACAAGCCTTTCCACCTTTGTACAAAAGGCCTCTGTATTGTTTTATACTGATATTTAAGTTGTTGTTGTTGTTGTTCCGTTCCGTTTTTAAAGCTTTTAAAAATGTGGATCACCTTGAGACTCATGTGGAAGGCGATCTATTAAATAAATAAATAAATAAATAAATAAATAAATAAATAAATAAGCAAGCAAGCAAGCAAGCAAGCAAGCAAGCAAGCAAGCAAGCACCATATTAGTATTACTTATTATTCTTAGCAGGAACCAGTGGGAAGAAATTGGAAACAAGCATTGGAGTCCATCAAATTACAAACGAGCTGTCCATTTATCAAAGCAAATATGGGGCTAGGACCAAGTTGATGGTTCAAATATCTGTCACGTAGAATCTACCTAGAGCTGTGATAACAACCAAAAAATTAAATATGGTTTTGTATAGGTTTTGATTTGCAGGGAAACCAGACATAGCATAAAACAATAATTCCATAAAGTTTTGTGAAAAACTAATAGGACCACTTAATGTAAATCCTATTTATTTAATTAATAACTGAGTGTGATTTTCTGATTTGGTTTTAAAAAGAACTCTTTGTTTAATTTTTTTTAATAAAAAAGATGCTGTGTTCTTTGAGTTCTTAACACTGAAAAATATCTCTGTGGTTTGAAATGTATCTTGTCTGGCCTGGGTACCTGTAGGAGGAAAGAATAAAGTAATATGAAAATGCCAGCTCAGCAAAGTGTAGGACTCTTAGATGCATAAAAGGCACAGGAGATGAAACAAAAGTGCTTTGGATGTGCAAAGAGAGGGGAGGGGATAGGCTAAATTTGCAGTAAAAGGAATTATCTGAGTTCTGATAACATCAGTCCTCTATTTTTAGGTGAATTGGGGAGCGGGAAGAGATTTTTCTCCAGGTTTCTCTATTCATCAATATTAAAAACCAGATGTTAGATAAAACATGTGTTATTCCATGTGTAGCCCAGTCCCATGCATGTTCAGTCAAGCAGTAAGCATACACACAAGTGGACTGCTTGTTAGAGGACAAGTATGGAGCTGCTATTCCCTCTGTTGGTGACGTAGTTTAAAAAATAATAGAACAGAGAAGGGGAGATGTTTAATTGGATCGTGTCTTTCTTTTTTCTTTTCCTTTTGGTACCAATTTCTATCAGAAGCAGAGCTTTAGGTGGTTCACAAGGGGCTTGTATGTCAGCTGTATCCCTAGGAATGAAACAGCAAGATTTGCCTTTTTGGGGGGCGGGCGGGATGGATCTCATGTCTTTAATATATGTGCCTATGCCCTATTGAGGTTACTACAACCTGCATTGTGGCCTAGAGTGTGTGTCCTGATTCTGCTGTCCTGGATGGGCAACCTCAAGTTGGATGGGCAACTTCAAGGCCCCTCCTTCTCCCCCTTCCTGTGTTTCTTTATCTTTAAGCCAGACTTGGACTGGACAACCCTTCAAATAGGGGTCACCTTGAAACAGTGAATTGTCCCAGGTAACCCTTTACGTAGAGCTCTGTAAAGTAGAATACAAGGCCACCCAGCTCCACATATTCCAGTGATAAACCCTGTCATTTTGAACAGGTTTCAGAGCAGTGCTGAAAGAAAGTACTGACTTGAATTCAGCATTAGCAGTCCCCATGAAGATTGCGAGTCTGCTCCTTCCCCTGAATTGTGCATCAGCATTTCTGGGGTGTGTGGAAGCATTTCAGTGAGTCTCTTAAATCCAGGAGTGGGCAAAATTAAGATTTTTGTTTCTGTTAACCCCCCTAACTTTGTAAGTGTGAAACTCCTCTGAAACTTTGTAAGTTTCCTAGCAGAAGCCCTTGTGTAAAAGCTTTATCCTAGAACAAGAGTCCAGTTACCAAACTAGTGTTGCTTTCCCTCAGAACTTTCTGACTAAAGGTTCAGCATCTCAGCCTCTCTTTGGCCTAAGAGAGTCAGGTCCTGATCCTGCAGAGCCCCTACGTGAAAGCAGGTGGCCATGCATTGGGATTTCTGTGCACACAACCACACTCAACATGCAGTTGTGGGAAGGAGTTGCGGGAGTGGCTTCTAAGCGCATCTCCACTCTGTAGCAAGCATGGCTGTACATTGATAGGACTATTTCCCACAAATAATACCTTCCCTCTTATTGCTGTCCCAAGCCCTACCAAATGGTGTTTCTATAGGTTAACTGATGATAGGCCTGAGAGACAGGGTCATGTGACACCTCGGTAGATCAGCTACCTCATGATTGCATTACAGCAGATATGGCCAAACTTGGCCCCCCAGCTGTTTTGGGACTACAATTCCCATCATCCCTGACCACTGGTCCTGTTAGCTAGGGATGACGGGAGTTGTAGTCCCAAAACAGCTGGAGGGCCAAGTTTGGCCATGCCTGCATTACATTAACATGCCAAGGGTTACATGTAAGGAAGGAAGCTCTTCTATGATTTTGGTGATATTACCCTCTTAGATGGGGAACTGCCTTTTAGAACAAAGGATTGATTTGCCCAAGAAAGTTTCAGGAAGTTACAAAATGTCTTTACGTAGTTTGTTGGATCTGTGATTTCCAGCATTGCAGAAAACAAATACCAGGAGACTGGCTGATTTTATACAAGAGTTTATTGAAAGGGGGAGGGAGAGAATAAAATCCACCCACCATCTCCCTTGCTGAGGTTTACAATCAAGACTTCCACTGCCAAGTTCTCTGTTTAGGTAAAGCATGAGAAAAAGCTGTTTTGTTTTTCAAAAGTTAACAAAATAGGTCCTATCATAGGGGCAGTAAGAAACTGACAGATTTATTTGCTTGGGAGACAGCTGTTCCTTCTCAGGTACTATTATTAATATGCCCTAAGGCAATGTTTGCTCTGAAATATCTCTAATTGAAATAATTTACCCTGATCCTCAGAGATTTAGGAAACTGTTTTCATCATGTTCGCACACAGCCAAATAATTATGAGATGCCATATGGAAAAGACATCATGTGGTCTATGAATTTCTCTGAATGTATACTTTTGAAATAGTTCCCACCGATAAGTTACCAAGCTAAATTACAAAGAGGAGATGGATAACAGTAGTTCCTCGTTAGGTGGTTTTGGTTTAAAGCAGCCTCAGTCTCTGTAGGTTCGCAGTTGACTTTACATGGAATAGCTGCACTAGGCCTAGGACACAGCTCATAAAATAGTGGTGGAATTATCAGGCTGGAGTGCAAAAGGAACAAGGTGTCAAAATTATTGTGTTTTAATTAGAAGCATGGAGAAGCAAATGCGAAGCTGTCTAAAAGGTCAAGTAGGCACAGCAAGAGTTAATTTTGCATTTGTTTCTATGTGTGCATACATCTGATTATCACTGAAACAACTCAGGGAATCATGACTGCACACAAAAGATAATGTGAATTAGTGGACATTTGCCAGTTGTGTCTCTTGTAGCAAACCCTCCTTCCTTCAAAATAGGTGTTGGCATTGAGGTGGCTTTCAGGGGAAAAACAGTAGGAAGGGGCAGGGTGAAGTATCATCTTCCCACGCACTGCTTCATCACAGTACATGCCTCCTCACATTGCTTGGCTATGTAGCAATGTCAACATAGCTTCCCATACTTACGTTTGCTGCTAAACACTTAGGCCCCACCCACACTATATTTTTTAAAGCAGTGTTATGCCATTTTATGCAGCATGGCTTCACTATGACCCCAGCCCTTAAGTGGACAAAGCTTATCCAACCCTGCTCAATTTCATAATTTAGTTGCCCTGGAGATCTGCCTTGTCACAAAGCATTCATTTCTAGCACTGATTTCAGCCTCACCCTCTTCCAATATTTCCATCTGCTGAAGCATTCCCACCCTTCATCTCCAGAACTCAGGATAGGCTGCAATATTTAAAACAGCATCCATAGGAGAGCAGATTAAAATAGGTAGCATAAAAACCTAACACCAAAATGACACTTGTGGGTTAATGCCCCATGAATGCCCTGGCAGGCAGGCAGGCTAGTGCAGGGCAAGTCATGTGACGCACATAGTTCCATCTTGTAGCACAGGGTTGGGGATCCCTTGGCTCTCCAGCTCCCATCATCCATCACCATTGTCCATGCTGGCTGCTGCTGCTGGGAGCTGGGATCTGACAACATCCCAAGGGTCAAACTTTCCCCTAGACCTGCTCTAACCTCTTGCCATTGCTCTCTGCTCACCCACTCGCAAAATCTGTCACCTGAGGTAGCTCTCTCACTCCGTATAATGGTAAAAGCCCATCTCTCTACTTTTTATGCTTTTTGTAGAATGCAAAGTAGTGCATGGGAAGATCTAGCTCCCAAAGTTGCGCTGGGGCATGACTCTGGCTTTTCTATTTTTTCGCCTTGGCTTTTTTTAAAAAAGAAAGAAAGAAAAGCACACACATTTAGTTGTACTGCAACACAACCAATAATGTCACCCCTGTTGTTTCTATTATACCACACACATTTCTACTTCATCATCTTAAAATATCCCATTAAAGTGTACTGGACTGCCACACACTTCATCGTCCTGACAATTAAACAAAGGTAACATTTTCAGAGAGTTATGAAGTGTTAATATATCTCTACACACACACACACACACACACAAGCTTGGGATACATATTTATGGTACCCTTGTGCTTTCTGGTTCGGTTAATGTAACACGGGAAAGGTAAAGCATCTCAAATTGCACAGTATTCCTTCTTTTAAAAAAACACAAAACAAAAACAAAACTTGGGTCCTTTGGTGTGTATCTTGATTAAAGCACAGTGAGAAGGTCATTGCCCAAACTTCATCTTCCACACAGTTTCCCACAGCATGTATTCCTCACAGGGAACATTTTCTCAGCTCAGGTTATTTCCAGAAATGTTCTCAAACCAAAAGAACAGTCCTTGCAGTAAAACATTTCATTCCCACTTTTTATCCTTTATCTCACAGTCCTCTGTTGACAGCACTTATGTTTCTTCAATTGACTGGGCCAAGAACAACAGAATTAATGATGTTGTCTCTTTGTGAGTGCATTATGGTTTCTCTTCTCCCCTCCTTCTTCTGACCTTTCAAACATGGGAATCTTTTATTTGTAATTTTTCTTTAAAAGGGAGGGGAAGAGGACCTCCTCTGTTTACATTGTTGCTGACAGTTTCAAAGGTATCTCGAAACTGTGTACATGCAATAGGTGACCATATAACTGTTGGGAGAACTTTCCCATGCATTTTCTATTCGTGCATGCTCCCACACTTGAAAACCCCAGACAGATGTGCACTGCAGTCCTTACTTTCTCAGAAGTAATTTTCACTGGTTTCAACAGGACATATTCCTGCAGGGCTCTATTTTGTCCCCAGTGCTGTTGACAATGACCATTAGAAATCTTGGGGAAGAAGCAATTGGGGTCCACGGGCCTCCTAAAAAATGTTTCAGCATGCTGATAATACCCTGCTCCATTTCTCCACTACGTCTAATTCAGATGAGACTGGAAGACCAAGACTCTGAACCCTGGGAAGACAGAGGACTTCTGTGTGGTTTTTAGATCTGGGATACAGGCCAGTTGCCTGCCCTGGATGGGGTTGCACTGCCTCTGAAGGAGCAGGTATGTAGTTTGGTGGCATTCCTTGAGACTCAGGTAGCCTCTCTGGCTACGAGTGCCTTTGACGTGCTTTGGCTCCTATGTCAGCTACGGGCATTCCTGGATAGGATTAACCTGAGCACTGTAGTTCATGCATTGGTAATCTCAAGACTGGGTCATTGCTGCATGCTGTATGTGGAGCTGCCCTTGGGTCTGGTAGCTTCAGCTAGAGCAGAATGCTATGGCTAGACTGGTGACTACCACCCACACATGATACCAGAGTTAACAGACATCTGCTGCTGGACCAAGTTCAAGGTTCTCACAGTAGTGTACAAAGTCCTGAATAACTTAGGCCCAGATTGCATTAATGGCTGCCCTACCTTATACACCCAAAGCTAATCACTGAGATCATTAGGGCAGGATAGAGGCTTACTACTGGTTCCCTATGGGCCAGAAGCAAGACTCATGTCAAATAAGGAGTTGCATGTTCAGTGTTGTGGATCTCTCTTTCTCAGGAAGTTAGACAGGCACCATTCCTACTGCATTTCAGATGTCTGCTCAAAACTTTTTTTAAAAAAAAAAGAAACATTTTTTAGGAGGCCCGTGGACCCCAATTGCTTCTCAGATGTTTTCCTTTTCCTTTTTCTCTTTAGATCTTCAGTTTCTGAAGTTTTAAAGTTTGAGAGGTTTAATTTATGCGTTAAACTTTGCATATTGCATTTTTATAAGCCACCTTGAGACCTACATGGGGAAAAGCAGATTTTCTAATCATGATCAGGAGGAGGAGATCGCTCAGGACTAGCACTGCATTCAGAGTGCACAAAAACCTTTTTGAGGCAAAAAGGAGGCTTTGAAAAGGTATGAGAAATCACCTGAGAAGTGATCTTTTGGGTTGCCCGCCCTCCCCCCATGTCTGTTTTCAGCCCCTTATGTTATTGCTTCATTTTTAGGACTTCTTTCTTCGTCACTAAGTGATCCTAGCCAGTCAGGCTGTGTTCAGGTGTTCAAAGGATTAAAGTGGGGATGGAGCAGAGGCACGCATGCAAGACACCCCCACTTTGCCCACAGTGCGCCTGGCTGCTCTTCAGATCTTCACGGAATTATTGCAAAAGGTCTGAAGAGCCTGTTTAAGCGCATTCAATTAAACACACTTAGAAACCTCTCTGCAAGTGGGAACCCTGGCTTATCAGGATTTGAGGAGAGTTTCAAAGTACATTCAAAGGCACACAAAAATGCTCTTCAGCCTTTAATTAACCGTTAATTGCATGAAGATCTGAAGAGCAATTTGCACACCAGGGGATATTGTGGGGTGGGTCCTCACACACACCTCTGTCCCGTCTCCAGTTGTGTGTCAGCTGTAGTGAATGTGGTGACACCACAGTAGCATAAAGGTAATCACATCTGGCTACCTAATACCATTTTCTATCAACCCTTGTTTAAATGAGGAAACACACCCACATTGCTGAATTAGTTGATATTTGGACTAAGTGGCCTCCTTACCAATCTGGATCCTACATTGGCTTTCCTAGATTGCTATTTCATTTCCACACCGGACATTACATGAATAACATTAGACCCAGGTGTGGCAACCTACCGCAATAAAGATGGGAATGTGGTAGCATGACTAAGACTGGGGTGGTTTTAAAAGTTAGACTCTCCCAATCAGAACATTTAGGAGGTCTGTTATTATCTGTATGTGGTAGCATTTCTTAAAACCAGCATTGCTGGTATTGCAGTTATGGGAAAGGAGAACCTGTGAACACTTATTCCTCACCCAGAGGATTAAAGTAAGGATGAGGCATTTTTGGAACAAAACTAGAACTTTATTTATTTATACTCAATGAGAGTTATATCTTAATGTTTACTCTGTTAAGGCACAACGGTTCATTTCAGAGGTGGTTAAGACATTTCTTAAAATTCTAACTTCAGATTCCCCCTAGAATGGCTATAATTTTTAAATTGCTAGGAAAGGTCAAAGGTAAAGGTAAAGGAGGTAAAACACTCCCAGGCAGTTGTAGGATCTTTACCTTCCCCCTCAAGGAAACAATTTGGGTTGCCTCTATTTCAGCCCTAATCAGGCTCTAAACACAACCCTATCCAGGTGCTTCCAAGCCTTAACCTGATAGCAAAGCCCTATCTGATCTCGAATGGACAGTCAAGCCCTGTCAGTTAAACTGCCAGACTCTAACTTTCAACACTCCAGTCTCTCCTGATTGGATGACACTCCAGCCAGCCCTGACTGGCTTTTGGGTCAATAGGAGGCTGACCCAGGATCCAACCATCAAACCAGGGAAAGCTGGATTTATTTGATAGTAAACCTGAGGGTGCAACCTATTTTACCACTGAAATTTGTAAGCCGCTGACATTGTGGGTAGGGGGACTGAAGAGCAGAATTAAATACGATGCCTTGAGTTTGGAAAATGAACTGAGATTTCTACAAGTATAAGAGAACATATGATTATGTGGATTGTGGTGGTGGGCAGTTATCAGCTGACTTCTGATTTGTTTTGTTGCTGCTGCTTACTTACTGGGATGGGGGAGAAGTGAGGTGGCAGCAAAGTTTGCCTCATGCTGACTTTGCCATAAACTTGTCCCTTCCCCTTTATTTCCCAGTAGGCAGCAGCAGTGCAACCAATGGGAGGTCAGGTGACCACTGTGGCTTCATCATGCTACTGCTTAGTCTTACAAATCACAGAAATTTGAAGATGATAAGCCCCGATTTCCTGTAATATTTTTAAAATCTTAAATGCAGCATCCAAATTACAGTTACTTCATGGCTATAAATACCTGTATCAGTCTGATACTCATATCACAGCTGAAAGTTAAATCTCCAGTACTAGCAATTAAAGGAGGAATTGTTCGGATTCGTAATTTCTTCTTGTTTGAAGTTTCTTTGCCCTTTACATTCAAACATTTTATTCCAAAAACTCAGTGAGCTCTTAGTAGCACATTGATTTTGTATCTAGATTCAGGCCTTTTTAATTCATGAAATCTGATAGTTGCGTTAATCTGGAAGTCTAAAACTGGGACTCACAGTAACAGATATAAACCTCAATGTGAATAGGTGACTCATCTATTATTATAATATAAACACAGTGAAGCTTTTATATTACTCTAGGACTAGGGCAAGGGTTTAATTTTTCCTGTTTGTGATGAAATTTCTCATTGCGGACAAAGAAATGTTGCAATTGCAGAATGAAGTATCTGGTCACATTTCAATCTGGCTTCAGGCCCGGTTTTGGCACTGAGCCTTGGCCACCTTTATGAATGACCTTTGTTGGGACAGAGACAGTGGGAGTGTGACCCTGTTGATTCTTCTTAATGTGCCAGTGGCTTTTGATACGGTCAACCATGGGATCCTCTCGGACCACTTCAGTGGGTTGGGAGTTGAAAGCATAGTGATACTGTTCTTGTATGCAGTGCTATTGGGGATTTCTGCTCAGCCTCATAGCTATGGGATCTTGCAAGGTTCCATCTTGTCCACTATTCTTTTAAACATCTATTTCAAGCCACAGGGAGAGTAGCTGTTTTCTTGTGATGTGGTATGCAGAATAATTCAGTAAATTATTTTCTGTTCTACAGCATCCTGTCCATATACAGTAGTACCTCGGGTTAAAAACTTAATTCATTCTAGAGGTCCGTTCTTAACCTAAAACTGTTCTTAACCTGAGGTACCACTTTAGCTAATAGGGCCTCCCCCTGCTGCCACACCGCCACCACACAATTTCTGTTCTCATCCTGAAGCAAAGTTCTTAACGCGAGGTACTATTTCTGGGCTAGTGTAGTCTGTAACCTGAAGCATCTGTAACCTGAAGCATCTGTAACCTGAGGTACCACTGTACAGCTCTAAGTATATGATTTCCCATGTCAGTTGTTGACTGGCAATCTTGGCCAATGATTTTGAAGTTCTGAATCACTGTGTTTCAAAGTTTCAAGACCATCAGACTGACTGTAACCCGAGGTACCACTGTACTCATACAGAATATGTAGGCCCATATCCTGCCCTACAGCTGTGGAATGTCCTTCCCTCTGAGGTAGGTGTCTTCAGCACCAGTTGAAGACACACTTCTTTCCTCAAGCCTTTTCAGTGGATTGATGCAACTGAGTCCAGCCACAAATTAATTAATTGTTTCTCTGCTCTGTTAACTACAACTGTGTTTTTTTAATCGTAGTCTATTATTAAATGTGCTGTATTGCTTTATGGTAGCTATGTTTTAGATTGTAACCTGCTCTGGATGATTAATTTGGTGAACAGCAGGCTAGAATCCAAAATAATAAACAAACCAACAGGCAAACCTCCATGTAGCATTTTCTCCACCCCCCCTTTAGTGTTTGATTATCTAGCTTTGATTCTAGATAACTATAAGTTGCTCAAAAAGGGCTTTCTTCTTCTTCTTCTTCTTCTTCTTCTTCTTCTTCTTCTTCTTCTTCTTCTTCTTCTTCTTCAGATTTATATACCACCCTATACCTGCAGGTCTCAGGGCAGTTCACATGATAAAATCAGAATATAAAACCACAAAGTACATAATCAAAATAAAAAGCAATAACCCCCGCCCCCAACACATTTTAAAAGAGCATAGACAAAGTAAGGAAAAGTCAGAATCACAAAAATAACAGAATAAAACTTATGATTGTGTTATGACTTCTCTGATCCAGTTTTTTCCTGGTTGATACGTATTTCCTCAATCTATTTAAATATTCCCCCAGTTTTGGGGTGCAAGTAGCCTTAGTCATTTGGTGTGGGTGGGTGGCCAACCTACACTGGGAACAGGGTGGGTAGGGGGAGAACATTCTTGCTGATTCTGCTGAAACTCTTAGCAGCTTTTGGTACCACCAACTATGGCATCATTTGGGACTAGCTTCCAGGATAGGACTTGGTAATGTGGTGTTATGGGTGAGGGATGGATTTCAAGAGGTGATGTTGAGAGGCACTTGTTTATGACACTTTGTTTACTGGGTTCCCATAGGAGTCCAAATTGTTCCCATTGTGTTCAATTTGTTCTCCATTGTCTATGCATGTACATCCACACCTTTGTAGACTCTGGGTACCTCCTCCTTTCCAGGGTCCTGAATCATATGTAAGGGAAACACATGTTCAAATGGAATACTTGAAGGTGTGAAGGTCAAAAAGGCCAGTGCGTACAACCCTGATCAGTTAACCTACATGCTTATTTATATCCAAACGGAAAGCTCCATACATACATTTGGGCATGTAGTGTTTCTTCAATTGTTCTTTGGATCACTACCAAAGTCACTCAAGATGATATATATTTATATTGCAGTGTTTTGACCCACAAAGCATCAGTTGGATTTAAGGTTTTTGTAAGAGAGGAGGCAAAACTGATATGTAAATTTTCATTGAACTCTGGAGATATGAATGTGGAGGAATGCAAATCTGAACTGTCTTGTTGAACTCTGAAGCAGTTGAAGTGGGAGACATAACACCAGGTGTTTAAATCTAGCCAAAACTAGATAGATGCTTCAGAAACTGGCATTTCACTGAATGCACCCTGACTCCTATTTTGCCAGATTTAAGAGGATGTAATTCAAACTTTTGTTTTCATTGCCAGTTGAGTCATTGAGCTAGATAAGCATTAATCTGTCCCGATAAGGCTATTGATATGTGGAGCAAAGCCATATACAGTATGTGTAAATCTCGGAGCGTTAGTCTTGTCAAATCCCAGCTGAATTCTTTGATTCTCTAATGAGCGATTCCTTGAATTTTGCTCCGCATATACCATATAGTTGCCTGCATAAGTATACTGAAATGGTTAATATTTTCTTTTCTAAACAAATATGGTTCGGCAAGGGGGGGGGGGAGATGTGATGTTTAAAGAACTTTTATGTGGGTGCCACTCTTACGAAGTCTTCTAGGTCACATGTTTGCTTTTTTAAACATTTGGTAAAAGAAATAAGTGTCATGGGAATGGACCCAGTCCATCTGGAATTAGCAGATTCCTCCCTGTTCAATTATCCCTGCATTATGAACCAGCTCACTTGCACAATTATTTTTATTTTCTTTATGCATAAATATTGGAAAGGCATCAGGCAGAGAATGGAAGGGAGGTAAGCTTGTTTCCGATTCCAGCACAAGGGAGAAGACATGCCAGCTGCCTTGTTTGCTCTTTGTCATGATAGTTAATGCAATTCCTGTCTTAGAATGGCCTGATATTTCTGCTCACTTTCTTTGTTCCACTTAATGTTAGGGAAAGTTATTTTCAAACTTTCTACCTCCTGGGAATCCATATTGACTTTTCCACTGAGACTTCCCTATAGGTTGCAGAGAATTCTGGGAAGCTCTCATATACTGTACAGTACATAGTTCATTAAGAGTGCTGATGAGTCCTACTGATTATCCCTGTAGTGGTGAGGTAGCTGAGAGAGCACTCTAGAATACCCACCCACATTCTCTACAGTAGTCTGTAGCAGCCCTAGGGTTAGGTTCAAATGGTTTGACTGAACTATTTTGGCCCTAAATGGCTCCTGAAAAGGAATGGGGATTCCTTGTTTAGTGTGTTATCTGAACTGAGGCACTGTTTAGGTCTCTGTTTTCAAACTGTTGTCCGAGGAACCTGGAGTTCTTCAGAAGTCTATCAGGAGCAAGAAGAACAGTTTAAGATGGATACGCTTCCCTTTAAGACAACTGGCCTACCACAACCTGTCTCTCTCTGCAATGAGAAGCATCAGGAAAGGACTGGATCCAAGCGAGCTTTCCTCTTTTGCTGCCCAGCTTGGAGGTGGCAAAGTGAAATGGCAAAATGAGGATGACTATTTTAGCTAATGGAAGGGTTTGTGCGGGAGAGAAATAGCCAAAGCACTTGAGGGGGGTACTTATCTTGCAGATGTGTGCAGGATAGAGCATGGCCAGGTGCCATTTGTTTCTCAGAAGGCTTCAGCTTGATGTACTATAGGGTCCATCACCTTTTGGATGGAAAATGGTGGCCAGCGGGTTGTTTTTGCTCTCTCAGTGCAAAAGAATAGGCTTTTTACATTTGGGCTACTTGAAAAACAATTGCCACAGAGCCCTCCGCCCCGGCGCGCTGAACCCAACAGGTGAAATAACTGGACATGGCAATGGTCTGGGATTCAATTTGGCCACAACTTTATTGATTTCAGATGTAAGAGGCCTTGGCATAGGCATTGGGCGTATATCCCTCTCAGCCCCCCCCCACCTGGGGGGCTGGAACATGACAGGGTCTATTCGGGTCCACACAGGTTTATGTGGATGGTCCCCAAACACTGAGGGAAGCTCTATGGGCCACTGCTGGCTCTTTTGGAAAGAGACTTCCCTCCAGGCCCCTCTAATGGGGTAGCCTGTTATCACCGCCACAGAGAAAGTAGGGATGCGTGAGTCACCACTTCGCCGCACCCCGATCAGTTGAAAGACTATAGGATTCCGCCCAAGACCTAAACTGCAAAAGTTGTGACCAGTGCTATGGGAAATGCAAAACCTGTAGTTCAGGGGAAATTCTTTCCTGGTTCCTGAATACGGCAACTGCCCGAAGACCACAGCAAAGCCCTTCTAGCTGAAAAGAAAGATTTGGTTAGGCACAAGGCAACAGCAGCTAAAGGGAGGGGAAGGGTGGGTGACACTCCTGGCCGACTGGGCTGTGGAGTGCAGGGTCAGCCGGGCTATCTTGGAGGCAGGTGGACCTGAGTGAAGACTGCTCCCCTCAGACGTGCTCCCCAGCCCATGCCCCCAGGCCGCTGCAGATTGGCCCATTCAAAGGCAGGGTCTGGCGGGATCCCCCATGGGTCTCCATGAAACTAAGATGGTGCTGTGCAAAGCAGGTTGCCTGTTATATGTTTAGAAGATCAAACCATGGTGTGGGTTCTAAACTATAGTTAGAACAACTTACCAACTTACCACATCAGCATGAAACTTCACATCAATTAACTTTATAAAAAAAAACACAAATTGTGGTGCCAATTAATAGGACAGACCTTGCTTTGTTTAAATCCTGTTCTGAAGTTTGGTTATTCGACTCCAACTTGACCCCGTAGGTTTGTCAGAAAATATTGGGTCAAATAAATACTGGGTTAAAAGTTTATGCAGATGGACATTTCTGCAGGTGCAGCATATCACTACCTCATCCCTGTAAAAGTTTAATTTTTGCTGAGGGAAAGCAGGCGAGCAAGGAAAGGGAAGCAAGATTTCTACCTTTCTTCTTCCCTGATGCACTGTTAACTACAATGCGCAAGATACTCAGGCCCAACAACCTGTCCTTCCGCTTCAAGTAGATTTATGGAAAGGCCAGTGCTTCCTCAATTACTTTTAAAAAAACCATTTTATTTTACCCACTGTCACAGTTTTGGAGGTCCCAGCTCCTTGCTTCTTTCAGGAGTACCAGCTGCACAACTTTCTCCATCTTCCTGTCAGCCTGGCCACACCTACTTTCCCCCCACCAGTTCCCTTTAAGAGAGAACGTCTGCCTTCCTCAGGTTTCTCTCTTGCCACCTTCCTTCTTTCCATAAATCCCTCTGAGGTTTATAAGCAAGAGGCCAGAAACCTGAAGCCTCCCATGAGCTCTAGTCTAAACCAGCTTTTGGCCTGTCCAGCCTGGTTGAGCTATTTGTGACTAAGTAGCCAGTCTAGAAGTTTCATCCTCACACAAGTATTTCTATAAAATTATTGCACACCTGCACTGATATTGGATCAACTAAGGGAAATGTTTGCAGCTTGTAAATCTAAACTTATGCTTAGGTCCCCACTCATGGATATTGATTTGCAGATATCTGGCACTCCTGCTGTGACTGTGGTATCACAATGGAAAGGTGAGATGAAGAGGAGCATTGACACGATTGCTCCTAAATCCTCACTCTGGCAATGTGGAACCCAGAGTGCACCTTGCTTTTCTGGGGAGCTTCAGGTGATGAAACAATTCAGATGATGGCTTGAGTGCAACTGGCAAAAATCTTGAATGGAAGCCAACCAAATGCAAGTTTAGAAAACACACAGTAGCTATGGTGGCTACTGTATGACAGTTGCGGTGGTGAAGAGAGCTGCCTTCATTGCCATCATCATGACCTCTCGTAGCTGTTGGGCAGAGCTTTCTAGAGTGGTTAAGGAATTAGTGAGCCCTGGTTCACAGTGTAGAACACCAGAGCTCTCTAGTTGCTGGGACAAGCTTTCAAGGAGGATAAGGCCAGTTATTTTCACTTCAGCCGTTACAGCAGTTAGCAGTTTCTGAAGAGGCACCAAGAGTACCATGTTGTTTGGAAGGGATAAGGCACTAGACTAGAAGGAGTGCAACCTACAACTTGCTCTCTCGACCCTTGCCCATCCTGACTTTTAAAACCTAGCTATGGTGGTCGCAATTATGGGGGTACACCGCATATTCAAGAGCACTGCTCTGGACCCTGAGGTGTGTCAAAATAACCACCCAATCACTACTGCCCCCCTTTTCAGGCTGGGTGCTTCAAAGGATGGTGGCCATTCATCCTCAGGTATGCTTTGATAAAATAGGTTATTGAAGCCTGGGTTTGGCACAGAGACAACCAGGAAAGAAACAGGAGGATCGGGACCCTCTTGATTCTCCTGGATCTCTCAGTGGCTTTTAATACTATTAACCATGATACCTCCCTGCAGCAACTCTTTGGGTTGGGAATTGGACACATAGAGTTTGTTATTGTGGTTCCACTCCTACCTGCCCGACTGTTTCCGGGCACTGGCATTGGATGACTTCTGCTCAGTCCTTTGTCAACTGTGATGTGGGTTCCTGAAAGGTTTTACCTTGTCCTCAATGCTATTGAGAATCTACATGAAGCCATTGGGTGGGGAGGGATAACAGAAGACTTGGGGCTCAGGGCCATCCAAATGCTGAACAGAGGAGGTAGTTTTGATTGTCTTTTGGAAGCAAGGAAGTAAGGTATGCAGACTCACTATTTCACCCAACTGGGAAATGGTGCTGACCGAGCCTTGCTTATGGGTGAGGCATATGCAGTACAAGCATGAAGAGATACTGTACTTTGTTTAGCACCCTTTTATGTGTACAGGGCCTGATCTGAAAGGAGAACTACATGGAGAAGCCTGTACATCTCTATAGAGTGAAATAAACATTTAACGAGAGCTCGGATTTGTTCATCATGTTGCTGGGAGCCCAGATATTGCTATATTGTGCTATGCCCATTTTCTGTAATCTCTCCCCCCCCCCAATTACTTGTTTTAATATTGGAAATATATACATAGTGATGCTTTATTAAGCTTTTTAAAAAAACTTTTACAAGTTATAGTATTCCTCTGCTGTTGTTTCCTTTTATTTATTGCATTACTGTACTGTGGTTAGAGCCACTACTGACTGGTGAGATGACCAAGTTGTCATTTTTAATTAGCTTTATGGGTGTGTGTTTTTTCCAAAGGCTAATTACTGTACTTTTTTAAAATCAAGATTACTTGATTGCCAATGACAAGGGTGCCATGGTTACACATCTTAGAGAATTCCCCAACTACAGAGTTATATGAATCCAACTTCCCTCTGGATCTTTGCACAGTAAATCCTTGGGGGGGCAGGGAGGAGGGTAGTTAAGAAAAATACATATTGACAAATGCTATCAGCAAAAGTGAAATCACCTATCGTACAACCTCATGTATCTTAATCACCCATAGGACATCCAAAGCATCAAGATGGTCAGAAGGTCCAATAAATAATGGTGTTTCCTAAACTCCCACCAATATTTGGTGTCAGATAGCATGGAGGCAAGTAGGAATTTCATACAACAGCTGCTTGGCTAATGGAAATTCTGTTTTTCCACTTCCTCTATTTTTATGAACATTAGCAATACCTCTTTTACTTGCAGATTAGTTGCAATTAAGGCTGCAACCCTATGGGCATTTATTTGGGAGTAAATCTCATTTAACTCAGTAGAAGCTTCTTCCAATTATTGTTATTATTAATTATGACTTGGAGCCTACTAGGTTTCTGCAAATGGAAGGGCTCCTCCTGTTTGTGGATGGAACTGGGATTTATTGCAGGATCCCTCTGACAGAAGGAAGTCAATGTTTGCCAATTGCCCCACATCCCTTCTTATGCTTCTCTAGTGGGTCCCCCCTTCAGAGAAGATTGGGGGGCCAGGCAAGGGCTGAAGAGGGAAGTCACAGCCTTCCACTGGCAGGAGCATTGTATCAACAGAACTTCCCCCTAGTGGATGCTCCTGCCAGGAGGCTCCCAGTCTATGTATTAAGGGTGGCGCTGTGGTCTAAACCACTGAGCCTCTTGGGCTTGCCAATTGGAAGGTCGGCGGTTCGAATCCCCACGACGGGGTGAGCTCCCATTGCTCTGTCCCAGCTTCTGCCAACCTAGCAGTTTGAAAGCATGCCAGTGCAAGTAGATAAATAGGTACCGCTGTGGCAGGAAGATAAGTGGCGTTTCCATGCTCTCTGGTTTCTGTTACAGTGTTCCGTCGTGCCAGAAGTGATTTAGTCATGCTGGCCACATGACTCAGAAAGCTGTCTGTGGACAAACGCCAACTCCTTCGGCCTGAAGCGAGATGAGCGCCACAACCCCATAGTCACCTTTGACTGGACTTAACTGTCCAGAGGTCCTTTACCCTTTTTTACCTAGTCTATGTATTCAGCACCATCAATGGGCATAGTGCTATGCAAACTGTAAGAGGGCAGGTTTCTGTCCTGAGGAGCTTGCAATCTACATTTCAACATTGAGGGGTTAGAAGAAGGAGAGTAAAGTAGAGGCAGGAGAAAACAGGGAAAGAAAATGCATACTTTTTGTTTAAGCAATACATACTTAGGGCATGGTTCCAGAGAGATATAGGAACTCAGAGCTCATAACTGAAAGAGTCAATTTTGAGGACAGATTTGATTTGAGGGGATTTAATTTCCAAGTAAACATGCACAGGAATGTACTATAGAATTCACTTGTAGGGGAAAGCATTGTTTAGTAACACTTGGGAGGACTAGACTAAGGATAATTTGTCAGAGTACTTTGACAAGTGTTGAAAAGTATAAGTTTTGTCTATACACACACACACACACACACACACACACGTATATTGAAAAGGCTTGTGTGTGTGATTGAAATGGTATATAAAGTAGGAAACATCCATTTAAAATGTGGCCAGCAATCTCTGTATCTGTATATCCTAGACAAGAAATCCCCAGAAGTAGTAGTAATAATAATAATAATAATAATAATAATAATAATTATTATTATTATTATTATTATTATTATTATTTTAGAGTTTATTGACAGACACAATCAAGTTACACATTATCGGACAGTGATCACTTTTTTGCCCTAGAGAAACATAAAGTAAACTGGCCTGTTGGATTATGGCTGCTCTCATGATAAATGATAGTAGGGAACAGGGTGGTCTAATTAAGAGTTAGCATTTGAACACGTGTCATACAGTGTGGAGTGATGTCACCATGGACACATGGCTAATTAAAACTCAAGTCTGCGTAAACTTGTAGACAACTTCTAAATGAAACTGCCATCCAACTCTTATTAAACTTTCCATGACAAACACCATTACAAAAAATTATTGAGGTCAGGGGTAGCTAGAAAAGGTATATGGAAGATGTGAGGGCACAGCAAATACAATACCTTTGCTTCCTCTACAGGAGACTGAGGCTCACGTGTCTTTGAGAACTAAAAGCCATAGTGTTGCGAACGTCAACATTCTTCCAGCGAGACGGTGATGGGAAAATAAATTGCAACTGCATTTTTGACATGTTTAATGCATACAGTTTATACACAGGAAATCTTCACTATACTCCCGTTCTGTAAGCAACACATAAATAACATGTCAGTAGTGTGCTAAGCCTGAATTCTCTCAGGAGTTCATCCTGAAAGAGGAAAATTCAAAATGATTTACCGTCTACATCTGCAGTCCTCGCAGCTTCATCGGTTTCTACTATTGGCAGTGGCGGCAGGGGAGGCTGAGGCATAAAACAGCTCTTTAACAATCTCACTGAAGAGATATATGGTGAGCCTATGGATGAGGCTAGCCTATCACAAGAAGAAGGAAGGGAAAGCATGTGGTGAAATTGGTTCAGGCACCAATGCTGTCTTCTCTTGCTCCATTCTTTTGCTTGCATCTCTGGGTCTTCTGCCATGCTCATCCCCTGTTCCTGAAAAAGCTTTCCCATCACTTCTGTTTGTCAATCCCATTCTGTTGTGGTGAAATTAATGAGATGAAGGCATTAGAATGTTTCTTATATTCTCTCTCTCTCTCTCTCTCTCTCTCACACACACACACACACACACACGTATGTCGCCTCAATCATGCAAACACTCATATCCAGACTAGAGTAGTGTACTCCATGTGAAATTGCCTTTGAAGATGATTCAGAAACTTCAACTGGTACATAAATATGGCCACTTGATTGCTCTTTTGGGGACAGATGGTAGGGTCATATTGTGATACTGTAGCAGTTGCACTGGTTACCAGTATGTTCTCAGGCCCCATGCAAAGAGTAGCAAACCATGAAGACTTCCGGAGGTGGCGCCATCGGCAATGGCGGAATCCCTCTAGTTCTGAGGGACATAGCTCCGCGGAAATCGGGTCTTGCCGCTACGGCGAAGCGGGGACCCCTCTGAAACCACAGGCGGGTGAAATTAGACTGCAGCAGCGAAGAGCATCAGCATCTGGCACTTTCAGCGCCCCCCCCAATCTGCAAAGGAGCCCGGTTACGAGCTCCGGAGCGTAACAGGGTGTTTGGCACGGTGCTGAGAGTCAATTGCTTCTTCCATGGAGTGAAGCCGCACAGCTGTTGCCGGAGAGCGCTGACCTTTTTCCTGTGACAATTTGGCTATCAAACAACTACCCGTGAGTAGATCAAGCTTAAAGACCGGGGAATAAGGGGGAAAAATACTAATTTGGTACCGAAGCGGGAAGGTGTAAACAGGAAGTCCGCCTTCCGTTTCTTGTAAACAGATCAAAGCAAAGACTGTTTCAGCTAAGACCCTGAAAATCGCGTTAAAAAGACTCAAATCCTAACATCAATATAAGAGAACTCTCTCCCTGAGGTGCAGGAGAGGGGAGGGAGAAGGGGAAGTACTTTTTGCCTGCAAAAAAAAAAGAGAGAGAAAAGGGAACAAAGACCACCACTTAATGCCTGGGAACGGACTGCCAAGGGACAATAGAACTGCCGTACTGTGAATCGTGCTGTTTATGGACAATGCAACTTTTTGACAGCTAACTCTGTAAGAGAGATACTTTGATTCTGAAGGGTTTCTCCGGACTTGAAACTGTTGTGTACTTCGTTAAAGGGGGGATTTGTGAAAGTTGGAAAAGTTACTTTATTGTTACAAGTTTTGATTGTTACTGTGTCCCCCTAGAGGAACTTTGAAATTGCTACAATTGGCCAGGGAATTTTCCACTCTAAACTGGCCAGGGGAATTTTCCACTATAAAACAAGTTCTAACCGTGGGACTGACCTTGATCCTTAGATAAAGTGTTATGGCAAATTTGCCTCAGGAAAAAACAAGATCGGGTAAAATTAGACTGCAGCAGTGAAGAGCATCAGTATCTGGCCCTTCTGCTCCACCAGGGGAAGATTCTGCTCAAGTTGGGCTTAAAGGAATGGCATCTGAAGAGGGTTTAGCTTCAGCATTAGGAAAAAAATTTGAATCTTTGGAAAAATTAAGTAAACAAGTTGCTGAAGCGACAACTAAAATTGACCAAAACACCTCAAGCATCAATAACTTGGGGCAGAAGGTGAACTCAAATACAGAATCTATTGAGAAACTGCTGCAGGAATCTACTTTGAATCGAAAAACAGCTGAAGAAGCAAAGGAAAAAGTATTGGCTGTAGAGGAAAAGATACCACCGATATGTAGGCAGCTCGAGGATCACAAGTCATTGCTGTCTATGATTGAATTAAAAGAAAAACAGACAAATTTAAGGATCAGGGCTGTACCTGAACTTGAGAAAGATAGCTTGAGTGATTTTCTTACGCAGGAATTTGCAGACTTTTGGAACTTAGATTCAGATAAGCTAGATTTCAAGATAGTAAGTGCTTTTAGACTTGGAAGAGGGTGAGAGACTGTTTGATTACCCTCCGAGCAAAAGAGGAGAGAGACAAAATATTGAGTCTGCACTTCCAGAAGACCTTGGAAATAAACGAATCAAGAGTGGAGATATTTAAGGACATCCCGAAATACCTTTTGGATCTTAGGTCCAATTATGGAGATCTGGTGGCCCTGTTGAGAGGAAATAGAACCATTGTTAGGTGGGAATTCCCCCAAGGCCTATCCTTTACCTTCAAAGGGAGAAAGTTTAAAATAAGATCAGTGGAAGATAAAGAAATTTTTTTGAGAGAGCATGGAGAAGACCTGCAAAAAGAAGCTGAAGAAGAGCCAAGAGCATTAAAACCAGGAATACAAGACATAGCATCACTACCTTTGGGATTGCACAAGCTAGAGAAAGTGATACCACCGTCAGAACAAGAACAACTATTGCGAGTAGTTGGAGGAAAAGCAAAATAAACACACCATGTCTCTGCAACTATTAAGTTGGAATATTCATGGCTTTAATTCCCCGGAGAAAAGGAAAAAAGTCTTTCATCTGTTGAAAAAGGAACAATTGGACTTGATTTGTTTACAGGAAACATGTGATAAGGCTACATAGGAAAGTATTGACTAATAAAAGATTGGGTCAAGAGTTTATTTCATCGGACAAGGTCAAAAAGAGAGGAGTAGTAATCTATGCAAAAGAGAGCCTATCACCGAAATTCATTTTTAAAGATGACCAAGGAAGATTTGTGGCAATTGAAATCCAAACACAAGGAGAAAAATTTTTGATAGTAGGAGTATATGCACCAAATGAGGGGAAATCTGAATTTTTTAAGAAGTTGCATGAGACATTGTTGGACTATATGGATTACAACATTATCATGATGGGAGATATGAATGGAGTGGTATCTACAAACATGGACAAGTCACAGAGACAGGTAGTTACCAAAGATGGCAGACTACCAAAAACCTTTTTTGAGATGACTGACAATATGGACTTGATTGACATTTGGAGAATAAAGAATTCCTTGGGTAGAGAGGGAACCTTCTTCTCTGAAGCCAAAATCATATGGACAAGAATTGACCAACTCTGGATAACTAGAGGACTGGCACCTAAGACTCGAAAAGTGGAAATTTGCCCTAAAACTTGCTCTGACCATAATGCTGTGAAAATGGAGATGAAATTAACACCAACCGGTTCCTTCAGATGGAGGATGAATGACACCTTGTTTAGAGACCAAGAGGTTACCAAGAAGGCCCAAAAAACCTTGAGAGACTATTTTGAGATAAATATGAACACCACCATCGAAAAAAGAGTAATCTGGGACACAAGCAAAGCAGTTATGAGGGGGTTTCTAATTCAACAGAATGCAATAAAGAAGAGAACTCAAAATGAGAAAAAAGACAAAATTTTGGAAAAAATAAAAGAGGGTGAGAAGAAACTGAGAGCGAAACCAAAGTCACAAGAGATTCTGAGAGAAATAAATTATATCAAGTTCAATACATGAAGATGATGAATCAGGAAATAGAATGGAAAATTAAACAGATGAGACAAAGGACATTTGAATCGGCTAATAAATGTGGAAAATTGTTAGCCTGGCAAATGAAAAAAAGACAAAAACTTAACACCATTACCAACTTGGAAGTGGAAGGAAAGAATATTCAGAATCCAGTGGAAATTAGAAAATGCTTCCAGAGGTACTTTAAACAGTTATATACACAAGGGCCACAGAAAGAGTTTGATATAGACCAATTCTTGAAAACAAATGGACTACAAAAAATCTCTCAAGAAAATAAGTTAATGTTGAACCATAAAATAACAGAACAGGAGGTGGAAGGTGCCATCAGAATATGCAGTTGGGCAAATCTCCAGGGCCGGATGGTTTAACCTCAAAATATTATAGATCTTTGAAAGATTGGATAATTCAACCACTAAAGGAGGTCTGCAATGAAATTTTGGAGGGGAAAAAAGCGCCAGAGTCATGGAAGGAAGCCTATATTACACTTATACCGAAAAATGAGTCTGAAAAGACACAACTTAAGAACTACCGCCCCATATCCCTGCTTAATGTGGATTATAAAATTTTTGCAGATATTTTGGCTAAAAGGCTAAAAAAAGTATTAGTGGAGGAGATACATAAAGACCAAGCTGGTTTTCTCCCGGGTAGACACTTGTCTGACAATACGAGGAATATAATTAACATTTTGGAGAAGTTGCAAGTGAACATTAATACTAAAGCAGTCTTAATCTTTGTAGATGCGGAGAAAGCCTTTGATAATATTTCTTGGAGTTTTATGAAGAAAAATCTTCAGGGGATGGGGGTTGGTCAAGGGTTTGAAAATGGTATAAGTGCAATTTATTCAGAACAAAAGGCTAAACTAATAGTTAATCACGTGGTGACAGAGGAATTTAAGATAGAGAAAGGGACACGACAAGGCTGCCCAATTTCCCCATTGCTTTTTATTTCGGTCCTGGAGGTTTTGCTAAATATGATCAGAAGGGACCGTTTGATTAAAGGTATACAGGTCGGAGCTAAACAGTACAAATTGAAAGCTTTTGCAGATGACTTAGTACTGACGTTACAGGAGCCAGAATCTAGTACGAAAAGAGTATTAGAACTGATTCAAGAATTTGGTCATGTGGCAGGATTTAAGTTGAACAAGTTAAAAACTAAAGTTCTTGAGAAAAACTTAACACCGATTGAGAAAGAGAGGTTTCAGAAGGAGACAGGTTTAACATTGGTTAAGAAAGTAAAATACCTGGGGGTTAATATGACCGCTAAGAACTTAAACCTATTTAAAATTATGAGAAATGTTGGTCAGAAGTGAAAAAGGATCTAGAAATATGGTCAAATTTGAAGCTTTCCTTGTTAGGTCGAATTGCTGTTATAAAGATGAATGTATTGCCAAGAATGTTATTTTTGTTTCAATCGTTGCAAATTTTGGACCAAATGGACTGTTTCAAGAAGTGGCAGAGAGACATTTCTAGATTTGTTTGGCAGGGCAAGAAGCCCAGAATAAAATTTAAAATACTAACTGATGTAAAGGAAAGAGGTGGATTTGCCCTGCCAGACCTTAAACTCTATTATGAATCAGCAGCATTCTGCTGCTTGAAAGAATGGCTGCTTCTTGAGAACACAGACATTTTGGATTTAGAAGGTTTTAATAATGTTTTTGGGTGGCATGCATATTTGTGGTATGACAAGGTTAAAGCACACAAAGCATTTAAAAATCATATTGTCAGGAAAGCATTGTTTAATGTCTGGATAAGATATAAGGATTTACTTGAAAATAAAACCCCAGGGTGGTTGTCACTGATGGAAGCAAAGGCTCAGAAAAAGCTCAATATGGAGGCCAAATGGCCGAAATATTGGGGAATTTTGGAACAAGAAGGAGACAAATTGAAATTGCAGAGTTTTGAGAAATTAAAAGATAAAGTGCGAGACTGGCTTCACTATTATCAAATAAGGGAGGCTTACAATTTGGACAAAAAAATTGGCTTCCAGGTGGAAAAATCAAAATTGGAAACAGAACTGTTAGATCCCAAAACAAAGATACTTTCAAGAATGTATAACTTGCTGTTGAAATGGAATACTCAGGATGAAACGGTTAAATCTGCTATGATTAAATGGGCACAAGATGTTGGACATAACATTATGTTTGCTGACTGGGAACAGTTGTGGACCACAGGTATGAAATTTACGGCATGTAATGCCTTAAGAGAGAATATTATGAAAATGATATACAGGTGGTACATGACACCAGTCAAGCTTGCAAAAATCTATCATTTGCCCGATAATAAATGTTGGAAATGCAAAGAAAATGAAGGTACATTCTTTCACCTTTGGTGGACGTGCCCAAGGATAAAGGCTTTCTGGGAGATGATATATAACGAAATGAAAAAGGTATTTAAATATACCTTCTTGAAGAAACCAGAGGCCTTTCTCCTGGGCATGGTCGGCCAATTGGTGTCAAAGAAGGATAGAACTTTCTTTATGTACGCTACAACAGCAGCAAGAATACTCATCGCAAGGTATTGGAAGACACAAGATTTACCCACCCTGGAAGAATGGCAGATGAAAGTGATGGACTATATGGAACTGGCGGAAATGACTGGCAGAATCCGAGACCAGGGAGAAGAGTTGGTGGAAGAAGATTGGAAGAAATTTAAAAACTATTTGCAGAAACATTGTAAAATTAATGAATGTTAAAATGATGTTGGATTGAAATCAAGCGGCCTTAGCAACAAGGTTAATAAGAGTATGTAAAAATGGATTGATAACGGATGAAAATATAAAGTTATAATATGTTGAGATATAGAGTTAAGATAAAAGAAAGAGGGTAAGGATTTGCTGAATTAACCATGTGAACGGGAATACAAAAAAGGGAGGTGTGAGGAGGTCAGGGAAATAAGAAAACGAAATTTAAGATATGAAAAAATTGATTTGTTTTTAATTATTTTTTATCTACTTTTTCTGTATTTTTTTATCTTTTTTCTATGTATTTTTGTATTGTTTTTCTTTTTCTGCTTTTTTATTTTGTAATTTTCTTCTTTTTGTAAAACTTCAATAAATATCTTAAGAAAAAACAAAGACTAGCAAACCATGAAAATTGTTGAGTTTTTGTTGTTGTTGTTTTTGTTTCTTTTTCCATTGCATTATCTCCGGTTTTCCCCTGACATTTTGCCGGTTTGCAAAAACACCCCAAAACCAGGACATGTCAGGATTTTCCTTGACATATGCAAGCCTACCTTTAAAGTTTTTTCTTCTGCCTGTACTGTCAGAGGCCGCTGTCTAACAACTCATGGGAGTCACAAGAAGAGCAAGTTTTGTTGCACTCGGGTCTTGCTTGAAGGCTTCCCATATGCATCTGGTTGGATAATTGAAAGCAGGATGCTAGGCTGGATGGGCCTTTGACCTGATCCAACAGAGCTCTTATGGATTCTTATGGATCACCTTCATCCATGTGTCCATACATATTGTCCTGCTGTTAAGAGCAGAAGGACTGGTAAACAATAGAGACAAGTCCTTTCTAGTTGTGGTACCTATTTTAATGGAACGCCCTCCCAAGGACTATGTGGCTGGTCACATCAGTGCTAGTCTTCAAAAAGGCATTGAAGGCTATCTGTTTTAGCTAGGTATATATATATATATATATATATATATATATATAAAATCTTTAGATTTTTTAATCTGCTGGTTGTTTCATTTGTGGCAATGTACATATATCCAAGTCTAAAAAGAGGCATAAAATGAAGTTGATTAATCTGTTGTTATTGACTGTTGGCTGGCATTGAGACTGGTGTTTGGATGTGACATTATTGAATTATACTTTTATTTCAGTATACCACCTTGAAAGGGCATTGCCATGTAAGGTGGCAGATCTTTTAAATATATGCATGCGAACAAAAATAATGATGGTGGCGCCAAGTTATGAGGAGCCTTTGAGCATGATGGACCACCTCCTCCTTGCTGTTGCTGCTGTCCTTTAGCTCCATCTCCCAATCCACACAGCACTCCAGATGGGAGAGAGCAAGGGGAGTGAAGGTTCTGCTCATTTCAATTGTTTACAAGTGACAAATGAACTGGCAGCAGGGCAAGGAGGCTGACCCCCGATGCCATCCCTTGGATGGAAAATGAAAAACTATTAATACACAACTGCAGTCATTGGTTAGGCTGTGTTCACAAGCAAAGAGCCAGTTCATGTCCTGAGGAAGTGTACCTGTGGTCCTTCTGGAACTGTACCTGACAATAGCGGAGGGTTGCAAGTATTTGAATGCTTCGTCACATTAAAAGCACAGAAACAGTCAAACCTTGGTTGTCGAACTTAATCCATTCTGGAAGTCCATTCGGCTTCCGAAACATTAGACAACCGAGGCGCGACTTCCGATTGGCTGCAGGAGCTTCCTGCACTAAAGTGGTAGCCACGTCGGACGTTCAACTTCTGAAAAACATTCAAAAACTGGAACACTTCTGGTTTTTCGGCATTCAGGAGCCGAAACGTATGGCAACAGAGGCGTTCAGGAGCCGAGGTTTGACTGTACCCCTTCTCGCAGATATGCTAACTTTCCATGGGCAGGGAGTTTGTGTGATGCAAAAAGCATTTGGCCATATCTCCCCTGCAATTTGAGGTGGTGCATTCACAGCAGAACCACGTGACTTTGGATATTTTCAAAGTAGAAAAGCTATATACAAATATTTTTGATAAAATAAATGATTCCTAAGTTTTCTGAATGTATAGACTCAAGTTCACAAAAAACTTATCCATATATGTGCAGTTATCACTTGATACCATGATTGTGTGAAATTTTTAGAGTCAGTCATCACACCACATGATGAATTGTCATGAACAATTTCAATTACACTTCAGTAAATTGCCTAATACTTTAAGGTGAAACCTATGTGCAGATATTTTTTTGAGACAGTACTCACCAGTATAGAATAACAGAACTTCTTTTTGCTGCCCATGGCAGCCATTTTGTGCTGGAACCCACAGCACTATTATCAATATATGAGTATTGGCATATGTTTTTTTACCAAACAAAGCACTGCCCACGTGACAAGTTTGGCTATATTTCATCATATGGTGGCCATTATAGAAATTCCAAGTGTGAATTCGCCTTGACAATGGCATGTTGGTTATTAAGTGTTGGCTCAACAAAACTGTGCTTTCTGCACTTCTAGTCTAATTCTTAACAGCTCCACAGTACATGTAGAACACATATCAGGTATAAATAAATGATTCTACATTCCTTCCTGATAACATATTCCCATGCAGAGCTCAAAATTAGAGGGAATATGAAGTGTTCTATTAATTGCATGAATGTTGATTTGTTAAAATTGTGCACTAATTGGCAAGATCTGTGTGTGGTAGGCTTCCTCAATATGTGTTAGATTATATTAACGTAACCTTATGTCCTGTATATCAGACATTAAGCATTTTGTAAGAGTAATTGTTAAGCTGCGTATAATTGGCTGATTACCAGTATAAACCAAAAGTGACAAGATGGAGGTGTAGCAGGAATCGCTTGAGCAAGAGGTAGAGCTGACGTGAAGGAACAGAAGTGGAATTTTCAGTCAAATCCCGCTCTTTTCACAGGGCCTTGACATTATGCGCTTAATAGGGATGTATGAAGATGTTGGTTAAAAAAGAACCCCCCAAAAAACCTAGTACTGGAGGACAATTTTAATTGTTTAAATTTCTAATCCATAGACACCACTCTGTAGTCTTGAAGGCATTAATATTTACCAAATTAAAATTGTGTGTGTGTTGCTTATTCTTCCTTGACAGATGTCTCCATCCCTCCCTATACCTCAGATTTGTCTATTGAAAAATAAAGTGTCTGGCCCTATGCATGCTTATTCAGTAAAGGCAACAAAGGATAAAAAAGGGAAGGGAAGTACAGTGGTACCTGGTTTAAGAGCAGTCCAGTTTAAGAATGATTCAGTTTATAAACTCTGCAAAACTGGAAATAGTGTCCTGGTTTGAGAACTTTACCTCAGTCTAAGAACGAAATCTGAACATTGGAAGGGCACCGGCGGCGGGAGGCCTCGTTAGGGAAAGCGTGCCTTGGTTTAAGAACGGTTTCAGTTTGAGAACGGACTTCCGGAACAGATTAAGTTCATAAACCAAGTTACCACTGTAGTAAGGAAGCTTTAAACACTGAAGGATTTGGGTTTAATTATTGGTGGCAACTCTCATGTTGTTGTAAATCAAGGAGAGGGCAGGTCTTATGATTCCCTCCAGATATTGCCAGACTACAACTCCAACCATTCCATTGGCCATACAGACTGGGGCTGTTGGCAGCTGAAGTCCAACAACATACCCAGGGTAATAGACACCCTATCCATGAGTCACTCATTTTTGTGTGATGTCTACTTTGGGCTGAAGTCAACTACTTTGCTATGTGTCCATTTACAGACCTTGAATGAATCGAACTAGATGTATATGTGAATATGCCCCCATCCCACTCTGTAATCTCTGTGTGTGCGAGTACACACTCTTTGTCCTTATTTTCATTCATTTATTTCACTGAAGAAACTGAATGCCATAAAAGCAGGTAAACAGAAAGAAGGTCTGTGGAGGAGGCAGGAAGCAGGTACCAAAGAGCATGATTCAAATGTTTCTCATTTCTGTACTTCATGCAAAAAAAAAAAAAAGTTTAACCTCTGGCAAAAGCTTTAATAAAATATAAATAACAAGGAAGAGCTTTAAGTGGAGAATGTTAAGGCAACAGCAGTGTAATTTAGAAAACCCCATCAAACTTGGTCGTCCTGAAAACTGCAGCAAATATAGCAGAAAGCCAGACCCCCCCCCCCTTTGCAAGCATCCCATATGTTGACATTGAATCAAACAGTGCATAAACTATACTTGAGTTTTAATTAAAAGGAAAACTGATAAATTACTAAGATTCTGGTGTTCTCGAGATGGCTATCTGTTATAAAAACTCATTTTTGTGTCTAACGTGCTATCTCTAGCATATGAAATGGTTTCTGGATTAATTTTTATCATAAATGGAAATTATGCCATAAATACATGTATATCATTAAAAAACATTTTCTCCCTAGTTCTTACCAAGCAAAAACAATAAGATTAGCAAAAACTATAGCACATCACAGTGCACGGAAGTTTAGGAATTGAGGTGACCATCAGATGCTTATGGAAAAATTAGCAATTAACAAAAAATTAACCAGAAGGAAATTGCCTGCTAATTTTTTTTTAAGAAACAAAGGTTAATCTAAAATGACTACCAGCCCTTGAAAGGTTAACTGTCAGATTAAATAACAGGGACAAAGAGTGGTCACTGGGTACCTGGGGGAATGAAGCATTGAACTTACTCCAGTTCACATAATTTACAAAGAGATTAGCTCCTTTATGTCTCTTGTAAACTTGTGCAAAGAAGGTCTTACATTCCACAGACCTAGCAAACACCAGGCCCCAATTGGTCATGGGAGATTCTGAGCTAAATGGTAAATGTTTCCAGCAATGTAAAAGTAAATTAGAGAACAGGAAAAGTTATTACTCTGGAGATTGTAGGACTTAGGGGAATAATAAAAATCAGGTTACCCTAATTTCCTTTGAAAAACTAAATATATACGGGTCGTTATTGCCTTTAATAGGCAGACCTGAAAAGTGCAAAATTCAGTGCTGAGCTAAAACCTTTGGGAGGAGGGGAATCCCAAACTACGGTTGAGGGGAAAGACAAGAGGTAAAATGTGGTCTTGCTTAATGTGTGGCTAGGACATTGAACATAAACGAAACATATATCCCATTGTATAGTAAGTGTACTACCATCACTTTGGAACTTCTAAGGATGTTGGATGTGTTTAGAAGTTGTAAGCACAAAATTCAATGAATGAACGAGGTGCATTATTGAGCTTTTGTGGACTCCTGGAGTGACTTTTTGCACTGTTGTGTTTTTTTTTTAATTAAGTATATCTAGAATGTGCAGATTCATTCGAGCACCGAGCCTGATGTACGAGACCTAAATGAGCACCTTAGCACTCCAATCCTGGCACACTCGCTACTGCTCTGCAGATATTAAAAAGCTTTAATGTAATTTTATTTTATTTTGAGACGCAGGATTGAAGTGTGCGCACGATCAAAATAATCATTACCCTTTGCCAGGGTCAAAACCTAAAGGCAATCTCATTTATCTAGGGCAGGACCTCCAAAATATTAATCAATGAGCCGTAGGAGTTACTTAGGGATACAGCAAAGTCTGCAGGATTTGTACTTTCCCGAGGAACCCATTGGTTTTCAAAGTGTAGACCCATTCATAGACACCAGGAAGTACTGCAGTACACTTCTCCACGGCTTCAAGGCTTTGTTCGGCAGCTCCAGTGTCCAACAGAAGTTCCAGTGTGGACGCATAGCTTGATGTCACACACCTAGATAACCTGGAAGACTTTACTGTGCCGTCAAACAACCACAGGTTCATTACTTTTTGAGAAGATTCTGAAATTGCATTTCCCCCTAATTTTCTCTAAATCTCATTGTGTGGAAAGATGGTGTTTTCCCCCCTCCTCTTGTATGGATGCAGGGTTTTATTAGTCCAGCTGCAATGAGAAACTAACTTTTAAACATTTGTATAACCCGTTCCTATGATGCTACGATAGTGAGATGTGGCACGAATGCCGTAGCACCAATGTAATAGGCCTGCAGTGCCTGGGTGCTAGGACCAGATCCCTTTTCCTCTAGGCCACTGGCCCACAGGCAACGATCCTGAGCCCTCTTCAGACATTCTGTATTAGTGCTAAGCCAACACTTGAGGGGGCTGTGAGGATTAGTGTGCCAGCTCTGACCTTGTCTGTGCTCTCGTCACTTTTTGTGAGCCCTCCAGGATCTTATGAAGCAGGGATCCATCTGGAGGCTCCCCCTACATTTTAAAGACCTGGAAAAGCAAGGGTTTTAAAATGCACAAGGGGCCTCTACAAGTACAGGACCCCTCCCCTTCAAACTTGTGGAGGGCAACTGGAATGGTGACAGGGTGGAATTAGCACCTCTCCATGCCCCCCCACCCTCGCATGTGGTTATTTAACCTTCATACATAACCTGTAGAGGGTTATAGTTTTGCTATACACCAGTGTGGTGTAGTGGTTAAGAGCGATAGACTCGTAATCTGGTGAACCGGGTTTGCGTCTCCACTCCTCCACATGCAGCTGCTGGGTGACCTTGGGCTAGTCACACTTCTTTGAGGTCTCTCAGCCCCACTCACCTCACAGAGTGTTTGTTGTGGGGGAGGAAGGGAAAGGAGAATGTTAGCCGCTTTGAGACTCCTTCGGGTAGTGATAAAGCGGGATATCAAATCCAAACTCCTCCTCCTCCTCTTATTTATCTTAGAGCTAGGCCAGAGTAGCCAGAGTCAAGGACTTGTGCTTGCACAATAACTTTCCTCACTCTCCTCCTACTGCAAGCACCCCACATCCTCTGGAAAGCTGCTCCAAAGGATTTGGAAAACCTCCAGAACATATGTAGAAGGTACACCGGGTGGAGGAGAATGAGGAAATTTTCATTGTGCAAGCAGAAATACTTGCACTTAGGGGGTGGGTGAAAATTCCCCCCAAGGACTGTGGGAAATTTACCTGAGTACAGCAGACTCCATCCTCTTCTTCCTTGCATAGCTTGCTGTGGTTTTGTGTATGGCAGTGGCAGCAGCAGAAGAGCATTTTTTTTAAAAAAAATAACAACTATTGATTTTTTTCAAAAATGAAGGGGTTGAAGGAAGCCATTGTGACAGGGTAACCCACCCCCAATCTTTGAGTAAATTTTCCCCATATGCCTCTGAAGTCTCCCTTCATCCACTTTCAGCCAACCTCACTGCCGCCCTGGCCAATCCTGCATTGCAGAGGGTAGGACTAGATTACTCTTGGTTTTCCTTCCAACTCTACAGTTCTAGGATTTTAGCGTCCAGATTCTTACTAGGAGACTTTCGGTTCAGCGTTACCTTAAATATGTTAAACGACCGACCCTATTCCCCCCCCAACACAAAACGCAGCAAGACGGTTCCAGAATCACACAATGTGTAGCTTTTTAATTTTTATTGCCACGAATAAACTGTATCCAGGGAACGAGCTAATGAAAACGTGAAGGCAGGAGATACGTCCTCCCTCTCCCTCCTTGTTTGCTTCCAAATAGTCCACTCCCACATACGTAGGTCACTTGGAATTAATTTGTCTACATCCTGGATGGCACGTGGTCAGAGGGAGGGATGGGTGAACTGGAAGGGGGGGGGGGATAAAAGCCTGGGATCTTCTCCGAAGGAATGTGACAGGGCATGGGAATCACAGCATCACGGTGACCACTTGAGCGTATTTTGGCTTGTCTTAAAACAAAACCTCAAAGAAAAAAGAAAAGCACCACTGGACCTCCCCGATGCAAATCAGTCCCACTTATCAGACTACCTATCGGCGATTGAATGCTTGAGAAACAGTGTGTGGGTTTTAAAACAGTGCCCCAGGCTTTGAAGGCCCTCTCTTAAGAGCGGCTTGTCAGTTGACTTCCAGTAGTCTACAGTGACCTCGGCAACAACCCAGTGTCCTGTTACAGCTCATTTCAATAATTAAACAGCTCAGAGATGGCAGAGTTTTCTGACTGTTGAGAGCAAAACCAGTGCTCTAGGTTCCTTCCACCCACACTGGGAAATCAGAACTGTTTGCTTTTCATTATATTAGCTGGTGACTATTAGCGCTATTTCACAACCAGCTAAAGAAATGTTTGCAAACAGGGGGTGGGTGGGGGCGAAGAGGCACTGGCAACCCGTAAAAGCAGTTCATTTCTTTCTTATGGTCTTTCAAAGAGCAGGACCAGGTGCCAGCAAAGTCATATGTCTGAAATTTCGAGTCCTATAAAGGCAGCCTCAAAAGGCAGAGTTGCTCTTCCAAGGAAATGAATAGCTCTCCCATCTGGAGAATAATTAGAATCATCAGGTTGGAAAGGTCCAGAAGGCCATTGGGTGCACGGTGGCCGTTGAGTAAGGCAGGTCTGGGTTCGCATCACCCAACCGATGCAATCCACAGCAAAGAGCCAGGAGAGGAAAATACACTGCTTAAGGGTGTTTGCAGAACAGATGACTCAGACAAGTGAGGCATGCCACACACTCGCAGGGAAGACTTAAGAAAACCACAGCACTCAGGGGTAATAACCGTAATGTGGTTAGGAAATGGCTATTAGGCATTAAGGAAATTTTTGGTTAATCTTCTCAAAGGCCTTTTTATTGACTACAACTCTACTCCACCCCTCATTCTGTTTTAAATTTCTGATGCCCCAAAGGAAGGAAAAATAAAATCTGAAAGCTCTAATTTTTTTTTTGGGGGGGGGAGGGAGAGGGAAAGGAGATACATTCCCTTTCTGACCCATTATCCCAAACTTCTTGTTGGCATCTGTCTGTCTCAAGAAACAATGGAGGAGTGCGCCTTTGGGGGTGAAGTCAAACTGTTGGAAGGTTGCAGCATCTGCTGTTTCTGTAGAGACCAATATGGGAGATAGATGTTTAGCTGGGGCAGATGAAGGCATCTGGTTGTGCTGCTGCAGATGCACCATGGTATTTCTTCTCTATGAGCTCCTCCCAGTGTGGTCATTCCTCCTCTGATCACTGCTATGAATACACGACCTGACTGCCTGTCTCCAGTCATCTGTCTGCAATGGATTCTCACACGGTGGGTTGATGTTTGCATCATGTCATGTTTGCAGACATCTTTGTAACACAGAGTATATGGTCACCAATGCTGATGCATGGGGTGCTGGTGATGTCTTGACCCAGGATGCTGTTTTTTGTCAGGCTGATGGTAAGGCCGAACGCCCTGCAGGCTTGGACAAAATGGTTGATGAGTCTCTGTAGAGCTACTTTGGAGTGTCAAGGTTGCGTCATCTGATAGCAACATCTCTTGGATAAGGACCCACCACACTTTAGTCTTGTTCTGGTCTGTTCATCCACAATGAGGCATCAAAACAGTATAGATAATAGTTGTGACAATACGTTTATGATAACTGAAATTTGTCGGACTATCAATTTTGGTCACGGAGATATTTGAAGCAATGCAAAACTCCCAAACATGTTTGCCAACTAGCTGTTTCACAAACCCTTCACTCTGAAAAGCTGTTATCTATCTCTAACCTGGAATGGTAGAAGAGGAAGGAGATGCATTTGGGAGGGACAATCTGTGGGCTAAACTATGTGATGAACTGGAATTCAGCCAGGCACAAAAAATAAGCCTAGAATATGTTTTTTCTTCTTCTATTGGTAAAAATTACAGCTTCACTTGAGGGGGATTTATAAATCAAGGAAATGGCATGAGTTGAACCCCACTCCCTCATGCCACAATCTTAATCTGAAGTGGACTGCTCCCATGGATGCTACTGGAAAATGTTTTAAAGAGACAGAGATTCATTTATGAATCTCCATCATATGTGTACTTTGCCACTGAACTGACCAAAGAAAGAAGAGGTGGCAGGAGAAAAAGTTCAAGTAATTGCCTGGAAGTTTCTGGAAGAGATGGGGAGATGAAAGAGTTGATCATGTCAGGGATGGAGAACCTTGGACCCTTCAGATGTTTCTGGACTACAAGTCCCACATTCCCTGGCCATGAAGGCTGGGATGAATGTCAGTGGAAGTTCTGAAACATCTGGTGGTCCACTGGTTTCCTATTCCTGGTGGTGGTGAAGTGCCTGTGGTCTGGCAATGACTGAACAGGAGCAGAAGACAAAAGACAGTTTGAACAGAAAACAACAACAAAGCAAAGCAAAAAACGAGTAAGAGAACTCTGTGCGTGGAGAAAAGGGTTTGCATGAAAAAGAACAGAACTTTCTGTTCATCAAAACCAGTGGACACATCCAGCTGTTCTGAGAGAACAAATTAAGAGAGGGCAGAAGGTGAAATGTGGTGGCAGGAGAATAATTTGGAATTAATCAGCCTAACTGTGGTTGCTTAAGAATTTATGGAAAAAATAGGTGACATCAGAATGCTACAAATAGATTAAATGCTGCTGTGTTACAAGGTAAATGTGAAATCTGAAACCATTTGTAGCCCTGGTTGCAAAATCCTAACAGATCTGTCTGTCTCTATCTATCTCTCTATCTATCTATCACCTATCTATTTGCAGGTAGGTTGAGGAAGGCTAGAGGTTTTCTCCCATTTCCCTTCTTCTCCTCTTAGGTCCCTTGCTTTAGTTTAATGTTAGCTCCCCTTGTAACCATAGATCTGATTTCATGAGGAGACACGTGGTTGGATGCTGAACAAGCAACAGGCTTGAGTGGGAGAGAGGAAGAAGAGGCAGCTGAGGAGGAGGTGGGGCTGAGACTGTAGTACATTCACAGGAGTCTGCTTGACCTACTGTAGCAGATATTATCACTCCTGCTCTGGAAAAAAAAGTCTGAGAGCCATGCAGCCCTGCATTCCTAATCCATAACATGGGTTAGGGGACTTGGGTGGAGCAGTGGTTTAAACCACTGAGCCTCTTGGGCTTGCCGATTGGAACGTCAGCGGTTCGAATCCCCACAACGGGGTGAACTCCTGTTGCTCTGTCCAAGCTTCTGCCAACCTAGAAGTTTGAAAGCATGCCAGTGCAAGTAGATAATTAGGTACCACTGTGGCAGGAAGGTAAACAGTGTTTCCGTGCACTCTGGCACTCGTCATGGTGTTCCATTGTGCCAGAAACGGTTTAGTCATGCTGGCCACATGACCTGGAAAGCTGTCTGTGGACAAACACCGACTCCCTTAGTCTGAAAAGCAAGATGATTGCCACACCCCATAGTCACCTTTGACTGGACTTAACCACCCAGGGGTACTTTATATACCTACCTTTAATGCATAACACCAATGGACCTTAGCCATGATACAGCCATGTTGGATGAGGGCAGCATGAAAATGAAAAAGAATGCTAGGACTGAAAACTTTCTATTAGATACTTTGCCCTGCTTGAATACAATTTGGCTTCCATAGAACAAATCAGTCTCTCATTCAAAAGGGAAAATTCACAGGAAAAAATAATCCTCAAAAACTATGAAGCAAAATCAATGTTATCCTGTAATATATAAACTTGCCATTCATCTGAGCCAAAAATCTCATCTCAGTTCAGCCACTATGAATCCAGCCAAAAAAATGAAAGTCCTTTTAGAGCTATACTTCTGCCATCAAGGTGGAGAATGAACAAACTTCCCCTATATTGCAGCCCAGAAATCCTTCTCAGCATGTCCATTTTTTGTGTGGGAGAGAAGAGAAGCAAAGTCAAGATGAAATATTGGGAGTCACTCATCCTTTCCAGGTGTACATGTGCCAAGTAGTGCAATAATGATAGACTTCCAGCATTACAAAATAATGAAGAAATGTTTCAGTTTGGGAACTATGTCCCGTTTCTGTGGCATTCCTTATAGCAGTAATAAAACTTGTCACTCTTTTGGCCTCTTTGAACACAATGGGCAGCAATACCAAGGAGATGTGGAAAGCAGCTGAGGAAGCAGTTTACACCAGAAGCCTTAAATCCTGCTGTTGAGGAAAGTCTACTCTGCATGTAGAGAATTTGGGAGTGCTTTCTTCACATGGCTTATATGGTTGCGATTCTCCTGAAAGCCTCTCATTTAGAAAATGCAAGAAGGGTATGTCTTAAAACGAGAACTCTTTACTTGCTTTAGTTTCCAGTGTCATAAACTACAAGCAAATTCATTATTGGTGAATTATTGTTCCAAGCACTTGGAATCAGCCACACTGGGCTTTGCAATCAACTGATCTTTCTGAAATCCTCAACAATCCCAGTTTGCATGTCAACACAGACCTGAGGAAAGCTAAAAACATGAGTTTCTGATTCTGCTTCCCCAGCCTCTACAGGACATATTTCAGATCATCCGAGGCTCAGGACAGCAAAAATCCACAACTGCCTCTTGGTCAGAGGAAGTGAAGCACACTGTTCAAGCACACTGCTGCTTTCCCCATTTCGGGGCACAGTACTGATTGATTTCTGGTGCCAATAATGGTTTCTTGGAACTTATAGGAATCTGTATACCAACCCAAGGGTGCTGGAATGCCACCAGTCCATCAATAGGTTAAAGTTTGCCAAGACTGATGCCTCACATTATAGCTGTTTAAAACCTGAGGCAAGGAACCCTTCCGAGACTGTTTTATTAGAACTTTCTTCAGATGCCAAAAGTGAAAGAGGTGATGTGAAAAGCAGCTCAAACTCTAAACTGGTTTGCCATTTTGGCAATGTGCACGTTTGTGAGTAAGCACTGTCAGAGGGCCAATTCTGAAAAAAATAAAAAGTTTTTTTCTACCCTCCACAGGAGTGCTTCATTCCCACGGAGTAACACACATGGCTGTAAATCCACATGTATCTTTCAGGAATCTTCCATAAGCAGGAAACAGCAGGAGCCCAGTTTCCCGCTTTCCAAACCTTCTTTAAGAATCCATCTGGACTCTCAGGCTTCGCTAGCCCTGGCATTTCCTGCAAGCTTCTCCCCATAGGAATCATTCCAACAGAAATCCTGGGGAGAAACACATTATGTTGGGGGCAGTTTCAAGAACTTAACCAAGTGGCTGCCCTACACTTATTTCCCAAGAATGACCAGTTTTCCAACACATTGAATTGGCTGTGATGAGGTCAACCGCATTTCTGCTTACAGTATCCAACTTTCAATATACGTGTGCCTGTTATTAGCTGTAGATCAATAGCTGGTGAGACATTTCTATGCTAGCTCTTAGTGTGGAACAAATCTCAGGAATACAGACTCCCGTAGTGGGCCTTTAGTCATGCCAAGAACTGGGGCCAGATGAAGAATATTCATGTGTGGAGACCCAGGGGTAGTGGAGGCATAATTTCCCCCAGGTGCTTCTTATTATGATCATCATCATCATCATCATTTAGAGATACTTTTTAAAAGAATGAGTTCTGTCTGTAAAAAGCACTTGAGGTTATTTCTGCCTGTTCAACTGTACTTTTGCAAAAATTGCACATGACAGATAATATTATGTGGGCTCTGCATATGATGAAACCAAGCATTTACCCTTCTCTTTATGATGAAAGGAAAAGCTAAATAACTGGGAGCTTTTGTCCTCCCTCACACTTTGTTGTGAGTCCAAAAAAAAGGAAAAGATACCTGGGCAAGGATTTACTAAGGATTCCTCCATTAAAGAAGCAGCTTGTTCACACTAATAAAACGATTTTCAGATGTAAAATGGGCAAAACATTTCATATATGGCATTCCATTTGACCAACCACTAAATTCTTCAGAGAAAAATGAGTCCCTATTCTGTCTGCTTGTTTCACTGACAGATTCCTGTTGTCCAAGGTAGCCCCTTTATTGTAAAACCATGTAGCCATTTTCATTCTGGAAGAGTGTTCTTTCATCTTGAAAAGCCTCAGCCTAAAAGGCCTGAACAGTGCTACAAGGTTCCTGTTCCAACCTGCCTGGAGCCCTGATGAGGATTATTCATTTTAGGAACATTATGCAACAGATTCCACGGCCATGGAATTAATCTAGGTTTGCAAATAGCCACTTGCCTATGACGGGCTTCCAGGCAATTAAATAGGAAAGCTCTTCAAGAGCCACAAAAAACTGAAGATCAGTGTGTGTGGACAAGCAGGAATTTTTTTTTTTTAATATGGGCTAGTAACTGTGAGTTGTTATTTGCAAGGCTGCATTAGACATTCAGGACCAATCTGCTTTTGTTCCATTCAACTTCCTTCTTATTATAACGTAAAGAAGAAAAGCTGGCTGTGAGCTGCATTTGAAGGATTTTGCTATTCAGTACCTTACGCCTGGAGTTAATTACTGTCCCATACCACCCAGTGTTTATTCTCCTCTCACCTTCAGTCTCTTCATGGCCTAAAGGGAATAGCAGAAACTTGCCTGATTAAGGTTTGTTTTGATACTTGTAAGTTAATATTCAGATGCTAAGCCATGAAAGGGGAAGAGGGACATCCCAAGAGGATTTTCTTATTACAGCTGTCAGTTGAGAAACCTATTGAGTAGGGGGGGTGTATGTGTGTGCATGCACGAACACACGTGTGTCCTAACAACTACCTTTCCACAATTGAATGTTTGCTGGTGGTACTTGGGAAGATCAGTGAGGAGTACAGTTGCCAGACTGTGATATTCTCTAACGCCATACACATAGACAGACATGTGTCTTTGTGCTTGTTTTGGTGTGTGTGTGTGTGTGTGTGTGTGTGTGTGTGTGTGCAGGTCTGACTTTGCCTTTTCCAGAGCACATGGACAGATCCTTCCAGAAGTTATGCTCAACGTGTGTATGGAGTGGAATCAAGAGCAGGGGCCATGATCCTACTACAGCTCTGCACATCTTAACTGGAAAATGTGTAGAGTCATTATGTTAAAAACATGGACTAAACAATATCTGAAACGTAGTACACTAACTTGCGTGGTTTGCTATTTCATGCTTCCCCCAATGTTTTGTTTTATTTTTGGTATGCCAGTACATAACACGAAAATACAGAGGGATTAAATAACTACACATTTCAACAATTACATTCCTTTTGTATTAGAAACGAAGCTGCAAGCTACACCCTAGCTGGTAAAATGGAAGGTGGGTGGCAGACTGTATTGTCAGATTTGCTATGTAACACACAGGACTCCTTCCCTGTCTTCCTGCTTTTTCTCCAATGCCATTGCCATACTTATTCAGTCAAAAAGGTGCATGTGAAAACCATTATGCATTGACCCTGGTTGTATAATTGAAACCCCATGTAAAATTGAGAAATTGGCTGTGAATGTGGGGCATTGCACATCAGATTTTACACACATACTACCCACTCAAATAGCATGCAAATCTGGGGATGCCCAGCTACTTCAGAGGATAGTTACAGAGGGTGCAGAGGAAAGAAAGGTGCAGTCTCTCTCTCAACCCCACAATCCCATGCTTAGGACAGCAATCCGCACAAGTATATTATCCTATCTGGTCCATTGTAGTAAAGAAAACTATACTATTGGGGCTCTGAAATAGTGGCTTGGAGTCGGAGAAAGATTCTTAAGTAGTGCCTTACATGAAGTTTGAACTGCAACTCCCATCAGCCCTATCTGGCATAGCCAATGGTCAGGGGATGATAGGAGTTGTAGTTTAAAGCATGTGGAAGGTATCAAGTTGGGGAAGTCAACCCTAGCATATGGCATTCAGAAGTATGCTGTCTCTGCTTTTGGAGATTACATTCAGCTGTTCTGGCTAACAGCAGCAAATAGATCTGACTTCCTCAACCTAGTGTCCTCCACATGTTGGACCACTGCTCTTACCAGTCCTGGTCAGCATGGCCAACTGTCAAAGGTGATAAGACTTGTAGTTCAAAACATCAGCAGGACACCAAAACTTCAGGCTGAGGGAGGCTGTAACAGACCTATGCTGTCCGAATTTGTTTAATCTCCTTTAATCTGAGCTAGGTTTCTGGGGGCATCTGGGCAAGTTACTTTCATTGCCCACTCAAGCCTACCTTCACTCAAAAGAAAGAGCACCCAACAGCTGATTTGCACTGCAGGAATGCTTTCACTTCATAATTTGATTCTGAAGTTTTGATTTCACAGCTTCAGTCCTTTCTTGGCAGTGGTGACAGTGGAACAAATGTTTTGCAGTAGTAGCTGTATCCTTGTTTGGAATGCTTTCAGAAGAGATCCTGTGGGAAGTCCGAGGGGGGGGGGATGGGAAGACATTAGTTTATATTTAGTACTGGAGCTGTGCAGAAGTGGACTCTCAAAAGTCCCCATCCTATTTGCAGGCAAAGAATCGGCAGGGCACCATTTCACCAAATTCTCCAGCCCTACCTGGAAAAACTGGGGGTTGAACCTGGGACCTTCTGCATGCAAGCAGATGCTCTACCATAGAGCTATAACCTGTTTCAAAATGCTAAAGTCCTAGTTCCATACGCTAAAGTCTGCAATAGGAGGACAGAATGTGACAGAATGGCTGAGCATGGACGCTGGAAGGGAAAGGACTTCTAGTGCAAAGTTCACCTTTGCTCCACAGTACTGTCACACAGGCCAGAATTCACATTAACACAACTTTCCTGTACTAGGTTGAGGCACTTGATTTTGGGCAGGAAGAAGGATAAAAATTCCCTGTGTTAGTCTGTTCCCTTCATAGACGCCAACTCTATAGGGCTGGGGGGTCTTCAGCCCCCTCCATGTCTGTTAGGCCAGGGCTGAGGGGCCCCCTTCCAACTATCAGCTTCCTCCTGATGTGACAGTCACACATGCTGAGGGGGCAGAGGAGGCCGAGCACGGGCCTCTTGAGTTGGAGGCAACCATATACCTGAACCCCCAAAGCCTGTAGTGGCGGCAAAAGGAAAGCTTCCCTTCCTGTCAATGCTGCTGTGGCATCTCTGCCTCTGCCACACCTCCCAGTCCAGCCTCCGGGGCAGGGTGAGTGGGGACTACAAGTCCCATCATGCCTCGCCCCAGTCTGCCCCTTCTACTGAGCTCACTTCCTCCACAGGGCCAGTCACGCTCAGCCTCCTCCCGCTTTCGGCATCCTCCCAATGCAACAGCCTTGCAACAGTGTTATAGGTGCATGCCGGGGTTCCTCAATGTTGGGCACAACTCGGCACCTCTGGTTCCTTTACAGCTTTATCCTCCATACCCAGTCATACTTTTCATGGCTTCCCATTCTTCCTGCTAGAAGAAGTGTTTGTGTTTGGGCGATATCCATTGTTTCAGGCTGGTTTGCAGGAAAACCAGGAACCAAAATGGGCAACTCGTGTGTGCAGGAAGAGACGTTTGCTTTCCTGTTTACAGATATGGTGCATCAATCTAGTCTGTGCTGTTCATGGTTATGCCAGCCATGGGAATCCTGAACTAGGCTTGGCCTGTTACTTAATGTGAGCATGATTTACGGGCTTACAAGGTCCAAATTAAGATACCTTAGCCTAGCATCAATGCCAGCACAAAGGGCAATGTGGAAGTTCCCTGAAACTAGTTTATGGCAGGAAAAGTGTGTGTGTGTGTGTGTGTGTGTGTGTGAAATCCTCCTCAAAGTTACTTGTGGTTGTTTTCACTCCATGCAAATGGGAGCACACAACATGAATTATTCCAAAAACAGAAAAGAACAGCATTAAAAGAATGGAGCCATCAGGGAAAAGTCAAATCCAGGACACAACTAAGAGCAGCCACAGAAGGCAGGGAGTAACATCAACAGCAACATATTAACAGGGAAATTGGGTTATTTCAAAGGGAATAGGAAATGAAAAACTGACCTAAAATATTTCTCAACTACAAGAAATTATTTTGGAATTGGACTTCTAGTCAGGATTTTGTAGAAATTGATCAAGATTTTTCATAGTCAATTTCTTCACATGTGTGAGTCTTTGGCACTGTTAATGCTAAGGTTGAAGACACCCCTCTATTAATCTACATTAACTCATTATTGGCTTTTGTGCAGATGCTGCTGCTGGTTAGGCTGGTGGCTGAAGTAACTTATTTCGCTCCCCCATTTCTGCAATGGGAAGCTAATGGCACTGTACTGTTTTAATGACTCTGTTGCTTCCACCCATGGTGCTTCACAGTTGATGGAAGAATCCATCAGAGGCGGTGATTGTATTACTCTAGATTGCTTAGGCCTGCTTGTAGCAGTTGTGTTGGTTGCAGAAGTGGCCACTGGAGAGGACAGTGGTTGGCCTCTCTCGCAGTAAAAAGGAGACCAATTGGGTTGATCTCCTTTCTGGTTTGGAGCTTGCCTCTTGGTGGGAATGTCTTGCCCACATGAGGTTTGATTACATTCTCCATCAAAGGACTGAAAGGAAGCCATGCTGATCTATTGAGGTCCACCAACCTCAGTTATGTATACAAAAGCAGGATCTTATAAGACACAAGATTTACCCACCCTGGAAGAATGGCAGATGAAGGTGATGGACTATATGGGATTGGCAGAAATGACTGGCAGAATCCAAGACCAGGGAGAAGAGTCGGTGGAAGAGGATTGGAAGAAATTTAAAGACTATCTACAGAAATACTGTAAAATTAATGAATGTTAGAATGATGTTGGATAGAAATTAAGTGGTTTCCAGCTGTAATGCTTTAATAATATGGAAAAAGGGTATAAATAGGTAAAAACATAATTAAAATGATGTTGGATTGGAAATAAGTGGTATTAGCAACAAAGTTAATAAGAATATGCAAAAATGAATTGATAATGGATGAAAATACTGAGTTATAAAATGTTAAGTTATAGAGATAAGATAAATGAAAGAGGGTAAGGATTTGCTGATTTGATTATTTAAATGGGAATACAAGAAGGGGAGGTGTGAGGAAGTCAAAGAAACAAGCAAATGAGTTTTAAGTTATGAAAAAGAATTGTTTTTAATTTTTCTTATTTTTTCTGTGTGTTTATTCTTATCTTTTTGTTTCTTTTATTATGTGTTTTTGTATATTTGTTGTTGTAAAATCTTAATAAATATTTCTTAAAAAAACAAAAACAAAAGCAGGATCTTATAGTTTCACCTGCTTAGTTTGCATATTGGGAAGAAACAAGCTGTGCCACAAGGGGGGAAAAATCTGTTGGAAAGGTTGCTACTGCTCACCGGAAGGCAAGGAGGGGGGCAGCAGCGAGGTCAATGCTGTGTAAATACAGTGGCAGGAGTGCCAGACTGGCACCACCAGTGTGTTTGCACCACATTGATTTCACTGCTGCCTCACTCCTTCTCTCCAGGGGACATGACTGACATGACTGACCAAAGTGGTGCCTCATTACATAGCCTGCTATTGGATTGCAGGGAGTAGCTCCCTTGCTATGAGAAGCCAACAAATGCAGAATATTCTGCTGGGGGTAATTCAGCAATCATAAATTTGCTGTGCCATATTTGAAAAGGAAAAATAGCAATAATTTATAAATGCAGGGCAGCATTCAACTAAGTTTTATTCAAGGGTAAACCTACTGTCATGTGACAAAGGTCTTTGAGAGCAGAAGCAGTAAAGTGTTGGAAAATGCTGAAAAGTACAGATTCATTCTTCTAGCTGACTCACTCTGACTCATTCCTTATACAGACATTGTTTCAATTACAGGAAGTCACATGGAGCCAGGAAGGATAAATACATGGGCTCAGTGTGCTCTTCTTTTTACTTTGCTCTCTTCCATTATTGTTTGTACAGTATTTGTAAAGAAGTCTGTTTGCCTCAGTGAAGTTTTTCTTTTTTACTGTGAATTTTGACTCTGCGTTTGACTTCGCTGCACTACAGATTAATCCTTAACAGGCAAACGCAGCACATCATGTTGGTGGGGTGGGGGGAGCAATATCACTGCATGTAGGATCTTGTATGAAGATTCTTTAGTCTAGGCCCTAGACAAATAGAAGATGTGGATTTTGGATAGGTTCTGTGACCAAAGGGCCTATAAGTGCATAGAGGTTGCAGCAGTCCCCAATCCTCCATCCATGCCTTTCTTCATATCAGAAGAAATAAGCGAACAGGGCTTATGTTTATATATAATGATGTACAGAAGGCAAAGGGGCTAAATTGCTCTGTTATCCTAAAAGTTCATTGCTCCCAAACAGCTTTTAGTCTAGTCTGTAGATAGCTTCTTAGCAAAACCTTCTGTGAAGTTTTTGAAAAATGAAAACCAATGGGCATTTTTACATTTTAAAAAAGTTTGGATAAATGTTTGAAAGTGTTTGTATTTTCATTGCAGAATTACTTCCATAGTAGGTATGAGCACAAAAGCACCATATAAAAGCACACAAACTGTTGAATATAGAAACTATATAACAGAGAAACCCAGACATATGTACCAGACACTACAGCTACAATTAAGGACATTACCCATTCCTCCCTCTAGATCATTGAATTAATCCTCCCCTTTAATTGGCTTGGATATAGGAGGAAATAGATTATGGAATATGAGATCTGTTTCCCAAAGATGAGCCCCAAAATGTGTTTCCAGTAAAACAGATTTACAATTCTACTGTCCATCTCAAAAAGTACCACAGAACAGTGTTATCCAGTGGCCAGATGTTAACTTAAAGTGCACATTGTTTGGGGAAAAAAGCTAATTAACAACTTATTAATTGGATCGAAAGTCTGAAACTGTTGTACTTCTAGCAAATACATAATTTTCTTCAAGTATTATTAAAGCGTTTTTGTTGTACCTATTAAAGATTCTTGTCTCTAAGTTAATTTCATTATGCTAATAAGCTATCATCGTTACAGAACCTACGCTTTGATCCATGTTAATTGTCGTGATCTTCAAAGACAAAGTCACCACTTACTTTAAATGAATTTTACATCTTTTTAAAGAATCACACGGAAATTAGGGGAAGTAATTAATTTTTTATTATGTGTCTCAATATTTTTAAAGGAGGAAGTCAATGGTATTGGCTAGAATTCATTTTAACATTTAACTAGGGAAAACAGCATGAGGCAAAAAAACGTTCAGATGCAAAAGATTAAAGAAAATTTGAAACTGGGACCTAATTTGTCTTGATAAACTTTGGTGTTTAATATGCTTCTTTTGTTCTCAGTGTGAAACTGCAGGGTTTTGATTTGTATAAACTTTTTGAAGAATTAATTCTTTCTAATTTTATTCCTTTCTTTGCTTTCCTTTACAGTAAGACAGAGAAGTTGACCTTCAAACCATAACACTTTAAAAGATCTACAAAACGTGCAAGGTTAAATCTATTAGTGGCCTGAGGTTAGCTATTATACACTTACAAAAAGTGTGTATTTAGTGGGTTGAAACTTTGGACATATGATAACAAAACGGGGGTGGGGAGAGAATCCTTATGGATTGTAAGTACTGCTGAGATTATCCCTCAGAACACAGAGATCATCATATGTACCAACTGGAAAAAAAATTCTTCATTTCAGGAACTGGAACAAGAATCACAGCTGCAGTGGTAGCATATTGAGTTTGAACTAAGTGCATATAATTTCACACATGCGCACACACAGAAGCCTAGGGGAAGTAAACAAGTGTACATGCTACATTTAATTCCAAATACAGACGAGATCAAACCAAGATCTATGGTGTTTACCCCTGTCAGAAAGTGGGGGTTGATTATAGCACAATTATCCAGAGGTACGTGTTTGCAAACATAGCACATAACATAGATCTGAAAGGTATGGGGTTATGGATTATATATTTAAAGCATAGATATTAATATCAGTGTATAATAGCAAAAAAAAAAGAAGAAGATTTGGGGCCTTTTAAAACATAAAAATCTAGGTAGAAGAGGAGAATTTAAATACTTGCAAGCAGTAATGAAAATCAAAAGCCAGATTACCTACTTCCAATTTAAGCTTCCTAGTAAGCATCAGGTTTAAACTGAACCTATACAAGTAGGATTTCTGCAATCCACTGGACAGGTGGTGAGCTCATTGCAAGGATTTCTCAGTATTAACATTGGACTCATTTGGGCTAACACCAGGCATCAGTGACCCTCATCTGGATTTAACACATGACCTGGCAATCCAGGGCATATTATGAGCTAACCACTATACCATCATTATTTTTTCAAGGCATTGACTCTTTTAATACGTCTTCACGGCAATTTGTGCTTTTCCTAGAAGCAAATGTTATTATATGAATGAGGTCTGTTAAGGTGACTTAGACTCCCAGATGCCAGCCACAAAAGAAAATCCTCTTGGTTTTCAAAACTACAGTGATACCTCGTGTTACATACGCTTCAGGTTACATACACTTCAGGTTACAGACTCTGCTAACCCAGAAATAGTGCTTCAGGTTAAGAACTTTGCTTCAGGATGAGAACAGAAATCGTGCGGTGGTGGTGCGGTGGCAGCAGGAGCCCCATTAGCTAAAGTGGTGCTTCAGGTTAAGAACAGTTTCAGGTTAAGTATGGACCTCTGGAACGAATTAAGTACTTAACCTGAGGTACCACTGTACAAGCAAGTCCTGCAACAAAATGTTTCATTATAGGGCACTCCTACAACTGGTTCTGGCCATTCATGCCCTTCTCTAGGAAACTCCAGTTCCACTCCTAGTTTTCCATATTTTGCCTTCTATCCAAGAGATATTCAGCATTCAGTGCTCATTGGACCAGGGGTAGGCAACCTAAGGCCTGGGGGCCGGATGTTGCCCATTCACCTTCTAAATCCAGCCCGTGGACAGTCTGGGAATCAGCGTGCTTTTACATGAGTAGAATGTATCCTTTTATTTAAAATGCATCTCTGGGTTATTTGTGGGGCATAGGAATTCATTCATTATTATTTTTTCCAAAATATAGTCTGGCCCACCACGTGGTCTGAGGGACGGTGGACTGGCCCACAGCTGAAAAAGGTTGCTGGCCCCTGCATTGGACCCTCTTTTCCCCTAACAATATTAGTACTTCCGCAACTTGGATTTCCCATGAGCATGCTGGCATCTGCTCTTGTTTCTCGATGCCTGCCCCCTGCCTATAATCCTTCCAGCTTCCGGGTCATGTGGCCAGCATGACTAAGCCGCTTCTGGTGAACCAGAGCAGCGCACGGAAATGCCGTTTACCTTCCCGCTGGAGCGGTCCCTATTTATCTACTTGCACTTTGACGTGCTTTCGAACTGCTAGGTTGGCAGGAGCAGGGACCGAGCAACGGGAGCTCACCCCGTTGCGGGGATTCGAACCGCCGACCTTCTGATCAGCAAGCCCTAGGCTCTGTGGTTTAACCCACAGCGCCACCCACGTCCCTCACGTAAAATGATACCTGTGGGGATTATTTTGCCAATAGGGAAGGATTGTGTAGATCCTGAATGCCCAGCATTATACATGTTCATCAGAACTCATGAACTGTGGCCAAGAGATACAACACACTGGGGCACCTGCACATCACATTTGTGGCTTTCTCTCTTAGGAGCCCAGAGAACTTTCCTTACGTTTGACAAGGAGTTTAGGAGATTCAGCATGGAAACAGTTAAACCAGAAGATTATGGACTCTCATGCCCAATCTCCAACTGGTGATTATTTTTTTTTCAAAAAGTTTTTGTGGTAAGAAAATGTTCAAATACAAAATAGAACAACTCAACAATGATGAGACATACCATGTCATGGAAGATCGCTCCAGAGAAGAGAACATCTAAGGTTCTCTTCTTGGGTGTGTTAAATGGCTGGGGATATTTTGATGACTTCAGATTCATGGTAGAAGTTTAAATCAGTTGCTGGAACTTCAGGGGAAAGCTGCTCTTGAATCTATTGGGGTTGTTGCATGTGCTGCAGAGGCACACACTGCCAATAGGACCTGAGAGCTCAAAGGTAGCAATGTTGTACCATGTGCAAATAATTACATTTTGAAATCACCACGCAAAACAAATATGTCTTTTCCCCCCTTGCATATATCTGATCAGCTATATTTGTCAGCATGTCCGTATGTTGGTGTAGATGGTATGAGCATGCATATATAAAAACTAAAATATCTTTTCTCTCCCTGCTCTCCTTTGCTGTCCCACCCAGTAGGAGATTATGAAATGCTGGGGTTAACTGTCAGATGCTTTACTCTTCTAAAAACCTTTGCTTTTTAAACTAAATGCTTTCTTATCTTTTTAATTTAACATAGTCCCACATTTCTTCTTTGAAGTAATTTTGGGCTATCTGATAACATATAATGGAAAACATGTTTATGTCTTCAACCGGTTCGTGTTGCATATTTCAAATGCTTAGAACAACAATTTTCAGAAGCTTTCATTAAGGTTAATTTTTTTTAAAAAACTACATTAAATATGAACAGATTTTCTCACAAACAAAATGCAATGTGTATTTAACAGACTTATATTTGATAAACTACCTCATATAAATGCAAATTTTTGACTTTGTGCCAGAACCAGGTGGTACGGAAAATATTTCTATTAAACAAATAATGCTGGGTGAGCAAACTCAAAAGTTATGGTTTACTACACTAAGGAAAGAAAGAAAGAAAGAAAGAAAGAAAGAAAGAAAGAAAGAAAGATGCTTTTACTCAGGTTACATAGATTTTGTCTCCAGGTATCCCCATGCTTCAAAAATAAATAAAGTGAAGTGAAAGAAGCACAAAATGAGATATGGACCTCTGACGTGAAGTGTGTGTATATGCAAATGCCCACATGTGTGTGTGTGTGTGTGTGTGTGCGCGCACACACACACACATGCACACACACACAATCTAGACTCTTGAGCAAAACTGAAACTATTTCTGGTATCCTACATAGTTACTGATCTGCTCTACGGGGCCCTAATTCTTCCTAGGAGATAAGCAAACAAAACTTTCATATGGGAACAAGTGAATTTCAGATCCACTCAATTTTACCCCAAAGGCCAACCTGGAGATTTTTCTTTACAATGTATTCTAAAGATGTCTAGGCTTATAAAGCAAGTATTTAAACTCCCCCCCCTTTTTTTAAGAGACTGAAAACTACAGTACTTGGGTATCTAGCATATCTCACTGGCGGAGAAGTTATGTCCTTTTAAAAAATCTTCTACCTCTTGTTGATTTGTGAGAGTTGGAAAATTTGCACATGATGGGATAATATGCTTGGAAAATCCAGATAAAGCAATGGAAATAAAAGGTGACCACTGTCCCACACAAGGCGACCCACCAAAAGGCAGGCCTCTATGATAAACTGTTTACATATTGGAGCTAATGAAGTTCAGAGTGTAGCTTAAATGAAATGGTTTCAATATTAAACTGGCAAAGGCCACCACACACAAAACAAGCAGGAACACCTTAATCCATTATTGTTTCAGAGGATGCTGTTTTCGTACATCCGCACTCTCGGTGTCTGCCAAGTTACAAATGTCACATGAAACGATCCATAAAACCTAGCTAAACTGGCCTAGATTTTGGATTTAATGAAAGCAGACAGTATGGAAAAAAATTAGCTCTTGGAGGTGAAAGAAACCTAACCTGATGATAAAATATAAATAAGCTCTGAATTAATACAATTACATTAAAATGGCTGTTACTGGCTACACACACACACACACACACACACACACACCAGCACTCCTAAAGAGACATCCCTTCTTTCCCAAGTATAGAATTTTATTATGAAAGACTGTTTTGTGTAGGAACAAAAATGACTGGAACCAGCTTCAGCTTATAGCACAATTCAGTGATTCTCCCCTCACAAGATTACCATCACATGTGGAAAAGAGAGTGGGCCATGCTCACTGGCCCCACTCCACCATCACGTGCCCTCAAGGCCCCCAGGCATTATGGGAAAGTCTGAAGTGTGCCCCTGTCTCTGGCACTGCTGTGCAATCAGGTTGGGCACTGACTGAGAGCTCAAAAGAGTCCCGCGCTGGCCCAAGGCAGCTGTATCACTCCAGCACCCCCCTTGCTGGACTTCCAGGCAGCCATGTGGGTGGGACATTTGCTTTGGGTAAATTAAAGTGGCAGGTGACTAACATGGATGGGAGTGGAGCTTGGATCCTGTTCAGAAGTGACACTGCCATCTACCCACCACTAAAACAGTCACCCAGGGGTGCACTTGTTGTTTAGTCGTTTAGTCGTGTCCAACTCTTCGTGACCCCATGGACCAGAGCACGCCAGGCACTTCTGTCTTCCACTGCCTCCCGCAATTTGGTCAAATTCATGTTGGTAGCTTCAAGAACACTGTCCAACCATCTTGTCTACTGTTGTCCCCTTCTCCTTGTGCCCTCCATCTTTCCCAGCATCAGGGTCTTTTCCAGGGAGTCTTCTCTTCTCATGAGGTGGCCAAAGTATTGCAGCCTCAGCTTCACGATCTGTCCTTCCAGTGAGCACTCAGGGCTGATTTCCTTAAGAATGGATACGTTTGATCTTCTTGCAGTCCATGGGACTCTCAAGAGTCTCCTCCAGCACCATAATTCAAAAGCATCAATTCTTTGGCGATCAGCCTTCTTTATGGTCCAGCTCTCACTTTCATACATCACTGCTGGGAAAACCACGGCTTTAACTATACGGACCTTCGTTGGTAAGGTGATGTCTCTGCTTTTTTGCACTTAGGAGGGCACTAAGTGGTGGTGTTGTTATTGCTGCCATGGAAGTATCAGCAGAACAAAAAATAGATGGCACCAAAAATATGATGTCTGTTGGGATGGTGTGGGCCCATTGATGGCACTGTGTCAAAGGCCCCCTGAAACCTGGTGCTGGCAGTGCCTGTTGTTATGTGAGTTGTATTGCCTGTGAAGCACTAAAGAGCTGTGGGATGTTTCGTTGTTGCTAAACAGAGCAGTAAAAAATTAAAAGAGAGGGTAACACACACACACCCATCCACCCACTCACAGCCCTCTCTTTGCTTTAGTTTTTTAAAAAGAACCTCAGACCTCTTCAGAACTTGGCAGGCAGCATTCTCAACAGCCAGCTTGCAATGTAAGGTCTTTCAGGTACCTATAAAAGCCTATTGGAATACCTGTGAAGGACTATCAGAGGACACAAACAAATTAATAATAATAATAATAATAATAATAATAATAATAATAATAATAGGAGGGCTGGTGTGAAGCTACAGAGTTTGAAAAAACAACCCTCAAAAGCAGAAGCAACAATATGTATTACTCAGCTGCCTCCTAATTATTATAAGGGGAAAAAGAGACAAACCCCTGTTTCCCTCCCCCATAAGGAAAATAAATCATGTTTACTTCGCTCAACCAAAAGCTCCTGGACCTGTTTGTCTGCAATTTGTCAGAAATAATCAACTCTGGAGGGGCTCCTATACCTGTAATTTTCATTCACTTTAGCCAAAAGAGAAAAAAGTTATATATGTTTTTAGATTTTTCCATTAATAGCCTTGTTTTAAACAGGTTCACTCAGAACCCAAAATGCAAACTGAAGCGGAGAGAGCACAGAGCGACTCAGAAATATATTAGATTTAAAACACACAAACACTGTGCAGACACAAGGCAATGCTGGAGTCCATGCCCACCCCTAGTACTTATTTATACCTTGCACTGCACATGACCCATCCCCATCAGATGCATTTATCACATTTAATAGGGCCTGGGTGTACATTTTTCCGCATCACATGATGGTCACTCTTGAAATAGTGCAAAAGAGTATTCAGAAATGTAGCACTGGATTTCATCCAGCAAAACGTCTAGCGCTATAAATTTAACAGAGGTTTTCTATCAATCTGTACTAGTGGGGATGATAATCAAACAATAATTTTAAGATTAAAAAATAATAATCTGTTTGCACCTGTTATGCACACATGCTTCCAAGTTGCATCTGGGACAAGTTCTACCCTAACCTCACCCCTGGTCCTCGGGAATGAGATAAGAGCTCTGGACTGAATACCCTAATGACTGGACATACCCTTATTTAATTTCAGCTGTAAACAGCTGGATTGATAAATGTCACAGCTAATGACTTTGGCTTTGTTTGGACAAGAGTTTGCTATTAACAAGAGTTACCTGCTCTCCTTGAAGTAACAGAGAAACTTGTCTAGTTTCAACAATATGTGGTTAGACTACTTGGCGTTCTTTACATCCCAGTGGTTTCCATTTTCCTTTGAAACACCTTTCATTCACATACCTGGCCATCATGTCTTCTCCCCTTTTCAATATGTGCATTTTACTTTCCCACGCCGCACTTAACCATTTTTGTTTCTTGTTTTCCCAAGTCTGAGCTACTTCTTATTGTATCCTGCTGCTTGTTAAAGGTTTCCTAGGGCTGAAGGGTATCAGAAAGTTTTGAAAGTTATTTTAACAAGCTAGCCCTCTGCAATATGTGGTTGGCCTCTACCAAGTATCACAAATTATTTGTGTTAGACAAATCTCTTGTCGCTCTAATAATCACATGGGGGTGGGGGTGGGAGAGAAGACTCCAGCATGTGATGCAATCAGAAGCAAAAAGACAACTTTTAAATGAAATCACTTGCTGTATGCCACTAGATGGCAAATTCTAAAGCTGGCACCACAGATAATTTAAAGGATTAGCCATTTTACAGCTTTGTTTAAAGTGGAGATATACAGATACATATACACATACCTCAAGTTCCTAACACATTTATTTAAATACTCTGCAGGGCTATATATGTATCAGATTTCAGAGATCCTTTATTCAAAACACTTTATTAGAGACACAAACTGTGGCAGTGAGGATCTATGCCACAACATTTCAGCTGAATATGACACGCAGTGTAAATTAATAATGAAGAGTCTTCTTCATTAAAAGAATAAAAGCTCTGCTGAGTTAAAACTTGTTTGCAAATAAGCAGCATAGTGAACAGAAGATTTAAACTAGCTTCAGAGCATACACAGAGTACAGGCTTCACTTCTGAGTCAGGTTCCATATACACACAGTGACTCCACTGTAACTCATGGCTCCACAGAGTCTCCAAACCAGGGGCTGGCAAAGTTTTTGTGACTTGGAGCTGTTCATGGTCCCGCAGATGCTGCGGTGGGCCGGAGTGTGCACGCACGCATGCATGTGCAAATGCTATTTCCGGCACTCCTTCTGGCATGGAGGAGGTGTGCGTGGCTTCCCATTGGCTGCAGGAGAGTCGACCGAGCGAGTGGTGGGGGTCCATGGGCCGGTTAAACGACCCCCATGGGTCACTTGTGGTCCATGGACCTTAGGTTGCCGACCCCTGCTCCAAGCTATCTCCAAACTGACAGGCTCCAAACTGTCTGCCTGCAAGCAGATACATTTATACAGAGAATGAGTCATCTTCAAGATGAGTCACAATGATTCAGCATACAGAGTGATTGTGCAGCTTTACAGCATTTCTCAACATTTCCAGAATGCTTTACTGCTTCCTTTACTGCTTCTGCTCTCAAAGACCTTTGTCACATGACAGAATACTCAATGAATACTTCCCCGTTCTTCCTTAGGTATGGTTCACACATGCATGTACATTCGTTGGTTGATTGATGGGCTGGGCGACATTTTTCAGCCTAAAGTCGACTTTCCATCACAAGCCCTCTTCTTGGGGCTGTATGACAGTAGGGAGTGGTTACCTGAGGCAAAAGAGGATAGGGGAATGAATGTGACGCTTACCTTTGTACAGTTGGCTGTATTCTCCCCACATGAAAGCCAGATATTTCCACACGCCAACCTCAAAGAGGATCAAAGGCGCTGTAGTAAGCCTGTGAAATAGCTGCATGCAGCAAAACTGAAACCGTCTGGAGCACATTTCGTACATAGACCATCAAAGCCCTAAAACTAAAATCCAGATCCTAAAGGGGAATTTAGATCTTAGGGACCTCAGTGGGTAGAATCCTGTGTATAGCTAAGGCCCTTGAAATGGGTGCAGTGTGGACCACTATTGACACAGAAGGATTATTTCCCCCCACTGCAGATTCCAAGGGCCAAGAGAATGAGGCACAGAATCCATTGTGCTCTCATCAAACAGGTTCCAGATGGAACACCTGTCTTCCTGCACATGGAAATACAAAAATGTTCCTGATTCTGTAGCACGTTCAGAACACTTAATCACAGGAGTGGATGTAGCATTTTCACTCAGAAGTAGAAACCCATAGATATCTCAAGCACCACCCCCCCCCACTTAATCATATTGGTGGTTATATGCGTACCCATCCAGTATCCCCCCTTCTTTCATCCCCTTTATTGTTGGATTTAGTGCAAGATGCTGGAGTGTTTTAATTAAATTAGATTTGTATTGTCATCAGGAAGGCCCTTTTGAAGTCACACACAGTTTCTTCTAGCCCCATAATATAATCATGCAGGTTTCCCATATGTGGAGCTTCTGTTCACATCTGTGAGAGATGTTTTATGGGATAGGAGGAAGCCCACAGACGCTCTATGCAACAGATTCATTTTGGAAAACAATGTGGAGGATAGAAACCTACAGAGAAATAACTTCCAGAATTTGAAAACAACTACTGGTACTTTTGAAAACAACAGCAACAAAATCCTGAAGACACAGTAACATTAACTTCACCTGAGTTATAGATCTTTTCTGTCCTTACAACTGATGTGTGCAGGTAGAGGAGATGAGCCTGTTCTGGCAATGCCCACTTCCATTCATTGGCCATGTAAATAAGAAAAAGAAAAATCCGTGCCACTTCCGGCTTTAGCCCGAGCCTAGATAGGATACAGAGAGCCTATCTCAGGCCTAGTAAGTGCCTAAGGAGCATATGAAGCTGCCTTATACTGAGTCAGAATATTGGTCCGTCTAACTCAGTATTATCTACACTGACTCACAGGGGTTCTCCAGAATGTCAGACAGGGGGCCTTCCTGGCTATACCTGGAGATGCCAGGAATTGAACATGGGACCTGATTGTCTACCACAGAGCTATGGCACTTCTGCCAAAATTATAGGACCTGGTTTTCACAGGTATCTCACCAAAATGACCCTTTCATTTGTCATCTACTCCACGAAGTTAACGTAATGTGGAGAAATACTGGAGCTCTGTCTGATGACTTCTTCCCTGCCATCACATCTCCTGCCAGAACCACTCTCATGTAGTCCAGGCATTGAGGTCATATCTATAGATAGGAAGTCTGCTTCATATGCCTAGTCACTCCTTGTGAACTGGATCCCTCAACTATGCCCAGTGCAGTCTTAAAAGCCAGTTCAATCACTATCCTTCTGTCCCAGGAAGCTATAGGAATGGTTGTCCTTTGACTTCTTTCCTGGAAATTTCTTAGCGCTTCACAAAACTACAGTTCCCAAGGGGTTTTTTTGGGTGGTAGCCATGACAACTAAACTGGAATAAAAGTGACATCTTCCATCATTTGCATTGCTCCAGTAACAAAAAGTGCTTTTAAATCGTGTGATTCTCCAGGCAACAGTGGGGGTCTCTGGACTGTCCTGTTTATTTCTGATAGGACAACCCCTGCTTTCCCAGGTTTGGTTTGGTTTGGTTTTTAAAGTGGAGGGGAGGAAACCAACTGCAACCATATGTTGGTTGGAATAAAAGCAACAATCAGTCTGTGAAATACATAGGCAATGTTGGTATAACTAAGCACCAGCAGTGATGTAGGCATGGGAGAAATGAAGAAAGTCTCTAGAAGGATGCTTGCCCAACAACCTGATGATGACTTCTTGGACTTGACTTGTAAATAAGGTAGCCTAGAAGTCAACACAAGGCAAAGGATAATGTCCTTTCCTGAGTCTGTCAGCATTTTACTCAGGACATGAACCCATGACAGCCTTTGGGAATGAATCACAAACATAATGGGGAAGGTCTGTGGCGATGGCTCCTTGGTATGTAATGAGCTAGTGCCAGGGATCCACAAGGCATCCCATTTCTAAACACACTGGGATCTTGGGTTGTTTAGAAGAAACCTTTGCGGCTTCCAGAAGTCTCAGACTCAAAACACCAGTGCGGGTGGCATTGCAGAGCAACTTCTAAATAAGCATTTCTGTTTAGTTATTTACTTGACCATTAAGGTTAGATTCACAGCTGTCTTCCATCGCTGGCATGTATTTGTTACTTCTTCAGGTCAATAGGAAACAAGGCTAATGACTAAACACTAAAAGTTAAAAAGCTTTCAGAGTCATAGCATTATTATTACATACTGTCTGAAGCTTCTCATTAACTATCCAGTTCAAGACTCCTTTCCCTTCATGTTACTTTCAGTGTTTCATTTAAGTATTAATAAATATACACGCACACACACACGCGCGCGCACACACACACACACACTCCTGTTATATCCTCTCTCTTTTTGGTCCATTTAAAGACATCTCTAGATATTGACAGTTTCTATATTTCATGGGGGGAGGGCATTACTGGATCATTAAACTCCCTATCCATTGAGAAACCCCCAAGTTGCTTCTCTGCGGCACAAGCTGGCTTGTTTAAGCTGACTTTATAAAGCTTTTGCAGAATTAAAACAGCCTGCTCAGTGCCAGCATGCCTGCACTTCCTGTGCCTTCATGTTAAATCCTATAGTACTGGGGATCTTATAAATGATTGAGTTATTTTTAAACCACTGGATGGCTTCGAGTCCCTCTATTTCACGCTGGATTAATTATGTAAGAATATTGACTTGTTCATCACTAATGTTACAGCTTTTAAAAACAACATGCTGTTTAAATTCAGGTTTGGCAATTGTTGCCTGAATCCCCTGAAATTTATGGCACCACACCCAAAGCATAATAAAATCTTTTAGTGGCCCTTTGTCTTTTCTATTTTTTCCCCTCCAGGGTGTTTTATGCCAAAAGATGCATGCAAAAAGTTGTCCAGATGTTATTTGTATCAGAGCAGGGATTTCAGTCCAGCTATCTGTGGTTGCAAATGTTTATTTTTAATGGGTTATTTCACAATCCTTACTGTGTGGACCTTAGTGGCCATGTATGTACGCTTTCAGCATTGCCAGGACAAATTTTTCCCCCAGTTATATTATTGCAGTCCAATAGAACTGTTATGGGTCGCTAAGGGGGTGGGGCATAAAAAAGGAGCACCTGTAGTAACTCTCTCCCTCTCTCTCTATATGTATACACAATATCCATCCATCTATCTATCTATGCCAGTTGTGACCTGCTGATTTTGTGCAATACACTCTGTTGCAAGTCTGCAGCCAATGACTTCCAGGTAAGATAAAGGAAGGTATGACTGAAAAGCTAGCCATGGTCATAGTTTCAGGGATGTACTAAACACAATGAAGGCAGGAAAGGACTCAGATCCTGTGCAAAGTTTTCCCGTGAAAAACACAGGGTTTGATCCAGTATATGCTAGAACATTATTTTGCCATTGCTGTTCTTACAAACAAAGGGGTGGGTTTGCTTTACTGCACTTATTTGGAATTCTGATAAAACCTTAACTGTTTGTGCGGCAGTGAAGCATGCTGATGACTAAAAACACATCATCTGTAACACAACGGGGAATGCAACTTTCATCTCATTAAAATCAATATGAAAACCAAAAGTTTCAAATATTCAGAAGGAGGATTATGGTTGACATAAAAATACAAAATGTTAGCCAGCAAAGTGGCCTAATCCAGTTGCCCATTGCAAGCCTTGCTTTCCAGATTGTCTAACCATGGTCAGCACCAGGAATGCCCTATTTTCACGCTCGCTTCCCCTTGTTCCTCACACATGAATTCCCTCCCATTCCTTTATGAGAGCTAACAATGACACAGAATTAACATCAGCTAAGACATAATTATTAGGCAAACCCAGGGTTTACTTCAATGTTGGAAGAAAGATTTGCAAACCTTGTTTGAAGCTAACCATGGTTTTCATCAGCCATGGTGCACATATAATGTTATATTGTGCTTAGGCCTGAAAGGTGAAAAAGGAGGAGGGAGGTGTAAGAGGGAGGAGCACGAGTCTTGAGGGGCTTCCAAATGCCCAACTTCCAGTTAGAAGAAATGGAACATCATGTCAGCACTGGGTATGTTTGGCTCAATACAACAGTGTGTGATTAGATTTAGATGACTGGAAATAGGCAATAGTAGGTGGAAATAATAATAGTAATAATTTTATTATTTAAAGCTCAACATCAAAAAAACGAAGATCATGGCCACTGGTCCCATCACCTCCTGGCAAATAGAAGGGGAAGAAAAGGAGACAATGAGAGATTTGACTTTCTTGGGCTCCATGATCACTGCAGATGGTGACAGCAGCCACGAAATTAAAAGATGCCTGCTTCTTGGGAGAAAAGCAATGACAAACCTAGACAGCATCTTAAAAAGCAGAGGCATCATCTTGCCAACAAAGGTCTGTATAGTTAAAGCTATGGTTTTCCCAGTGGTGATGTATGGAAGTGAGAGCTGGACCATAAAGAAAGCTGATTGCTGAAGAATTAATGCTTTTGAATTATGGTGCTGGAGGAGACTCTTGAGAGTTCCATGGACTGCAAGAAGATCAAACCTATCCATTCTTAAGGAAATCAGCCCTGAGTGCTCACTGGAAGGACAGATCCTGAAGCTGAGACTCCAATACTTTGGCCACTTCATGAGAAGAGAAGACTCCCTGGAAAAGACCCTGATGTTGGAAAAGATGGAGGGCACAAGGAGAAGGGGACGACAGAGGACGAGATGGTTGGATAGTGTTCTTGAAGCTACCAGCATGAGTTTGACCAAACTGCGGGAGGCAGTGGAAGACAGGAGTGCCTGGCGTGCTCTGGTCCATGGGGTCACGAAGAGTCGGACACGGCTAAACAACAACATCTGAGTGACTCCCAGCAGAATAGTGAAAACATCAAACATTAAAAACTTCTCTAAACAGGCCTGCCTTCAGATGTTTTCTAAAAGTCAGATAGTCGTTTATTTCCTTGACATCTGAAGGGAGGGAACTCTACAGAGAGGGCACCACTATCAAGAAGGCTCTCTGCCTGGTTCCCTGTAACTTTGCTTCTTGCAGTGAGGGAACGGCCAGAAGACCCTCAAAGGAGGTACTCATTGCCACTGAAGACACCTGTGCCACCGCTATCCTTTGAATCAAACCTTTCAACATTATCTTTCACATTTAGCACACACACTCCCAGCTTTTTTTGCTATTACTGGCTCATCAATGGCTAGCTAGTATACACCAAATCTGAGGAGGGAGGGATTATTTAATTCATAGCTCGCCTTATGGTTCCAGTCAAACACCCACTATAGCTCACATAACAAGATGAGAATATTCATTAAACATAAAGTAATACGAATCATAAAACACAACTGGAATGTTTGCTGCTACATCCAAGGGATGGCAGTAGATAAAGTCAGTTTGCAGTATCCAAATATTTAACGTAAGTCTGTCTGCATTGAAAAATATGTTTGAAGATATTTTTGTTTGTTTAACAGGGGATGGCAACCACAGGATTTGATGGAATCAGTGTACCTATGCCACTTTCATGCCATGCCAGCCCATAATATAAAGCTTGTCTTGGTGAATATAATGACACTATATCAATTTTCACCTGACAGATGTTGGGTGGCGTGAGTTATAACTATGTATTAGATGCAATTTTAGGCCACGCTGTTAAAACAAGAAAAAGGAGGTTGGTGCTGTTAAACAAAATGAAAGAAGCGGGTAAGGGAAGGCATGACATACTTATTTAAGATACCACACTTGTTTGTAAAAACAGCTTGTAGAAGTCCACCATGGTGCATAGGCTTGGAACATCTGGGCAGCAGTTTCATCCCATTTCCTACTTTGGTATCTGAAGGATTTGATTCTCAGCTCAAAGTTGGGAGGAAATTGGAAGGCTAGCAATTGGCTCTCAGAAGAAATGGAGCAGGATCACAGATTAGGACTCCTCCGTGATCTTGAGAGTCAAAGATCTATAGAGCTGGAAGGCAGAGCATCTTATCTAACCCTCAACACCCTGCTCCGTATGTAGCTAATCCTTTCTTGGTTGCCAAATGCTTTTTAAAGACTTCCAAGGAAAGCAATTCCATCCTACCATGTCCCTTGGCCATTGTCTCTTGCAGTTAGCAATATTCCCACATGTATCTCGCTGCCTCTTGCCTTTCATTTGTGGTGTTTTTCTTCCCACCCTGCACACATTTCAAGATTGTTAAACATCCCCTTCCTACAAGTCTAAAGATATTGAGTTCCTTTAGAATGACTTTATATGCCTTGTGTTGTAAACTCAAATGCAGCGTAAGTTTTATGGATCTTATTCAAATTCTTTTTCCATTTTTATTTTTAATTTTGTAACCAACTTCTGCATTTTTATATATAAAAAAGAATGTTCAGATCTTTTCAATCTGCATGCGCACACCACCCTGTTCCTCCCATTGAAGTCATTAATAAAAATAATGGACTGAACCAGTGACATAGTCTTGTTTCTGAACTGGGGGTCTCTAGATTCCTCTTCAGTATTGCTGCTGTACTGTTTTTAACACTCGATTGGAAGCCACCCAGAGTGGCTGGGGAGGCTCAGCCAGATGGGTGGGGTATAAATAATAAATTATTATTATTATTATTATTCAGGTGTTTCTTGTCCCAAGGTGCAACATGACTCCTCCCTTCCTCTCAAAAATTGAGAGTTAAATTCTGAAAGTGGAGCCTGTTCTAGCCAGGTAAGATCCTCATACAACATGGAACCCTCTCACTTGAGGATCCTAAATCACACAGGAAGCCTACAAGGAGAGAAGGCTTTATATACTAGAAGTTATTCCTCAACATGTGAGGAGCCAGGAGAAACCATGTGACCTCAGGGGTGTGGCTCTGTGGTCCCCCTGTCTCTGTCTTGTCCCTTCATATGAGTAACATATAAAAAAAGGCTTAGGCGTCTGCTCATAAACACTTCTGAATGCCAGAGGTGTGCCCTAGTTATAAGAGAAGTAATAACAAACACGAATGCTTTCTAGGTCAACGTTGAGCCCAGGGCCTTTTTATGTGTGTAAAACACTGTTTGGGGGTTATAATAACGTCACAATGAGTCATTCATAATACAGTGGTACCTCGGGTTAAGAACTTAATTCGTTCTGGAGGTCCGTTCTTAACCTGAAACCGTTCTTAACCTTAGGTACCACTTTAGCTAATAGGGCCTCCCACTGCCGCCACGCCGCCACTGCGCGATTTCTGTTCTCATCCTGAAGCAAAGTTCTTAACCCGAGGTACTATTTCTGGGTTAGCTGAGTCTGTAACCTGAAGCGTATGTAACCCGAGGTACCACTGTAAGTCTCTGTATATGGCATCTGAGGTACTGAGGCACTAGCTTAATAATAGATTCTTGCAGCCTTTAGTTCCAAGTTTCATATGGAAAAGGTCCAGTAACCCTCTCTGCCAAATATTGAAAATGCTCTACACATTTTCCTGCCCACAATATAAATAGCCCATATAATCCACTCCATACAGATGATGTGCCCTGACAATGGTGAGGGATGACAGGAGTTGTGGTTCAACAATATCTGGAGGGCACTACACTGGTCTCCTCTGCCTTAAGGTAAGACAACAAAAAAGTTCAGTAAAATGATTTCAAAATACTTGGGAAAACATGGTATATTACATCCTCAGCATGATCCTATTCATATTTTACATTTCCAAGGATAGACTTTTTTCTGATCAGCATTAGTTTGATTTTACAATATCTGTCACATCCAGATTATTTAATGGGTTAATTTTATTAATTTCCCTGTGACTATAGTCAAGTCAATATATTTTTGGGGTTTACTGGCCTTCCTTACAGTTCCCACACCCACATATATACAGACTAGCATTGCTCCTCTCTCAAGTTATCTTGGACCTTCATTGTGGTCCCTGAGTTTTCGGATAGTATTGCAGAGGGTGTGGAACTGTCCTGACCTAATTCTTTCAATATCCTGGGCATAATTCATCTATCCCTGGTGACCTCAATGGGCCAAATATCTTTTGGCCTCCCCCTTTTCCTGTCCAAGCCATCTGTCCAGAAGAATGTCCCTATCATCTATGACAAGAATTTGTGACTTGTTGTTGAGGAGTTTCCATCAAGATCAATTCATGTTAGATGAACTTGCTTTAAAGCCCAGGAAATTAAGATATGACCTCTTTTCCCCTTGTATGTTTCGAGAGAGTGTAGAGAAACTCTCCTGCAAGGTTTCCAATACAGCTGCTGCATTCTTAAAATGCAAAGGCAAGACTTGGAAAAACTGGTACGAAGGTGACTTTTGAAGGAGAGTTCATGGATTTTGGTCCAGTAAAGAATAAATGTGTTATATAGATTTATTATTTGGACTTACCTACATTAGTTGAACTGCTGCAAATTAGTAACATTTGTTCCAGGTTAACCTCACTTGTACCTCCCCCCCTTTTTTTGGTTAAATCATCATGGAACTAGTAAAGTTACCACCAGACCATATATTTTTTTAATGTTACCCTAAGAGACTTAAGACAAAAACCTTACCTGGTACTTCCATTGTGTTTGCCATATAAGGACCACCGTGGCCTCTTCTCTGATCATCTTTACGTATCATCTTTACATATTCTATCTGGCAAAAAAGGTGACCATATAACCTAGTGATTCTCATCTATCCAACTCTTGGTTGTTAAGTGTGCACACATAAATATGCAGCAAGCATCTGTATGCTGGCAAGACACACCTCCGCACAGGGGTGGAGGAAGGGGGTGCAGTGGGAGCAGACTGCCCTGGATGTATTCACTGAGGGGGTGACATTTGGCAGTTGTGGGCTGGTGGCATGCTGAATGTCCACCATTGGTGGCTCGCTCCGTCCCCATGGGCGGCTCGCTCCACCCCCGGCTGCAGGGCATGAGTGCCGCTCCGTGCACCTGAGCGGCTATCCTGCACTTGGGAGGGCATCCTCCGTGCCCCGTCCCTCCTTGGGAGCACCCCCTCTCCCCTTGGGAGCATGCCTGCCCTGGGCAGCGCAGGCATATACTCTGCCGCTGCCTCCACATTTCTCCATGTGGGAATAATGTAACTGATCTAATCAGAGTTGTCATGGAGAGAACAGTGCAACTCTCCAAGGGCAGTGCAAGGGTGCGCTGCTGTAGGGTCTGCTCACAGTTTTCACTTTTGCACTTTCAGTTCCGTTTTCAGACTGTTCCATGTTCCTTCCTTAGCATGAACAGCAGAGGCTCTTCACTGTCCTTGAAGCAAGCTGGAACATTCTACCAAAGGATTGGGTCCATTGAGTTAAGTCACATCCACACCATACATTGAAAGCACTCTTATACCACTTTAGCAGTCACGTCTTCCTGCAAAGAATCCTGGGAACTGTAGTTTGTATGCCTGTTGACTCCTCACAAAGCTACAATTCCTAGCACCCTTAGCAATGTACCATCCCCGAGGTTTCTCTTTTTCCTGACGTAACATGAACACAGCAAAGCAAGAGGGGTAAATTGCTGTGCTCTTTTCACTGATTGACTATTATCTGAACACAGATTAACTTTTCAGCAATGGATGGGCTCTGCTGAGCAATATATGGAAAAAAGGCAGAAAGAAAGAAAGAAAGAAAGAAAGAAAGAAAGAAAGAAAGAAAGAAAGAAAGAAAGAAAGAAAGTCTTGCTGTTTTACTTGTGGCGAAAAATAACACCAATGATTGTTGACCACAAGGATGGATTGTGGGTCAACACTTCCTCCAAGGTTTGTGACTCAGATGACCGCTTCACCAGGAGTAAAATGGCAACCTGGATTGTATCAACTTACTTCCTGGCATGCCAAGAGGTTTTGGGTGACTCATGTCTCCGAATTTCACAGAATTGGCAAAGCACAGCCAAACAACATCGCCATTCCCTAACAACTTGTGGGATTTAAGCCTACTGAGCACACGGCAAGGGATCAATCTTTGCAGCCTACCAAAATGAACTCTGGCGGTGCATTAGGCCCAGCCCTCATTGGCTGGCATGTTCGCTTGCTATTCTGCTTTGCCTGCCATCTGACTCTTCCAAGCCTTCACAGATTCGTATATAACCCACCAAGCTGAACACAGCCTACTAGCTGTGCATAGTGGGCCAGGGGGGATTTGAAAAACCTTCTAGTTTTGTTGCCTGACAGTAACTGCAAGAAGAGATGGATTGCCAAGCACCTGGCTGGCTACAACACACAGCGGATGGGCTCTGTTTGGCTTGGGGCATCACTTCACCTAGCCTATTGCTCCTGCTCCAGGTTGTACCGTGGCAAGAGCAGTCAAGATAAGTTGTAGCAGGCATTTGCTTAATCACTCGAAGGAAATGGACCATTAGCTAGTTTTGCATTGCCTTGTATCTGCTTGCCAAAAAACACCTATAGCCGCCATCACTTTGTAACCTAATCTATGCATTTTTCGAAGCTGAAATAAATGGCTTTGGTGATGATGATGTGGAATTACAGCAGAAGTTTCCCAGAAATTTGTCTTGGGAGCAGTTTGAGTAAAGAATAATCAAGTCAAACTGTGCTAATAGCATGGCTTTTTTTTTGTCTCATACAGATAATTTACTCTCAGTTGAAGGGGAAAGTGCATTAGAGTTAAGACCATCAAACTCATTCCACCTTTGTTATATTTAAACTAATTAGTTGCAGAGATGAAACACATATTTCTAAGATTCCAGATAATCTTAAACAAAACACTCCATGCTAATTTTTATTCCACTCCTATCTGTGCACAGATTAAACAAAGCCCACAGTTAGTTTCGTCTGCCATTCTTTTAAGAGAAATTAAAGCCTGCTGCAGAAAATAAGGGAGGAGGAGATCAAATCTAGTGGCAAGGTTCGCTGGGCTATGCCTTTGCTCATCGTTAGTTTATCTGCTGCAAATGAGCACGTATAAAACAGTCCACCTACTGTTCTAGTTGCTACGATATAATGCAGTTCCACTGAATGATCCTGTTAACCTAACCTTCAATTTGCTGGGATTTGAACTCTGAATTACAGCTTACTAACATAGTTTAACAGCTGGTACAAGGGCTTCTTTTGAATTTTTAATCACATGAATTAAAGATTGCTAGAGATGCTTTTTCAGGCCTCGACTAGCAGTGATCCAGCGTGCAGAAAAGACAAGTATAGGTAGCCCTGAGAGAATTAAGAGCACAAAAGGTACTGTGGCTCACGAAGCCCTGCACTTGGCAAATTAGGAATCGGGAGTGCAAATTATTCATAAGAAAATAAGTGTGTTGCAGGTTCAGTAGGACCGGGAGACATTATGGCGAAAGACAGTAAAAAAAGACATACAATCTGAAAAAGGGAGTTTAATACAAATTCATTTGGCACTGCAGCTTTAATGCATTATTAGTGCGATGCTTTCCTTTTCGACACATGCCCATTCAATAATGCTCATAATCTATAGCTGTTTACGCTTGCTGCATAGAATGTTTTGAAGTTCAGGAAAGCTGTCCATATTTTGCTGCAAGGACTTTCAGCTTAGTAATTTTTACAGCTTGCGAGATGTATATCTCTAGGATCTTTTGGTTCTCCAGTGATTTATTACACCCCCCAATACACCACATCACTGCCGCCACATAGAGGGCCAAGCATAAAACTGTAACCACAAGTGGAAAGTGTCTCCACTTATCCATGCTGACAAAAAAAAAAAAACTTGGGAGAGGGGTTAGAGATATGCTCAGTGCTACTCCTGGCTGCTACCCTGAAGCACAGCACAATAAAGTTGACAGGGATGTTTAAACAAAGCAAAAAAGGGAGAGGGAGGGAGGGAGGGGGGAGAGAGAAAATAGGGCAGCAGGAAGCAGAAAGCATGTTGCTTCTTAATTATGCTGTGTTCTCTCTCTAATGGATTGCCCTCCCCAAACACTCCAAGTACAGCAACTGGCGTGTGGCATCTTCGGCTGACAGAGAAGGGAGAGAGAGAGAGAGAGAGAGCGCGGTGGCAAGCGTGCAGCTGTTCATCCTGACACACAGGTGTTTGATTTTTGGACTCGTTAGCTAGACAGATTTTTTAGGAGCGTACAGGGGAATCAGCCGCAGTCATTGCATGGAAAGTGAGTTGTCCAAATCCACTGGAGATAATTATTAGGTAACTCCCATTGCCAGATTCAAAGCTTTGCATCAGATCCGTGCCTGACTTTTCTTTTTGCCAGCTCTGAAGCCCTACCTTGCTTCTGGTCCAACTCATTCCACCCCCCTCCATGTAAAAAGTGTGTGGGGGGGAGTGTTAATAGCAAACCATTATCAGAAGGTGTGTGAGGCGAAGCTGAGGTGGAAGGAAGCCAAGGTGAAGAGCTGATCAAAAGTGGCTGTTTATTTATTGCATCCATATCCTACCTTTTTCTCCAAGGAGGTAAGGGTGGTCTTTGTGGTTGCCCCTGTATTTAAAACCCCACAACAACCCTGTGAAGTAGGTCAGGCAAAGAGGCAGCGACTCGCCCAAGGTCACCCGGTGAGCTTCATGACCATGTGGGGATTTGAACCCTGGTCTCCCACATCGTAGTCCAACACTCTAACCATACAGCACACTGGCTCTCTTATTATGACACTCGGAACTGATTTTCAATGGAAGGATTTATTTATTTATTTATTTATTTATTTATTTATTTCATGAAAATTATCTACTGCTTGATTGTAGAAAAAAAACACCAAAGTGGTTTATGAAAAGGTTGAGGATAGACTGACTTAAGACAATGTGTGATTCCGTCAGACAATGCGGACATCATTTTCTAAGGTTGTGCAGGGGGCAGCATGCTCCAATAGGTGGCTTGCCCAACGTCATCAGTATTTAGGTGCGAATTTCTCCCAGTATACACAATCTTACAATGAACTTCTGATATAATGCATTTTTGTACACTGTTTTCACTACTGCATGCATTATTTTGCACGCTTCATTTTGGTATCTGCATGTTTGTACACATCTTTGGATTTCTTTAAAGGATAATTGTGTTTTGCTTTGTGTGTTGGTTCAAGAAGAAGACAGTTTCTCATTAAAATGTAAACAAAACTGAGCTTCTCCTTGAAGCCTAGTGCCCATATGACCTATGTGCTGTCTGCTATCCTGCTAACAGTTGATAGGCAACTTCAAGGGGTCTGACTTACCTTATTTGTTATCTGTAAACTAGACTTGGACTGGGCAGCCCTTTGCAAAACAGGAGACAGTCCATGGCTGCAGCCTCCTGTTCCCAGCTTGTCAGTTGTTCCCTGATAATCAGTGAGGTCAACTCTTTCCTCCCTGCAACCCCAAGGAATGCCACACCACAATGCTATTAATTGTTTTCCTAAGCTTAATAGCCAGGATGGGTTTTTTTAAATCAGGATGGGGTAGATGAATTAAGCCTCACCTCTCTCCATGGTCACTTCTGTGCAGCACAGCAGGGGAATGAAAGCTGTCGTCCTGACCACTTTCCCTCACTGCTCAGCTCACAAAGAATCAGACAGTGGGCTGCATTCAGCCTGTGGGCAATGGTTTGCTCACCTCTGAATTATAGATAGAAACCAAGGACCTTTTTCTTGAAGAGTGGGCACATTGCCTGGATATTGTGCAAGCCACAGTTGAGATATGCACATTCCTCAAGGCCTGCTGGGGATAACACATGGCAATCAGGAAATGTGAACAATTCCCTCTTCACAGATAGAGCATGAGCACATTATCCATGAGCTATGGTGAACGTGTTGTCTTTGTCCATGGAGTTTTCTTGGCAGGGATACTGGAGTGGCTTGCTGGTTCCTGTTCCAGGTGGGTCACGTTTGGTCAAAACTCTCCATTATTACCTGTCCATCTTGGGTGCCCTGCTTGGCATAGCTTCTCTGAGTTATTCAAGCCCAGCAAGGGCAGGAGGACAGATCCTGAAGCTGAGACTCCAATACTTTGGCCACCTCATGAGAAGAGAAGACTCCCTGGAAAAGAACTTGATGCTGGGAAAGATGGAGGGCACAAGGAGAAGGGGACAAGAGAGGACGAGATGGTTGAATAGTGTTCTCGAAGCTACCAGCATGAGTTTGACCAAATTGCGGGAGGCAGTGGAAGACAGGAGTGCCTGGCGTGCTCTGGTTCATGGGGTCACGAAGATTCGGACACGACTAAATGACTAAACAACAACAACAACATTGTGAACGTTCACTGACGATTAGAATATTAGGGCTCTGCATGAAGCATCTGTCCCAGATTTGGTCCTGCATCCAACTTGGGGACAGGAGGATTCAATCCTTCAGGGTGCTTCTTCTTCACAAGTGCCTTCTATGCAAGGAAAGCCCCTGTGAAGGAGCAGTTAAACAAGCTGGTAAGCAGAGGATTCCATCCTGCATGGTTCTGCATTAGGGGAAGAGGCATTAGGTGGGAAGGAGGAGAGCTCAGGTAAGGAAGCCATTCTTCCATCCAAAGGCTTCCAAGCTCACAGCCCCTCATCCAAAGGCGTCCATCGCTACCTTCTCACAGGAAGACATGGTCACAAAGGCACCTCCCACTCTCCTATGCTGTTTCACAGTTTCTCCTTCTTGTTGCCTGCCACCTAACTCTCCTCCATGCCTGACACATAGACATCCCTGGATTTCCCCTGATCACAAGGTGACCTGAGGCTGCCTCAGCCTGGCTCAAGGGATCCCCCCACTAATCAGCTCAATTTCAGTTCAGGTCTCAGCCAAATCTGGTGCACAACCTCCTCTTTTAAACAAGCAAAATTAGGGCTGCCATACGTTCAGATTTTCCTGGACTGTACCAAGATTTCAAAGGTGGAATTGACACCCAGGGGGAATTTTCAAAAGGCGGAGCTTTGCCCTGGATCTTAGGCAAGTCAATCAAAAATTTGTGGTTTTTGTCTACAAAAAGCTCAACATTTTTGGTGGTTTCTTAAAAAATAGCTCAACAATTTTGGGGTCTTCCCAAAATTCAGTACTACCATTGCTGACCATCACTTGTCATATTCACCTGGGCATTTTTAAAAAAACATATAAAGTACTAGGAAAATCCTCCGCCAGCCCTCATTAACTTTCAAATTTCGCCTCCATTAAAGGACCCTTTTCCAGTAGCTAAGCTAGGATAGCTCAGTAGGTAGAGAATGAGGTGTCCTGGTTTTTACGTTTTGAAATATGGCAACCCTAGCAAAATAAAACCAATGTTCCTTCCCTGTTCTCCTATAGCATTTCCTCTCAAATCAAACAGAAAAATGTGAAAGACCTTTCTCTAACCTCTGGCAGCAGTGATGCCAGACTACAACTCCCATCATCTGTAGCCAGCACTGCCAGTAATGGGTGTTGTAGCCTAACAATATCTAGAGGGCCACAGATCTGTCAGCCCTACCGCAGGAGGTTGCATGTTGCAAATGTGAATGGCATAGCTGACAAATACATCAATATTATTATAATTATTTAGCTGCGAGTCTGATAACCATCACTGGTTTGAGTCCTATAGAGCAAAACATGATGCCAATTCAAAGCTGAGTAGTCCTCCAAGGAAATGAATGCTTGACTATGATTTGAGGGAAGGGGAGGGGGAGATTCTATTAATTTCAGCTCTACTAGGAAATCAAACCATTTTTCTTTCACCTCTATTCACAGCCATGCCAGTTCCAAATCCTTCAGTCACATCTGTTGCCTTAACATCACAGCAGCTTTCTTTGCAGTGCTTGCTAACCTTTAGATTTCCTGCTGCCTGAATGATCACTTTTCAGCTTGTGGTACATCACGCTACTGCCGAGTGAATGGTGCTAAGTGCTCCAGTTTGGCACTGAGTCACTCATTTACCTGGGCTCACTTGCTGGCAGGATGAGCCTTTCTCCGCAGCTCTAATGCTCACTTCCTTCGGTGAACTTGCAGCGAGGCTGCACGTGCCTTATTACAAAAGCATCCAGCCACCGGGAAACGGGAAGAACTCAATTCTCTTTCTCTCTCTCTCTCTCTCTCTCTCTCTCTCTCTCTCACCACACACACACACACACACACACACACACACACACAAATATGGGGCAATTGCAGCAAGGAAAGCAAGCAAGGGGACTTTGCAGGAACACAGCGTAACAAACAGCACCACAGCTTTTATTGCAAAATTATCAAGCCACAGCACTTATAAGACAAGTTAGAGAAACACGCAGCATCAGTGTTTCACTTTGCAATAAGAGAATAGAACGTGGAATGTGGTTAAGCCTTCAGAGATCTGCATACATTTGAACAGGGACAGCCTGGGACCAACTTCATGTGCCAGGCATGAACGTAAACGCAGGTCATGAACACAGCTACAAATCAGGTGATGCCTTTCTTCACATTTTGTGAAGAAGCATTAGTTCATTCATTCATATTTATATGCCACTTTTCCACAAAACAATCATGTTCAAAGTGACTTACAACAAGGAAACACCGTTGCATTTCAAGCAAACACTAAGAACCAATTTCATAATAACATAGCAAAACAGTAACATAGTTAAAATTCCATAGTAACCTAGGAAAACAAAAATATAACAACATACAGAAACCACATTTCAATACTATAAATATAGCAAGATTCCTTAAACAGCATGCAACATCCAATAGCTAAAATAACAAGGGAGAATAACTGTTTCACCTAGAACCCAGTCCTAGAAACACCCCTCCCAGAATGGTTCAAAAACAAGTACACAATGCTTAGTAGGCACTGTATGAAAAGTAACAAAGTCTGACAATTTTTGAGGGGCAGCTTTGGAACCTTTTTATTTAGCTATACCACCAGCATGGATGCAGACTAGCCATGGTCAGTTACACAGAGATGTTCTGGGCTGATAGCCTAAGCAAAGCATGACAACAAACCTATTGGTTTGCATATACAGAACTTGTAGTAATTCTTGGACTGTGTCACGGATTCTTGCATCTTTGTTTCCTTGTTTTGTTACATGCATTTGAAAACATAAAAATTGAGCTTTAAAAATGCATCCTATGGGAGAAAAAGGGGTGTGTGGCTGAAAAAAAAACCATATAAAAGCATATTGGAGAAGCTCTGCAGATTTTATTTTCAAGTAAAATAGTTTAGGCTCTAGTTTGTGTGGAGCTTCAGACAGTGTGACACTGATGATAGGCAGGAATGGATAAAATAATAGTCTCCCCCTGCCTTCTGATGGTACACAAGATGAGGAAGGGGGGAAGGACAGCTTTATGTTGCAGTTTTTACTTTTGCAGAAGTAAAAGGGAACCACGAAGTGAGTCAGTCCCAAGGAGGGAAGAGTGCAGATGAGTTGCAATCAGCCCTCGCATATCATGGCATCCTTTGCTACGGGTGCTCTTGTGTCCTATTTTGCAAAAGAAAGAAAGCTGTTTCCCTGAACAAGTCAATTAAAATACTGTACCACAAAAAAATATGTGTGTCGTTTAGATACTGGGTTACAAGAGAGGCGGTTGGGCCTGTGCTCTACCCATCATTGATGTGGGCACTAATTGTTCAGTGGGGCACAGAACAGTTATGTAGTGCTGCTTTTCAAGCATACCTCCACCTCTTCCCAAGTACATTTACTGGAAAGTGCCTTCTAAAGAGCGACAGAACCCCTGCTCATATTACAGTATAGACGGTGATCACTGATTCCTAGTCTAGCCTCAATCTCGTGCATAATAGCAGCAGCTGCTTTGCAAAGCAACAAAACCTTAAAGGGGAAAACAATGTTGTTTTGTTTATAGACCACACCATGTCTGGGCATAATATTTCATTCTGTCTTTTCTTCAAGGAAACAATAAGCTGTTCAAAGTACCAAAGCTCTATCCTCTGGCAATCTCATCAACATCTTCCTGGTTTCAGATTAGGCTTTGCACAAATATTTGCGAGCATATCTTCATATCTTTAGGGACTAGAAACTTCTTCTTTTCTTTGTAAAACCACCACCAGCAAGGCAATGCAACATTTAATGATTTCAGACTGCACACTGCTTCCAATATAACCCACTATACTTAATTTGTCATATAAAGTTTCAAACAGGCCAAGGAATAGATGATAGGTGCATTCTATTATTTTTAAACAGAAAGAAATGAGTGCATTCTATTATTTTTAAACAGGGGAAAAAATGTAAGTTATCCCAATGCATCAGGCTATTTACAAGAGTGGGAAGCCTATGGGAAACATGTGAGCAGTAGAGCATAAAAGTTATAACGTACTCTGACATTCAGATATAGACTTCCCCTGGATTTGGAAGTTCCATCATGTTTCATGGCATATTGATAGACCTGGCCTTATTATATAGAATAGGTACATACTTATTATTTTGTTTGGCAAAGGTATAAATAAATGAAAATATATGTTCTTATCCTTAAAAACAACAACACAGCAGCAAAACGTCCTCATCTAAGCTAGATGTGGAAATGTGGCCCTCCAGGGGTGAGTGTAATACATCTCCCATTATCTCTCACCACAAACCGTAATTTAACACGTGATTGGATAGCATCAATTTCCAGTAATTATGGGAGAGGGAAATAAAACTCTGTCTCTCAACTCTCCCATCCCCTTTGAAAATGCAGGTCCCTTTTTCAAAAGGGAAAATATTAAGTTGGTAACGGAGCTGAGTGTCAGCCCAAAACATTTGCATCATTCCTTCACCTGCATAATTGCCTGCAAGAGTCCTGAAGTAACAGAAGGAGCTACGGTTTTGCATTATAACTGATCAATGGCAAAAGTTGGAAATATAGAAGAACTGCAAAATTTAATAGGACATCCCCACAGTAAGTCAAAGGATGAAAAGAGAATTGAGGGAAGAACAACAGCCATGGGAGCACACTGAAAAATCCAAAAACATCTCTTTGGACTTCCTTTGCAAGTAAGTACTTAGTGCTTGCATAAACATAGAAGAGAGATTCCAAGAAAACAGATCCTTATCCTTACCAGCTTCCAAAGCTACTCACTTATAGCTTCCAGAGCACTCTTGTTCACAGCTGCAACAATGATTCATCTTCTCTCCACTTCCAGCCAGTAAGAACATAGCAGGCACCTGGTGCTCTAAATAATCCATGAGAAATATGCCCAGTGATCATTAACTCGTGATTTTCCTGTAGAAAGCAAATGTACTCCATTAGAACTGTCGTTTTTTAAAAAGGGATGCGGGGAGAGGTTTAAGACCCCCAGGAAACCTTTGTATTGTTGACAGGTGCTTGACAGACTAAATCCAACAGGTGCTTACTTCCTCAGAAGAAGAGGTTGCAACAGGGGAATCTTTACCTGTTGGATTTCTCCTCTTATCCAGCTGTTAAAGGCATGGAGCCGGTGTCAGCAGCGCCGTCACAAAGCTTGTTTGTAGCATGGTATTTGTACAGCAGAGCCTGCTTAAACTGTTCCACATTTGTGCAAGTACTGTTCATGTCCATAAAATATGGCAGCCTGGGGTACCATATTATGCTGATTAAAGTGAATTATCTCAGTGTTGATTTGCAAGTCAAAGCAAACAAAAGCTGTTGCACGAGAAGGAGAAGAAAATAATCAAACTGCCCCAAATGTTCAGAGAAAGGCTATTTCATCTAGAGAGCTGTGGGCTGAAAATATGATGTGGAGCAACATTAACAGAAAACCAATTTTCGAAATGTAAAGAGCTTGGCCTATAATACAAGCAATTGTGGGAAAGAGATGGTGGCGGAAAGTGTGGCATTGGGCTGATACAGTAGGCTACTTGTTCATCCTCAATAGTCTCTTGCAATGCTATCTCTGTCATGTGACAAAGGTATTTGAGAGCATAAGCCGTAAAGGAAGCGGTAAAGGAGTCTAGAAATGTTGTGAACTGCTGAAAAGCTGCAGAATCATGTAGCATGCTGAATTGTAACATGCTGAATACAGAGAATTACTCATTTTCTGTATAAGTACAGTATTGTATCTGCTTGCAGGCTGACTCAGTGGCTCAGTGACTCATTGTCTGTGTGAGTAGTGGAGCCTGTGCTCTGTGAAGCCTGTGCTCAGTGGAAACTCTGTGTATGCTCTGAAGCTAGTTTAATCTTCTGTTCACTATGCTGTTACTTGCAAACAAGTTTATTTTACCTCAGTAAAGCTTTTATTCTTTTACTGAGGAAGACTCTGCAGTATTAATTTACACTGTGCATCAATCTCGTCTTTTTATTATCCAATATAAAAGAGAAGGATTGAATAATATTATTATTCAATAATAATATTGAATAATTATAATTACAAAATCAAGCCTGCCCTACTTACATGCCTTCAACAGCAGCTTGAGCTGCAGAAATCAGAAGCTGAAGCTTTTCCCAACATAGAGGTACAATTCCAGATAAATATGGGGAAGACTCCTGTCCAAAACTCTGCTGGCAATTCTGAGCTACATGGGTCACATGTTTGATTGTATATAAGGCCACTTCCTTGGATTCTAAAAAAACCATGGCAACTCTACTCTAGAATGCAATGTAGATAATAACCTTTATGGTGTCCCAACTAAAGAAGACTGGCAAGTTAAACCAATGGAATATGCTGACAATGAAACTAAGAGGAAGAGATGACAACAAATTTAAAGAATGGAAGACATTTATTGCATATATACAGAAGCATTGTACACATGTTAATACATTAGCAGGGTTTTAAAATTACTTGTAATTTTGTTATGGATGAATAATAAGTAATTTAAATACGTTTAAAACTGAACAATGGGCACGTGGTATATTGATAAATAATGGAACCAAGGAAGGGACTAGAGGGAAGTCAATTTTTTGTATATATTTTTTTTAATTTTCTGTTATCTTTGGAAAATTAATAAATTGTTATCAAAAGAGAGAGAGAAAGATAATGACCTTTACTATGCATAGGGGCCTTCAGCAACCTCTATAATGTAATCCTATACAGTGGGTCTCTCTCCCAGGTAACCTTGGTACAAGATTGCCTGTTAATTTGTTGTTGGTGGGTTAAAAAAAAAATCTACATAGAAATATAGGAAATGAGTCACTTGGCCCATCCAGGTCAATATTGTCAGCACAGCCTGGGGACATTTGCTTCCAGGGGACATAAACATCCCTTGGAGGTGCCAGTGGTTGAAACAGGGACCTTGGGCAGATGCTGTGCCACTGAGCTGCCTTGGAGGGCAGTGCCCGTCCATGCTAGCATACAACAATTTTAAAAGCACAAACACACAAAGAGGAGAAATGAAGAAGACAAAAACAAATACCATCAAATCCACCCAGAAGTAAAAGCCAACGAGATGTGCTCAGCCAATGAATTAAACCTTTTCCCATAGCAACTGTAGTGACAGTCCAGCCAATAGCCTAGCAGTCAAAAATAAGCCACCTGGAATATATATGCCTTTAAAACCTTCCAAAATGCTTGAAGCATAGTAACCTACCATTGATCAACTGGCAGGGAGTTAACGAAACCATGGGGCCACCACAGAGAAGACCCTTTGGCCACCAACCTCACTGATCTAGGTAGCAGGCAGGACACACAAAGAGGGTCTCCACTGGAAATCTCTGTATGCAAGCAGTGCAACAAATAGCTTTATCCCAAATATTTTAAGATTAAAACAAGCACTTGAAATTAGGCTTGGAAACTCAATAAAAAGTTTTGGGCACAGCAGTGTAAAACACTAAAAGGGAGAAGCTGACTGGTTTTCCACCAACAAAAGGAAAGGATAGTGCCTGTGCATTTTGATTCATATATCTTGTGCTGCAGATATTAAAAGCTTATTCATTCTTTTTAAATGAAAGCTGAGAATCTGAGGGTTATGCTTCATGCAGGGGGAGGTCCTGGCAGCTGCATTTTGAGCCAGATGAATCTTCTAAAATATCTTTAAATGCAACACCCCACAGAGCACAATGCAGTAGTCATGTCTGGATTTCAGCCCTGCTTTGTTAAGGCAGCTAGATGCTAATAGGTTCCTGCACCTTTAATAGTTGTGTAGAAGAGAGTATTTCAGAACGTGTAGCTGGGACAGGTATTTGGTCATATTTTATGCGTCTTTTGCAAATGGTGGCCCTTTGTTGCGCTATTCTTGAAACCAACACCTGCCTTTCCCTTTCTCTTATTAGGTACCTGCTATTAGGGGTGGCTAAGAAGAGAAATGGAGAATGGCTGAGATAAATTTGAGCGAAATTTTCATGCCAGATTCCTTAGAAACCGAAATACATTTGACAGGAAAGCCCATGAATCTCTCCTCACTTTTCTGCTTCTCCCTCCATCCTCTTCCCCACTTTGCCTGACAGCCTTTACTAACCTGCAGAGCGGAGGTAGACTTGTCAAGCTTTCAAAATGTGGAATACTGAAAAGGTCAGGGTAGTATAGTATGACAGAACATGTAAGTCATTAGAATTCTGATACCTCATTTGTAATGAGAAAGAGAGTGAGAGCAAACGGCTGTAAAACACTCTCTAAAACCTCGGGAAAACTTGATAGTTCTGTCAAGAGCAAAGTTCTCTACCCTGCCTATCAGGGCAAAGAGCATCTCTGCGCTTCTTCTTCAAATGGGATGTGAAACTCGGAGGGAGTAATAATAGTAAGTATAATAATTAATGTAGTTTTTTGTCAACTGTTTTGTTTTTTAATGGAACAAAGGGTATATGTCTTGGGTTGGGAGAAAGTGAAATGAATTGGAAGGTCAGGGGAAATGGGAGTGTGCTCATGTCATTTTCCTTTGATGTGGTTGTTGGCCTTAAACTCACATATAATGGCTTGCATGTAATCATCAGTAGGAATCAAGTGATGTTTCCTACATGTGATGGCAACTCCTCGAAATGCCAGAATGAAGGAGATGGGTTTTCAGTGCTTATCTTCAAATGTAATGTGTGAAGAAGAGGAATGACACAGGGCAGGGGTGGTTAGTGGATAGGAAGAAAAAGAGAAATGTTTACTGTGTTCTGGAACATAAGAGGACACAAGCTTCCATTTTACTGTAACTGAGTGAGCTCCCTCTAACATTTGCTATTTTGCTTCCTGCCTAAAGGGTAGAAAACTGGTTGGTACGGGGTTTCCTAGTCAATAAGGTTGCCATTTCATACAGTAAAATTCCTGGGAGCTTTTTTGAGTGGGGATTATTTAAGCCTTTTCCTCTGCTTTTTTCATCACATTTCCATACAGTGGTACCTCAGGTTACATAAGCTTCAGGTTACATACGCTTCAGGTTACAGACTCCGCTAACCCAGAAATAGTGCTTCAGGTTAAGAACTTTGCTTCAGGATGTGAACAGAAATCGTGCTCTGGCGGCACAGCGGCAGCAGGAGGCCCCATTAGCTAAAGTGGTGCTTCAAGTTAAGAACAGTTTCAGGTTAAGAACGGACCTCTGGAATGAATTAAGTACTTAACCCGAGGTACCACTATACTTACCTTTTGTCTGGCCCTTGTATGGATGAATGAGTCTGTCGATTTCATTTCCTCTGTTTTCCATTTTTTCCCAGCCCTAAGATCACTTCTTTACATCTCTATATCAACAGGCATTTTTAAAAGAAAGTTGTGTGCCGAGGCCTTCTGACCCCATTGCTCCCTAATTATGAAATATTCAGACAAGAAGGACATCAAATATATAGTTTGGGTTCAATTAGGCCACAACTTTATAGATTAAAAATGTTTGGCTTAGGCATTGGGTAAGTCTGTCTGCTGGGGCGCACCTAATAGTAAACCACCAGTAGGGGGAGCCCTAATGACCTACATCAAATAAGGCTACCACCGAGGGGTTCCCATTGGAGGAGTGCTATGGCCCCTAACCCCACCTTGGCGTTTGGACAGAAGCATATCCTCCTGGATCAATTTACCAGGATACCCTTAACCAAGGAGGGGCAGACAGAGGCCACAACCTCCCCACTTACCCAATGCCTAACCACACAAAGTTGTGCTGATTGCTATGAGGTAGATGAAAACCAAATGGCCGGTGCCAGTTTGCCAAGTGGAAAAAATTCTTACCCAGACCCAAATATGGCAACCAATAAGGTACATAACAAGATCTCGTCTGCTAGCAAGAAACCTATGTAAAACAGGGAGGAGGGCTAGGAATGAGGCCTGGCTAGACCTCAATTTATTCCCCCTGGGAGCGAACCCAAGTGACACTTATTGTTCAGTTGGGTCTACCCCCTTGGGAATTCCAGCCCACTGGCCAATGTGTGCGGAAGCTGGAATCTGCCCAGGCAACGTTCCCAGGTCACAGACATGGAAAGTAAGTAGATGTCTAAAAAATAAAATAAAATAATAATCATCAGCATTTTAATGTGTATTTTTCCCATTGTGTTTTTACTATTGTATGCAATTTTGCCTAATGTACATAATTTTGCAAGCAATCATTCCCAATATAATGCATTTTTGTATACCATTTTCACTAATAAGTTCATTTTATGCTCACTTTTCCCTAATGTGCACATTTTTGTTGGAGAAATGCACTACAAGATCCAGAGAAGTGTACATTTCAAAAGTGTGAAGGCAGGGGGCATCTCAGTCTATGTATTGTTTTGAGAACAGTGAATTAGGTAGGCTTGCACTGAAATGCAAACAAAAATACTCTGTCTTAATACCCTGTGTTAAGAGCAGTATGAACTCATAGAAAGCAGACAGATAGACAAACCACTTTCCAAAATATATAGTATATGTGCCATGTATCATTGGCACAGTGTTCAAGAACATGTTGTCATGTGACAAAGGTCTTTGAGAGCAGAAGCAGTAAAGTGTAGAAAGTGTTGAAAAGTGCTGAAAAGTGCAGATTCTTTCAGCTAGCTGACTCACTCCAACTCATCCTCTAGAAGATGACTCATTCCTTGTACAAGTATTGTATCTTTTACAGGAAGACACAAGGAGCCAGGAAGGATAAATACAAATGGGCACTGTGTGATCTCCAGCCTAGTCTAATCTTCTTTTGTTTTACCTTGCTCTCCTACATTATGCGTTTGTAAAGAAGTATGTTTTGCCTCAGTAAAGTTTTATTCATTTACTGTGAAGACTCTGCGTTTTGACTTCGCTGCGCGACACATGTCCCTGAGTAGAAAATAGTATTTTGGACAAATCAAAAGCCATAGAGACAAAGTAAAAACCTATTTTAATACAGGCAGTCTCATGCTACATCAAACAAGATTTCTAAAATGGTTCTGGGTCTCACAAGATTCTTGCTATAGACTGAGAAGAATAAATCAGGCTGCTGTCTGGGTAAGGAACACCCAATAGGAAAGAAACTATCAACTGGCCTCTTGGGTATAGCCAATCAGTTGACATCACTGTGGCTACACAAAATTATGGAAAAACGAACACCTCTTATCACAAAATGCAATCTATAAAAGGAGACATGTCTGGTGATTACAGAGTTAATTATAGTTTATTTTATTTATTATCATTTTCTGAGAAAATACAATAGAAACCTGGGCCTAAATTTTGTTTCCTGCTAAGCCTCACAAGGGTGGTTTGAACAGTCTTTTTAAATGAAAAAAAAATCCCAATATGGTGCACTAATTATTCTTTCAATTTACAAAATGTCAAACTCCCCGTGATCCTTTTAATTTCTATGGGTGTTCCAAACTAGAGAGCTGTCTAGATGTTCTTTTAATTGAGCAGTACACCATGTGGTAAATGTAGATTAAAATATGTCTAATAATAACAGAAATAATACTTACAAAAGTGTCTTAACTCGGAATCTTGTTTAGTATAAAATAGCATAAAATCTGTTTCTGCTTATGCACTTTGAACCTAATCTGCTTTAATCACAGTTCTCTGATAGGTCCAAAATGGGGACTATAGTTTAACCAGGATCAAACTGTGCTTGGATAGCTCCTTCATAGCTGAGAGGAGATTCAAGATTCCCAGGCTCATAGCCCACACTCTTAGCTGCTAAACTACAGAAGTAACTAAAGAGATACTGGAAAGGAGTCGGAATCATGTCTGCCACAGAATAAGGCTAGCTTACCTCCGGTATAATTCTAACCACTGAAACCAAACTCTTTTTATGTGTTGTTTTTGTATGCACAAAAGGCATAATAATAAGACGTAGTTGGGTTTTTATCAGCCATTGTGTCGATTTTGGGTTTGTCATCTTGCGGGGCCTACCTATTGAATCGAAAAGGTGCAATGCCTGAATATTAAGCCATAATCCATCATTGTACACATCCTAATTACTTTCTGTCCTCCCCCTCCATTGTCATCCCAGTCCAGAAACACATTACAAAAAAAAAAAAAGAAAAGAGAGGGAAGAAAGAAAAAAAAGACTTAGCAGGTTCATTTGCGCTGTGAGTTGCTATGCTCCACCGCATCTTTGTATGATCTGCGTGGTCTCTATCCCCAGGAGGAAATTTGTGCATGCATACTGCATGTGAACTTTAGATAAATAAATAAACACATGAAACAGCTTCCAGATAATTGAAAGCGAGGGAAGGAGGGAAGCAGCAAAGAAAACAATGTCTCAGGGGGGAAGCAGGCTGAGGTGGCAGGTATGATTAAAATCCATATGATTTATGAGTAGGTGCATTGCTAACATGACATCCCTTCAGTTTTTGTTTGTTTTAGTGCACTTGACAATAAAGTTTCAATTCTCTCCCCCCCTCCCCGTCCCCTTCTCTTTCTCCTTCTTCTTCCTCGCGTTTCCTCCCGCACAGCCCTTGCTGGAGGTTTCTGCTCCAGAGTGAGCCACGCAGGAATTCCGAGTGCCTGACTGAGCAGTAATTTAGCAAGCTCTCTGGTGCTCTTTTCCTGTCACCATTAACATGTCAATTCATTTTAATAGTCTGGGCATGCTCAGTGGGCATGCATTTCCTCAGTAAGGTATCCCATGAGCCCAACCCGCAGTGCAGAAGTGTGTTAGAGCTTGTCTCTGGTTGCCGAGACTTCGGCGGGTTTATTTTCATTGTGGCCAAGTTTATTTGTTGAGACAAAGCATTGGAGAAGGAGGGAGAATAATGTGGCAAATGAAGATCTTAAAATATTAAATGGGTTATTTATACATGTGTAATTGGTAATTTAAGGCTTGTGCAGAGAGTTAGATGATAAAGTCTGTTTTAGCCTCTTATTAACATGTGGCATAGATTTTTTTTTAAAATTATCTGTCATTTCCTCTGATTTTTTTTTAATTATATGATATCATGCCACATTGTAAATTATCTGTAATCATTATTAATAGTTGAAGTGCCTTTTATATTAAATCAGAATTTAGTTGCCATCATTCTCAGATAGATCTGGATATGATATTTTCTGGCTCAATTATTAAAAATGGAGACTGTGGCACCATTTTTTTTTTAGCATTCAGGTGCTTTTGTCCATCCTTTATGAGCTATGGGTTTAGTTTTAAAAGAAAGACAAGTACATCGCTCTCAGTGGTACTCCCTTACACTTAAAGTGGCCCCTTTCTAAATGAAGACTGAAATCTAGTTCATACTGACTAGGGAGCAAGTCTGAGGTGTACAATACTTTGGAGTAATTATAAACATGCCTTGTTTCATGCCCTGTGTACACTAAAGGAGCAATCACATGCAGACAAAGTTGGAATAAGACAAGCTGGTGTAAATTAAGGTGGGGTAGAGTCAGGGCCACATTTAGGTTTCATGAGGCCCTAAGCTACTGAATGTAATGGGGCCCTTTATATGTTATATTTTAGGGAGCAGGCTAGCAGGTGGGGCCCATTACTTACATCATAGGAGGCTACACAACACAAAACACTGTTGCTGTATGTAGGTTTTATTTTATTTGTTTTTTACCTTATATTTTGGAAATGTACATCCAGGTTTTTTTCTTTACATTTTTGGGGGCCCCCAAGAGAGTGGGTCCCTGCTCTGGCTAAGCCTGCAGAGGGAGAATAAGCCTTTAAATTAGTGTTTTGTGCCCGGTTGTCAGGTCATGTGACCAAGTTGAATTGTTTAGGATCCAGCCTAAGTCCCCTCCCCTGGTCCCAACCCTGCACCCCCCCCCCAAATAACTCTGCTTTCTGGACTTATACTGGGGTTTGGCTCAGCTGCCAGAGACAGGCAGAGCATATTATGCCAGTCTATCTTCCTATGAGCCTGGGTTGGGGATTTAACACCACCCAATTCTGGTTTAGCTAGGAATCAGCCATGTGACTCAGAGATCCACCGCAACTTCAGCTGCTCATCCCAGTGGATCTTGCTGTGGGATTGTCTCCTATGTATGGATCGAATATAGCAGGATATTGCATTTTAATGTTGAAATAATCATGAAATCCTCAGGTTTTAATTTCATTTCTAAAAGAGTTGACTTTATTTTTGTAACATCGTTAATGCATTCTACTATTCTTCTATTGTGTGAGGTAAGAACTGGCATCCAGTGCAAAACAGAAACACAGCAGAAAGGGTTCCCCCCACCCCAGGAATGCATTAGTTCTTGGGCATCATTACAGAAGAGTAGGTAGAAAGCAATGTTCGGAATGTTAAACTTCACATGGGGATACCCTCAGCACTGGCCATATATGGTATGAACTTGCTTTAAAATGTGGAATCCATAAAGCATCTTTTTAAAAGGAAGGAGAATGAGAGAGAGAGAAGAAAAACAATAGCAACATTTTGTATTTGACACAACACAATACAAGTTTTCTGGCACACTTTTGACACCAGAAATAAAGATCTGGGATGACATTTGTGGTATGCAAAGTCCCCATAACTTCATGTGTTCCTACTAAATTCTGTACAAAACATGGGCACACAATCACCATGGCCAGCAGCACGTAACTGGGGGTGGGGGAGGAGCCATATGCTATGGATAGCAATGGCTGAAGCTGTGCTTCACCCTTGCTTTCAAATAGCCTCCAATTTAATCTATTCCATGGTTTGGAGGCAGCTAAGGCCATATTCATACCATACATTTAAAGCACAATGCTAATGGTTTATAAACAGTCACAGCTTATACTGGCCTGGGTCCAGTATACCTGAAGGAGCTTCTCCACCCCCATAGTTCAGCCTGGACACTGAGGTCCAGCACCGAGGGCCTTCTGGTGGTTCCCTCACTTTGAGAAGCAAAGTTACAGGCAACAAGGCAGAGGGCCTTCTCGGTAATGGCGCCCACCGAGATGTCCCACCAGATGTCAAAGGCCGTCCCACCAGATGTCAAAGGAATAAACAACTATCTGATGTTTAGAAGGCATCTGAAGGCAGCCCTGTTGAGGGAGTTTTTTAATAACTGATGTTTTAATGTATTTTTAACCTCCTGTTGGAAGCCGCCCAGTCTGGCTGGGGAAACCTAACCAGATGGGCGGTGTATAAGCAATAACTTTATTATTATTATTATTATTCCAGAGAATTCTGGGTGCTGTAGTTTGTTATGAGTACTAAGAGTTGTTAGGAGATCCCTATTCCCCTCACAGAGTTCCCTGGGAAGAGGGATACATTGTTAAACCACTCTGGGAGGGGAACAACAGCTAACCAACTCCCAGCACCCTTAACAAACTATGGGTTCCATAATTATTTGAGGGAAGACATGGCAGTTTAAACTGGTATCACAGTGCTGTAAATGTATGGTGTAAATGTGGCCTAAGACATGCAAACTGAGAAGTCGGCCTCTGAAGACAGAAACATACAGTGGTACTTCGGGTTAAGTATTTAATTCGTTCCGGAGGTCCGTTCTTAACCTGAAACTGTTCTTAACCTGAAGCACCACTTAAAAAAAAATATTTATTGAAATTTTACAGACAAAAGAGAATTACAGAATAAGAAAAGAAAAAGAAAAAGAAAAAAGATACAAAAATGCAAAGAAAAATACAAAATACATGAAGAAATAAAAAACAATTAAAAAACAAATCAATCTTTTCGTATCTTATATTTCAATTACTTGTTTCCTGACATCCTCACACCTCCCTTTTTTGTATTCCAATTCACATAGTTAATTCAGCAAATCCTTTCCCTCTTTGTATTTATCTTAATTCTATATCTTAACATATTATAACTTTATATTTTCATCTAATCATCAGTCCATTTTTACATATTCTTTTTAACCTTATTGCTAAAGCTACTTCATTTCAATCCAACATCATTTTAACATTCATTAATTTTACAATGTTTCTGCAAATAGTCTTTAAACTTCTTCCAATCTTCTTCCACCAACTCTTCTCCCTGGTCTCGGATTCTGCCAGTCATTTCTGCCAATTCCATATAGTCTATCACTTTCATCTGCCATTCTTCCTTTTTTTTTTTTTAATAATATTTTTATTTTTTCCATATAAACACAACACAACAAACATAAACATACAAAGACAAAAACAGAACAAAAAACATGTATCATTTCATATCCTAATTTCATATACCTTTCTTCCCCGACTTCCTCATGCCTCCCCTTTCTGTATTCCAAATTCTTATCGATTGTTCAGCAAATCTTCCCTTATTTTAATTTAAATTTAGACTATTCTTCCTTATTCTCCTTGTCTTAACCATTGCTAATAGTAACCATTTACTTTCCAGTCCAACATCATTCTAACTTTCATTAACTTTGTAATATTTCTTTAAATAGTCCTTGAATTTTTTCCATTCTTCTTGCGCTGCCTCTCTTCCCTGGTTTCGGATTCTGCTCGTCATTTCTGCCAAGCCCATGTAGTCTATCACCTTCATCTGCCATTCTTCCAGTGTGGGTAGCTCTTGCGTCTTCCAGTACTTCGCAATGAGTATTCTAGCTGCTGTTGTAGCATACATAAAGAAAGTTATATCCGTCTTTAACACCCCTTGGCTGACAATACCCAAGAGAAAGGCCTCTGGTTTCTTGGGGAAAGTATATTTAAATACCTTTTTAAGTTCATTATAGATCATTTCCCAGAATGCCTTAATCTTCGGGCAAGTCCACCAAAGATGAAAAAATGTACCTTCAGTTTCTTTACATTTCCAACATTTATTGTCAGGCACATGGTAAATCTTTGCAAGCTTGACTGGGGTTATGTACCACCTATATATCATTTTCATAATGTTTTCTCTTAAGGCATTACATGCCGTAAATTTCATCCCGGTGGTCCACAACTTTTCCCAATCAGCAAACAAAATATTATGACCAATGTCCTGAGCCCACATCTGCCATTCTTCCAAGGTGGGTAGATCTTGTGTCTTCCAATACTTTGCGATGAGAATTCTTGCTGCTGTTGTTGCATACATAAAGAAAGTTCTGTCCTTCTTTGGCACCAATTGGCCGACCATGCCCAGGAGAAAGGCCTCTGGTTTCTTCAGGAAGGTATATTTAAATACCTTTTTCATTTCATTATAGATCATCTCCCAGAAAGTCTTAATCCTTGGGCACGTCCACCAAAGGTGAAAGAATGTACCTTCATTTTCTTTACATTTCCAACACTTATTATCAGGCAAATGATATATTTTTGCAAGCTTGACTGGTGTCATGTACCACCTATATATCATTTTCATAATATTCTCTCTTAAGGCATTACATGCCGTAAATTTCATACCGGTGGTCCACAACTGTTCCCAGTCAGCAAACATAATATTATGACCAATATCTTGTGCCCATTTAATCATTGCAGATTTAACCGTTTCATCCTGCGTGTTCCATTTTAACAGCAAGTTATACATTCTTGAAAGTATCTTAGTTTTGGGATCTAACAGTTCTGTTTCCAATTTTGATTTTTCCACCTGGAAGCCAATTTTTTTGTCCAAATTATAGGCCTCTCTTATTTGATAATAATGAAGCCAGTCTCGCACTTTATCTTTTAATTTCTCAAAACTCTGCAATTTCAATTTCTCTCCTTCTTGTTCCAATATTTCCCAATATTTCAGCCATTTGGCCTCCATATTGAGCTTTTTCTGAGCCTTCGCTTCCATTGGTGACAACCACCTTGGGGTTTTATTTTCCAATAAGTCTTTGTATCTTATCCAGACATTGAACAATGCTTTCCTGACAATATGGTTTTTAAATGCTTTTTGTGCTTTAACCTTGTCGTACCACAAATATGCATGCCACCCAAAAACATTATTAAAACCTTCCAAATCCAAAATGTCTGTGTTCTCAAGAAGCAGCCAGTCTTTCAACCAGCAGAATGCTGCTGATTCATAGTAAAGTTTAAGGTCTGGCAGGGCAAATCCGCCTCTTTCCTTTGCATCAGTTAATATTTTAAATTTTATTCTGGGCTTCTTGCCCTGCCAGACAAATCTAGAGATGTCTCTCTGCCACTTCTTGAAACAGTCCATCTTGTCCAAAATTTGCAATGATTGAAACAGAAATAACATTTTTGGCAATACATTCATCTTTATAGCTGCAATTCGACCCAACAAGGAAAGCTTCAAATTTGACCATATTTCTAAATCTTTTTTCACTTCTGTCCAACATTTCTCATAGTTATCTTTAAATAAATTTAAGTTCTTAGCAGTCATATTAACCCCCAGATATTTTACTTTCTTAAATAATGTTAAACCTGTCTCCTTCTGAAACCTCTCTTTCTCAATCGGTGTTAAATTTTTCTCAAGAACTTTAGTTTTTGACTTGTTCAGCTTAAATCCTGCCACATGACCAAATTCTTGAATCTAATACTCTTTTCGTACTAGATTCTGGCTCCTGTAACGTCAAAACTAGGTCATCTGCAAAAGCTTTCAATTTGTATTGTTTGGCTCCGACCTGGATACCATTAATCAGACGGTCCCTTCTAATCATATTTAGCAAAACCTCCAGGACCGAAATAAAAAGCAATGGGGAAATTGGGCAGCCTTGTCGTGTACCTTTCTCTATCTTAAATTCCTCTGTCATCACATTATTGACTATTAGCTTAGCCTATTGTTCTGAGTAAATTGCACTTATACCATTTTCAAACCCTTGACCCACCCCCATCCCCTGGAAATTTTTCTTCATAAAATTCCAAGAAATATTATCAAAGGCTTTCTCCGCATCTATGAAAATTAAAACTGCTTTAGTATTAATATTCACTTGCAACTTCTCCAAAATGTTGATTATGTTCCTCGTGTTGTCAGACAAGTGCCTACCTGGGAGAAAGCCAGCTTGGTCCTTATGTATCTCTTCCACTAATACTTTTTTTAATCTATTAGCCAAAATATCAGCAAATATTTTGTAATCCACATTGAGCAGGGATATGGGGCGGTAGTTCTTAAGTTGTGTCTTTTCCGACTCAGTTTTCGGTATAAGTGTAATATAAGCTTCCTTCCACGACTCTGGCGCTTTTTTCCCCTCCAAAATTTCGTTACAAACTTCTTTTAGTGGCTGAATTAACCAATCCTTCAAAGATCTATAATATTTTGAGGTTAAACCATCCGGCCCTGGAGATTTACCCAACTGCATATTCTGAATGGCACCTTCTACCTCCTGTTCTGTAATTTTATGGTTCAGCATTATCTTGTTTTCCTGAGAGATTTTTTGTAATCCATTTGTTTTTAAAAATTGGTCTATATCAAACTCTTTCTGTGGCCCTTGTGTATATAACTGTTTAAAATACCTCTGGAAGCATTTTCTAATCTCCACTGGATTCTGAATGTTCTTTCCTTCCACTTCCAAATTAGTGATAGTATTGAGCTTTTGTCTTTTTTTCATTTGCCAAGCTAACAATTTTCCACATTTATTAGCTGATTCAAATGTCTTTTGTCTCATTTGTTTAATTTTCCATTCAATTTCCTGGTTCATCATCTTCATATATTGCACTTGATATAACTTTATATCTCTCAGAATTTCTTGTGACTTTGGTTTCACTCTTAGTTTCTTCTCACCTGAAGCACCACTTTAGCTAATGGGGCCTCCTGCTGCCGCTGCGCCGCTGCCGGGCGATTTCTGTTCCCATCCTGAAGCAAAGTTCTTAACCCGAAGCACTATTTCTGGGTTAGCGGAGTCTGTAACCTGAAGCGTATGTAACCTGAAGCATTTGTAACCCGAGGTACCACTGTATGTACATTTCAGCATTTAGCATTCTGCTCCTCTTGGTTTTAGGATATAATTGAACTCTTGATGAAAGTCCTGGGTTAGATGCTAATCTCCTATTTGGCCCTGTATCCAAAGTTACACAGAGTCGACCCATTGAAATTAATGAACATGGCTAAGTTAGATTTATTAATTTCAATGGGTATATTCTTAGTAGAACTTAGCTGAATATGACACCAATACTTCAGTCTGTTTACATTTAGGGGATAATGTTCAGATCTGCTCAGTCAGCAACAGCATAGTAACAAGAAAGAAAGAAAGAAAGAAAGAAAGAAAGAAAGAAAGAAAGAAAGAAAGAAAGAAAGAAAAATATTCTTATAGTAACCTTCCAGCATGCAGCACAGCTTGGAGTACAACATAAGGGGTAAATAAAATTATGTTATGACCCATCCTATAATCTCTAGAGAGTGACATGTGAAAGTACTCCTGTGTATTAATCTTGGATATTTGGGCTAATCCATAAACTGCTAAATTATGCACTCCCAGACATTACTATAATTAATGAGAATCACACATGAAAGTGTATAGAAAGCCACAGCCCTAAGTGGTGTGCACCTGCTAATAGATGCCGATAATTACATAAGAATATGTGCCTGGTACCTCAAAGCTTTAATCAAAACTTACTTTAGGACTCACTTTAACTTGGTGAATATGTTTTCATTAATGTCTGTTAGATTTCTTAGGTTCAGTTCCTTGCTTCACCAAAAAAGAGCATAGGTGAAATATACAGTGAAACTACTAAGTCTAACTGTGAAAACTATCAATACCATCATAATGGCCACAAGATTAAAGGTTTGTCTCTAATGCCATTTCTGCTGAAACCCCAGAGAGCCAAGGCTGGTCAGTGTAAGTGAGATGGACCAATGGTCTAACTCAGTAGAAGGCAGCTTCCTACATTCCTATGCTTTCCATCACCCTAAGACTACTGGTCCATTTCCCATTAGTCCCATCAAATTGCTCAGTACTCAGGGGTACCAAATGTGTGAAGAAACCAGCAGGAACAGCAGCACCACATGAACCAGCCATTCCCCCACCTGGAGGACACGGGGCTGGTGGAAGTCTGAAGGGAACTACAGTGGTACCTTGGGATGCAAATGGGATCCGTTCCAGAGCCCCGTTCGCATCCTGAAGCGAACGCAACCCGCGTCTGCGCATGCCGCGTTTTGCCACTTCCACGCATGCACGTGACATCATTTGACCGTCTGCGCATGCGCGCGTGGCGAAACCTGGAAGTAACGCGCTCTGTCACTTCCGGGTTGCCACAGAGCGCAACCCGAAAATACTTAACTCGAAGCACATTTATCCCGAGGTATGACTGTACTGCAATACACAAAGGGTTTCTTCCATGGAGTTGACCCAGTTTCCTGTCCCTGTGCTGAAAACCCTGTATGCGCAGAAGTGTTCTGTAGTGGAAAATGGGGAAGAAAAACCAAGGAGATTCCCTTGAGGGTGGCCTAGCTAGGGCGTGATTGTCCAGATTAGGAGCCCTGGTTGAGGCAGGTACAGATAGTTCAGGGCAATGTGGTGAGAGAGTGATGGACCAAACGCAGCTGAGGCTTCCCACGTTTGGATCTGGTATGTGGGGGAATTGTTCCTTTGGGGTTATTTTTTGGTGGCAGAGGGTTTTGTATCACTGTGTAAGAAGGGTTTTGTATCACTGTGTAAGAAGGGTTTTGTATCACTGTGTAAGAAGGGTTTTGTATCACTGTGTAAGAAGGTTTAAGAAGGTTTACTGTTTGAGGAGTTTTGATTCTGTTACTGTTGAAGGAGGTTGTCCTATTCTGTTAAAATAACAAAATCTTTTCCTTCATATGTTGACCAGCAAAGAACCTTTAAAGAAGCTGGCAAAACATGTTCCCTTTCAGATTGGCACCAACAAAATTGGCAAATTCCACTTGGGCACTTGAACTGCTCCACCACTTTGGCATCTGTGCAGCTCTTTTGATATGGGACTACTTCTTCCCATTTTTTTCCCAGGAGGCTCCGAGTGACACTAAAAGCTCAGGTGGTTAAAATCAACATGAAAAATATGCACTGCAACCTCCCCCTTTAAATGCAACAATGTAATCGGATTTCAAGTCTTCTTGCCTACCTCAGTTACAGCTTTATGGAGATTAATTAGTTTTTAGCCCCCAGTCGCATGATCCTTTCTGACTGCTTCTAAGCTGCATTTGCTATCCAACTAGAACCTGCAAGATGCCCTCTGCCCCAGAGGACAGATTAAATTTTAGTACTGGTTGCCTTCCTCCTTTGATTTAAAGGTAGATTGTTATAGCCAGAGTTCAATTATTTTGTTGTTAATTGGCTATGTTCTGTTATCCTTTTGGGTGAAAATCTGAATGTCTGAAGAAACTGTAAGAGCAAGAGAATGAAGGCAATAATTTTCAAATAATAAACAAAATCTACAGCATTATTCAACCATGCAGCCTTTTTCCTCTGAAGGTGTACAGCTGTGGCCTATATTCCAGTTATGTGTGTGACATTGACAGTGCTCTGTTCATGTATGCTTAGCTTTTAAATATAACCCCTGACACACACACACACACACAAACAAGCAATAGGCAAAATAGTTTTCTCTTTTTCTCATTTCCCCAATTTCATGTTCACTTCTCCACATCAGTTTGCTCTTCTTTTAAAAAAGTTCTTGTGAAAATTAACCAGCATTTTAGTCTGAATTTCTCCTAATACCCTTGCAACTTTGCATACTGGACACATTTTTGAAAATCAATTTCCCCTAATACAATGCATTTTAGCATTGTTGTCTTTGCCAACATATGCAATTTTTATGCACAGTTTACCCCAGTATATCCATTTTTGTATACATTACTAGCACTGCAGAATTCAGAGCAGAGCAAATTTTGAAGGAATCCTGTGTTCTGGTTTGCATCTTGTTTCAGAAAGTGCGAGTTCAGTAGTTTCACCTTTAAATGCAAACTGAATAAAATCCCCCCAAAAGCTAACACACATGCACACACTTCCTGTTTAGATTGCTTTCTTCCCTGCTAGAGAAATTTATTTTTTATTTTTTACTTATTGTTATTAATATTATTTATTATTATTTATACCCCGCCCATCTGGCTGAGTTTCCCCAGCCACTCTGGGCAGCTCCCAATTGAGTGTTAAAAACAACACAGCATTAAATATTAAAAACTTCCCTAAACAGGGCTGCCTAAAAGACATCTGGTCTTTTAAAAATAGGATAGCTGCTTATTTCCTTGACATTTGATGGGAGGGCATTTCACAGGGCGGGCGCCACTACCGAGAAGGCCCTCTGTCTGGTTCCCTGTAACCACACTTCTCGCAATGAGGGAACCGCCAGAAGGCCCTCGGCTCTGGATCTCAGTGTCCGGGCTGAATGATGGGGGTGGAGATGCTCCTTCATGTGTACAGGACCGAGGCCATTTAGGGCTTTAAAGGTCAGCACCAGCACTTTGAATTGTGCTCAGAAAGGTACTGGGAGCCAATGCAGATCTCTCAGGACCGGTGTTAAGTGGTCCTGTTGGGCAGTCACCAGTCTAGGTGCCACATTCTGGATTAATTGCAGTTTCTGGGTCACCTTCAAAGGTGGCCCCACTTAGAGCACATTGCAGCAGTCCAAGCGGGAGATAACTAGAGCATGCACCACTCTGGTGAGACAGTCCACGGACAGTAGGGTCTCTGCCTGCGTACCAGGTGGAGCTGGTAGACAGCCGCCCTGAACACAGAATTAACCTGCGCCTCCATGGACAGGTATGAGTCCAGAATGACTCCCAGGCGGTGCACCTGGTCCTTCAGGGGCACAGTTACCCCATTCAGGACCAGGGAGTCCCCTACCCCCACCCACCCCCTGTCCCCCATGCATCTAGCCATTTTCACCCCAACCACACAAACTCTCTCAGATTGTGATTTGCAACACATAGAAACAAGTGATAGCGCTGCTTTTAAATGTGTAGATTTAGAGATGGCTGGACAGAGGGACAGATAGGGAAGATAAAGTGATTTGACACTGGATACATTTATGAACTTGGGGACAACTATCCTCGTTAAAATAATTATAAAATGATTTTAAAACATGTCAACCCCCTTTTCTTGCTTTGAACCAAGTTGATCTAAGGATGCAGGTTGTTGTTTTTCAGGCATCAGAGACAAAACTCTCAAATGATTGGTAGGGACATTATACACACTGCTATGTGGGTTGCTGCTCCTGTTACTTATCTGTCATTTCCAGCAGATCTTGTATAACAATATGTTTTGGTTCAATAAGAATTCTCCTTGGTAATGTATGGCATGTGGTCTAGGAGCAGGCCAACAAGGCTGTTCAAATGCCCAGGTGTTACAAATCCCTAATTCTTATTAGGAAATCAAAAACATCTCCTTGCATTGCCTGCAGAGCTTGGATTTTTGCCTTTGGCTGTAGCCCCAGACTTCTGCCTATGAAGTCATCCTTCCATGCCTATACATGGAAAGAGGCCAACATAGATGCCATCATAAGGGATTCAGCTGAGCATATGCTGAGAAAATTGTGGCATCCATATACTGTGCATGGAATAGAGTTGACTAAACACACTGGTAAACTGAAGGTTATGGCCGTGAAAAAGGAAACATAGGTTTGCTGAAACTGCCATTTAGGGATTGCTAACAGTTATTTCCTGGCTCTGCATTGTAATATTATCAACACGTTCTGTTCCACGACCTCTCTTGCCTTGCTTGAATGACTATAAGTAAAGCAAAAGGTATTTTATATTGTTTCCTTTTCTTTTTTCCAAAACAGAGGAAACATGAGAGACCCAAACATCTCTGGTGGCTGATGGTACCCTGAATAAAGGGGGCCACCTAGAAGAAATGATTCCATCTTGGGACAAAGATATAATTGTGTTTTGTGCTACATTAGGATATGAAATTAAACAAATGCAGTTAAAGGGATTCAGATTTGAAATAGCAGATATAAATAGCAAGTGTTCACACAGAAATCAAAAGAAGACAGATTATGTATTTTATAACTGAAATTGCTTGGCACCAGTTCTAAATTGAGTTATCACGTTTGGTGAGAAGCAACTGGGTTTTATGATCTAAAACCCGGCTTCACATAAAATCAATTTTAAAATCATAATAAAGTAACTTTGCCATTATTTAATTCACATTTTTAAAAAAAATAAAAATGAGAAAATGCAATTAGGGTTGAATTTGTGTGAATTTTGCAATGCTCATAAAAATGCCAGGTTGGATTCGTGTAAATTCCCACCGACATCAATGGAACTTTTAAATTGCTCCATTGATTTCAATGAGAACTAAATGCAAAGCTTACCTTGCAATGCTGCACATGTCTGCTCAGAAGGAAGACCACTGAGTGCAATGGGACTTACAGGTAAATATGAATAGTGCTGTAGCCTTAATTTGGAACAAACCTGTAACAGGTAGCACACAAACTTTCATGGCCTGCAAAACAAGCATGGATAGAAACATGGAATGAGAAGGTACAGTACCTAAATAAGGTAAAATAAAAGCTATTTGTCCTCTTCTTCTCACACATTGAGAAATATATTGGGTCTAATAATCTGGCACCAATTCCAGTATGTCCAGGAGCATTTCAGATACCAGAAACCCTAGGGAACTGCATTATGCTCAGTAGTATCCCAAGTATGAAGACTCAAATAAGAGATACCTATCCTTTATCAGGAATACTGAATCATTTCTAAGAATTTAGGGAGCTCTGGGAAACACACAATTCCAAGGTAATTCTCTTCTCCGGCATATTGCTGCCTCAAGTCACATCCACATCATATGAGTAAAGCACTCTTACAACACTTTAACCATCATATCATTCCTCAAAGAAAATTGGGAACTGTAGTTTGTTAAAGCTGATGATAATCGTTAGGAGACCTCTCACACAGCTACACTTCCCAACACACCCTTAACGAACTACAGTGCCTAGGATTCCTTGAAGAAACCCATTACTATTCAAGTGGTATAAGTACTTAAAATGTGTGGTTTGGGTGTGACCATAGTGTTTCCTGACAAAGTGGAGATCCTGGCACTAAGTCTCCCTGACACTCGCTTCCAGAGTTGTCTGACGGAAGGGGAAAAGGCTGCAGAAGGGAGCGCTAGTGTAAGGAGTGACCATTATGGGCTGGGCCAAAACTTCAAAAGGGTGCTTGCCAACCCCATTCTGAAATTCTGTGCCATCAATGCAGAGTTGAATGAATGAAACTTTATTTGCATCAGCTGTCGGCCATAGCAACAAAAAGCATTGTGATATACACAGAACAAAATAAAAGTGGGTTATATAAAACACGGTTTAGGGTCCTGAATAGTTAAATAGTGGACCTTATTCTGATTGATCCAGCTAGAAACCTTGCAACCTTTGCAGTCATCTGCTCCTCTTGATCTGCCAGGAGAAATGACACCGTGGCAGTGGTTGTGCAACCTGGAATGGTCAATAAGAGGCGTAATAATCTCATTCCTCAGGTCTTTGTAAAGAGTGCACGCGAGGAGGGCATACGCCACTGATTCGGTGCTGCCATCTCCGCAGGGACATAAGCATTTATCGTATGGAAAATGTTGGAATCGTCTCTCAAGTACCGTATTTTTCGCTCCATAGGGCACACCGGACCATAGGGCGCACCTAGTTTTTAGGGGGGGGAATAAAGAAATCCCGCTCGCTGTCTTGGCTTCATTTTTAGCCGCAGGGCTGGGGCGGGGGAGTGCTCCGAAGGCTTGTGGATAGCTGTCTGAAGCCTGGAGAGCGAGAGGGGTCGGTGCGCAAGCCTGCATTCGCTCCATAGGATGCACACACATTTCCCCTTCATTTTTGGAGGGGGAAAAGTGTGTCCTATAGAGCGAAAAATACAGTACATCCAAGGGCAGTACATTCAGTCTTGCAAGGGTAAAGGCGTGTCTATATTTTGGAATTGCTAGGTCATACAAATAGGGTGCCAGAGAGTCAAAGTGGAAGGATAGAAAATGGTCATACCATGGGCAAAATTTCCTTATTGTGGCCAGGTTGTTCTGACGCTCGATATCATTTAGGCATTGGCAAATTAGACTGTTTGCTTTGCTATAACCCACAGTGAGTAGCTGTTGTGGAGACAAACCACAAGAGTGAAGTTTTTGGTTGACAATTTTCGACCAGGTACTCTTGTGACAGTCTTGTTGCACTAGGGATATTAGACCGGGGGGATTTGAGCTAAGGACAGGGTCTTTGTGACACCAGAAGCCAGTAGACTAGTTCATTTATGCTGGCCTTTTCTCTACTATGTGCTATGTTTGTGAGCTTTAAATGGCATGCCAGATTTGAAAGACTCCCATAATTTCATGGGCATACAGCTAGTAATGTAAGGAACCACAGGGAGAAATGTGTTCAATAGGTTACATATTGATGGCTTTTAAGAGTGTGTCCTTTGATGATACCTGTTAGCTACTAATGCAGTCAAACTAACAATGTTTCATTGATATCAGATCCAGTTCAGTAATATTTATTGCAATCTATAATGTAGAGTCAGCCCTGTACCAAAGTAGGAGACACACGTATTTATGATTATTAGTACAATATTGAAGCATCCTGAACCAATTACTGATCCAATTACCATGTCATTATTATCTTCTGAATAGAGCTTGATTTGTCAGTGATAAATATGAAGCAATTAAACCACCTTTTTACATAATAAAACACTGCAGGTGTTTATTCTTAAGGCTTTATGGATACCAACAACCAATAGATTTAATTAAATATCCCTTGCAATAAATGGGGATTTCATTAAATTGTTCTAACATTAGTGCATCTTTTTAGTCAGTGCTGCTGAAAGATATGATTAGACTTTATTTTGCTTAAAAGCTGCACTAAGTGACCAAACAATATGACTCCAGCGTCCAAATCTTCCAAATAATTAACGAGACTTATTTAAAGAACATTTGATTGGCTTCTAAGATTATTACTTTGATCTGGAGGGAGAAAAGTTGACTTTAATGTTTTTTGGGGGGTTGTGTGTGAAGGAAATAAATGCTTTTATTAACACAAATACACAGATTAAGTTCTACTAAGCATATTTGCTGGAAAATGTCTCGTTAAATTAACTTGGACTTACTTTTGAGTAAATAAGTATATGATTAAGGATTTATTTGTAACCTTATTCTTATCAATCAAGGCATTCCTGATTATGAGTCAATCTGGGTTACCTAAGAGCCAAACTAGATGTTATGTAAATAGCAGCCATGAGAAGGTTGAACAGTATTAGGACCATAGTAGGGGGGAGGGGAGAGAATTTAACCCTTTCCTGCCTTTCATGGTCATGACGAAATCCCTGCTCCCCCAAAAAGCATCCTGCTATTTGCATTGGGATGAAAACCTTGATTGGTGCTAACAGGAACTTATCTCAACATTCAAATAGAACCCTGGGAATTGTTTGTTTGTGTGTCCATTTTCATTGGGACCACAACAGTTAAATACTGGGTGACCTTTGGCCACTCACTCTTTCTCAGCATAACCTACCTCACACAGTTGTGGTAACTAAAGGGGAGAAATTAAGTGTGTCACCCCGATCTCTTTGGAGGAACCCTTGCCCTTCCACAAGTTGAAGGGCTCCTTCCATTCATGGATGGGAATGAGAGCCAGCAGAAGAACCCTATTGGCCAAGGCAGGGCAGTGGGAAGGGTTGCTTTTTGCCAATTCTACTCTCCCTGTCACATTTCTAACACTATTACCATGTGTCCCCCAGCCCTCCAGAGCAGATTTTGTAGGAGACTTTGTGGGCTCTAGGGGTGAGATGGACTCGGCAAAATAATAATAATAATAATAATAATAATAATAATAATAATAATAATAATAAAATAAAAATAAAAATAATAAAAATAAATTATTTATACCCCACCCATCTGGCTGGGCCTCCCCAGCCACTCTGGGCGGCTTCCATAGAAACCAAAAATACAGTAAAATATCACACGTTAAAAACTTCCCTGAACAGGGCTGCCTTAAGATGTCTTCTGAATGTCAGGTAGTTGTTTATCGCTTTGACATCTGCTGGAAGGGCGTTCCACAGGGCGGGCGCCACTACCGAGAAGGCCCTCTGCCTGGTTCCCTGTAGCTTTGCTTCTCGCAATGAGGGAACCGCCAGAAGGCCCTCGGCGCTGGACCTCAGTGTCCAGGCCGAATGATGGGGGTGGAGACGCTCCTTCAGGTATACTGGACCGAGGCCGTTTAGGGCTTTAAAGGTCAGCACCAACACTTTGAATTGTGCTCGGAAACGTACTGGGAGCCAATGTAGGTCTTTCAAGACCGGTGTTATATGGTCTCGGTGGCCGCCCCCAGTCACCAGTCTAGCTGCCGCATTCTGGATTAGTTGTAGTTTCCGAGTCACCTTCAAAGGTAGCCCCACGTAGAGTGCATTGCAGTAGTCCAAGCGGGAGATAACCAGAGCATGCTCCACTCTGGCGAGACAGTCCGCAGGCAGATAGGGTCTCAGCCTACGTACCAGATGGAGCTGGTAAACAGCTGCCCTGGACACAGATTTGACCTGTGCCTCCATGGACAGCTGTGAGTCCAAAATGACTCCCAGGCTGCGCACCTGGTCCTTCAGGGGCACAGTTACCCCATTCAGGATCAGGGAATCCTCTACACCTGCCCGCCTCCTGTCCCCCAAAAACAGTACTTCTGTCTTGTCAGGATTCAACCTCAATCCAAAATCACCCCTCTTTCTCCAGTGGGAGCATCCCTGGAGGGGAGTTCTACTCACAGGAATTCCGGATCCAACCCAGCGTATCCAGGTTCTTTCCAATGTAAGGTTATACCAATTGGCTATCATTTCATTAGAAAAAATGGCGACCAGTCTTCCAATCATGGAATTGAGCCTTCCGAACAAACAAAAAGACATTGAGGTGACATGGTGCAGGCAAAGCTTCTTATTTTGCTCTTTCTATTGCTCTGTTTAAAAGAGTACCTGTGTTTTCTACTGCCAATGAGATTAGAATTTGAATACAATCAATAGAGTGACTGCTAAGAATCCCTTCGCCAGCATAATTTAAATCGCACAATGAAGTATGTAAAAGGGAAAAAATGTACCATACTGCTAGGCACTCACCTTCGAAGTGTGAAGTGGTAGCTGGGGGGGATTTATCCATTGATGCAGTGTGAACCTGTCTGTGTTAATATAGAATAATATATGTTTCAGGATTGTTAGTCTGTAATTAAGGAAGGGATGCCTATATTTTTCTTTGTTTCTTCTTAATTGGATTACATTAGCAGGCATTCCTCCTTTTCTTGCGAGATCTTTGGAGAACCCTGCTGTAGAGTTTGTAAAGTCAAGTTGACAACACATAAAAGTGTCATCAGTCCATTTTATTTTACTTTGAAAGACTGAGAGCACAAGTACAGATCAAGAAAAGTTTTGGAGCAATTCACATCTTACTGACCAATCCCACATTGATTTTAGTAGTTTAAGATGAGAATCCCCTCTTCTAGCCCACACACTTTTGTCTTCCAAAACTGTTGACCTACAAGAGGCAAACATTCATGCTTGTTGAAGTGATCCTTATGATGAAAAGGTACACTTTGCAGAATATAAAACAAATTATAGTGCATCTGTGTGTGTGTGTGTGTGTGTGTGTGTGTGTGTGTGTGTGTTGGTGGTGTTTTTTTCTATTTCTTTTTAAAGCAACTTAATAGAAAATGAAAACTTGGTTCCAGGGAACACTTAATTCAAACTAAGTGAAGCAATAACCCCAGGAATAAATTCATGGACTACAATTAAATATATTTGCAATAAGTGGTTTGGTTGGAAACACCTATTCCCTTCACGGATAAAATAAAACCTGCCTCCTGCAAATGCCAAAATAAGTTAAATGAAGATGCTTTTAACAAGGTTATTACTTAAGCAATGACAGGTTTACAGATTTTAGCACCACTGGGTTTTCACAGGAGCTGCAGCAAGTGCTAAAATAACACACACCTTCAGGTTCATTAAATTCACCCGCATGATGAAAGAACTGATATTTTGATATATTACTATTGTGCCTCAAAGAACTGTCTATAAATAAGGCACACTAATAACAACTGTTTTAAGTGTTCAAAACAATAATATAATGTCTTTGAGTTTATCTGCTTAGGGCTGAGAGTAACATGCTTAAGCAGAATTATGATCTTCGCAGTGTTTGATTTAATTTTTTCCAGGAATTTAGTCTACCACAGGGGTGTTGTACAAAAAAGCTTTATCCTTCATTTCAGGCTTTTTAAAAGTTAAACTATAAGCAACCTTGGAGAAGGAAAACATACATTATGTAGGCTCACTTTCTAAATGCTTACTAAATGTGCTAATTTAAAGGTGAGCTATCTTAAAGGTGAACTGGTTTATTAGTGGGTGGGTGCATATTAAGCGGTGATAATGTTAGCGTAAAGGGTACCTTTAGTAGGTTTGCTATTTTTGTAACTGAGCATCATTCTGATATCCAACCAGTACTGTCTGTTTGGGGAAGGGCCACTGCTGGTGTAAAAGGGGGGGGGGAGGAGGCAGAATTTCTAATAAATCAATAGAGCAAGGCCTTTAGAGACCTGGAAGACATATGGACGGTAATAGAGTATCTCAGGTTGTCTTGTGAATGATTCCATCTGGATGAGGGCTTGGTGTTATTCACAGCCTTCTTCTCCCCTAAAACACCTTCAATCTTATCCACAGCCTCGATCTCAAATGTCAGACCACCTGGGATATGCAGCTGTCAGGCTGAAAGGGGAGCTGCCTGGGACTAGCCCTAGCCTGCTCATCAAGCAGATACTGTCACTGACAAGCAGGGAATGCTAGGTGCACAAGGGTGACAGGAGTATCAAGGGCAGGGAAAAGTGCATGACTTTGGATTTAAAATGCAACAGCAACAAAAATTATATGTGTACACACACACGCGCGCGACAAACAAAATATGATACTTGAAGTATGTGTTTCTGTTACCACGGTGACGTATAACAGGAGATTTAGTGCTTTATTTCAAAGCCGGTATAGAAATAAATGTCAGCCAACATCCATTTCTCTAAAACGGGCAGATTCTTTGCTCGTTGTCACCCAAGTAAATCTTCAGTGAATGTTCCACAGCCATACTCATAAGAGAAAGGGAGGCGAGGACATGTTTGTGTTATTACGTTTTGTTTAAAGCATTTTGCAGACCGATCATGGTGACAGTTTTTTCCTCTCTCCCTTGTCAGCAGTAAATACTATTCTTGGAATATATATATAGGTTCAAACCTCATTCTCCTTGGATGTAAGATTTCTCTCTCTCTCTCTCTCTCTCTCTCTCTCTCTGAGTATGCCTATGATTTGAGTTAGAAGATCATTGGCATTTATTATTAAGTTAATTCTTCACCTGACTGTAAGTCAGCCAAGTGCAACAGGCACTTTCAGCAGACAGAGTGCAAATACTCCATCGTTTGTCAGGGGCTGAATGCAAACTGTGAGCAGGTACCTTGGAGAAAGTTGTGTTAAAGGCAGCCAGCAACCTGGGGGCAAGCTGAACGGGAGCAAAGAGCTGAAACGAGAAAAGGAAGCAGGGAAGGCAGTTGGTGGCGGCTTCCCTCCCAACCCAGGAGGATCATGGGACACAATGTCAAATATCCATCTTAAATGGTCTCAGCTCCCTTCTGCAGTGAGCATTCCTGGTGACACAGGGATCAAGGAGCTGCTGCTTAATCTACAAGACGCCTCTCTTTTCAGATAGTATAGTTTCTAATATGAACTGCTTGTGTACAAGGCCAACTTTATCATTAGGCAGGATTAGGCAGCCACCTTAGGGGGCAGATGCTAGCGGGCAGGTGGTGGCAGTGAGGTGTTGCAAGACAAAGCAGTAGGTGCCGCAAACCCATCCTGCATCCCTTAAACTAGCTTCATTCTCTCAGGTGAATGGGAGACACCTAACATCGACGGAAGATTAAACCTCTAGTCCAGTGAAATTGTAGGGAGTATTATTGCCCTCTCTCTTAACACTGGAATTTGGGGATGTCCAGTGGAGCTGACGGCTGGGCGATTCAGGCCTGACAAAAGAAGGGGCTTCTTCACACAGTGCATAGTTAAACTATAGAAATTTGCCTGGTGGCTATCAATTTAAGGTAAAGGTAAAGGAACCCCTGACCATTAGATCCAGTCGTGACTGACTCTGGGGTTGCGGCGCTCATCTCGCTTTATTGGCCGAGGGAACTTATTTCTGAGCATTTATTTATTAATTAAAATACTTTAAAACCACCTTCATCATTTAGATATCAGGGCCTTGTAGGCAGGTTTAAGATTATACTGTAAATATGATTACAAATGGAGAAATGTGCAGGAGATTGAGAATTATGCATCGTAGAAGAAAATATCACCAAAGGAGAAAGGTTATAAGAATGTTCCCTGAAGTAGACTCTATCTAGAAGAAGGGTGCAATTCATTTATTCAGCAGGGCTTACGTAAAGGTAAAGGGACCCCTGACCATTAGGTCCAGTCATGACCGACTCTGGGGTTGCGGCGCTCATCTTGCTTTATTGGCTGAGGGCCGGCGTACAGCTTCCGGTCATGTGGCCAGCATGACTAAGCCGCTTCTGGCGAACCAGAGCAGTGCACGGAAACACCATTTACCTTCCCGCCGGAGCGGTACCTATTTATCTACTTGCACCTCTCTCTTTTTTGGTGTGCTTTCGAACTGCTAGGTTGGCAGAAGCTGGGACCGAGCAATGGGAGCTCACCCTGTCGCAGGGATTCGAACTGCCGACCTTCTGATTGGCAAGTCCTAGGCTCTGTGGCTTAACCCACAGCACCACCTGCGTCCCTTTACATGGCATTAAAAAGGATTAGACAAATTCATGGAAGATATGACTACCAATGGCTGTTAGCATTGCCTCCACTTTTCTCTTATATCCTTTGCCTCATACTGAAAGAAAATATTTGGCTAGCCACGATGTTCTGTTCTATACTAAGCACGTGTAAAAAAACAACAACTACTTGCTCTGCTCATCCCTCTGTAAAATGTTCCTATACATGCATTTACCTCTTCTGACAAAATTTGTCCCTGTGCAAGTTTCTTAAAGAAACTTTTTCTCTCACACACAAATACATATACAGTGGCACCTCAGGTTACAGACGCTTCAGGTTACAGACTCCACTAACCCAGAAATAGTAACTTGGGTTAAGAACTTTGCTTCAGGATGAGAACAGAAATCATGCTCCGGCGGTGCGGCGTCAGCAGGAGACCCCATTAGCTAAAGTGGTACCTCAGGTTAAGAACGGTTTCAGGTTAAGAACGGACCTCTGGAACAAATTAAGTTCTTAACCAGAGGTACCACTGTACATTCTGAATGTCAAAATGAGTCTCTCATGTGACTTTTCACAAGGATCTCAGATTCAGTTAGCATACAGTGTCAAAACCACATACTACAAACCGCACACCATGATTTCACAGAAATCATTCCTAAATCTTTGCCATGGAGGCCTAATCACTTGGAAAATAGATACATCCTTGTCCTATTCTTTGGTGGCGAAGAGTTGACTTTCACTCATTCATCCCTACACAGAAGAAAGGGGGTGCATTTTCAAACGTGAAAAAGTGATGTGAAGCCAATTGTGCAATGAAAAGCCCAAGGAAGAAGCGGTGCCTTCTCAAGCTGGCGTCGCTCTGCCAACAGCTCATCCAAAGCTTTTACACACCGCCAAAGCTGCTTCTCAAGCCTACACAGTTTGCAAAGTGGAAAGAAAAGGAATTGAAGAAGCAAAAATAAATATTAAAGCACGTAAGAATTAAACATTACCTACTTAAATAGCAATTATGCTGCTGAAAACAAGATCATCACACCTGTACAAGAAAAGACATGCAAGCTCCAAACATCTGTTTGAATCCACCTGCCAGGCACCTGTTTTGCTGTTTCAATGCCATTTGATTGCTGGAGATGTAGAGGCTCTTGTGAGGTAATGAGTGATTTTACATTATGCATGATTGAAAACAGGTGTTGTAATGCTGTACGATTCTATGCATGAATAATTCAGTTTGTTTTGAGCAAGATATTTAAAAGTATGTAATGGCATTTATTTATTTATTTATTTATTAATAAATACATAGGTTGTCTTTTAACATATGTTTGTGTCTCTGTGTTTTTTTCTTTTTTCTTTTTCTTTTACAAAAAAAGAAGAAGAGGAAATCTTTAGTATAATCATCCATATATTATTATTTTTTTTGGTACCATTTGATGGAACTATCTGGGGGAAAGTTAAAATATCTATAGTTGAAAAGCAAAATGCCTTGTTAGCAATGGGTGGAGGAGGAGCATTCTCTCAATTTCCTAGGGTGGAAAAATTGAATTATTTCTTGCATTATTTTGCAGAACTGATCCAAGGTAAACCAAGTTCCACAAAGTGACCCAACTCCAAAATTGTGCCCATGGAGATTCCTTGATAGCTTCTATTGCACCTACTCTCTGCCTGTTATCTTGGACACAATATTCTAATGGACGGAATTGATCCTAAATGGGCGATAATCAAAAGAAGCTATCTACACCTGGGGATGAGCGCCATATCCATGGTTTTCCTTGACAACTTACCTATCAGACAGGAGAGAGAAGAAAGCCCCCTGGCCACACAGCTGGCCAGACTGCAGGGAATGGAGGGATAGCCCACCAATTTTCAAATTGCAACCAGCCAACGGGGCAGTCAGAGGGGGTGGAGCCTTGGCAGTGGACCTGAGTGAAGAAGTCTTCACTCTGGACTGCCACGGGAGGATATAACTCGGCTGTTCCTGGTGCCAGCAGCACAGTCAGTGGTTTCTGTTGGTTTCTGGCACCATGTTCTTGGATTTTGCTGTGGATTCCATTGGTCTCCATATTCGGGGCAAGGAAGGAATTTGCCTGCAAACAAATTGGACCCATTGGGGTTTTTTGTTTTTGTTTGTTTTTTTGCCTTACTCATAGCTATTGTCACAACTTTTGGTGGATAAAGCATTGGGTTGAATTCTTAGTTTAGATCATGGTGCAATCCTGCAATCATGTGTAGGTCCGACAACTCAGGGTATCCATATCTGAGTGGATGTTTCTGTCCTGAAGCCATAGGAAAAGTATATGGGCCGTAGAACTTCCAATGGTGGCTGGGGAAGGGCCAGCTTAGTTGACTTGCGTCTTGCGGTAGCCCATAGCCAGGCACGACCCTGTTCAACCTTCAGCCATTAGGTGATAGCCTGATGCAGGGTGCACACCCAGTGCTTAAACCAAAGCCTACCTATATCTGTAATCAATAAAGCTGTGGCCAATTTTCAGTTCCACGAAGTTCTTGTGTTCTTTTGTTTCGCCTGTCAATTCCACATTCTTTCACCCCCGGGGGGCACTGATGCACATGGGTCCACAATACTCCTTTTGAGCTGAGAAGTTGCTTTCCTCGTTAGCAATGGAAGATGCTGCGATGAAGATTTCAAATACCTTTCCACTTGTGTTGCTCTTGTCCACAAACATGGGTTCTTTTGCTTAGAGATCTGAAAAAGAAGGGTAATAACTGGTATCAAGTCTCTCTGGAATGAAAGTGTGTAGAATAACAAATCCAGTGCAGTGCCAACTTCTTCTGCAAAAAGACTTTACATGTATTTAATCCTAGAATTTCTTCTGTACTCAGCCTTCTATAGGCTAAGTATCCCAAAACCAAGTTCTGCAAATTTGTCTAAATGCTTATTCACCTCAGTGTTCCCTTTGTTATGCTGCCAACACCGATATTCATCAGCCGTGATGATGTTAACATATGTCCACCAGGATCAGGATTTGAACCTTTAATCACATTTCAAATAGAGATTCATTTTCCTTTGATGGTTGTATCCCACAACATCGAATATAGCACTGTCAGAAGACCTGGCACCACCTTCTGGGTCTCACTTAATATCTTGGCACACAATATGGCTTCCTTCAGTCACAGTAGCTGGCAGAAGGTTCTTCACACCTTTCATACCAGGTACTGCAACTCCCCAAGCACACCATATTGGAAGGCAGCGTCTGTCAAAAGATAAGGCTGCCAGACTTGCAGAGACTTCATAACCTAGAGATTAGGTGGTTAGAATGGAGGATATAAGAACGGATTCATTGCCACTCAGAACTCCTTTCATCACCATGCTCAATCCAACAAATAATGGCCTTAGAAGAGAAACAACATTGTCCTTGTGGAACTTCCCCAGGGCCCTACTAAGAAGATGTTCCAGCAAGGAGGACAGGGGTGGGCCAAAACTACATAGGCTGCAATAGTACAGTGGTACCTCGGGTTACATACGCTTCAGGTTAAGAACTTTGCTTCAGGATGAGAACAGAAATTGTGCTGCAGCGGTGCGGCAGCAGCAGGAGGCCCCATTAGCTAAAGTGGTGCTTCAGCTTAAGAACGGTTTCAGGTTAAGTATGGACCTCTGGAACGAATTAAGTACTTAACCCAAGGTACCACTGTGAGCACATTTTAATGGAAAGTAAGACCCACTGAAGATAATGGGGCTTATTTCTGGGTAAACTTATATGGTAGTGGACTTGGCATTTATAATGGTATAGTTGCATGTTTGATCCAGCATTTTCAAAAGAGTGATTATCTGTTCACACGTTGCTGTTATTAGAGAATGAATGCGGAGTTTTCCATTCCACACCAATCATGGGTTGTTTCTGAATTGAGAAACATTATGTGGCTGTAGTCACATCCCTTATATACCCTCATGTTCCTCCAGCCAGTAAATGTCAGAGTTCTTAGCATGTGCATTGGAATAGCACATTTGTCTTCGGGTCTGGCACTGATCAGCTGGATGCACCAGAGCTCTAAGAAAAAAGACTTTGGCAGTTCAACCCACCATTGAATCCAATGGGTTTTGACTATATGTGATTTTGGCTTTACATGCTACCCCCAGAATGTAAGTTGAGAGTCGCTGTATTTCATTGGGACTTGACATCCCTGTGTTAGCCTATCATTTAAGTAACAAATGGCCTCTAAATTGAGGCAAAATCCATAGGCTTAGCTGTACCAGTGTACAGTGAGAGCCAGTGTGGTGTAGTGGTTAAGAGCTGTACTCTCGTAATCTGGGGAACCGGGTTCGCGTCTCCGCTCTTCCACATGCAGCTGCTGGGTGACCTTTGGCTAGTGAAATATACTCAGAGTCGCAAAGTGATTTCATGCTCTTTATTCAGCTCATAGTGGTGAGGAGGAATGAATGAAAGTCCCCTCAAGGTATCTGCTTTATATACATTATTTACACAATGGGCTGCACATGATTGGCTAATTCCGGAATTCTACTGTAAGCCAATCAGGTTGTGGATTCACTTCTATCTGGAGCATGATTGGGTGGTTCCTGCCCACCAATCATACTGCTGTATTGTTCTAGGACCAATCAGACTGCTGCCTTTTGGATCCTAATGTTCTAGGACCAATCAGACTGCTGCAGTTTGGATCATATTCAACTCAGTACATAACAGCTAGTCACACTTCTTTGAAGTCTCTTAGCCCCACTCAGCTCACATAGTGTTTGTTGTGGGGGAGGAAGGGAAAGGAGAATGTTAGCCACTTTGAGACTCCTGAAGGGGAGTGAAAGGTGGGATATCAAATCCAAACTCCTCTTCTTCTTTTTCTTCTACCCTTAATTTATAAATCAGTTTCTCAGAAATGATAATAAACATGACTTTATTGAACCAATAGTTGAAACCCATAGTTTTTTTGTTTTCCAGCTTAGCGTATTATCCAAACTGAAGAAAATGTCAACTCCTCCTGGCCACCTACCCAGCAGGGAGCTGCTTGTAAAGTGGTCTATCGGTTGCCTTGGGTTTATTTTTGAAGAAAGGTGGGTGATAAATGTTGAAAATCTTTATTTTTATTGTACTGTCACTTCATTTTAATGTTTTTAAAACCACCCTTATAACTCCATATTAAAGAATGGTCTAAAAATGTGATAAAAACAACACATGTCTTAGTGTGCTGGGTGCTTGGATGACTGTTATGTCAGTATTAGTATCAGGGACTAGCATGTTTCTCTACCTTCTTAAACTGCCAGAGACTTCTAAAGATAGAACCAAAAGAAGATTGGCAAGGGATCTGGGATGGTCATGAAGGTTTGGAGGAGGAGGAGGAGGAGGAGGAGGAGGAGCTTATTGCATTCTCAGTGGCAGGCACAACATGGCCTAATTTAAACTGAATTGGGTCAGAACATGTCATAGCTTAAGGTTTGTTTATTCTAAGGCAGGTATGTGGAACCTCAGGCCCTCCAGATGTTGCTGGTCTTCCAGGAGTGTCAAAGAGCATAGCCAATGGCCAGGGTGATAGAAATTGTAGTTCAGCAACAATAGGAGGGCCAAAGTTTTGCCATTCTTGTTGTAAGGCAATCTTAGGTGGGACAAAGCCACCCATATCTACTAGAGGGTGTCATTGGGGAAATCTTCCATAGATCTATGCTCTGATCCCCCAAGCAAGCGCACAACTTTTCTCTCACTTGTCACGATCTTTGGGACTTTTCACCATTCATTTCACAATCATGGACTTCTGGCCTTGTCCTGTTTCCTGTAATGCCATTGCAATGGCTACATACTACAATGCTTTATGTGAGATATATTGGTGTACTAGTAGCTCAGTTCTCTCCCATTCTACGTGCTCTTGTGGTGGGAAGCAGAAAAGTCTTACAACCGCTGGGCAAGCTCTGGTTTTAATGCACAGCCTGAACCTAACCATGGTGACTCGGAAGTAAGATGCTGCATATGTTTCCCTTAAAACATAATCAGCGTGGATTCCTTTAAGAGTCCCTCATGTACTAGAATTCCTGTACATTAAACCACTACAAAAGGAAAATAGGGAATTTGAGATTATGACAAGACTGGAGAGGAAGACTGGAACTTGTTTGTACACCAGTGCATCATCCTTCAGTATTGTCTTTGAAGTTTATTATACTATTGTTTTCTTTGCAATTGTCTGCTTCTAAAGATTGTTGTCTTAAACATCAGAAGAGCACACAACAGCAAAGCAAATGTTCTGTGCTGGGAATCTGGAAACCAAACCTGCCTCTCCCACAGACAGCCAAGGTATCTGCAAGCATCTTCTGCCAGGTACCTGTAATCCAATTTTCTAGAACAGTAGTGCACTTCGTGTTATTCACAGCTGTAATCATGTTGGAGCTGTCAAGTGTTGTCTCCGTATCTTCAATTTACTTCTCAAACTAAATCCTCCACTCCTTTGTGTGCTGAGGCTGCTGTGGCCTGGAACTCATCTAGTCTTTTAGTAACATCTTCCAGATTTGTTTTAAACTGATTAGACACTGCTGAAGAATCAAATTCTCTCCCCCGGATAGTACAAAGCCATGTGTTGACAGACCTGGCTTCTAGCCATCAGCCACGTGATGACGCCGCACACTGCAGCTTTTGACAGCCCGGGTTTCGTACTGGCCTTCCTGAATGCTCATACATGCTGAAAAATTAAAATAAAACAAACTATAATGTGACAGGATGGTTTGAGCAATTAGAGAAAAGGAGGGAGGGAGAGCTAGAAGAGAGCTGAACCAGCGAGAAACTTTAATTAAAGGCCCCTTTTATACTGGCTCTGTGGAAGAACCTGTAGAATGCTTGCATTGTTCAAATGGTCAGCCTTAAATGTTTTGAACGCAGCTACTGGAGACAACTGGCCACACAATCTGAAATATGTTTGCTTGTCATATTTGATGGGCTTACTCGCTAGAAATTGTGCTTGGGAATGCACCCTGAATACCAGGTTGCAAGCAAAGCCAAACCAAATTTTGATACCAAAGTCAGAAAATACATGTCCATGGCAATCGAGTATTGCAGTATTCTCAGAGTTAGGCACCTGAAGTTCTCTTGTGGTCTTAATGGGAAATTCAAGATTGTCTCCATCATCGCTTCCTTTATGTATTGTAGTCATGGAAAGCAGTAAAAGTTTCTCTGCTGCTGTATGTGCCATCTTCCTTCTGTTGAGAGCTGGATGCAGACTAAATGAGTTGTGCCTAGTTGTTACTGAACTCAATGGGACTTGAGTCAAGGCTAACTTGACCCATTGATTTCAGTGACACTGAAGTGCTAAGTTGCTTAGATCTAACCCAATGTTATTTTCCAGATGCAGGCTGAAGAATAAAGCTGGTCCTTCAAAATGAGTTTAAACAGCAAGTTAGCAGGCAGCCCAGACTTTCTATGCCCCCTTCCTTTTGGCAAAATTGGTCCTTCTTTACAGCTCCATAATCCCAGGAGTACAATCTGAAACATATTTGATGGGGAGAAACTCCAGAAGAGGAAAGGAAATAAAACCTGTTTCCTCCATAGCTGAACCAAGTATGGTTCTGTGTGTGCATGTGCTACGTATGTCTTTCTGTGAAGGTTGTGTATGTAGTTATGCATGTGTGTGTGGTTTAATAGTGTCTGACAGTGTGCTATCTACATTTACCTTTGGAATGTGGCCCCTGGCAGCTTTCCTTTAGGGTAATGTGGACCCAAGTCCAGAAAAAAATCTCATCCTGGCACACACACGAACTGAAATCAAACTATTCCTGCCCAAACTATTCTTGGGCTGTGATTCATCACCTAGCTACAACAAGGAAAGTATGGCACTGAAAAATCCAGAAAAAGTAGACCTGAAATTGTGCTTCTTTTTAATGTAAATTAATGGTTTAATCCTGTCTGGATTGACCAACCCTGTAGCTAATTATCACTGAGAAAACAATGCTCATGGTTCACACATTTCAGAGATGTTGAGGTTCACACATTCAAAAGAAGGTTCTCACCTCAAAACCTGATGCAAAGCTGACTTCAGAATGTGGTGTCTTCCATAGAACAAGACAGTTTTCTAGTTAAACCTTTTATTATTATCATCATACTAAAATACCCCAATGTGTTGTGTCTGTATGGTGTAGTAAATATGCCTGACATATTTAAGTAAAGCTCCCATACACAATAAGCAAACAGAGGCAATCTCTAGCTACCTTTTCCTTGCTGCGTGCTGCAGAACATAAAAAAAACCAGGCATTGTAAGTGGCAAATATATACCATCCCAATACAGGTGCACCTATACACCTGTGTCACAAATGACACGTGTGAACTCTCTCACTCCCCTCTCTCTGTCTCCATGATTACCAGTTCAAATAGGCCATGGTTGATGTTTCTTTCTTGTATTTAATGTCAATCTTTCCCCATTGCCTTTCAGTAAAAAACAAATGCTGATTGTGATTTTAGTTTTAAAATAAAATATATATTAAAGCAACCTATAGCAGCAGCAGATGTAAAACATACAGCTGACTATAAAAGCAAAATACCCATAGTTATAACCATAAATAAAATAAAATGGGTGCCAGGTGAATACTTGAAGCTAAAATCCAACAGCTAAAGCAAGCAGTGCTGAACGTATGGCAGAACCAAGCCATATTCATGAAATGATCAGAAGTGCTTGCCTAGCAATCCTGCATGGAGCAGAGGGGTTTCAAAGGCAGTGTGTGAATGCTTGGGAGCCAGCATCTAATAGTGTGTAGCGTATTGGGCTAGATATGCGAATAACCCATCTGTGGCCCTCCAGATGTAGTGCATTCCTGCTCCCATCAGCTCCTACACTCAGGTTTGTATAGATGTGTAACTAAAACCATATATCTTAAAGACACCACAGTCTCTCCATTGACCTTCATTCCAAGGAAACTGAACTCTGGGTAGGTGTAGGCATCTCAGAGATATTGTTGCAGGCAACACTGGTGTTAGCAGGGGGGTTGTGTTTCCTGGAGTAGGAACTTTACTAAGTAAAGATGGAGGGAGAAAAAACAGCAGGCCAGGAAGTTGGTGTTCCAGCAGCAGAGGCGGTTCAAAGAGAAGGTTGATGTTATGTACCAGGAACTCCAGCAGCTTCAGGCAGAAATACTGAGAAGCATATTTGAGGAGAAAAGGGAGACTCAATGTGTCATGGACTGGTTGGATGCAGAGGAATGGTTGGAGGAACCAGCTGAGGAACCACCAAGGGAAGAAGGCTCAGAGCCTGGGGTGTGGTGGCAGGATAATGATGAGTGGTCACAGGGAAAAGATGGAGAAGACTTAAGAAGAAGAGGTGTCAGAAGAAGAAGGGTTAACAGAGCTCAATGAGCTGAGGGAGTTTGTGGCAGAGAGAAGTCCAGAATCAGAGTCAGAAGCTGAAGCTGAAGCAGGAGAGTGGGAGGAAGGAGGTCAAGAGGCAGAGATGAGTCAGGCTGGTGAAGAGTCGTGGGTGTCTCTTCCACCCTGCTGCAACAAGCTCCCCTCCTCCAGTGTGGTGTAGTGGTTAAAAGTGGTAGACTCATAATCTGGTGAACAAGGTTTGATTCCCTGCTCTTCCACATGCAGCTGCTGGGTGACCTTGGGCTAGTCACACTTCTCTGAAGTCTCTCAGCCTCACTCATCTCACAGAGTGTTTGTTGTGGGGGAGGAAGGGAAAGGAGATTGTTAGCTGCTTTGAGACTCCCTAGGGTAGTGATAAAGCAGGATATCAAATCTAAACTCCTCCTCCTCCTCCTCCTCCTCCTTCCCCTCTTCTTCTTCTTCTTCTTCTTCTTCTTGTCTCCCTGAAGCAGAAGAGGCATGAAAAGGGCAGAGGAAACATTGGCTGCATGCAGACACAGTCTCCGATGGCTTGGAAAAAACCTGGAGAAGAGGGGACTTAAGCAGCTGTGGGAAGGTGAGGACCTTCAGTCTCAGCAACTGCTTCATCGGGGCAAGACCTACTAGATATGAGTCGCTTTGCTCATTAGGCCTGACACTCCTGTGCAGATTGTGTTTTTGCAAATAAAGAATTAACGCCAACTTGCATGGTGTGATTTACTGATGGCTCAGTCCCTGCAACCACAGAAAAGAGATAAAGCTCACCCATTTGTGTCCATGGCAACTGGCAACTTACTTGGGTCTGCAAATGACAGTACTTAACTGGTCAGCTAAAGTCATTACCTTAACAAAGGAACTGGGTTGGTTGGTTCAGCAGGTTTCCCCTTATGGTTCTAATCTCACATAGGTTTGGAAGAGTTTGGAAGGAACCCACAGATATCTTCCAGACTGGCCCCAGCAAACCTATAGCAATATTTTAGGCAATGAATTCCATGAGTTAATTATGTGTGAGATGAACAAACAACATGTTGTGCAAACCTGTGGCTCCCATCAGTCCCTGGTCAGGATAATGGGGGTTATAGTCCAAAAAGATCTAGAGGGCCACATGTCCCCTGTTTCTGGTGGAAGCAAACTGAACTCATTTGTCTTGGATCATAGGTCCCATTTTTGAGGGAAGGCTCTATCGCTCTTCCTGTTGCATGCAGAACACTCCTCACTAGTGGACACACAATGCATTTGAAATGCCTTTGGAATAATAAACGATTTAGGGATGTAGGTAAAGAGATGTGTGTTTTTTAAAATAAAATAATAATTAAAAAATTGATGACACTTTGCTTCTCAGGAACAGACATCCGGGTGGTGGGGAGGAATCTTGCCAGCCCTGAAATGATTGACATTTGTTTACTTAACTCTCTCTTCTTGTAAGTCTGCACACCTATTTCAACCTTGAACAGTTTCCAACTGTGGTATACTGGAACATTTTTTCATTTATTAAGTTCAGTGTTGCCAACCCAAACAAAGAGTAATCAGTGATGATCCAAGCAGACCAAGCTGTCTAGCACCATACAATGTATCTGCATACTAATTTTCAAATTCCCTCACATTTCCAGAGAACTAATGGGATCATTTTCATTCTGTTACAGCAACTCAACAGTTACAGAATCACCATCTGTGTTTTCGTTAACCTGAATCAGATATGAATTCTGTTATTGCAAGGTAGAGCAGCTTGTTTAATGATTCTTAATCTTTTCTTTAATTAAATCATGCAGCCAACCTGAAAAATCTATCTTAATGCAAATTAGGAGCTTTTTTGGCATTCACTTACAGTAATGCACTAATAAGGTTAATTTATGAAGGTTCTCTTCCAGTCTGTACAGATGATATTTGTTCACTGCATATTTTTAGCATATTGTCTCTTTTGTGATTTTTTATTTTATTTTACCCCCTAATAATAATAATAATAATCCTAGTTATATTTTGTTAACACAAAAGGAGGGAGGTTCTAATTGTGAAAAATGAAGTAGCATAAAAAATGAAAAAACAACCCAGTGTTTATGTATTCTCTGTGCATATTTTTCCACAAGTCTGAATGTAATTCAGTGCACTCTTGTGACCACCAAGAAGTCTTCTGCTAAAAAATTGGAAATCCTGGGGCAAAAAGGAGAAGTCCTAGGATAAAAATCAGATACTTTGCTTTGGCTCTTTTCACTTATATACATCTTCTCCTTTTCCCCATCAAATGCGCCTTTAATTTATTTTGTTACATAAGTAGAGAAAGCAGTTACAAACCTCAGGGAAGGACAAATAGAAAAAGAAAAGGGATTTTAAAAGGATAATACAATAACAGAGAGAAAAGCAAACAATGCAGAGGAGCTATAAATACTTTGCATCACATACTTTTTGGGATAAAATTGCAAAGCCTTCTGCGGCATGTTCAAGCATGACATTATAGCAATCAGAGGACCATTTGCACACTACACAGTTTTTGGCAGTATTGGCAGTTCTGGTCCACTTGGATTGCCAGTGTACTTTAAGCAATCGGTCCGAAACATTTTTCCACCTGGTGCTCTATGATAGATTTGAAAGCTAAATCTTGCTAACATCATTTTTTACCTTCATCTGTCATCAAGTACTGTATAGATCAGTTGTGGAGAAAACTTTGGCCCTCCAGAGGTCACTGAACTACATCTCCCACCAGCCCCTACCATTGGCCATACTTGGTGATGCTGATGGAAGTGGTAGTTCAACAACCAATGGAGAGCCAAAGGTTCCCAAGACATGATATGGATGATTGTCTTTTCAAGCGGCAACCTGGCACATTATTTTCATGTGTTAATCAGGGCGTCATTAAGCAAGCATTACATCCTACATCATGATGATCTCAGAGCCACTTTAAGGCTAATTTCCCTATTCACATTGTTTTGGCTTTAGATGTGAACATGGTGGTCATCTAAGTGCTCCATCATGGTCCCAGATGACCATTTACCATGCTACAACAGATTATCTTTGCTAGGAATAGTGCATAAATCTATATCTCTAACAACTGCCTACATTAAGTGGGGAACTGAGCCTGAATTTAGGAAGGAAAATGCGCAGCCTTGTTTTTACTTTTACTTCCAGACACTTTGTTCAGTGTATTCTGTATTACTTTGTAACTTTTCAGCAATTACAAGAATGCTACTGCTACTGAAATTGGAAACTTCTAATTATGTTGGTGAATTAAAAAAGTTAAACCAATGACTGCCATTCTGGAAGGTAGATATGCACTTGCATTTACACAGAAATAATTCCATTGAACTGTGGCTTGAGTCAAAGGGATACACCTGTGGCAAAGGAGTAATTTTCATACGGACTTAATTTCATATAGGTGAAAACAAACAAATAAACAAACAAAAACCCAGCCAATTTGGGACTGAGCATTCAAGCTAAAAAGTTTAGGGAAACAAATTCCTCGCTTCCGAAACTGGCCACATTGACAGTAGCATGGCTGCACTCCTCAACCTAGTGGCATACCTTCATAACTTGAGCCAGAATGCCTCAATGGTAATGGTGCTATGTTGTGACATAACATCACCCCCACAGGCTTTCTTGGAGGAAAACTCTGCTTCCTCACCTTTTCTTTAAAAGAAAAATCTTTGGCTACCCATTTTAAAGGTAAGTCCAATCCTCACAAAAATGTTTTGTTTTTTAAAAAAATTCATTTGAGTTCATTAAAGTCTTCTCCCCTGCAATCATTAAGGATGACTGGTGCCATGAAAAGGGTGTGTGTGGATTTTCATCCTGGCCCTAACTGTGGCTTACATGGCAGCAGAGTCAAAACCCATGTAGAGAACTCAGAAAAGAAATGCCCCAAGCCATAGGCTTCATATCAGGTGCACCCATGGGTAAAACACAATTTCGTAAATGTACACCCCCCTGTGTTTCATGGTCATGCACAATCATCCTAGCTTTTCTTTCACACCCACCAATCTTTTGCTCTCCTTCCCATTCATCTATCCATGTGTCGTATCACCTCTGTGTTTCACACATACACACCACTTTTTGTCCTATTGACATTTGTCCACACACACAAGCGCACCCCACATCTCTTTCCCATTTTCTTTGTCTCCCTCATCCATAACAGACATGGTACATTCATACTCTCCTTCCCCAGCTGTCTGCTGCTGTGTCCTGCTATGGGCACTAAGAGTGGAAATTTGGAGAATCCCTAGGCAAGTAGGAGTTCTGTGGGGAATTTCTGAAAGGTGGTGCTTTGTCCTGGATCTGACCATCACTTGTCATATTCACCTGTCATATTTTGTAACATATATAGTACTAGAAAAATCCCTCACCAGCCCACATTAATTCTCAATTTTTGCCTCCATTAAAGGACCCTTTTTCAGTAGCTGAGCTAGGATAGCTCAGTAGGTAGAGCATGACATTCTTAATCTCAGCATCATAAGTTTTCTCCCCACACTGGGGAAAAGATTCCTGCATTGCAGGGATTAGACTAAATGACCCTGAGGGTCCCTCCGAACTCTATGATTCCATGTCACTGCCCTCTTTGCTCGTCTTCCTATTTTCAGTAAACTCAAATTCCCCTCCTACCCAACCACCCTTTTCACAGACAGGGGTCATACTAAAATGGCAAGAAAGCCCATTGAAAACAATGAGACCTTGTCTGGTCATCCATTGGAAATAAACTGTAAATGTCTGGTGAGGTGTCAGGGTTCCATGGAAATAAATGCAAGCTTGACTACTAAACAAAGTCTTACAAATTCCTTATACCCAGGCTCTTTGCCCTGTCTTAATAAGCAGGCAGCCCTAATGACCAACAGGGAGATTTTACTGGATTCAAAGTGGAAGCAGACATCTTTATGCACTCTTTTCTGTATGTGAGAAACAAGAAGGCCTAGGCCTAGGTTGTGAGATCCAGTCAGTAGTCATGCAGCCTAGGAGACTCAGGTGAGGTGTGTGCATGATGTCAAATGCAAAAGGGAAGCATACAGAAATGCAACAGGTTGCGCAAAACGCCTTAAATTGACTTCCCAAGCACTCTTCAGCTGTTGCTATTGCTTTTGAGTCAGAGAAAGCTGTTTTGGAATTAGAAGAGGGGCAGGTTACCTGATAAAAATGAGGACAAATGGCTTCCTCCCAACAGGAATTAGAATCGCGGCATCAGAAGAAAGTAATGGAGGAAAAATGACTGGAGGAACCGTACAAAAGAGACAACCGTGGTAAAGGGACTCAGCTGAAGGCATAAAAGTTTATTTCATTTATTTATAAACATGCAGTATTGACATTATTGCTTGTAAACAGTGGCAAGAATATAGAGGAAGAAAAAGAAGAAGAAGAAGAAGAAGAAAAGTCCCTCAGAGAATGGGGCTGTATCTAATCACTGGTGGTGTAAGACCAAGCAGAGATGATACCTGTTAAATGTATTTGCTAAATTTATTTAAATCACATTGAATGTTAAAATACATATCTCACGGTATTCATTTATTGTGTAATTTGTATTTTTATGAAAGTTTAAAAGTTCATTTCCTACCAATGGAATCTGCTTTTTATCCCTGCTATTACTAGCAGTTTGGGTGACAGGACTTTAAAGTCAGTGGCTCCTTCATGCCTCTATGGCCCTTTTGGCAAGGTGACACAGTGAGAAACCACAGCACTTTCAGTTTTGCCATTCCACTGCCCTGTGCAGTCTAGGGATGGAGGAAGAACATGATTCAATTCAACCTACATAATCAATACTTTCCGGAACAATATGTGGACCACAAAGCCACAGCATAGATATGCACAAAGAGAGATGTATACAAACAATGTTTTTAGAAATGAGTATAAAATCAAATAAGGGGAGGAAATCTGTCTTTTACCTCTAATTGGTAATTGGAGGGAGGGAACCCTCCAAAACTCTGTGGGTCCTTTTTGTGATCAGTTGGTACCCCAAATCCATAGGTATGTGATGACTCAGTCACCCATGTAAATCATCACTTGATGTTACAGTCATCACTTGAACATACACATATAAACCAGGTCACAGAATGCACACGGGTGGCGTGTCATGGCAATATATCCAATGTGTGTATGTCTACCTTGGGGGCAGTCAGAAACAGTCCAACAATTCAAAATACCCTTAAAACGAAGTGCTAATAGAGCTGTACTATGGCCTCTTCTTAATGCACAGTTTACAGTGACTAGCAGATCAAATTTGTGATACGTACCAGAAAGGCAACGCTAATCTGCATTCTAAACAAGCTGGAAAGTAGGGAGGAGACACACAGCTGGAAGACTTTATTAAAAGGGCATGGAGGCATTTGCTGTGGTTGTAAGGTCAATGAAAAGAGAAATAAGTGTGAAGCCTCTATGAACTCTTAAGGGCAGAAGCATAGCCAATATTTGTCTGCAAAACAGAGAAAGGCAAATATACGTTAGGAAACATGATAGGAAGTGACACTGTTTTTAAAACCCAAAATAAAGGTAAAGGTAAAGGTACCCCTGCCCGTACGGGCCAGTCTTGACAGACTCTAGGGTTGTGCGCCCATCTCACTTAAGAGGCCGGCTGCCAGCGCTGTCCGAAGACACTTCCGGGTCACGTGGCCAGCATGACAAAGCTGCATCTGGCGAGCCAGCACAGCACTTGGAAACGCCGTTTACCTTCCCGCCAGTAAGCGGTCCCTATTTATCTACTTGCACCCAGGGGTGCTTTTGAACTGCTAGGTTGGCAGGCGCTGGGACCGAGCAATGGGAGCGCACCCCGCCGCGGGGATTCGAACCGCCGAACCCAAAATACTTTCCCCCTTTATTAGTTTTTCGCAAAGAAAATGCACAAGGGGGTGAGATAAGAATACAGATCATCAAAATGGTAACTTTCTCCCTACTTGTGCATACCCCCAACATTTCTCTGTTGAAAATAGGGATGTCCCATTCCATAATGATAATTTTACTATTTATACCCCACACATCTTACTGGGTTGCCCTAGCCACTCTGGGCAGCTTCCAACATATATAAGAACACCATAAAACATTAAACATTTTTTAAAAAACCTTCACTATATAGGATCGCCTTCAGACAGCTTGGGGGTCGGATAACTCCATACCCTCCAACATTTCTCCAATGAAAATAGGGACATCCTTAGGAAAAGTGGGTCATTCTGAGATCAAATCAGAAACTGGGATGGCCTCTCTAATCAGGGATGTCCCTGGAAAATAGGGGCACTTGGAGGGTCTGCTAGTGATATGTGTATATCTCCAGAGTCTGAAGTTGACAAGGCCCAAATATCTCCAGCCTGCATTTTCTAGACTCTAGAGCCTTTTCTTCAGCTCCTAAGAACAGAATTCAAAGATTATGCAGGGAGTAAAAGGTAAAGGGACCCCTGACCATTAGGTCCACTCGTGACCGACTCTGGGGTTGTGGTGCTTTACTGGCCGAGGGAGCTGGCGTACAGCTTCCGGGTCATGTGGCCAGCATGACTAAGCCGCTTCTGGCGAACCAGAGCAGCGCACGGAAATGCCGTTTACCTTCCCGCCAGAGGGGTACCTATTTATCTACTTGCACTTTGACGTGCTTTTGAACTGCTAGGTTGGCAGGAGCAGGGACTGAGCAACGGGAGCTCACCCCGTCGCAATGATTCAAACTGCCGACCTTCTGATTGGCAAGTCCTGGGCTCTGTGGCTTAACCCACAGTGCCACCCGCGCTGCAGGGAGAGTGAGAGATAAAAGGTAGAAAAGGTCACTGTTAAACATTTTAACTGCTCCTGAGTCAGGTCTGAAATTGTTGGCCTGAAGTTGCATAACTGCTTTGTGGACTTGGTGTTGAAGCTGTTACCAAATGGGACAATTTTCCCACATTGGCGTGTGTACAGTAAATTGTTACACTTGTTCAGACTTCTTAACAGAGGTAGCCATTGAATAGAAAATGGTTTCTTTACAGCAAAGCAGTTAGTTTTTAGAATTTAAAGCATTATTGACTCCTGTCAGATCAGTTTCCAGCCCTATTGACTCAAGAAGTAAATATAGAGGGAAAGTGAGGTCAAGTCCAGTAGCCAAGTCGATTTTTATCCTGAGAATCAATACATGTTGATACTAGCCAAAAATTACACTCACTAAATGCATCTTTTATATTTATAGCAAGGACAGAAGAGAACCAGCAAGAAAATATGTTGCTATTAGATCTCCAAATCTACCAGGAAATTTTTAAAGTGGAAGTATGAATCTTTTAAAGACAGGCTGTCTTTATCTATCTAGGCCCATAATCCAAACAAGCCTTAAAGTCCCATAGAAAGAGAGCATAGCCATAGTGTCTGTGTTCCTCCTTTTCAGCCAGAGAGTGTTTATTGTGTTAACAAAAGACCGCAACAATTACTTTTTGAATGTTTGGAGCCTCTCTTTGACTTAGTCCACTTTATGCATCAAACTTTCGGGTTCCCAAGTTAAATTCACACTGGGGACATATGCAGGCAAGAAGTACGCTAAAGTGAGAAGACCTCTCAGTAACAAACTTCCAAAGGGCTTCCAAACCCAGCAATTACACTTCTTCACAAGAGGGAAGGGTTTCACCTATGGGTGAAATTTGTATGGAAGTTGATTCCCATTGCACACAGGGCTGTCTTTAGCATATGTGCTGCCAGGTTGCAAAGATCCGCCCAGCACCCCCAAATTTAGTTTAGACCCCAAATTAACTTTTATTATGCTTATCTCAGACACCACGCTTACACCTTATCTCTTGTTTACGAAAGAAGGGAGGAAAAAGAAACAATTTTTTTTCTTTGCTCATTTATTTACAATACTTATACTTAAGTATACAACACCACCACACCTAAACTTATAAGTATTGTTTAGGCACCTGCTTGGGAGAAACATCAGTCATGTCAAAGGTGCTGCTGACCCTGCTGCCGCATAGCAGCTCAGTACAATACGTAACATAATATTTTGATGTAAGAGTTAATTTCAAGAGTTAATGACAAGCACTGCCATTGAGTCTGACAGGCACCTCTGTTGTGAATGACAAGTGCCGCCACTGGCATGGCGCATCTTTGGTAAATGAGCACACAAAGTCAAAAGTCCTTTAGTGAAACAGTAGGTAGGCATTTCAGTAATACCTATATATATATATATATATATATATATATATATATATATATAGTTTCTCTAGCTTGATCAAAATTATTTATTATTTCATAACAGGTAGATAGTTAAGAGATTAGGTGGCTTCAGCAGTAGGTGCCTGGTGCCCCCCAAAATTCAGCGCCCAGGTGCTCCGCACCCCTTGCACCCCCGGGTAAAGACGGCTCTGACTACATGTTATGAGAAATTACCTGTTGTGTCAGGATTGGAAGCTATTGGTTAAAAGGGGAGATAAGCTTAGCAAGCTGTAACTAAAGCTTTAAAAAAGAGAGACAACTATAGATGAAATCAAATTATGTTCTGGAAAGTGCATTTGATCTGAAGGAAAACAGTTATTCCTTGATTCCAGCTCTTCAACCGTAGCAAAGAGGCTCTCTCTCATCCACAATAAAAAGGTGCTATTTGTTGGATATAAATTGGATGAATTATTAATTTTATCATAGCTTAGATGACAGCTAATATTAGAACATTAAATTATTAATTTTCCAAGTCTGACTGTAAAAAAAAAAAGCAAGAATAAGCACACATTGAGGCACTTTTCAGGTAGGTTCTGCCTTCTGTACATTAGCTATATAACAGAAAACAAAACATGGGAGACCTAGAAAAAGATTGAAAGCCTTCCAGATGTTTTATCTGGATATCCCCCCACTCCAACCCCCAATCACGGCTTTGAAAATCATCTAGCATTTCACATCTACTATGTTACGACTATTATAGAATGAATGCGTGTCATGCCAACTGTTCACAGAGCATCAGTGCCATGCAATTCACTTGGCTGCAGACAGGTTTCTTGGGGTGTCTAGGCCAATGAATAAATAAAAGCATTTGCAAACCTTGAGATATGAGTAACCTCTGTACTCAGCATGAGAGTACATTTTTATCCTTGGAGTATGCCATGTGCATTATTTGCTACCCTCCTTCTTTTCCACCCTCTCATGTTTCACTTTAACTTACCTCAAGGCCTAAGGTGCATAAACACTTCAGGCCTTCATTCTCTCTTTCTCCCTCTCTCTCCCTCCTTCTCTCTTTCTCTTTTTTCTCCAGCATTTCAGTCATAAGAGCCAGCGCAGGATTTATCTGGTTGTGCTGCCCTAGAGGCTAATACTGATTTTCCTGTCAACTATCTCCTTTGCAAACACTCATCCTTCCCCCCACCTCCATCTCCAGATGAGCCAGGGAGCTTCAAAAACAATAACACGAAACCCTGCCTCACTCCAAGCCCAAACGAGAAAGGTGTCCAACTGTCACACACATTCCTTTCAAGCAATGCGGAGGATGCTACCATCCTGCACACAGGGGAGGCAAGGAAGAGGGGTACAGCGAGGATACTGACACATATGTGTATGCAAAGATACGGGAGGGTGAAGTTTCTAGCCAGAAGAGAAACAGCTGTCTGTCCCCAAGCTTCACTGGGAATTAATCCAGCTCAAAGCTGGATTAAGTTCTATTTAAAAATAATAATAACTGCCTCCCCGCCCCCCTTACACACACACAGATAACTTGTGTGCCACTGCCAAATACGGTGACTATTTAGCCTACAAGAATTAGTCAGAGGTATCTGTTTACCATTAAAGAAGGGTCTTTTTAATCATGGTGGTTGTTGTTGTTTACATACTTCTCAGATAAGCTTATCTTGCTTATTTTATCTTGAGAACACAAAGTACTACACGGGTAGATGCTGGTAGAAATATTGAGGCATCAAAATCACCGTAGTTGGATTTGGAGTTTTGTTTGTAGGAAGTCGGTTGTCACACCCTGCACTGTTTTAGCTTTGTTTCCCCGCTGAGGAAAACTCTTCTGCGGACTCCTTTTCTCATCGGAAGCCAGTGCCAGCATCTAAAGCTGAAAGGCTCACTGAAAGAAGGAGCCAGAAGGGGCTTGAATGAGAAAAAGCAGCTCTGGCTGCTGCATTTCCTAATGCTCAGGATCAATTTGTAGGGTCAGTGCAATGCTGCATGCTGTGCTGGTAGTGCAACACTGGCATTGTGTCACAGAAGATGCAAAGAATACCACTGCTGTTGACATCTGTTCACCTCGGCATTCCATGACTGAAATACGTTGTAGCTGGCAACCGTGAAATTATTAGCCGTTAGGATATGTGTCAGACATTTTAAATGTTTTAAATTGTTTTAACATGTGTTGTTTTGTTGTTTGCTGATCCAGGTCCCTTGGGAGCAACGGCGGTACATAAATTCAGTGCTTTTTTTCCTAAAAAAAAAAGTGTTTCTCTCATTTTCCTACTCATATTGAAGTACTGCCCCTCAATGAGGCTAAACTTTGATTCACAAAATGTTTAGGGGTATGCATACCCCTGTGTCCCCCCCCCCCCCAGAAAAAAGGACTGCATAAATTTAAACAACAACAACATTTTCTCAGGCGTTTTTCCTTAACTATTTTTGGCTAGGTAAAACATGTCAGAAGCAGCAATGTGCTCAGGCAGGTATATTTACTTCATGGGGGCTCTTATATTATATGGCCTTAAAGTGAAGGATGGGAAGTAAACAAATAAATTTGCCCTGTTAGTTGGTAACCTGGTGTTATACAAGTACCATGGGAATGAAGCCTTCTTAAGAGGGATAGAAACATGACAGTGGGGCAGTATGTCCAAAAGTAGAAGGCTAATCCACAAAATTGTGATATTCACTTGAGAAAAGCAGCTTTTCTTGTAAGCATAAAGTAATTGTTTGTTGTTTCCAGAACTGAATTGCTAGTTCTTTCTTCTAGGTCTGTTCCTGTGTCTCCAACAGCAGCTTTGCCATACATAAACAGGTAACATTTACTGTAATGCCCATAATGATATACCTTAGTCATCCCCAACCTAGTTCCTTTAGATGTTTTGGACTTCAGCTTTCATCTGCCCCAGCCAGTATGGCCATTAGTCAGGGATGATGGGATTTGTAGTCTGAAACAGATGGTGCACACCAGGCTGATACACCTGGCCAGGGAAGGGGCAAGGGCACAGAAAAACATAGTTCTGTATACTTCTAGACCTTGTTCCTGAAGAAATAATAATCATAGAGCTACATGATGATGGGCAAATACATTTCAGAAAAGTTGGGTACTTTGTGATCCTGGCTTTTCATAGTAGCAAAACTTTGTAGTTACTCTTGAAAGGTGATACATAAACATTTCTTCTTAAAAAAACTTTATCTGATTTCTCACATTTTGGTTATGTTGCCCATTATAAGAGATTCGATAAGACATCCAATCTCCCTGTGGTATTTTATTTTGACACATTTCAAATGAAAATGCAGCTCATTATGTTATGCCAAATTCAAACACGTTGTCACCTGTTTTATGTATTCAAATGTATTTCATTCTTGTTGTTCTAGGTATCTGAATTTGATACATAATAAGTCAGGATATGCTAATCGACATGGTCAAAATTAGCCTCAGATTAACCCAGTTATACTCTCCTATGCCTGCCTTAATGGATTCATTTGCCATATGGCAAATATTTTCTGAGGTGAGAGTTTGGCTATATGTGTAACTACTCCTTTTTTTCTTAAATGAAGAATTGCTAGCACTGCAATGAGCATGCTAATACAGAATTGAAAAACATTGCAATTATACCACCATTCATCTGTTTCAAATAAACTATGATATAGGCTTAACTCCCTCGCCCCAGTTTATCCAGTGGTACTGAAGCCAGTGTGATTTACACTGGTGTATGTTCCCCAAAAGGGATGTTCTAGGGGAGTGGCATAGGCAATGCAGGGCGAGAAGAATCTTACATCTATTCCAAACCCCTTCACCTCAGTCACATGACCTAGCAACCCAGTGGAACACAGCTGGCAGAAAGGGTGGTGAAAGTTGAATTCCTCTAACTTGATCCTGAGCAGAGTCTGGAATAGGGACAACTTAAGCTGGTGTGATCTATGTCATCATAAATTCTGCCAACTTTCTAGAGTTAGGATTGTTCTGTTAGACTTCTTTTTCACTTCCATTTTAAGCAAAACACTTAACTATGAATGAAATTATGTGCACACTTATCCCAAAGTACTCAGAGTAACTTATTTCTGAGCATTTATTTATTAATTAAAATACTTTAAAATCACCCTTCATCAATTAGATATCAGGGCCTTGTAGGCAGGTTTAAGATTATACTGTAAATATAATTACAGATGGAGAAATGTGCAGGAGATTGAGAATTATGCATTGTATAGGAAACTATCACCAAAGGAGAAAGGTTATAAGAATGTTCCCTGAAGTAGACTCTATCCAGAAGAAGGTTGCAATTCATTTATTGAGCACGGCTTTCTGTCAGGTAAATTTGCCAAGTATTTCAGCCTCAAATTATGGGAGTAAGGATTATCTTATTCAAATTTGTCCATGGATTTGTAGGTATTAGTTTCCTAATGGGGAGGCCATGGCACTCTACATATGTTTTAGAACCCTTTCCCCTTTATAATGGGCATTGGAAGGGAAAGGATAATCCCTGAATAGTTCATGTCAATATCACAGGTGTTGGCAGAGTCTATGTTGTATTATGTTGCACCCTCAAGAAAAGAATCCGTTTACCAAACAACTTCTAATTTAGCACACATGCTCTAAACCAAGAGCCCAGGCAGCTGGCTACCTTGGATGCAGCCTGAGAGTACTTCAGAGGGTTTCCACAGGTACAGCATCCTCCTTCTGGTGTAAAATGGATAATATAACTACAGACTGAATGCCAATGCAGTTAATTAATTGAACAGTACTTGATGTAGAACTTGACACTATCGTGTCTCCTGATGTCAAATCTGACATGGGTCCTAGCATGAAAATGCTTTGACCTTTTTCCTCCTCATGCTTTGGGGAGCTCTGAGAATGCTAGGGGCATTTGAATGGTCCTACTATAAGGAACATGGTCAGTACTCCCCTGTTGTGTGATAGAGGCACACTGGAATTTTAAAGGAGCTCATGAAAGGGGTCATAAACATAGTACTGAGCATCAAACACATAATTGCATAAATCCTTAGTTTGCCAGAAATCCTACTTTGCTATATTATGTGTAACACAATGGTTAATCCCTCCACTGCCCATTTATTCTTCCTATACATGGGTGAATGCCCAAAGGCATAATAGTGAGATAGGAGAGGAGGTTGCAAGGAAATCAGTAAAAGAAAAGGAATGAGATTGTATTGCATATTGACAAGGAAAGGTTGAATTCAAAACAGAAGTCTCCCCCTTACAACACCACTCCAATAAATGCAGCCTAGTAAATGTGTTCCTATATAAAATGAATTATGCAGTGATTTTAAATGTGGTGTGAGGATGAGGTGTATATTAACTGATGAGACAGCGAGTGAGAGAAAGGGAGGAAGAAGTGTTGAGGAATATGTTGAGTCAAAGTGTGTGTATGGTATTATAATTGCAAGCAAACCAGGACATAATTTGACCACCTACCAAGTAGAAGGAACATTGGAAAGGGGAATACTTCTTATGTATTGTAAGCAAGTGGGGTCATTTATACTATCCGGGTATAAAATGTTACCATATTGCATCTAAATCATTCAACTGTCTAGATTCAAATGAGGCTATATCCTTAAATAACTTGTCAGATTTATACATGCCAAAAGCAGGTATGTGCCATTGCGAAAGGACTGGAATTTTAGGAACCTTTTCATTTTACCTGCAAATATTTCCAGGCTTCCTTAATCAGATTCATGTTTCACATAAGTCTTCCAAATCTGCCTTATATTTATACTTTGTAAGTTCTAGTCATGCATACATTTACCCTTGAAGGCAGTAGGTATTTTGATTTCCTTATGCCTGAAAAGCTTTGAGATTGAAACTTTCTCTCCTTCTAATTCTTTCCTCAAAAGCCACCTTTTCCTGCCTTTAGACCTGCACTTGCTGCAGCACACATGGAACTTCCATTTTTTCTCTCTTTCAATTTACAGATTTTAAACTACTATCTTGTAGACTGGAAGCAACTTGGGGTAGAGATTTGCTGTCTGTTTTGAAACTGGAAATAACCACCACAACTGCAGAAGTTCAGGCAGTAGATCTCCTCAGATTACTTTGGGCAGTTTACAACATCACTGTCTCACATGTTGCACAGCAAGTAACTTAAGTATCTTTATCATGTGATATCACAGCCGTTCTGACTGGGAACAATCTCTGGCAACCGACAGTAGGGAAATGAGGTAACACTTTGGAGCAGGGGGTAGGCTTATATTTCTCTGGACTCCTCCTTTGAAGGACCGATCCCTCCTATCTCATAAGGGAAAGCCACAAAGAACAATATATTCACTCCAAGGCTGTTTACTGAGAAAGTAGCTGGCTGGTTGGCTGGGCCAACACCAATTTAACTTGGTTCTCATGATCAACAGAGTTGCTAAATAATAAGCATCTGAGTTTGTTTCCCAACTTATCATGTGTTCCATTAGCAGGATGGGCTCACTGTACAGTGGTACCTTGGTTTATGAACTTAATCCGTTCCGGAAGTCCGTTCTTAAACCGAAACCATTCTTAAACCAAGGTGCGCTTTCCCTAATGAGGCCTCCCTCCTCCGGTGCCCTTCCACCATTCGGCTTCCATTCTTAGCCTGAGGTAAAGTTTGCAAACCAGGACACTACTTCCGGTTTTGCGGAGTTCATAAACCAAATAGTTCGTAAACAGGGCTGTTCTTAAACCGAGGTACCACTGTACTGAGAAACAACAGTAAGAATGGCATTATTCTACACAGAACCCAGGGAACACTACAGATGGAAGGACTGGGGATCTGCATGGGCTCTTGGTGCTGGTGGTTACAGAGAGAAGGGGGAATCGATAAAAATCTCTTTCTCCTTGGTCCAATGCTGAATCAGAGCCCATTCTGGAAACGGATCGAGCCTTTCTATTTGTCAGATGGCAACTCTGCATCCAACCCAATTAATCTAATTGATGATTCAGTTGAAAGATGCTGATTTAAAACTTCTAGTGATCTAAGTGGAAAGAGACTAATTCTTTTCTGTGTTGGTAAAGCTCTTCACCCTGATAGTGCCAAGAGAGAAGGATGGGTGCTCTACTGCTAGCACCCACAACTTTTTGTCTAAAAGAAATTGTGTGCCCATCTGGAAATCATCAGCTAGACTGATGCCCATTTACAGCAGCTAGGCAACTTTTCTAACCTACTTCTGTAGGAGCCACGATCACTTGCCTAGTACTTTTGTTGGAAGCGTTTTGTTCCACAGGGCAAAAGGAGAAGTTTGGAATGAGATTAAATGCCGGGGATCAACTAGCCACCACTATGTCAGCCTGGCCAACTTAAACAGTTCCACTTGGCTGTCGAAACAGCTCTCCTATCCAAAATTATTTTGCAGCAAAAATAATTTATTTGGCATTTGGGGCAGATTTCATGGCTTGGGGCCAACTCTCCCCTCAGCCTCTCAAGTGCCACTTCCTAGAGCCCTCCGATTGACCGTATGAGATTTCAGGAGGGACCCAAATCTGTGCTGAATAGCAAAATCAAAAATGTGCACATCAGCTTCCTTTTTCTAAATGTTCAATTACGGAAACATTATTCCTAAGCCATTGCCTGTCCCTGGCTTCCTGAACGACCAGTCTGAGTGCTTTAGCACTGTATAGAACTGTTCAGCTGAAGAATTTAAGGATGACACTGAAACAGGAAGAGAGCTTAGCATTAAGCATCAAAGAAGCTACTTTCTTTCACACTCTTGCATGACATAGTTGATAACTCTGCCAGTCTTTCTTCCTCCTTCCCCTGCTTAGCACTTGTTATTTGGGTGCCACTATTCAAATACTATGGAAATAGGAGTACGTCATTTAGCCTCTTCAGTTCACTCGAGCTTTATTTTTGGACTGAGATGCCCATGCTACTAATATGAATGTGAGGAAACTTCTGCCAGAAAGAAACTGCTTCCCCCACCCTCTCCAGTAGTCTAGATCAGGAAGCCTAAAATGTTGCAGGAAAAACGGCTCACAGAACTGAAATATTATCTTGATGAGCTCTCAATAAGCGCATATTGTGTATGTATGTATTTATTTTTTAAAAAAGGAATCTATCAGGATTTCATTCCGATTGCAGACAACATAGTAAAATTTCAAAATGAGTTTTTAAGAAATGTTGATATTCTGCCACTTTATATAATGAAGTTGAAGAAGGCTGGGACAAAATCCTGTGTAGTTTTCTCTCCCTCAAAAATAATATCCTGCTCTGTGAATGTGTGGGGTATGTGTGTGTCATTCTTCCATAGTGGCAGATGAAATTTCTCCAAATTTGGGGAGAGAGCCAACCTATTAGGTTTTGCTGAGAAGTTCGGCTGGTGCAAAGCTTTGGAGAGTGCTTTGGTCACTTCCTGCCACCCATGCATCCTGGAATGCTTTAGGAATGGCACAACATGATGTGATGTGGCATTGCTCCCAAGGCAATCCAAGACGTGTAGCTATTGGTAACTGGAGCCTTAACGCACTGTGAATGGCGTTGGGCTTTCTTTAAGGGGAAAAAGCAAGACAAAATTGCAAAATGTCTTAATCAAATAATACATTACAGCAAATAGCTCAGGGTGAAGATGCAAGATGCCTAATATTGATATCTTCTGGAAGTGTCCCACACCAGAAAAGTTTGGGATTGATATTATGTAAGAAAGTGGAATCACGAGATGTTGGCTCTGGAGATAGTGTGACAGCCTCCCCATTTTAGGCAGAATTTGCTGATACAAATGCTTTGAGTAGAGAATGCTTTTTATTTTTATTTTATATTTCCCACTTCTCATCCCTGCATGCCTCTTAAAAGTATTTTTTACCTATCTTCCCCTTTCTTTTTTCACACTCAACTTATATCTTACTCCTCTTCCAGTGGTGCCAACTTAAATCAAATATTGGGGGGCAGGTTCCTACATAATCAGTCACATGATGCAGCACACACTTACTATTTGAATGGCAATGCCCATTAACTTTGGGGAGCCTGGACCTCTCAAATATTTTATTGGGGGGAGGGCCCCTGGCCCCTAAGAGGTGGCTCCTATGCTCCCCCAACCCCTACTAATTTCTTTTACCCCACTTTTTACATTCACTTCTTCCTATAACAGCTTTCACCTACCTCCCCCATCCTTTCTACCTGAGTTTACAGTGGTACCTTGGTTCCCAAACTCAATCCATTCTGGAAGTCCGTTCGACTTCCAAAACATTCGCAAACCAAGGCATGGCTTCTGATTGGCTGATTGTCCCCAGAAACAATGACAAAAGCCGAAACGGACATTCGGCTTCAAAAAAACGTTCACAAACCGGAATACTTACTTCTGGGTTTGCAACGTTCAGGAGCCGATTTGTTCAGGAGCCATCTAAACCAGCCCCCAATCCAATACAGTCGTACCTTGGTTGCCGAATGCCTTGGAACTTGTACGTTTCGGCTCTCAAATGTTCGAAAACTGGAAGTGAGTGTTCCAGTTTTCTAATGGTTCTGGGAGCCGAAAGGACTCCTGGAACGCATTCTGTTTGCGAACCAAGGTACGACTGCACTTCAAACATTTTATGTCACATTCTGATTTCCTTCAATAGCTTCCTCCACAACACCCACAAATTCTCTGTCTCCCACCTTTACTAAGCATAAGAACAGTGACTGAGGTTGTGACTGGACCATCCCAAAGGCCATGACGCTGCAACTGAGGAGGAACTAAGCAGGCTTCAGGCCCAGAAATAATAAATACTCCAGGGGACAGCATCTTGAGAGAAAGAGATTAATTTTGAAAATGAGAATATTTAAAAACATATGTTCTTTTCCTGCTTATACCCAGTATTATACTTATCAGTTCCTCCGTATCAATATAGTAATTCACTTTTTATGATAATAGTTAATTGTTGTAGTGTTCTTAGGACACTCCATGGGATTTAACCTTCCCTTGCTAACTTGGGCGTTTGCAGCGCACAGAAAGCCTTGTCCACCGAATATAAAATAAACCTCATTTGTCCTGCAATTTCTTCCAATTTCCAAGCTCTTATCTCCAAATCCTAATTAACAATGATTTTTAAAAAGTAATGTGGCCTTTCTAGAACGTGAAATATGTTAACTTGATAAGAAAGTCCCAGATATTTTAGAAAGTCATTTCGTTTTCCGACCCTCACTTTATTAGGATTTCTGCAGCTAATACTATTTTGTTCATTGAAAACGAAAAGATCCAGCAATTCTGAGCTGCCAGAGGAAAGAGACATTCAGTTCCGTGCTTTATTTATATACAACAGTATCGTATGTATGTGCATGTCAGAGACTGGAGGCTTTTTTTTTGGCTGTTGATAACCCACCCAAATCTAATTTAATCAAATATTTAAGGAAGTAATAATTAATTTTTAAAGAATCCAACTGAACCATGACTAGGAAGAAACGTTATTGTTTATTTTTAATGCCAGAAAAGTATTCCTGATGCGATTTTAATATTTCATGTAAAGCAGTAACTTTCTTTTCCCGCACCCCAGGTTTTTTTTATATTCCCACTGTTCATGTAATCTGAGGGAAAGTTGCAGTTTTATAGGGAAGTTTGGAACACAGAACTTCACATTTGTCTACACTTGGGGGGATATTTGTAACTAACTAAAACACAGCCAGCCTTTTCCCTATCAAGCTAAAGAATTTTTACATGGATTTGTTTCAATAGACTGCTATTTTAAGGGGGGGGGCAGAGAACTTTACATTGTACTCATATGCAAACCTACTCAAAACCAAGCTCCATATTGAGTTCAGCATGTGTTACTTCCAAGGAAACGTGCATCGGACTGCCGTCCAACTGACATAGTTGAAAGGAGACTGCGTTACCATGTTTGCCCCTTGCTACTATGGACATTTCGAAGCTGTCAAATCCCTGTGTATTTTTTGTGTTACTATTTAGCTTTCTTCTTCTGGCTTGCCAGCCCTCAGCCTCATTCCTTCCTCCTTTCCTTTCCTTTTCAAAGAAATATCTTTCACATTGTGAGCTTTGTTAATACTTGAAACTGCAGAAGCTTGTTTATTGCTCTTCAGCTCTAGCCCTAGTTAAAGGTGTGGACTGCCAAATTGGAGGGCGGGGCACGCATGCATTAGCAGTGCTGTGGCAAACATAGCTTGACAGATGGGCTGCATGTTAAAATGAATGTTTGAAGTAAGGTGCAATAAAAAAGACGTAAACAAAGAATGCTTGAGTCTTAGGTCACAGAAGGACCACACAAGTTCCTGGTCTTAAGCCTGTGAGATACATGGCTTGTGTCTGGTTTAGTTCTTAGAGAGCCAGTGTGGTGTAGGGGTTAAGAGCGGTAGTCTCGTAATCTGGGGAACTGGGTTCGCGTCTCCGCTCCTCCACATGCAGCTGCTGGGTGACCTTGGGCCAGTCACACTTCTTTGAAGTCTCTCAGCCCCACTCACCTCACAGAGTGTTTGTTGTGGGGGAGGAAGGGAAAGGAGAAAGTTAGCCGCTTTGAGACTCCCTTGGGTAGTGATAAAGCGGGATATCAAATTCAAACTCTTCTTCTTCTTCTTCTTCTTCCCTTTCTTTCCTTTCTTGCTACTTCTTACAGAGAAAAGGCAAGCAACCTCATCTCCACTCTGTGAGTCAACTATTAACCTGTTATCTCATACCCTCCAACATTTCTCCGATGAAAACAGAGACATCCTATTCAACAACAACAATAATAGTAATAGTAATAGTAATACTCCACACATCTGACTGGGTTGCCCCAGCCAATCTGGGTGGTTTCCAACACATATAAAAATGTAATGAAGCATGAAAAGTTAAAAATCTTTCTTATACCGGGCTGCCTTCAGACATCTTCTAAAGGTTGTATAGCTAGGTCTAGGCCAAGGAATGACTTTCAGTGGCTTGGTAATGCTTGCCTGGAAGGAGAGGAGAGTCGTCGAAGCCCAACATTTCATTCTGGCTCATATTTGTTTTCAACAGTCATTCATTTCAGAAGTGCCTGGTTAGGGCCAACCAGCAACGCACTACTGAAGAGTGCTTCAGAAATTCAAAAGTGGGTTGCTGTTTGCTGTTTTGCAGGCTGAAGTCACCTTAAATCTCCCTATTAAAATTAATAGGGAATGGTGCCTCCATTTATTTCAGTAAAGTGAATTAGCAAAACTATGCTCAGGAAAACTGCTGCTGGGGAGCAAATGCTCCACACTCCCTCACACACAGGGGACTTTCTCCCCACAAAGATCCCCTGCATGGATAGGTGAGCATTTGCCCAGGGTCACACTTTTCCTAAATGAAGCAGTTCAAGGCAGCCAATGTGCAAACCAACAGAGAACATTTGTCCGTTAGCAGAATTAGCTTATGAACTTCATTGGAAGAAAAACAGATGGATTATCTAATTGTTATCATGGTATATTTAAGCAGATGTGCTGGATGAAGACGCCTTATCTCATATCTTTTGGAAACTGTACCTCTCAAAGTATCAGTCAGGGCTGGGAGCTGCTTGGAAAGGCAACAAACCACCTCTATCTCATTTCTGGTTGAAAAGAGGCCCTAGATCTGGAAGGGAAGGTCAACAACACAGAATATTTATGAGAACTGAATTGAGAGATCATGCAAATATGGAAGAGAATCACTAAGGTCATTGCCAGATGGTTTGTTAATACAGTATGCAACAAATTAATGAGAGCTTCATGGAGAGCACTGAAAAGTATAGCATGGAGAAAGTCAACAAAGGATTTTTCTCCCTCTCATAAGATGAGAACTCAGGATCTTCTAAGTAAGCTGGATGTTGGAAGATTCAGGACCGATTAAATAAAGCATGTATTCAGTCTATAGTTAAACTTACTGGGATTTGCTACCACAACAAGATATAGTGATGACCACCAATTCGGACAGCTTTAAAATAGGATTAGATAAATTCATGGAGCGTAAGACTACCAACTTGAGGGAGGGCAGCAGCATATAGCTGGCTTGACACTATTGGTGGTGCTGCGGTCTAAACCGCTGAGCCTCTTGGGCTTGCCAGTCGGAAGGTTGGCAGTTCAAATCCCTGCGACAGAGTGAGCTCCCGTTACTCTGTCCCAGCTCCTGCCAACCTAGCAGTTCGAAAGCACACCAGTGCAAGTAGATAAATAGGTACCAGGGTGGCAGGAAGGTAAACAGCGTTTCTGTGTGCTCTGGCTTCCATCAGTGTCTCGTTGCAGTTTAATCATGCTGGGCCCATGACCTGGAAAGCTGTCTGTGGACAAACGCTAGCTCCCTTGGCCTGAAAGCGTGATGAGTGCCACAACCCCATAGTCGCCTTTGACTGGACTTAACCATCCAGGGCTCCTTTACCTTTACCTTATCTTTATACAGTGGTACCTAGGGTTAAGAACCTAATTCATTCTGGAGGTCCGTTCTTAACCTGAAAGTGTTCTTAACCTGAGGTACCACTTTAGCTAATAGGGCCTCCTGCTGCTGCTGCGCCACCGCCGCACAATTTCTGTTCTCATCCTGAAGCAAAGTTCTTAACTTTCCGAGTTTCTGGGTTAGCAGAGTCTGTAAACTGAAGCGTCTGTAACCTGAAGCGTCTGTAACCTGAGGTACCACTGTACCTGGCCTACCACTATTGGTATTGTGTACTGTGAGAGGGAGGCAAGCAAAATCATTACTCAAATCAGGTCTATTTGTTTGCTCTTTTAAAAGTTGCTTCACAAGTTTGCTTTAAAACTTGTTCCTTTAACATTTTAAACTTAGCCTTTTTGCAAGCAACAATATTTTTTTTTTTAAAAAAGGTATTTATGGGAATTGAAACATTTAAGGGAAGTAACACATGTTAGAAACTGGTTATAAATGAAATCATGGCCCAGCTACTTAGAAGGAAGCAAACTGCCAATCCTGTCAGTGATCTAGGCATCAGGGAGGGGGCTGGATGACAGCAACACAAAAAGGCAGGAAGCAGTTGGGTGGCCAGGCCATATATTTTCTTGTGTCCTGTTGGGCAGACCTAAAGTTGGATGCTATGAAGCAATTTCAGCTGAAGCTCCATCATAAATTTAAGAAAGATCTTGATTTGAGCCCATTGCAAAGTGGAGCTACGCTGTGCCATTCGATGTGAAAACATAATCAGTCCTAAACCACTATTGTACTGGCACATTCAAGCATCTAGTGGCATCCATGTTGAAGGTTTTATATAAGGTAACAGCTGCTTTGGTCAGGCAGTTAATTAAATATGTTAATTTTTCATATGACTAACAGTAGTGACAACAGATCAAATAGAGATTTCATGACATTTCAGGGTTCCCTTATGTGCTCAGAACGATAGATTGCACCATCATTTTTCATACCGGTTCCCAGAACCAAGCTCCCACTGCCTTTGGAAGTGCCCTTGCTTTTTGTATTGAATATTGAATGAGATCTGGTCCCACATATTAAATATTGCCAGTTGTCTAGAATCCAGACTTCAAAACTTTTTGGAAGAGTATATCTTCCATAACCAAGGAGGGCATGTTACTGACCACATGTTGGTTAATTGCCACATGAAGTATGCACTAACAAAGCTCTATTGTATGAGAATATGCTGAGGTTTTTCATATGTGAAACTCATAACAAGGATTAAAAGGCTTGTGTTTGAATTATATGTTGTTTGATTTCACAGGATTAGTGTGATTAAGTCAAGCATATTTCTGCCCGAAATGGAGACTCACATATAGGTTTGTGTGTATAATGATGGGAAGAAGGAGGTATCATTTGCCAACTTTGGCAGCTTCCAACATCAAGCCATTGTTCTTCTTTTGTGGATTGGTTAGCCAGTAAAATTTTCTGGTACCCAATACATAACTGATGTGCCAGCTGGTTTGATGGGCAGCAGTGATATAGTAACACAACATATGTGTCTTTTGAAGGGAAGCAGTAAATCCTGCCCTCCTTTTTCTCATCTGATTATTGATAAATAGGACATCTCAAGAATATGTATGTGAAGGACCTTACATATTGACGTGGGTTCCAAAATTACTGTTCTAGAGAGCCTTGATAGCAGAGTGATTAACAGATAATCATTTTGAGTTTACATGATTGGTGAGTATATTCTATCCAAAGAGAAACTGATTGAAAACTTTATATTGTTATATTTAATTGGGAGCTAGCTGGGTATATAAAATATCCATTGTTAATCATGTCAGTTACTGAGAAAAGCATTGTTGTGAATGGTCATTTGGCCTTCCTCCCTGTGGCCATATATTTTTTCTTCCTCTATACCCAATATGTATATACCGTCATGTGAAGATAACAGTTTGTGCAAGTGGGTTCTATTCCATAAATCCCTATACCATAATAAATATTTAAGACTTTAAGGTGATATAAGACTGTTCATTGTTTTTGCATACACAATGGAAAAACATGTTTCGTTTTGCCAATACATCCAAAAGAAGACTCGGGAGACAATACTGTGGTGATAAAAGGTTATATTTATTCAATATAGTATCCTAGAGAATCTGCCAACCAAGAAACATGATTAGTCTTGTCAAAATACAGCCCAGGAAGGAAAGTTCTCTAAGACAGGAGGAGCCAGGGAACTCGCCACTCCTAGGTATGTTTACAGGCAATACCTGCAGCCTCCAAGCAAGGGATTGGAAGCAATTCTACCTCCTTGTTCCATTTGGAGAAATTGGAACTTGACCCAATGCTGCCATTGATGGTGTTGGCCCCATGTTCTTTACAACTTTTATTTCTAGCTATACAGGACACTTTGGGGGGTGCATTCCAGACATCCTGCCAGTGTGGTGTAGTGGTTAAGAGCGGTGGACTCGTAATCTGGTGAAACGGGTTCGCTTCCTCACTCCTCCACATGCAGCTGCTGGGTGACCTTGGGCTAGTCACACTTCTCTGACGTCTCTCAGCCTCACTCATCTCACAGAATGTTTGTTGTGGGGAAGGAAGGGAAAGGAGATTGTTAGCCACTTTGAGACTCCTTAGGGTAGTGATAAAGTGGGATATCAAGTCCTAACTCCTCTTCTTCTTCTTCTTGCATATTGATGATTATTTGTGTTCATCGTGCTATCAGGGCAGTCATACATAATCCCGCTTTCAGAAGTGTTCGTGCCTGTAAAGATTTCAGGGCTGCCACACTTCATTTCCAATCAGTGCATATCCTGTATGTTACAAATGTTTCAGGGGTTTTTTAACCTTCTTTTGTTGTGCTACAACACACACGCACCCCGACAGCCGTACAACAGTAGCACTGGGCAAGCATCACGCAACAAACAAAAGTACAGTAAATCCACCATTACTGCACTATTCTTGTGTCAAGAACATGTTGCAGAACATATCTGCAATAAAGCACCAGTCTGGAGGGGACATTTTTCTGCAATATCTTTCTAAACATTATTGCTTTTATACTATATATTCTGAATGTCAGTGTTCAGTGGATTTATAAACAACCTAAATTGGGGGGGGGGTTGCAATCCTGTTTTATTTGAACCATTTTTAAACCAAATTCTTAGTATCTTTCTACCTCCTACCCATCTCATAGACTATGATAGAGAGGGAAGGGAAGGGGTGTGGGGAGGGATGATCCATATATGGTATAAAATGCATGTAAAGCCAGCCAGGAGGGAAGTCTGTCATTGATTGACATCATAAAATAGAAACAATTGCTTTGGTGACACTCTGTGTTTCTATACATTGACAAGTTCTTGTTTAATTTACTACATATGGTTGTTTGTCTCCATAGCTACTCTTTCAGATTCATTATTCATTAAATAAGTGACGAATTTACTGAAATATTGCAGCCACATGGCCGACACAAATGCATTCTAATATTATTAACACGTTGCCAACTTGCAACTCTTCGGAGCCTGAGTAAATGTTTTGACAAGATGAGGCAGCAAGAACAAATAAGTAGCAGCAGTCTAGATGAAGTTCAGCCACAGCCCTTAACAGCTTTAAAGTCTTAACAGCATTTCCACTGGAGCAGGCCCAGATAAATTGCTCTTATGTGTGCATACAAGAGACTAAAATTCCTTTGAAAGTTTATAATTTCTCATGGGAAAAACACGGCATAAAAGTAACTTTTACTCATAGAAAAACAGCACCATATTTTCCTGTCAACCTTTGCTGTTGGGAATTTCAAGCTTCTTGCATTCCCCCTCCCCTCCATGTGATTCTTTGTTGACTCAAGGGACAGGCGTTTACAACATAATTTACTTTCAGTGTGTGTCTCTGTAAATCATTGTAATGTTCTCTATTACTAGTTTAAAAAGAACCCCAATCATGTTGGATTGACACAAGCCACATTTCTTAGCTTTCAAATGTAGGATGGGGAGGGAGGAGAAAACAGAATCTCCCATTGGTGATGAGCGGCATATGGAACAAGTGGAAATGCTGCAGTGCAGAGATATCCTGTTCTAGCTAGCCATGCCCTTTTCTACAATACTCCATTCTGCTCACCTTGTCACCTATTCTTCTGTTCCCCCTCCCTTACAATAGTCAGTCAGCATTCCATTGCCATTGTCCATGCCTTTCTGTTTTGCGTCTCCCCTCCTTAGGGTTCCTTTTTGTACTTCAAAGTTTGCTGATGCCTCTCTCTTGTGGGTGGGCAGTGCCGTTTTGGCTGCATAAGCATGACACCCATGCAGTAATGCTGGAAGCACCAGTCCTGAAAGATCTTCATTGGCTCCCAGTACGTTTCCAAGCACAATTCAAAGTGTTGGTGCTGACCTTTAAAGTCCTAAACAGCCTCAGACCTGTATACCTGAAGGAGCTTCTCCACCCCCATCATCCAGCCTGGACACTGAGTTCCAGCGCCGAGGGCCTTCTGGCGGTTCCCTCGCTGCGAGAAATGAGGTTACAGGGACCCAGGCAGTGCGCCTGCCCTGTGGAATGCCCTCCCAGCAGATGTCAAGTCAAAGTAAAACTATTTTACTTCTAAAAGACAACTGAAGGCGGCCCTGTTTAGGGAAGTTTTTAATGTCTGACGCTATATTGTTTTTAATATTCGGTTGGAAGCCACCCAGAGTGGCTGGGGAAACCCAGTCAGATGGGTGGGGTATAAATAAATAAATTATTATTATTATTATTATTATTATTATTATTATTATTATTATTATGGCTGATGAAGAGGTACAACTTGAATGTTTACATGGATAGATAATTGGCTTCACTTTCAGCAGCATTCTCCAGCACTGTTAATGTGCCATAGATTGGGTTTTCCAGCATTGTCCTTTCCTTCCTGAAGGAAAGCTTCAGGAGGCGGGGAAGGAGATATTGAAACTTGAGAAGGACAACTGCCTGGTTTTCCCAGAATACCATTCACTACAGGCCTACATGCACAATGTTCTTCTGAACCAACCAGCCACTTCCCATGTCTTGTGGGATTGGCAAGGCATTAGGGCAACTGCTGAGGCTTCTGAGCAAAGGTTGATCCTGAGAACCTGCTCCTCTGGCTTCCAACTGCTGCCTTTCCACCTGACCTTTCTGAATGAGGAGTGATGCACCCGTGCCTCTCCATCTGTTTGGTCATATGCAGCTTGAGCTAAGAAGGCATCTGAATGGCCAACGGTGCCCTTGGTGAGGAGGAGGTGGACCTACTGAAGGCATATTGCCCAAGGACAGCTGCTGGGCACTTGAATGCAGTACAGTTTTTGTAGTCCATTCGGCAGGAAACCTGGAGGTGGGGTGGTGTTTACCAAATCATAGAGGTACTACTGTAGGCTTTGCTTGGTGCATTTTGTTTGATGTTTCAACAAATGGGGGGAATAGAAGTGAACGGGGAAACTTGAACAGATTATGCAGAAGTCGCAATGAAAAAGAGAATTTCTATAACACTGATTTGATGGAGGAGTGCTTTCAGAAAAAAATGTTATCCTGAAAGTGCTTCAATGCCTCTTAAAATTGGTGTTGTGGTATGTAATGATACTACATGTATTAGATATCATTAGTTTAAGCAACTAAAAATGTATCCTCTCATTAAAAAAAATAATACTTAGAACCGACAGATTCCTTTTAGCCTCCCCCTCAACATTTTATTTTTTTAATTAAAAAAAACCCTCTGTGGCTATCATCAAGGACCATTCAGTTTTACATTATGACTTGATGACTTGCACACTGGATGAACCCTCACCTTTTACAACCTTAATGGGGATTTATTAGCTATTTCACAGTGTGTAAATTTGAATCTAGGTCAGAAGATGAGGAGAAAAGTAGGACAAATATGAGTCTCATATATAGCCTGGAAAAAATATATCAGAATTTTTTAAAAAATCAAAAGTAAACAGAGGTATAAAAATGCCAAGAATAGATTATAATCTAGTAAAACAAGAAAAAAGGAGGAAAGGAAGGAAAATTAGAAGGATGCATAGAGTCCACTTGAGTTCAAAACAAGGTAATGGGTAAACGTCTGGTTTCTATACTAATTCAGCAGACTGAGGACTTAAATTGTATGTTAACCTATTTCTGCTAACTATCCTCAAGAGGAAATGTAACACAGGTGTGCCTGATGTTCGCAAGATTAAAGTTTTGTCTGACCTCGACTAGTCACCACATTAAAGCCATTTTAATGAGGTTTAGAGAGATAATGAATGCATGTCTCTAATTTGCTGTGGAACAGACAATTTGACCCTGCTGTGACCTCTCTGCAACAGGTATCTACCTAAAGCAATTTTTAAGGCTGCAAATTGTAACCCCATATACCTGGAAGTAAGCCCCGGTGAATTCAAAAGGACTGAATTCTGAGAGCACATGATTAGCACTGTGATGTGTAAGACACACTTTTGCCCATCATATGAGAGATGTTCATGGGACTAGGCACAAGTGTCTTAGCCCCAGTGCTTAGGGCACAACTGCAACCTAAGTGCTGGTTCCCACTTCTCCACTTGCAGTTTATACAGCTCTGTTAGAGACAAGAATGAAAAGCACCTTCATGACACAAAGGACCCTAGGTATGCCTCTGGCTACAGCCGTGTTGATATTTTATATTGCATATATTGTATCTGTGAAGCTCAGAAGTGGTCATTGATAGGAACTGGCCTTTATGCAACATGGTGGTCTTTCTAGTGTCCACACTGACTCCCACCAGCCTAAATAAGAAACCATGGGTGTCAGTATAAGTTACACAATCTGAATCGGGCTTCCTCAAACTCGGCCCTCCAGATGTTTTTGGCCTACAACTCCCATGATCCCTAGCTAGCAGGACCAGTGCTCAGGGATGATGGGAATTGCAGTCTCAAAACATCTGGAGGGCCGAGGTTGAGGAAATGGAAGAAATGGAGTTTGATCTAAATGGAGGCATTTTGTGCAGAACCCCAACCAGCACAGTATTTGGTGCTTCCTTTTGGTAGATACTCTTTTCCAGGTGCTTCTGGTTCAGCAGCCTCATTAACTGGCAGCACAGCAAAGTACAGCTTGGAGGACACACACTTGGAAGCGTACGTACTTTTCTTCATCTCAGTAGAGCTCAATATGTGCATGCTTGTGATAAACAAGTTAGGGACATTTAGGAAAATCACCACTTCCTCTCTTTTACTATTTACTGTTGCAATTTTAATTAAAATTCAGATTCTGAATTATTCTCCAAGACAGTTATATTTTGAGCTTGGCTCATTTGACTGGACTTCCTAGAGATATTTGCTCTGCATGCAACTTTCAGTCCTGATTGTGCTTCTGGTGTCACACTGTGGCTGGGATTGCCTGGCCTTATCTGTGGGGCCTGATGGGGATCCAATATCTCAGAGAAGCTAGTTTGGCTAGATCATGGCCTTTTGGCCCCTTCTAGCTCACGATGAGCGTATATATCTAACTGCTAAAACTCAAATTGATTTGGAACAAGCCTCTTTGAGTTCAAATTATGCCTGCATATAATTAATTGCAACAGGCAGTCTGTTCATTCTAGAGCTGGGGAGGAGCACAGTGCATTTGGTAGCACAGGCAAAAAAAATGTTCGTACTCTGCTGAAAACCAAACAACCAGTGCTTATTCAGCACATTGAATTTCCTTTTTTCCCTGAGTTGCTTTGGAATTTAGCCTACACTGTTGAGTTGCTTAATTAGTCCACGATAGTTAACTTTGGGAACAAAAGCAATACATCCACCATGCTTTCCTTACAATATCATTAAGACTCTTATACAGGTCAAAGGGCAATGCACACTAGATAACATCCCACCAGTTATTAAGAAAGTGGATACATGCACATATACATCCGCAGGTATAATTTATTTATCATACACATGTATAATACATGAATCTTTCATATTTTATTGAGTAACTGAAGCTGTTTCTAGATGCACATCTGTTATTAAATTCCTTGCATTGTGTTGCAGGACTATGGTGATGCAGACCACCTATAAACGGACACAAAAGATCCCACTCCACCTGGACCCAGTTTCTGCTGTAGCTATGTTAACATAGGAAGCCTTGCATTCAAAAGAATATTTAGGCTGTGATCCTAACACTGCTTATTCTGGGAGTAAGCACCATGCAACTCAGTATAGCTTGCTTCCAGGTAAACATGGTTAGATTTGCAATGTAAGATAAAAAAGCTATGTATTACTCTTACACCCAACTATCACAGGTGCTTCAGAAGATTTTGTACTGAAAGAGTAAACACAAGAGGACAGTCTTAACTTTTTAAAAATGGTTTTCACATAACAAAAATATAAGAAGATAAAGAAGAAAGAAGACCCACACTCTCCCTGCTCTGGTCATACCAGCCATCAAAAAAAATGAAGCTCATCCCAGAGTGCTATTCTACAAGTGGACAAAAACCATGTTCCTTGGTAGTGGCGTGAATGAGAAAACTTGTTCACATATCATAAAACTTATCAGATGCGTTTTCATTGCTTGGAGCTCAAAGTTTGTGCATTAATTGTTCCATGAGTGCCAAATTCCATAATCAGGTCACCTGCCAATGTTCTCCACTCTTTGGCTACTGTTAAACTGGCTGTGACAATCAACTACATATCTATGTCTTTATGTATTAGTGGTTCAGAGTTAGGATTAAATATTGACAGCAAAGCAAGTTTAGGATCAGGTAAAATACTTTTCTTAAGCCCCTGTCCTTTAATTCTTCTTTCTTTCAGAAAACTAATGCAGGGAACACAATTCTCCTTCCCCCTAAAAACTCTCCTTTCTGTGATCCCCACTATTTTCCCCTGCTGCCACCATGGGTGATTCATTGACTTACAAAGCACTATGCGCTAGCAATATATTTCAGATCTGATTCAGACCTTTCTGAATACTTCTTTAATACACAAAGAAAGATGATCAGAAATATGAATGTCCAAAGACCAAAAGACCATCCCTGGGGGGAAAATAGTGCATAGATTTTCTGTTAAAAGTTTTTAAGATGTGTCTCATTTTCTTTCATTCTTGGACCCTTTTCTGCCTTTAAAAAATTAATCACTAGAGGCATAATGTAATTCAATGAATCACCACATAGAATCCAAGGAAGCTTCCCAGTGGTATTCAACACTTCTAGCAGACCATATCAGAGTCACACAATACAGCTACAGCATGTCAGATCCATGCAACACCAGCTCTGGTGGAAAAAGACATTCGTCAATGTCTTATTGCAACTGATGCCAGCCGAGGAGGGAATTTCTTGCTGTAAAATTGTGGCTACAAGTCCAATTGAAAAATCTGCAAAAAAGAAACAGTCAGATGAGAGTGTCTCCCCCTCCCCCCTTTGTATTTCTTATTCCAGCCACGGGGTAACATCTTAATGCAAACTGTGCATTCAGATATAACCTGTGCATGAAACCTTAAACCCACTTAGGCCTGCTTTGACAATTGTCACTGTTGAACAAGGGCAGTTAGAGACAGAACTCTGCTGGCAAGTCTGGCTTAAAAGTGCAATTAGTTGTACGTATGCGACAAATCCCTTTTCTCTGTGATGTGCATACATTCCAGCATAAATGGGGTTGTTGCTTAGCATAGCCTTGGCTAATTGTCAGGTTGCACCTTTCTTTAATGAGTTTCCTAGAAGTTGCCCCAGCAACACAGGTATGATTTCATTCAACTCCAGCTGGGGCTGTCATACGACGAAAGGGTTTCAGTGTCTGATTAATGAAAATAATAATTATGTACAGATAAGAAAAGGGTAGAGTCAGGGAGCAACGGAAGATTCCATGTTATTTTAAACAAAGCAGAGTTAAGGCCTTATCTTAACTATGCATTGGCACTGCAATGCGAAATGGTCATGCAAAATTAATTTTTAATGTGTTCAATTTATATTAAAAATTTCTGCAAGTGTGTGAAATTTTTTTCCAAGGCTAGAATGCTACTTCATTTAAGATATTCCCTGAAGGTGTTTTTTTTTTAAAGGGAGACTCTTAAACTGAAGCCATTTTAAGGGTTTTATGAGACATTATGTGAGCTTTCATATGCAAGTTAGTCGTTAAGTACCAGATATTATATTCTGTAATATGCTTAAGTGATATTAGAGGCTCGATATAGCCCGCAGTAATGGCTATTGCTGCTTTTTTAATTTATCAAGAAAATGTTGCTTAAATAAGGAGCAAATCAAGACGGGGTGCAGAAAATATAAACTTAAAGGAAGTAACGGAATGTTTATGTATTCTTTACTTTCAACAACTCTGTCAGGATTCCTTTCTTGACATAAAGGTGAATATATCAAAATGTAAGTGCTGAACTAGAGCGTACTGATTGAACAGTGTGTGTCTATTGCATCTTAAGTATTGACCTGGAAGCTAATGATTTGTGTATGGGATGGTGATGATACAAAAGAGGGGTGTGGGGCAAATTTTCTGAGCAGCAGGGTGCAAAACATGAATCCTCTGTGCTGATGGTTGCCATTTTTAAAATAAATAAATCTAATAGTGTTTCTGAATGATTCTGTATTGTGATATAGTGTAATTCAGGGACATAGCAGGAATCTTAGCAGACAGTAGCAAATTTTCCCCAGTTTTCCCTTCCCCAAAATTTAGTCAAGCCTGAAAAATAGCCAAACATGTCATCTACTTTCTCCAACATCAAATGGATGGTGTTTAGCTATAGGATTGTGATTCATCACTTTTCATGTGTTCATTCAACTTCCCAATGATGCTTGACAAAGGCTATGTTTGTCATAGGGTGAAAACATGCATACCATTTAAGCAGAAGCTGTCTGTGCCAAGTGCCGATTGGCTGGTTCCCATGCTGTCATTCAGAAATGCAGAGCACTTTTACATTTTTCCTCCCAAAGTGCCTGTTTTAACTAAGGTGACAATGAACAGATAAATTTGTGAGTGTTTCAGATAAAGGTGGAGAACCTTCGTTAAACTTGGGAGAGGGACATTATAAAAGCCAGGAGGAAGCCTAACTCATAGATTGGCTTGAGAATTCAATGTGGGGAGGAGGTGCTTAAGGCAGAGCCAAACATTCTTAAACAAAATCTTTCCATCAAAATTGAAGACATCCAGGAAGAATGTGAAAGGTTTTGCCAACCTGCTCCAGTTTACTTTCTCACTGTTTCACTGAACATGTTGCCATGCATTATTTTCTAGGGCTGTCTCTCCCTTCTGCCTCAGAGGAGAAAAGATGAAAAGATACCAGGAAGTCATGTTTCCAGCCTACATTATATAATAATAATAATAATAATAATAATAATAATAATAATAATAATAATAATTTATTATTTGTACCCCGCCCATCTGGCTGGGCTTCCCCAGCCACTCTGGGCAGCTTCCAAAAAAATATTAAAATCCTCTAATACATCAAACATTAAAAGCTTCCCTAAATAGGGCTGCCTTCAGATGTCTTCTAAAACTCTGATAGTTGTTGTTCTCTTTGACATCTGGTGGGAGGGCGTTCCACAGGGAGGTCGCCACTACCGAGAAGGCCCTCTGCCTGGTTCCCTGTAACTTGGCTTCTCGCAGTGAGGGAACCGCCAGAAGGCCCTTGGTGCTGGATCTCAGTGTCCAGGCAGAACGTTGGGGGTGGAGACGCTCCTTTAGGTATACTGGGCCGAGGCCATTTAGGGCTTTAAAGGTCAGCACCAACACTTTGAATTGTGCTCGGAAACGTATTGGGAGCCAATGTAGGTCTTTTAAGACCGGTGTTATGTGGTCTCGGCGGCCACTCCCAGTCACCAGTCTAGCTGCCACGTTCTGGATTAGTTGTAGTTTCCGGGTCACCTTCAAAGGTAGCCCCACGTAGAGCGCATTGCAGTAGTCCAAGCGGGAGATAACCAGAGCATGCACCACTCTGGCAATACAGTCCACAGGCAGATAGGGTCTCAGCCTGCGTACCAGATGGAGCTGGTAAACAGCTGCCCTGGACACAGATTTAACCTGTGCCTCCATGGACAGCTGCGAGTCCAAAATGACTCCCAGGCTGCGCACCTGGTCCTTCAGGGGCACAGTTACCCCATTCAGGACCAGGGAATCCTCCACACCTGCCCGCCTCCTGTCCCCCAAAAACAGTACTTCTGTCTTGTCAGGATTCAACCTCAATCTGTTAGCCGCCATCCAACCTCCAACCGCCTCCAGGCACTCACACAGGACCTTCACCGCCTTCACTGGTTCTGATTTGAAAGAGAGGTAGAGCTGGGTATCATCCGCATACTGATGAACACCCAGCCCAAACCCCCTGATGATCTCTCCCAGCGGTTGCATATAGATGTTGAAAAGCATGGGGGAGAGGACAGAACCCTGAGGCACCCCACAAGTGAGAGCCCAGGGGTCTGAACACTCATCCCCCACCACCACTTTCTGAACACGGCCCAGGAGAAAGGAGCGGAACCACTGTATGACAGTGCTCCCAGCCCCTCAGGACGGTCCAGAAGGATGTTATGGTCGATGGTATCAAATGCCGCTGAGAGATCCAGCAGAACTAGGAAACAGCTCTCACCTTTGTCCCTAGCCCGCCGGAGATCATCAACCAGTGCGACCAAGGCAGTTTCAGTCCCATGATGAGGCCTGAATCCCGACTGGAAGGGATCCAAATGGTCCGCTTCTTCCAGGTGTGCCTGGAGTTGTTCAGCAACCACTCGCTCAATCACCATGCCCAAGAATGGAAGATTTGAGACTGGGCGATAGTTGGCCATCGTGGCCACATCTAAAGATGGTTTTTAAAGAAGCGGTTTAATAACCGCCTCTTTTAGCGGGCCTGGGAAGGCTCCCTCACGGAGGGAAGCATTCACCACTCCACGAAGCCCATCGCCCAGCCCTTCCCGGCTAGCTTTTATGAGCCAGGATGGGCAAGGATCAAGGAGACAGGTGGTTGGTTTCACTCGTCCAAGCAGCCTGTCCACATCCTCGGAGGTAACAGATTGGAACTGATCCCACACAATTTAACTAGACAGGACTCTGGCACTCTCTTGCCTCGGCCCTGCTCCCACAGTGGCATCTACCTCTTCCCGAATCTGAGCGACTTTATCTGCAAAAAAAGCAGTGTTGTTGCAGCAGAGAAAGTGAAGAGTCTCTGGCAATAAATGGGAGAAACTATATATCCCTATTCCAATCTTTCTGTGTCTTCCCCCCAACTCAGTCTCTGAAATGACCCCTGAACTTTGCAGCCAGCTAATGAAGTCACCAGACTCGGGCCATGTGGCTGAGCCCCGTGTCATCTTCATCCATAAAAAACCCCAAACAACTGTACAGGCACAAGAACTAATCAGTTGTGACATCAGCTGAATGTAAATATATCTGATGAAAATTCTGTGATATATGACACCGGTGATTTGGAATAGGAAGCAGAGAGTATGTATTTAGGGATTTTTCACAGGTTTCTTTTAAAAGAGGGTGATACATTTTAGTCTTGTTGAGGTCCATTAAAAAAACAACAACCCAAAAACCCCCCAAACCCAATTGTATTGCAAATGGGAACTCAGCCACATCTGCCATTGCAGTTATAACCCTTAAATCATGTGCAGTCGGACTATTCAAGATTATAGGGCTTGGTTAGCAAGTCATAAGGCCTATGAGTAGGCTTTAAAAAAAAAATAACCTGTTGGGTCAAATTACTGTACAAAACATGAAGCATTCATGCAACGCACATAGCAGATATCACATGCATATTATGACTACTTTAATGTCAATATGGTTTTCAAAAAAATGTAGCAAGTATAGTTAGCTACTGCTTAAAAGAAATGTTTGGGGTGGGGGTACACAAACAAACTCCCCCCCCCCTTTGGCATCAAGTTTATTTATTTGACAGCGATGCAGTTGCTTACATTTTTACAAATGTTTTATTTCTCCTTCCTCTGCACCTGTCCCTCAGTGAATAGAGACACATCTGTCTCTTCTTGGCATGACAAGCACACATCTACATCTGTGAAAGATGATTCCATTTTTGAAGGAACCAGTGTACACTTTTACACTCCCTCTGTCTGCTAGGAAATATTACACAATGAATTTTGTGTCTTGCAGGAAGGCTTCTCAATAGTGAATAGAAAGCTTGGAATGGATACAGCAAAATTAAAATCCTCCTGGAAATCCTTTTTCTTCTTCTTTCTCTTAATACCTTACGGTTTTCACTGAAAGCCAATATAATTTTACTTTAAACTTCATGCATTCACCCTTTCTTGAATTTAGGGCTTGCAATATTTGTGGTGCTCGTTTAAATCATCTGGAAATGGGAATTTGGAGAACAGTTGGGATGGTGAGACAATACGGAAGCCTTCACTTGCAGAATAGTATATCATGTCCTGCCGAGGCTAGCAATGAGCGAAAATGTTCACCATCTGAAGGTTTTTAGCAGCTTATATGAAATAGAGGAGTGTTCCCAGCTTATTTCATTAGGTATATTTATTGTCAAAGCACACACAGATACATACACAAACATATACATGCACCCAGCCGGCACCAACCTATCATCCAAATTGTCTGTGGTATAAACAGTGATATAAGCGCAGCTTTCAGCTTCATTGACTTGGAGGAACCAGGAGTGGTGTCCTCAGGCACACAGCTGTACAGAGAAGCTATAGTATGGCGAGACCCAGATATCTACATGGGGTCTGTGATTATGGTAGCTTGACACCCACTTTACATAAGAGTGTCTCCATCTCAGACCCTTGTAGATGGGTATATAATATCTCACACATTCATTGTTTCTACATTTGATGAAGTGGATTCTTGCCTAAGAAAAATCATGGTACCATTTTTGTAGCATAGAGGGTATCACAGAGCTCTTCTTCATTGAAGCTCTCATTATAATTATGTTGACCAGTGAGACGTGTGAAAATTGATGCCTGGCCACCAGAAATTTCACTTGCCTTACTTAGCTTCCCTCCAAATTTTCCTCATTTTTTGTTTGTTTGTTTAGACAACACAAGGCATCAGCAGTGTTGTGACTGAGCTAACATCGAAAGTGACTTGACTTGGTTCTCTTATATTTAGCTTGAGGTGACCCTTTCACAATAGGATTGCAAACCCATTGGATTCCCACTGAAGCTACCTGAGGATGGTAGAGCACAATGCATTTCTTCATCATGGGGCTTCCATTGCATATGCAGTGTGAAGATAACAGTTCTGAAATGTATCATTCACTCAGAATTTTTAGCTACTATTGCTTGCTGTTAAGGCTTATTTCTGTGTGCTTTCTAGTTTGAAGAAAGGATGAAAAACATATTGACAGAGTGTTATATAATGTGTATTATTTACTTGAGAGCTGTTCTGGTCTATTGGGTAAATATATAGTCAGGCAGTTTTAAAAAACACGTATTATGTACCCAAGAGACCAGAAAGCCTTTGAATGAGCTTTTACAGTCTATTGGGTAAATATGTATTTAGGCAATTTTTCAAAATACATTACAACTCCTTCAGTGCCATTCTGGTCAATTGGTTAAATATGTATTTAGGCACTATTTTTTAAAGTGCTTTTTATGTAGCTGATAGACTGAGGAGCAGTAGCCGCTAAATATGTTTCAGAATTCTTAAACATGTGTAATTTACATTATTCCATACATTTTGAGCTGATTCCTGCCATTGAGTGTTTTGTTTCTTTGGAATGCATTGCAGTATATTATGGCACTTAATGACAAAAAATAGAGGCCTTAGATAATGTCTCAGGGCTGGATGGAGCGCTATTTATATTGCTCATGTGTATATATTTTAGCTAGAGAGATTTTCATTGTATTTTGTGAAACTTAACGATTAAACCCAACTTCACGTAAATGAACCTCCTCATGCAACAGAATTTTTCACTCTCACCCACCTAGAGGTTCCTCAGTCCTCTGGAACAGATTTTGGTGTGGGGAGGAGGTCATATCTCAGCAGGTCTGGTGGAGGTCATCTCTCAGCAGTGTGTAATGGTATCTGGTTAGAAAGTATCGAAGCTGGTCTACTACAGTGGTAACTCGGGTTAAGGACTTAATTCATTCCGGAGGTCCGTTCTTAACCTGAAACTGTTCTTAACCTGAAGCACCACTTTAGCTAATGGGGCCTCCTGCTGCCACTGCACCACCAGAGCACGATTTCTGTTCTCATCCTGAAGCAAAGTTCTTAACCCAAGGTACTATTTTTGGGTTAGCGGAGTCTGAAACCTGAAGCGTATGTAACCTGAAGCGTATGTAACCCAAGGTACCACTGTAGTTTGGCTACTGCTTCCAGAAACATGGCAGTGAATCTTGACAAGCTGACCTTCTGCCCTCCAGTGGCACTAGGGCATCAGCAGGTTATTTACTCTGGAGAGGGGTCAAGGGCTCCATGTTCCCTCATACTGGGAGGTGCCCCTTAAGAAGCCTTGTGTGGCAGGTGAGGCATAGGCCAACAGACTTTTAGGACTGACTGGCATTATTATTGCAGCTGTGGTGGGAGGAGTGACAACCAGGGGAGCAGGGTCAGCTGTTACGGGTGGAGATGACCTGCCCACCTACCCACATTCTGTAGATCACATTCTGGTGATCTGGATCAAGCTTTTCTGACATTCATGTGCCAGAATGCCATGCTGCATCCAATAAACAGGCAAACTTTTTTTTGCCATAATCTCATGTCATGTGATTTCTTTCCTTCTGTCCCTGTCTCCTGGCTGCTGGCACAGTTTGAAATATCATTTTTGAATGACTACAATTTGCAGTTATTCTTATAGATATTCTATCAATATCGATATCCTATTGATATTGAGAGCCAGTGTGGTGTAGTGGTTGAGAGCAGTAGATTTGTAATCTGGGGAACTGGGTTCGCGTCTCCGCTCCTCCACATGCAGCTGCTGGGTGACCTTGGGCTAGTCACACTTCTCTGAAGTCTCTCAGCCCCACTCACCTCACAGAGTGTTTGTTGTGGGGGAGGAAGGGAAAGGAGAATGTTAGCTGCTTTGAGACTCCTTCAGGAAGTGATAAAGCGGGATATCAAATCCAAACTCCTCCTCCTCCTCCTCTTCTTCTTCTTCTTCTTCTTCTTCTTAGAGGAACAACTGCTATTTCTGGTGTGTTGCATGTTTGCTTCATGCTTACATTTCCGCATTCACACTTTCCCTCCTTCCACTCATCTTTGTTCTTTTCGCCTTTCTTTTCCTCTCTTTTCTTTTACTATATTGCCACCTGCTTTATGCTTATGGACTATTTTGGATTAATTTCTGTATATGTGAAAATGCTGCAGCCGACCAAACGATCAACCAAACAGAACAGAACAGAAGCAAAGGCATTTCATAATGCAAAATAAAAGACCAGACGATGTTTCTATTGAAACATCAAATCAGATCTGATGCAAATCACATGAATCTATGCAGACCAAACCCCTCCCTAAACAACACGTTGCTTTCCCCCTCACATAATGTTGGAGTTGTACAGCATATGCTGAAGTACCCCCAAACTATTGTGTGTTCATTTGTCTGGGGAGTTAATTACTTTAAGAATGCCAAGTATTTGCCAGCTAGCTCCTCCGCTTTCACTGTACTCTAAATTGCTGTCAACTAAATTGCTGATACGTGGCTGACCTTGACCTCTTATTGAGCAAACGCTAGCAATGCTAGCGTTCCACCTGTTGTGTTCCTGTGCACGAGGGCTTTCTAAAGGTGTTGATTCTGTGTCTTGACTGCCCCACTTGAAACGGCAGGTGGGGCTCAAATGATGGAATAGCTCTGCATACAGAATAATTCCCTCCATCTAGAAAACTAGATATCCAGGGGAAATGTTCTAGCCTACCCTTCTCTCTGACACATTAACTTTCTATGTGCAAATATTCAGCCTTCCCTAGAATAGAATGTGTGTTCAAAGAGGTTGGCAGAGATGGACAAATCTGTCAATTAGGTTTCTTTGTTTCTCATCCTCCCCACCCACAAAGCTTAAGTTAATGTTCTTATATTTTCACTCCTGTGTGCCATTTTTTAAATTAAAGAAGTCTTCAAGAATATTAATCAGCATTTTGAGATGTATTTTTTCCTAATGTATTCCCTCTTAGATGCAACTTTGCCTAATGCAGATTTTTTGCAAGCAGCTTTCCCTAATGTAATAAATTTTGCACAATTTTTTTCATTAAATATATGTAAATTTTGTGCACAATTTGCCATAATAGATGCTTTTTCTGAATTGCAAAATTCAGAGAGTGAACTTCAAAGGCTCGCTGTGTTTTACTTCACATATTATTTCAGGAAATATGAATTAGGTTCACGTTAGAATGTGACTTAAAATGATTTTCTTCCTAGGGAGGGAGGATGATCTCAGCTTCTCCTAAGGGTCAAAAGGGGCTTAAGTACTCACTTCACAGGCAGAAGAAGAAGACTGGGAAACTCCAAGACCCAGTCACTGCCCCAGCCAGGATAGAGGGCTCAGGGACTAATGAGTATTCAGCCTGGTTACAACATCTCCATCGCTGAGCTTGTGTTTCTGAACACATGATATCCTTAAATGAACAGTTGCAATTACACTCCTCCTCCCTTCATGATAGAGGAGGTGACAGCCTGGCTGAGGAATGACTCAGGATAGACTCAACCTTACCTAGGGTTGTCAAAGAAATTTCAGACATATGGGAACCCTACTTTACCGTTTTCCCAGGAGCTCCAGCTTAGTTCCAAAGGTATCACAGCCCTGCCAGCAGAACCCATGATGCCCACCTGTATTAAAACAAAACATCCAGGTGTCTCAGCTTTCACAGTTCCAATATAAATCAGTCCTTTTCTTCCAACCACTCTGTAAATGATTGGTCCTTCTTCGTGTAATGGATAGCATACAATCAAAAATGAGAGGTTAGTATTCATATTGGGAATCAGCACCAGGGAATGATATTGGCTGTGGAGTCAGATACAAGTCCATTCACACTCCAGGTAAGTCTTCAAGCTGGCATCAGACCAAAGCTTCAATCACTGTCTTCAGAATTTGCATGATCACACATTCTCCAAACATATTTGTTTCCATAAAAATGAATGTGTGTTTCACTGGGAGACTGATGAAATGTTGCATGTAGCTACTTGATTTTGATGTGTATTCAAAAATCCCTATTGGCCAACCCAGTGTAGTTATTGCAAACAGGGGAAAAAAAAGTGTAGAAGGAAAATGTGTGTTTTGCCATGTGTAATGAAGGATGGCACATTCTGAATTTTTGTTTGCTTACATTTCTCTTTGTAATAATATAGCATGTCTTTACACTGAAGCCTTAAAAATGCAAGTACCAAGAACCATACCTCTATCATCCACCAGGAAATTCCCCCCCCCCAAAAAAAACTAAGTAAAATAAGTCTTTTTTCCTTGCTTAGAATTAAGGAAACTCATTTGGGTTTATTCAGGTCTCACATGTGCTCAGTGACTCTGTTTGAATCCTGCAAGTCAGACTTGTCACAGTCATAGCTTGGAGATACACACACAACTGAATGCCTATGGGAGGCCCACAGGTAGGACAGAAGGGCAATAGCCCTTTCCAGATGCTACCAGATGTTCCCAAGTAGCTGGCATTCAGGTGAATGCTTCCACTAATCCTCAAGGTAGTATGTGCACCACATTATGCATGGTTGTCAGTGGTAGCCTTAACCATGAGCATGTTTCACTCATGACTCAAAATGCATCTCCTGAAAAACTTGGATAACCCATGTCTCTCAGAGTAGATAATACTAAGCTAGAAGGACCAAAGTGTACATACTCAACTGGTCATCCTTTTCTAATTTATTAATCATTAATGTGGCACACCAAGGGAAGGAAACCATGATGCAACAATTCACACAGGAGAAGCCAGCACCACAGCAGCACACATGCTTTCCTCCTAGTCTGCACACTAAAGCACACACCAGATATGTTGGACACCGGGCCGAGTTCCCATAGGATACAGTGGTGACCACCAACTTGGACAGCTTTAGAAGGGGTTTAGACAAAATCATGGAGGATAACGCTATCCTCCTACTAGTCGTGATGGCATTGCTGGGGAATACAAGTGGGAAGAGTGTTGCTGTGCTCATATTCTTCCTCTTGGCCTCCTATAGCCATCGAGTTGGGCACTGTGAGAACAGGCTGATAGACAAGATCGGTCCTTGGTCTGATCCAGCAGGGTTCTTCTCATGTTCTTAAGGCACACAAAGGCATATTGTGCCTGAATCCTGGATATAACTTTCAGGGTTAGCTGCTATTGCTGTAGAAAAACTTGCATTGCATGACATTACTTTAATGCCAATTTAACAGAAGAAAAGAATAGGGAAAGCTTCTAAACAGAGAAAGGAATACATTAAAAGGATTACTATGTCGTTTTTAAGATATATCTAGCTTATTTCAATTTTCCTCATAATTCTTTGAGGTCCTAATTGATGGGAAACAAAGACAAGAATATGCATTTATATATGGTGCACAAATGCATTTTTATGTTAGGTATAAGTTTGCTTGTTTGTGAAAACATTCCTAACCGGGAACTCCTCCAAAAAACACTTCAGCATAACATCTTGGAACTTTCTCAACAGTTGTATTTGTTCCTTCTCCACACCTCATCCCTAGTGCATAGAGGCACATCTGTCTGTTTTCTGCCTTATCAAGCAGACATCTACATCTGTGAGGAAAACTTCCACTTCCTCAGCTAAAAACCTGTATCTGATTGTGGTAATAAAGCACTACTTCCTCAGTTCAAAACATACATCAGACAAGGCCAATTACTTCAAATGACTTAGAGCAACAGGCAAAGCAATAGTCTTCTTTCCAAAGCCTTTGAACTTCTACTGCTTCAAAGGTGTACTAAAACATGGTTATGAGGCGATTGTCTAAAATTGCCAAATTACCAGTTTCCAAGCTTTGACATTTGTTATTTCGAGCTGCTAGACAAAAGAAAGCAGCTCACCCGCTGAGGGAAAAGAGGGGGGATAAAGGAAGAAAAAGAAAAACCCAAACATTTTGATTTATTTTTTTGGAGAGGGGGAGATGAGCAAAGGGTTTTCGTTTTGCTCTTTAGGGGGAAAAAACACAAAAAGGTACGGCACATTCTTGAACCAGTAACAAAAATAACAGCATTCAAGTTCTGTTTGAAGTGCGGTAGTAACGTAACTAGATTATCAAATCACTCACAAGAGCAATACAACATGTAATCCGGTCCAAGACTGCCGAGTGAATTTCACAGCCTTTTAATCATTTATTGTAAACTAGGATGGGCTTGCAGTGTTATTAGCAGGACTCAGAGCCTTTCACCTGCAGGTCACCCATTTGGATCTGGCTCAGGTTGGCTGTGACAGAACATTGTTACCATCTGGTAGCTATTGGGTCGCCTGCGTCAAATGAGTTTGTGGATTCCATCCAGCTCCTGGAGGAGAGATGTCTGCAGGAACTAACATTACAATTTGTACTAATTGGCACATTCAGTGGGTAGCCTAAGCCAAATGCTAATGATCAGGTAGGAAGAGGCCTGATCCAAAGAAAAACTTGGATACATGTGCTCTTCTAGGGCTGTCATCAATACGTATGCATCTTTTATTTTTATCTGGCAGAATTTATATGCTGCTTAAGACTCTGCTACAGATATGAATATAGATATGAATATATCATGGAACGATATATGGCTTTGTTTAGCACTGCTTTTACCTCAGACTAGACTCAGAGGAGACCCGTTGGAGGCGATGTACCTAACTGAGTTATGCTCATCAACTTCAGCGGGTCTCCTCTGAGCATGATTAACACTGGATGCAAACCAGTTTTTCATTTCTGTATTCCACAGTTGAGCTTCCATGTAGCTTTGATTAGGTGAAGTTCAAATGTTCTTCCACATCATTCAGCAACTGATTGAATAGATAGTACCAAAGTAATGGTCTTGTTATGCGCTTCCCGTTCGTTTTGGCTTTATATTTATGTATTAAATTTGTCTCCCTTCAAAGGCTATGTTGCCATCGCCAGAGCCATTTTCCTGTGATTCTGACAAAGCTGCTGGCAAGGAGCATGTGTGAGAATGGCACGCTGGGTGGCTGCTTCCTCTGCCACAGTCACCCCTTCCTAAGGACTGCTGGTACTGCCATGGGAAGCAATCATCATGCCATCTTGCCTGCCATGTGGCTGTTGCTTCCCTTTATTACGAGCGTGGCATGGGGATGGGCCATGTGGCTAAACTGGCGTCAGTGGGATGATCAGCCTCATTGCAATTATGTTCAATTTGACCTGTTGCTGCCATCTAAGCATCAGTGCAATTTCAGTAACAAAATCTGTATCTCTTCATATCTGTCTTTCTCAAGCTTTTTGAACGTGGACCCCTTTCTAAGTTAACCTCCAACGAACAAATGGCAACTGTCTCTTTGGTAGGTGAGGACACAAGAATCCTTATCTGTGCATAGCTTTCTGCTGTCAGCTTATTGCTCTGTGATCTGGCAAAGAAGTCTACCTCTGGCACTGGAAGAGGCCTAGAACAGGGATCACAGAATATTCCTAAAAACATCTAGGCAGAGAAAGAGATAGCAAAGTTGGATTTATAATGGCTCAGTTGGAGCAATTGCTCTAGGGCCCTTGCTAATAGGAGACCTAATTCCCTATCCTGCTCCAGTATCTGGCTTGCTAGCCAGCCAGCCCGCTCTGCCAATGTCTGGCTCTCCAGCCAGCTCACCTGCTGCCCCAGCTGCCTCCCTCTTAGGAAACACAGACCTTTCCCACCTCCTATTGGCTTGGAGAAAGAAAAGGATGAGGGTTCTTGATGAAAGCAAACAGTGAAGCAGCAGCAACCATTGTGTAGCGACCTCTGCTAACTCATGCACCTGCTTGATCACACTAGTCTGGCAAAAGGGTTTCCATTCTATGAACAGAAGGCAGAGACAGAAAGAGGGGTATTCTTCAGTACAGTTTGGGTAGGAGAGAGAGAGAGAGAGAGAGAGAGAGAGAGAGAGAGAGAGAGAGAAATCTCCCTCTCCAAAGGTCTCCCAGTGAGCTTAATGGGTGGCGCTGTGGGTTCAACCACTGTGCCACTTGTGCTTGCCAATTGAAAGGCTGGCGGTTCAAATCCCTGCAACGGGGTGAACTCCCATTGTTCGGTCCCAGCTCCTGCCAACCTAGCAGTTCGAAAGCACATCAAAGTGCAAATGGATAAATAGGTACCGCTCCGGCAGGAAGGTAAACGGCGTTTCCGTGCACTGCTCTGATTTCACCAGAAGCAGCTTAGTCATGTGGCCATATGACCCGGAAAAACTGTCTGAGGAAGCGGACAAACGCCGGCTCCCTTGGCCTTTAAAGGGAGATGAGCGCCGCAACCCCAGAGTCTTTTGCGATTAGACTTAATTGTCAGGGGTCCCTTTACCTTTAGAGATTTGAACTTGGGTCTTCCCAATCCTAATGCCACATTCTAACCCTTACGCCATATAGGGTGTGATTTTGGAATTCCTAAAATTGAAATATTACTGGCATCAATTTAGCCCCTACCTCACAAATTCCTGTGTGGGATAATTGGGGAAACTTCTTAATGTGAATTTGACATTTCTGCAAAATTAGCCATATAGCATGCACTCCTCCTTCTTCATATTCATATTACAAGTTCTGCACATGTTGGGCCAGACTTCTCGTATCCTTAATTCTCCCTATACACTCCTTCATCCCACATACACAACCGTCTTCATTATTACATGTAATATCACCACTGTCATCATTATGCTCTACTGCCATTACATCCTTCTTCGGGCAAATTGCCAGCTACTTATTACGTCAGGCTATTAACTGGATCTTAATTCAATGGCTTGGCGAGATTTGATGCAATGAGATTTGTGGGACCTTATTTTCCTGGCGATTGCAATGTGCTGCTTTCGACAAGAAACTGTGCATAAGAAACAAGAGTTTTACAAAGTGTGCCTTTTAAAGTAGCACTTTGCAGGGGCAGGAGGTCTGAACAGATATTGCACTTCTTCCTTTTGCTTTACCCAAAGTTGGGGCTTTATCCATAGGTAGGTATAACTTACAAGCTATAAGTGTCAAACTGAAGGGAATCAGCATAAGATGGTATCTTAACAACCCTGGAGAACCATTGCGATTGAGTGGAGAGAATACTTGATCTGACTTGACAGAAGGTGGCTTGCTATGTTCCAGTGTTCTCTTCTCAAGGACCTCTGATCATCTTGATCTGGCCTTTGGAGGCAGGATGAAAAGGAGCTGCTGTGCTTCTAGACAATAGCTAGACTAGTAGGTTAATGGCTCTAAAGCTCTAAAGCTAAACTTCTGCTGTTTGGTATCTCTGGTTGTGTCTCCTGTACACTCCTCATTAACCATCACCACCAAAACAGCCCACAAAATGTATTGTGTCATCACCACCATCTGTCCAATGGCTCATGAACCTCTGGTATGCATGTGAGAATGAATGTGTTTTTATTTATTTAAAGCAGTGCTATTTTTCTAGAAAAAGAGGCGCCGGAACTCACCACAAACACCTCTTTTGTTCTCTTTAAAAAGCCCTGATTTAAAGCATTTATAAACTGCTCAAGATTTCTAAAATCTCATAAGCAGTGAGATTGTACCCTACCTTTCTTTATAAGTTAAAGTCAAAGTGGCTTACAAACTAAACTTTAAGCAAAACAATCCTAATATAACATCACTGTACAAATCCACAGAAATTAAATAAAGGAAATACTTCCAAAAACAACGTATCAGCAAAGAGACAAATCTCCATTACCCAACAATTGAAACACACTAAACAAAAGCAACCAGCGAAGACCTAAGCTGGGACCAAGAGACTTTTTTTTTATTAAAAAAGCCCAATTTCCACCTGCTGTCCATACAGTTTACAATGACAAGGGTAGGCAGGCCTTCCTGGGAAGAGCATTTGACAGCATAGGTACCACCTCCAAAAAGGTCCTGCAGGGGAACCTGGAGTGAGACCTCAGATACTGAACACAACACACAACAGGGTAATGATGGAGAAAGATGGTCCTTTAAACTCCTTGGCCCAAATACCAATCAATGCACATTCCCTGATTCAGCACAAAATGAAAGAAAATATGAGTAAAATATAATGGAGGCGATTTAAATAATTCCCTTCCAAGTGCCAAGCAGAAATAGATAGCTTGACTCTTCTAAATAAAAAATGATGTCAAATTGCGCAAACAGTCCATGGAGACCCTTGGTAGGCTACCCCTCCCCTCCCCACATGGCATTCTTGCTCTTATATTAAAACACACAATAAACCCTTTTCAATTGGAGAGGCTTAATCTATGTGCAAAAAGGGATTTAGAGGCAGATTTTCTTTCTCTTTTCCTGGAGGCCTCTTTTATTTTCTTTCCAGGTATCGATTGTGAAAGTGATATCACACCACAAGGTGCATTGATATGGTGTTGAGTAACAAAAAACGGCAAAGAATCCTTACAGTATAATCAAAGCTCCTGTCCAAGCCCGACGCTCTGATGAAATTCAATCAATAGGGACGATTAAATGACACACACACAGAGAGAGAGAGCCATCAATATTAAATACAGTCCATTTCCTGTACATGAGCCGGGCAACATAAAGTGGACAAGATAAAACTTAAATAGGCAGGTGATTTACAGTGTCCATGAAGTATTTAAGCGGTGGTCAAAAATCCCAGGCCTTTTGACACCTCTATATGGGTGGTTTTTAAAAAAGACTGGTGTCCATTAGCCACTGCAACATTTGCATGCAGTTGTTTTTTCAAACAGCACTTTGTTCATATTGTACAATTTTGTGTGTTGGGTGGTGATGCTACTGAGATTATTTGGTATCGTCATGGTGTAGCAGCAGGAGCATCACACATCTTGGGGCAGAGGTGTAGAGCTGCCTTTCTGGTACGTAGCTGGATGGGGCTGGGGCAAGGCACAGTGGTGGTGTGTTTGGGGTCATGTGCATACACAGGAACACCATTTTGAATCCCTTGCTCTCATTGGTGCACCTGTGCAGCCCAGCCCAGCCTCCTCCACCTTAGCCCTGCCCTGGTAAGAGGTGCTGATGCTGCTACTTGCAACATTTGGGGTGAGGCAGAAGGCAGATCCCTGTTTAAAAGGCCTTATCTAAATTTTGACTGGAAGGGAAGGGAAGGGAGGGAGGAACAGTCAAGCAACCACTGGAAATGAGAGCCAAGGGATCCCCCATGGCCTGGTGGGGGAAAGGAAGGTTTCAAAGACGGTTTAAAGGAACAGGTGGTGCTAGGTACTCTAGGTGCCCTAGGTACAAGAGCGAGCAAGGAAAGGATATCCAGGATTATTTGAGAGCAGAAGACCCACAGGTGGCTGAGGTGAGGTGCCCTCACATGGTTGCCTTCCATTTTCACAGTGTTTCTCTGTTAATTTCCACATTATATTTGAGATTTCAGATAATGCAGGAGCCACTTCTGGAATTATAGTGGAATCGAGTGGAATACAGCTCAAATTTAGACTTTCCATATTATTTGCACCCCCCCCCCGTATGCCGAAAGCACAGAAATGAGCACTAAAATGGCCCTATATTCCGCTATTGTTCCAGAAGTGGTTTTTACATTGTGTGAAAGCTTAAATATAATGCAAAACTCAACAGTTAGGGAAAGACTGAGAAAATGGAATAAAGTGCCATGTGTCCAAACCACCAGATCAAAGTCTAAGCAGTGGGCAGAAGATAGAGAGTGGTCCACTGGTGGCCTTTTAGGCCATTTTGGGTGGACCACCTAGCTGTTACTGGTTGCTGAGATTCTTGCAGGGCTGCATTAGGCAGGCCTTGGTCTAATCTCTTAAGGCACTTTGCCTATTTATAAGCAAGTATGTGCGCTCAAGATCATTTAACACGGGCTATTTCATTGTACCTTTAAGTGATTCTGAGCACTCCCTACTTCTCTGTAAATTTAAAACACATCGGTGGACCATGTGTATTCTTTGAAAGAAGTCATGCAAGACTGAAGTGAGCCCACCCTGGAGTTGACCTAAGCAACTAAGCCCACAAGCAAAGTGTTACGCAAGCCGAGAGCACTGCAGAAAGATGTTGCCGAGTAAATGGCTCCAGATTTCTCAAGTAAGGAAGCCAAGACATGTGGTACCCAAGGAGGCATCCTGTTCCAGGGGATCACTGACCTGACCCTAACCTTGAAGGAAATTCTTGTCAAGTATTAGAGTCAGTCAGATCCTCTTAAGGTTGAAAGGTTGATCTAATTTGACTTGATGACTAAGGTTAGTCCTAGAGGTGCTGAAAATATCTTGGAAAGGTGTAAGGCCAGCAGCCTGCTGTACTCTGCTGTTACCCCCCAAAAGGAAGAGTTTTAGATTGTGTAAGAATAGCATGGGGGAAAGGAGGAGTGTATGGGTTCATATACCCCACATGCTCCTTCATTTCATGTTTACTTTTATTTTTGGAATTGGGCAGGCAAAGTGTCTTTCAGATCCTCCCTATTATGCAAGAAATATAGCAGAATATGAAGAATGAAATGCCTGGCATTCCAGTTAGATAAGAAAAGACAAGAATTTGGATAACAGTGGGAGGAAGTGGATATGGAGTCATTGGCCCAGGTAGAACTCAGATTCTTTAGATTAGATCAGCTGTTTGGAGGCTAGGAAAGACCTGAGCTTCTGATCCCTCAGCCCCCAACTTGGCCTGGTATGATTTATATTCTCTGCTGGCACTGAAGCCATTTTATGGGCAAGAGAAACAGAGTCGGAAAACAGGACGGTAAGTGTTGCCAATGGGAATGTGAGGTTTACTCTGATAGATCAACAATTAACTGTGCCTTTGTGAAATTACAGGTTTGAGCAACCATCGGGGGAAGTGAACTGAGCACACTAAGCCAGGAAGCAGAGTCAAGAAAGAAGACAAAAGTGACAACAACTTGGAACATCTGCCTCTTTTCTGCTGACAGAGCTGAAACCAAGAACTTGTTCATTCTTTCCCTATCTACAGTACAAACAACATAAAGCAGGGATTGGATTGATACAGAATGCTACATAAAATGTTTGCTTATAATTATTTCTAAACCTCTTTTGAAGCTGAGGGATAAAACATTTCTAATTATTCATCAGGCCTGTGGAACTCCTAGATCTCTGTAGTAAGGATTTAGCAGAACAACAAATAACATACAGGGATCCAGATGAAAGTGGAGAATTTGAAGGGATTATTACCATAAAAGAGCAAATGACTATTTGATGGAGTTACAACAATAAAGAGAGTCAGACAGGAAAAGAAAAAATAATGCTAATTGATAAATACGTAGCTGCTTATGTATTAATTTGATCTATTGCATGGTTGCAAAATTAGTAATACCTGTAATTTTCATCTTACCAAGTCACACTGCATTTAATGCTTGAAACTGCACACAGGTTGGTGAATCTGAAGTGTGCCTCCCCTTTCTCTCACACACTTAATATCTAACCACACTGTAAAACCAATACTTATCTCTTTAAAATGTAGGAGTATAATAACATTCTTGCTAGTGTGGGTGATAGGAGATTGGCTGTGGTGAATTGTGAAAAAAGACCTGGTGCTTTTCTATGCGATTATCAGTCGTTACTTATTGCCCCTGCCCACTCTAAATATCTCTCTCAGTTGAAAATTGTCCTCACTTTTTTAAAAAAATGCATTCATCCATTACTAAGAAAATAAATTGCATTCAATAAATATCAAAGGGGAGAGAAAATTCCAGTGAAATTCTCATGGATGGAAAACAGGGTTTTTGTTGTGCTTACCTTACCTCACCTCTTGTTTCCTGCTTTGCTGCTGCTTACTGGAATGAATTATTGTATAGAATTGCTATCATGGCCATACTTTTTAATTGTTTAAATCAAATTCAATGTAGAATGTTGATTGATGCTCACATGCCTAGGCTGTTGAACTCTGAAGACTGTGGCTTAAAACAGTTTTGTCCATTGTATCTCAGTGGGACCAAATCAGCTTAAAGTATCCAAATATCTTGCCTTAATTCAGCTGTTAGACTGAACTGACAGTGAGCAGCTTACCTTTTGCTCCTTTCTTGGAGGTGAGCATTAAGTGCGGTTGAACTGTTAATGTTATAAATTGTGGGCTTCATAGTTTAGAGTTCTGCTTGAATAAAAGAGCCTGTATGCACTGGATTAGCACAGAATGTATCTTGTTAAGAGTTGTACTCCTCCTAAAGCCTATTACACTAAATCACATTTTATACACAGACATTGCCATTCCCCCCTTCCTCTTTACTATAATGCCCCTTGAGTATTAAACTTCAGAGATATCCTGAAAATCCACTTTGGATGGGCAGGAAAAGATGGCTTGAGGTTTACCTGTGCAGCTTGTCTTGCAGGTGACAAGCATTAAGGAACCAAATCTCAGCTAAACACAGGCTTCTCAGTGTCTTAATTCACTTGCAGAGAAAGGATAATTACCTGAGCTGCATTTCTGCACCCATGTGAAATGGACTCTAGGGACTACCCAGCTGCAGATTAAAAATGCAGTCAAAGCATCAGGAGGAGGAATAGGCAAGTAAATCTGTGCTTACTGTCTGTATCAAAACTGGGAAACAAATCCCATCGCAGATTACGGTATATAGCGGATTGGGCTTCTAATGACTGAGAATTCAAATCCTCAAATAACTATGAAGGAATTGATGGTGTGATTTTCCAAATTTATTTTCTCTCGTGCTAAGGTGCAGGTTTCGCCACCCCAAGGAATGTTTTCAAGGAAAAATTCCAATGGTACAAACAAGAGATAGGCAGGGCAGGTTTTCAAGAGGGCTCTTATAACATATACAGTCGCACCTTGGATCCTGAACGCCTTGCTACTCGGACATTTTAGCTCCCGAATGCCGCAGACCTGGAAGTGACTGTTCTGGTTTGCAAACGTCCTTTGGAACTCAAACGTCCGATGGGGCTTCTGCGGCTTCCGATTAGCTCCAGGAGCTTCCTGCAGCCAGTCGGAAGCCATGTTTTGGTTTCTGAACATTTTGGATGCCGAACGGACTTCCAGAACGGATTTCGTTCGACTTCCAGGGTACGACTGTAATACTTTTTCACACAGTGAGCTAGCAGTCGGTAGCAGTGCTGAACAGGGCCCAACATGGAAGCCTATGGAGCCACCATAGGAAGTGGAGTGAGACACACATGTTTATACTCTGCCCCCTTGGTCTCTTCAAATACTTAAATTATTTATGAAATATTTAAATAATCTAGGTGGTTAAAAAAAAACACAACCCAAAAATATTTAAATCATTTAAATCCTGTGTTTTCATTCAGGCAGCAGTATAAAAAGGCAAAAACTATCCAATATCTTTTTTTAAAAGAAACTAATAAAAAGAGTATACTTCTAAAAAGCAGCATCAGATAAAGGTAAAAAACAAAACAAAAGACAAAAACAAAACCCTCATGGCTAACGTTCAACAATTAGAACAATTTTCAGTGGAGGCCTAAAAGATTAATGCTAGTTAATTACTGGGCCAAGTTTAAGATGTTGCTATTGCTGTTGTAATTATTAAATTTAAATAGTGCTTATATCTGTAGAAGAGATTGTTCCATCTGGCAAGCTGAAATGCTTGCGCGCACGCGCACGCGCACACACACACACACGAATGAATGAATGAAAATGGCATACAAAAATGCATTTTGTTAGGTGAAAAGTGCTTGCAAAACTGTGTATATTAGCCAAAGCTGCATACAAAAATATGTTTTTTTGGAGATTCCAATAATGAGAAACTTTGAAAGATTTGTCCATTCCTAATCTTCAGCCTTGCAGCAAGAAGGGACATGGGAAGCAGAGCATTTCCAAGGGCCTTGCTGTGGAGGAAACCTGCTGGCTACTCATTTAAGAACTAGCACTGTGCAGGAGCTCGCCTGGTTCATCACATTATTTATACATGTTTGTACCTAAGCAGAGATTATTTTTAAAGAAACCATAAATCTCCTGTACTGTCAGTAGTCCAAGAAAACTGCCAATACACCAGGTTAGCAAGTCTGAAACAACAGAATTGGTGAGAGTGTGTGTGTGTGTGTGTGTGTGTGTGTGTGCGCGCGCGTAGGGTGCACACAAATTAAAGAAAGAGTTGAACTGAAGTCACTCCAAATAACTAGGACTATCCTTTGGGGGGAGGGTGATTACGATTTCAAAAGGCACTTCATGCTCCTACTCTTTCACTGACAATCGCCACCTCTCCCTCTAATTCAAGTGTTCCTTTTTTTTACACACACCGCCCTCAACTCGTTTTATGTTGTTTCGCATTCAAATTAAACAAATCTTGCGAAAACAAATGGCAAATTCTAAAGGCCTTTGTGTGCTGCCACTCGTTTGGCAAGGAACATCCTATCACCCTCTTGTTTCTCCCACCCCCACCTCAGCACCCCCTCCCCATTTTTTGCATTCAGACTACACCAATCTGTGGCCTGCTCCTATATATATATATATATATATATATATATATATATATATATATATATATAAACAACTGAAATAAAGCCTGCGTTCATAGTGACAGTCAATAACACTACAGCATAATAATCAATTGCTATTTGTAGCAGCAGGGCTAGCAGTGGGGGCAGATCAGAGCAAATTACTGTCACTGTGTGCTGTCGTGTTACTGCAGCCTGCCTGTATTCTGTAAGACAAATGATACCACATTCAAGGCAACGAGACAGTACTTAGTCATACCTGTACAATAGCACCACACTTAGAGTTGGCCTCAAATTCAACTGGAAGAATAATAACCCCCCCAAAATAGAGAGCGGATGGACATAAATCTAGTAAATTGAGAAGGGAGTTTAACATGAATTAAGGCAGCACTGAGCTGCCCTGCAAAGATTTTAAAGCTAAACAGTCCTGATTTTTGCATCCACCTGTAAACCAGAGGATTACGATTATCTAGTGATCCACAAAGAGGACAGATAGCATTTTTGTCGATTCCAGTCAAGTCCCCAGGGCTGCTTAAAACCAAGGATGTCTCTAAAGGATGTCATGAGGGAATTCAGTTCAGAATCACCTGCTTTAATCAATAATAATGTCATAGTTATATACACACACACACACACGCTTGTTTTCCCTCCATAGACAAAGGAAGGTTTTTACTGCTGTAGATCATGGCAATGTAATATCTTCTCCTCCTTCTCTGGATTGCGTTAGAGGGAAAAGATACTCAGCTTTTGATCTCAGTGGGAGAGAAAGCTGTTATCTGAAGACTGAGGATCTGAGGAAGCAGCAGGTCAAACAGGTAATTTTAAAGATAGAGCTGCACAGTGCTTTCTGTATCAACACCTTCAGCGCTCCGAACAAGGTAATTTATTTGAGTTCCCCTGTGACTACAGACTGAAGTGGGGACAAGAGGAATGGAAATGCATTAACCATAGATTAAAGGGCACCAATTTGTTTTTTAAAAATCCAAACCCACAGAGATTGGGCCAAGATTACAGTGGTATAAAGAAACATCTTGGGGAGATGTTTGCAAAGATTTCTGCCTGATGCCAACCAGAAGCTTTCCTGTTTAGTGTTAGGACCGTTCCAGAAGATAAAACATGGCTTTTCTCCACAGGTCTAGTCAGATGCTCTAATGGAGATTCAGTAAATACCTGTGGATAAGTAATGTTGGGGGCAGGGAGTTAGGTCTTGGTTGACGGGGCCAGAAGGAAAGAGTGTGGTGCAATCGATGCAAATTTTACCATTGTGCAGTAGTCTAGTATCTAAATAAACCCCTCTCTATCCTCTATCCAGACAAGCAAGAAGCAATATCAGAATTCAAAGACCTATTCCTGTCAATCAAAAATACTTAAGGTGCAAAACAGTGACTGGGGAGAAGGGAGGTGGGCTGGGCAGAGTTCAAGGGTTCGAAAGAGAGGTTTGGAGGGCTGCATTGGAGATGCCCCACGTCTTCACTGCTTCCCCAGGGTTCACCCTTATTTCTTCATTGCAGGTGGGATTGCAAAATTGCATGGGGTTCAACTAGATGACCCTTGGTCATCTCTACAATTGTATGAAGTGTGAGCAGTTCAAACTGCTAGGGAGACTGGTTCTTCTATCTGCCAGAGCCTTGTCTCCCCATTGGTTGCCGTGTCAACGCTCAGAAACCCACCTAATTCCCAGCACTACTGGCTGCAGTGCCACCCTCCCACTTACTGCACAGGAGCAGGGAATATGGTAGGAATTCAAGACACTTTTGTTTATATAGTCCTTTAATTACATAACTCTACTGAAAATGCAGAAGGGTGGCGCAATCGGTCAGTTCTTCTGGCTGTTAACCAAAAGGTTGGTGGCCCAAGCCCATCCGGGGACAGCAGTGGGCTGGATTCTTGCATGGCAAGGGGTTGGACTAGATGACTCTTGGGGTCCCTTCCAACTCTATGATTCTATGATCCTAAGTGTCCAGGGCACAACTTCCTTACTATGTGTAATCAAGCACAGTGTATCTTCTTTAGTTAAATGAGCATATTTGGCCTAGTACAGGCTCTTGTCACTGATGATGAAGCAGCTAAGTCTTGTCTGAAAGCAGTGGGGTGTCTGTGTGTGTGTGTGTCTGTGTGTGTGTGCGCACACACACACACACACACACACACACAAAATCCAAGTGCTGCAAAACTGTGGCAAAACTGTGGAGTGTTGTATTAGGTAGACTTTTGTCATGATCCAGTTGGGCTCTGCATACACTTTTAAGAAGATATTTGAAAGTGTTTTACTCGCTAAGGTTGCTTTAGATTGGCTGTGGTCTCACAAGTGGGGCCCCTCTGCAACACGAAACAGGCCATATGATGGATCTACATGTGCATGGATGCTGTATAAACTGCAGTGTTCAAATGGGCACTACAACTTTCAACACCAGCAGTCGGACACTCTGCAAGAAATCCATTGATAAGAGAATAGCTGAGCCACCATTCTAATCTGGACTTGGGCCTTAATTTTTCAAAGGGTTTTAAAGGGAAGAAAATGATGGATATTGTTTAACGTGAGGTTTGGGATGTGTAGATACAAAGAACTGGAAAGAGAACAAAGATTATTTTAACCCACTGCACATTAGTTAAGAATGAGCTGTCAGGATTGATCCAGGCCAGAACAGAGCCATTGACCTAGAGGTGAGAGTCTCTGAATTTCATTTCCAAACCTCTCAGCCGTGCAGTCCCTGAAAGAACACTGACAGTCTTAAAAAAAAAAAAAAGTCCAAGCAATGTTTAAGAAAGACAAAAAGGAATGGGACCTGCCAGTTAAGGGAGCTAACATGCTAACCAGAGCGATGAAAGTATTTTGACTTTGGACTTTCAATGGGATTAATCTAAAATGCTCCCCCTCCCCCATTAAAAGCCCTGAACATTGCTTTTAGGAAATCTCCTTTAGCGCCTGCAAAAGTTTGTCCAAAGTTAGACATGGCATTTTTTGGCAATGTCTGAATGTCATTGGGACCCTGACGTAGTGTCATATGACACATGGTGAGTATTAAGATGGTCAACTGGCGGAAATCACCTGGTTGAATGAGGATGTCAGCAGTTCTGCTTGGCTGCTTGAGCCTAGCATGCAGGCTCAAGGGATCCAGGGAGAGAGAGAGGGAGAAAGAGAGATTCTAGCATTTGCTCTGCAGTGATGTGAGAAGTATTACACAATGCTTCCATTTACACAGACACTGTTTTGAAGGAAAGCCTTTGCTTTTCAGAAAGTTAATACAGTATTCTCTGTCTCTCTGTGTGTGTTTAAGCCTAGCTCTACCTCCTGTTGACATTGTTGCACATTATTGGGAAAGATGCATATTTCTCCTTTCATTCAATCGAAAGGATCGCTTTACAAAAGGAAATCAAATATTAGTGTGGTTTTGTGCCTGTTCCTGGCTGCAAGTGCGACATTGGAAAGTATTATCTCCTCAAAGGTTGTTTTAGTTATAAGAGTAACATTTTAAACTTGGCAATCGAAAAAGCGCTTGTGTTTGATTTTGGTTTCCTGCAAAAAAAGGGGGGAAAGTAAGACAGCAAACCAATATGGCATTTTTCCCTGAAAGAGGTTTGAGTGATGGAATTCTTCTCTGTGAAGTAAGGGGTGAATTAGAAAAGGCTTTTAATTAAACTGAATAAAAGAGAGTTTGGTGATTTATTTCTCAAGTCACTGAGTATGCTGTTCTTGCCCCCACCCTGCCATCCTGGGCTCTAATCCTACTCAGTTTTTCAGTTATCCCTGCCTACCTAGTGCCATTGCTTACCCTCTTTTCTGCCAAGATAACACAGTTTCCCCTGTTTGTAGGCCCTGCATTTTTCCAGGTCAAACTGATGGTGATGATTTTACCATTTTCCCCTATGAGGCAAGGTTTGAAAGCATTCTATTAGGATGCAGACACACCATATATTTAAAGCATGTGACTTCCTCCACGGAATCCTGTGAGCTGTTGTTTGTTAAGGGTGCTGGGAATTGTAGCTCTGAGGGAGGCAAACTACAGTTCTCATGATTCTTTGGGGGAAATAATGAGATTTAAATCTGCTTTAAATGAATAGTGTATATGCAGCCTTATTCACTGGGTTTCACTTCACTGAAGATTTGAAGAGGTTATCAACAAATTCAGGATAATACAGGAACTCAGTGCATGGCTGGGAATTTCTCTCTCTCTCTCTCTCTCTCTCTCTCTCTCTGTGTGTGTGTGTGTGTGTGTGTGTTTGTATGAAAATGTTCAGTAGCCTGAATAGAAATCAGTGAGATTGCATTGTAAGTCAGACCTGCACAACTTCTGGCATAGCAAGTTGAACGAAACTTACCAGCCAAATACAGTCATACCTCGGGTTACAGACGCTTCAGGTTGCGTTTTTTTGGGTTACAGACCTGCCGAAACCCAGAAGTACCAGAACGGGTTACTTCCAAGTTTTGGCAGTTATGCATACGCAGAAGCGCTAAATCACGCTTTGTGCATACGCAGAAGGGTCAGATCGCAACCCGCGCGTGCACAGACGCATTGCTGCGGGTTGCGAATGTGCATCCCGCACGGATCACATTCGCAACCTGAGCGTCCACTGTAATTTGACTAGTTAGATGCTCAATAAGACTTCTGTTTTGACAGTCCCGGGGAGGCAGGAAAATGGAAACTTTATGAAGACTTAACACAGGTTAGGTGGGGTCTGCTGGCTTGGACTGTGAATTAATATTACTGATGGTATAACAAACCCTCTCTGTGTTATCATTTCCCGTCAATCACCATTCAGCTGATATGTATAATGCTACAACTCAACAGATCTGGGGTGGTATAAAATAGGATGAAATAAGTATAAGCAATGCAAAATATTTTAAAATTTTAAAAAACATTTATTAATTTTACAAGATCGGAATAGTCTTTAGCCCACACTTGGGGAACAACCATTTGATCTCTGAGCACACAGAGAGGCCTGAAGTCCAAAGTGAATCAGAGATCCAGTGTTCAAAATGTGAAGGCGAAAGCACATTTCCTACAAAATTACCCTTTCATTCATGGCTCCTCCTTCCTCTATTATGTCTGATGCCTGCAGACACAGCAGGAGCACAAGACGAGGTTGTATCTGATCAGTTATAGCATTTTCTTCCAACAAACAAGTGTTGTGTTCTCTATTGATTAAAAAGCGAATTATTTAAAGCCTAACACCAGCAGCACAGGGGAAGCTTCACAAGGCATTCACATCCTCATTTATCTATCGGGATTTAAATGTATTTTGATGATCAACTGAGGACACAGTTCATCTGAGCACAGGTGCAGAGAATGAATGTCGAGGGCTTGGCATAGGAATCAACAGAGCCCTGTCGCTCTCTGCACACGGACCACAGTTATGGATGGGCACACACAGAGTGCCTGGTCCGTTCTTGGGAATGGGATGTCCATTCACACTTAACTGCCTTCCTCCAGTGCTGCCTCCCATCTGGGTGCATGCTGCTCATGTTAGATCTGTGCGGTCCATTCGTGTATTCCTTTCATGCTTGGAGGTTGCTATAAGCAAGTGTGTAAGCCCAGCCTTAACAAGAACACAGTAAGTGTGGCACAAATCAACAGGCACACGTAAACCCCCCTCCCCTTTGCTTGAAACACCTTTGGTCTGCTTGCAAGTTTCTTCCACAAATGTGCAAAAATGGACCCCCCCTTTCCTTTTAGAGTTCTGAATTATGTTTTGCCACGTGTGCTCTAAGAGTGCTGCACTGTAGACACATGAAAGCATCAACATGAACTTTTAAAATAAAAGCCTCCATATTATAACAAGATACTGAGCCTTCTCTCTCTCTCTCTCTCTCTCTCTCTCTCTCTCTCTCTCTCTCTCTCTCACACACACACACACACACACTTTTATATTGGGTGTTGTATGACCTTTTTGGGGTATATAATATTTCTGATTTAATTTTAGCCATTTTTTGCCACTTCATCATTACAAATACTAGGCAATAATTAAATTTCACACAGAAATAATTATTAACATGCCTCAAGAAAGCTTCTGTTGGCTTTAAAATATTTGATTTGAGGAGCTGGGTGAGCAGTGCTGAAATAATCTGTGCATGTGTGAAGATCACCAAAAGCATCTACATTTCATTTTTCAGAGGGACTGTCATCCAAAGTGCACTTCTAAAATACATCCATGCGGCATTTTTATTTATTTTTTAATGTTGGCTGTAGAAAAACTCAACCATAGCACACCTTCTGCAAATCGTTTGAATCAGTTGAAAATATACTTGTGAACTTCAGCAATAAGAAGATGCTAGATTGAACTTTAAGGGTGCTACCCAACTGGCGTCCCTCTGGTGATGGAAGTTATCTGTTATTGGGATGGAGAGGGAGGCTAATTTTAGCAACACCTTCCGTCCTCTTCTGACTTTGATCTCCCACATCTTCCCCAGGTGACCCCCCAACTGGCACAGCACCATCCTATATCACCCTAATAGTTTAAACACAACAAAACATATATATAAAAGAAAACCCATTCACACGGGTTCATAGTAATGTAAGAGGCCAGAGAGCAAAATTTAGGTTGCAATCCTAACCCCACTTTTTTAAAAAAAGGTAAAGGACCCCTGACAGTTAAGTCCGGTCACAGACGACTCTGGGGTTGCGGCGCTCATCTTGCTTTACAAGCCGAAGGAGCCAGCATTTGTCTGCAGACAGTTTTTCCGGGTTATGTGGCCAGCATGACTAAGCAGCTTCTGGCACAATGGAACACCGAAACCAGAGCAGCGCACGGAAACAGCGTTTACCTTCCCACCGGAGCGGTACCTACTTGCACTTTGATGTGTTTTCGAACTGCTAGGTTGGCAGGAGCTGGGACCGAGCAACGGGAGCTCACCCCATTGCGGGGATTCAAACCGCCAACCTTCTGATCAGCAAGCCCAAGAGGTTCAGTGGTTTAGACCACAGCACCACCCATGTCCCACATACCTGAGTGTAAACATCACTAAAATCAATACAACTTACTCCTTAGTAGACATGTTTGGGATCGTGCTGTTAGTCTCTCTTCAACGGGAACTGTGCTAATGAATTTTCTAAATAATTTATTTTGTGTAATCTGATTAAAAAAAATTGTAAGCATTTTTCTTTCACTTTTTGTCAAAACAGGTCGAGAGATTAGAGATTGCATAAAAGAATAGGAACTTTTTAGAATGGTAAGCATCGCCTGGTGCGTGCGTGTGCATGATGCTTGTATTTATGCACAAGGACATCTTTCTGCAGCTGTGTTCCTTCGGTGCATTTGCTGGCCAACTGTAAACTGATCACTTACAATTGTACTTGAGTGTTTAGTGACCAGAAAATGTACAAATGCTGCCTCTGCCAGAGTAACTGAAAGTGCACAGGCAGATTGAGGGAAATACTACAGGCAACAATTAGCCATCACCGTTACCCCTGCTAATACTGCAGAAAATTGAAATGTTTGCCTCACTGGGAATTGAAGAGCATTTCAGAAGTTTATCCAGAACAGCAGCAGCAACAACACCACAAATCTGGCTTTTAAAAATAAATAAATAAAAATAATATATATATATATATATATATATATATATATATATATATATATATGAATCGTAACAGTGGTTTTCTGTACATTTCTATTTTATGTTCCAGTAAGGCCATTCTATATCAATGTAGTCCTGCTGAATGGAACGCTGGCAGTCTCAAATGACATTTCAAAAGGTGCGGGGACATCGTTCCATAAATGACTGTGTCTGTAAGGCCAACAACATCAAAAAGAAACGGACTTGAAATTGCCCCAGATAATCTTTAATACATACAAAATTTTGCGAGGCGAAAGTGTTATGCTAAAGCTTATAAATTAGGCCAACTTAACAGGGTAGCATTCTGCTCTCTAGGTAAAGCCTAGCTTGTATTTCCCATTCTGCAGTACTGGCTTAGTATTAATACAATGAGAGGCCATATATATATATATATATATATATATATATATATATATATATATTCAATAAAATAATGGAGCATTTACATTCAAGGGGTTGTATTGCTCAGTTGAGAAAAAGGTTTCTATTAGCATAACAGGAAACAGTTTTCAGTGAATTATCTCTCATAAACCATCCCTGTAGGGTACCCCAATCCCCTGGAGAAAAATAAGCAGGGGTGGTCTGGGCAGTGGCGGAGCTTCATGCTCTGGCACTGGGGGGCGGAGAGCAGGCGGGGGTGGGGCTGGCACATGTTCCAGGGGCAGGGCACGCTGCCTGCAGGGGCAGGGCGCCCAGCACAGGCGGGAGGGGGCAGCCACGTTGACACCCTGGGGGTCGCGCTGCCAGGGGCGGTGTGCTCCCCCCGCACTCCTCTTCCTCCGCCGGTGGGTCTGGGTGCAGAGTAGAGGGACAGTCACACACACACAAATTCTCCCCCTATTCCACTTTCAGAAACCTTACTGTCAGGTGTGTGACAGAAGTGGATGCAGTTCTGTGTTATTCTGGACTCGAAAGGGTTAGGCTATCAAGTCTCATATGACCTAATTAGGGAAGAAAACCCAGAGCCCCAATCCTCTGAAAGCAGGTGGTCAGGTGGTGTTTCATGGGCAACTGTGGAAGGCCTTAGTTTGGTGGCTTGAGAGGCTGCAGAAGAGAGATGGGGAGTCACCAAGACGAACAGAATCCATTTTCTACTGATGGAAACCCTTTCTGGATCAAAGAGGTTTCTTCCGATGGAGGGACCCCAGCTGGATACTATCTAGAAACACCACCTTTCATTTATATTCTGGGTCTTTTTTTCTCCTGTAGTGTAAAATATGACTTGAATGTCAATATCGCTATCAAGTACATTTTAGTGACACCTGTTGGTAACGCTACAGGCTTCTGTGCACACATGGCACCATATTGGAACAATGCAGTTGATTTGACATAATGCAAATAGGTAGAGTACATGGTGCACGCTATATTTAAATGGCGATGAGGTTTGATCTGAGAAACATTTAACAACATTTCTACAGCAACAAGAACAAAAAGGCTTCGTTCTGACACAATACAATCTCGGCTTTTTCATTGTGTTGAAATTATACCTTTCAGAGAGCTTTAAGAAGGGTTTAATATTTTGTCAGATTGTCAGGCAAGCTCCTAAAGTATTAGCATTTAAGCAACTGCTTAAAACTCATCTGTTCACCCACATTTTCCCTGAGGGGTGATCCGGTTATCTTGATGTATTAATCTGATCTACTGAACTGTGATGCATTTCTATTTGTTCCATAAATGTGATTTTATTGTTGTATTTATGTTGTTTACTGCTGTTATATATATTTTTATTTGATGTTGGTGGTATATAATTTTTTGCACCCAATTTGTTTTTCTTATTCTTTTTTTTATTATAAAAAATGTCTTTTAAAAGATCTATGGCTAAGAAAGATTAAAAACATAAATCAAAAGCTATGATGAAAACTGTCTCTGACAAATTATAAAACAATCAGTATAAAAGCTACATTCAAAGGAATGGGAGCTGTATTTCTTCCTAAGTGCTGGCTATTGTAGGATACCAGTGGGGTTTCAAACTGGGGGTCCCAGTAGACATATTTAGGGAATATACTATCTACACCTCCTGTGTTTTTATTCCATTGAAAGCCTGACATATGACAAGCCTACAGGTTCTTACACTTGAAGGGGGCTTAGTGAGGAAGGCAGGGCCAGGATTGCAGGACCTTGGATAGCTCCAGACAGATAGCTTTCTCTGACAAGAGGGTCTTGGAGCTCACCCAACTCTTTTCACTGCATAGTCAGCTCCTTCCTTGTGTGCTTGCCTATGTTGGTGAACTGGCACCAGGGAACACGACACCCTTGATGTAAAAGAGAATCTGCCTCTGGGGCCCCAACTTGGGATCCATGCCTCTGTGGCTTTGATGGCTGATCATCATTCTCATCTGTGACAGAATCCTAGGTCCTGTTGATCAGAGTTGGTGGGGTTGGACAACAGTCAGATGGAGCTCTTTGTTTTGAGAGGTCCATGTAGGTACTAGTACTGTCCTACCAGTATCACCCAGAGCTCCCAGTCAGCTGTCCACAGGGACCTATCCCTGCTCACCACCCCTAGAAAACCCTAGCCTCAGAGATTTTCACCTCAGTCTTAGCAACTCTTACCTGGTGAGGACATTATGTAAGCACTTGCTAACCCCACACCCCCTTCAAAAAATTGTTGTCTAGCATTGTGACCACTTCCAGGTTTAAAATATACACTGCTTCTTGTCCTCCTGACCCTCTGGTGCTTCCTTAGGGCACAACTCTTGCCTGATTTTGGATACCTGTTCCCCGATTCCAAAACCTGACCCTGGCTGACTGCAGACTGGCCTCTCTTTTCTGAACTTCAAATATACTTGCTGTAGGCCCACGTAGTAATTGCAGTCCACATTCTTTTGTGAAGCCCAACAGTGCTGAGCTTTCCTGCTCTCTTAAATCATTAGCATTGTCTCTTGAGAAAGCAGTAGTAAATCCCTGTTGTTTGATTTAAAGGTGTCACTGAGAGGTTTGTAATTACGTCAGTGTCTACTGAAGCTGAAGTGATTGACAGGTGTTAGCATTTGAAAATAAAGGTGCTCCCCATAAAAGCCATCAATCAAGTCTCATTTCCATTTTTCAGAAGGAGTTCTATGCCATTCAAAAGGTTGCACACTTTTTAAAGAACCGTAATGAAACTCAGCAAAAGCCCTGTGTTAAGGTGACAAGGCTTTCCCAATCACCCACCACCCTTTCCCAAAAATTGGCTTGGGGGTAGGGGAGTTGGAAGACCCCCTAGAACAGTGCCTGGGTAAGAGGGATGTGGCTGGATGTGTTGTAAAGAAATCTCTGACTTTCACGTGGCTGGAATGTGGCCTACTGCGCAAAACTAAGAATTGTCTCTGTTGCTCCACCCACATTTTTGCATCTGGCTCCGCCCACTACTGGCATGTGGCCCCTGGAATGTTGCCCACAAGGGAACATGGCCCCTGAGCCGAAGAAGGCTTCCTGCCCCTGCTTTAGTCTTTTGTGTTACACTCTTTCCTTATGTGACCACCCTCTAAGTACCTAGTCCTGGGCCTCTGAATCGTAACATGAAATTAGAAATAATCTCTGTACAGTGCCTAAAAATTCTCAGATCAATACCTGTCCACTTTGTAAGACTATGCTGTATTTGGTAAGTATTGCTGGGCAAAGAACTCTTGATTATACAAGTCATTATGATTTTGTGAATCATTGAATTGTCAGTTCTAATACCTTAAGTGTTTGTTCCTTTGTATTTGTTGTAGCATTCCTAAATGTTAGCTTTCTTGAAAACTTTCTACCAAATGTATTTTTATCTCTCAGGAATTCAGAAGAATTATTGACAGTTGCTGGGTCCTAAATGTATCACTGTTTCAAGGAAAATAACAAGTTTGCCTCAGGCTGTGGTTCATGCTATGTGATCGCTTGATACTTGGGTCTATGTAGCGTCAAACGGAAAGAGAATGAGGAACTGCTGTCAGACTTGAAGGAGCTCAACCGACTGCCTTACAAGGAATTATTATTTGGCATGGGGTTGGAATTCTCTATGATTTCAAGTTCATGATAATTAATGACTGAGTTTCCAAGCAGATTTCTGTGAATTCAGGATGTGACAAAATGGGAAATTTATATTTCCTTCTGATTTTGGCTCTTACTCCAGACTTGACAGCCAAAAAGTAAAAATAAAGCCATGCTGTAGGTACATTATAGTGGGTTTAGCTGGAAATATTTAACAGGGGTCATACCATTCAGCATACAAACGTAATATTGTTCTCAATCAATATTTAACCTTTAGAAAAGTGCAACCTAAGTGTACTAAGCGTAAGAAGGGAAGCTAATTGCTCTATGATATATATGGTTTTCAGGTATACTTCAGTGGCTAAAGTAAAATTAATTAGGTTATAGGTAAGACGGTAACATTAGGAAAATATATCTTTCTTCCCTCACAGACCTTTAATTCAGTCAATAGGCATGAAAAATAGTGGAGGACTGTGCTGGCAATATAATGACCAATAATTCAAAAGTCAGAGTACATCAGCAGCAAGAAGCTTCTGCTACTCCACAACATTATAGTAAAATATTGCTTGGTGAAAAACAGCAATTGTTACTGATTGGGGTATAAACACTTGTGACCCATTAAAAGGTCTTGAGAATGAGCCAATAGAGGAACTCCTTGGGATGTGCAGTCACTCCCCCCCCAAAAAAAAAACACACGCTGTTCCACTAAGTCAGAAACATTCCTTCCAGCAATTGAAGAGGTTTTCCATTAGCAGAAGGGCATCTTTGGAACCAACCCTACATCCCCTTTTCTTCCTAGATACATAAAAATGCATATGAAAGGCTGTCATCACACTGCCACCATTGAGGGATTGGTATTGCATCATAACAATCCTGGATTTGCATGAACTCAGGGTGGAATAAAGGCGCAAAAGGTAGGTTGCACAATGCCAGCGGCCATTGCATGGGGGTAATAAGCATAGCTGTCAACGTTTCCCTTTTTCAAAGGGAAATTCCCTTATTCCGAATAGGATTCCTCACAAGAAAAGGGAAAAGTTGACAGCTATGGTAATAAGAGAGGGGGGAGAATTGAGGTTTAAAGCAATGACAGAAGTTTGAGTAAATGGAGAGGACTGAGAGGCAAACGGTGGTTTTAAACAACAGCAGAGGTGTGAGTAAGCAACCTTTGCACTATGGACTATTTGAGGGATTGGCATCCTTTATCTCTCTCACATGAAGCAGCTGAGCAATGGAAGAGGGAGAAGACTGAGTTTATGCTTAATGCTTTAAAATAAATAAATAGACAACAACAAAGAAAAACATTCTAGACATTGGCAGAAATCCCACCTAGGCATGTTACATAGAATCACATCAGAGCCACACGGACAAACTACCTAGCCTAAACTGGCAGAAATGAATCAGCTATCCAGGGTGACTTGGCAGAAAAGTCTCTCCTAGACCTTCTATCTCCCTCAAGTTAGAGAAGCACTAGAACTGAATGAACTTCACGACTCAGCATGTGCAGCAAGTGCCCCTGTTCCTGAGCAGCAAACCTGCCTGGGCTGAGCTACCAAGCTTCTTGTGGCTCTGGTTCCATAACTGCCTTCAGTAGACATGCTTCTTTGAAACAGACAATTTACTGGCATGCAAGAAAGATTTCAAAACCTGACTACATGTAATAAAACAAGGGGCACAAGGGCACTGCTGTTCACATTGCTGTGCTTTTACTTTGCTACTGGTTCTTTTGTGATTTCATTGCATGATTTCACTGCAAATTTGGCTTATCTTTAATGGCCCTTGTATTTAATGGTGAAGGGTGGGTCAAAGTACTAATGGCAAAAAACCCACAACCCATTCATGATCAGTCGGCCAACCAAGCAAAACTATGCCCTATTCTACTAACTCAGAGCTAAGCCATCATTTCTTAGAATTTTTTATTATTTTTTATTAGAAAATGTATAATATTTTCCTCTTACCTCTTACCCCCACTTTTTTTTTTTTTAAAAAAAGTCACTTTGCATAATTTTCTTTAGATACTCTGCACTATTCCTTTTGTGGCAACCATCATTTCACCCTTAAAATGTCTTCGAAAGATGCTACATAAGGTCCCTTGTGGAGGATGCAAAATGGCGTCCAATCTGCCAACATAGTTGCTGCAGCTGTCGGTCACAGCTGCAGGAAACAACAGATACAAGAACAACAATGCACACAGGGGAAGAAAGAAGAAGCTGTGTTTCTGCCACTGCTAATCATTCAACCCACCTCTGAAAAACTACTGAAGAATTTTCTTTTTGCTCCCCACCCCCACTCAGGATTTTCATAAAATGCTTCCTCCATTTTCTCCAGAGGGGGACAAGGGGAAAAGTGTCCCTCAAAAAACAAGGAGCTTGTCCCCCACTCCCCCTTGGCCTTAATATACACTGTCATTTTTATTTCAGAGTTCTTAACATATGGGACACAACTCACCCCCCTTTTTTTTCTGGTGAGACTACTGACTTTCTCTGCCCACAAATAGGATAGAGAATTTTTGAAGACCATTGACACACAATTCTAAACACACCATGTGCAAAGGAAAGACGCCAATGTTATATTGCTATTGTATTTGGAACAGTTGTTCCTTGACACCAACTCTTTCTAAAGAATCTAATTTACTAGTATACCTGACAGGATACAGCAACTAATAACTGGTCCTTCCAGGTTCTTAGCTGATTCAAGACCTAGTCACCTCAATGGGACTTGTGCCGGAGAGCACTCTTTGCTTGGTTGTAAATCATGTACCTCCCCCCTTAAAAAAAGGAAAAAGCCGAATAGCTTATACAGAGTAAATCTTCTACAACTTACTGCAGTGCTAATCATAAGCATGTTATACAGTAAGTTTGCCTGAAGCTAAGTTAAGCAGGCAGATTAAGACTGTAATATAGTATCAGGGCTCATAAATCAAGTGTGCTTGCAGATTTCCTTTCACTTACTGCTCCTTCTTACAGTTCAGACAAGTCATAATTACACATCAGTAGGCATTGTGAACAGAGGAATGAGCTACAACATAACGCACAATAAACCCTGTCATATAAAAGCAAACTGGATAAAATAACAGAAGCGATACTCCATTTTACAACATCACACTAAAGAATTACACCACGCCATTGTGTAATATTCTGATCAATCAAGAGGCCATCCACAACTGACAGCCTCGCTAGGCTAAAACATGCCATGGAAGGATATTTTTCTATGTGTGTCATTCCCCTCTCCCTCCTTTTTTATTACATGTGGGCAAAGAAGACCGAGGAATGCTACAGGTACAAAAATCCATACTTGCCCAACAGTGAACATGACGATGAAATGACTTCTGTTGCTGATTTTGCATAATGTTCCATTACCGATACATCATAGTAGGAAGCTTTGGGCCATTTTACCATTTGTCTGTTACTAGAACTGCAGGACCAAACCACTTTCCCCCTCTTTTGTTCTGTCTTTTCAGATGCCTGATTGTCCTACAATTCTTGCGGCACATTTGACTGTGTCTGTAAAACAAGTCTGTCGTGAGAAATGGGCCTCAGCCAAACTGAGAATGGCTTGGGAATTTAAGGCGGACGCCTAAGCTCAGTGATGGAAATGGAGACTTCTTCACTCTAGTCCATCTGAAGGCACCTGCGCGTGTACACTATGTGCCCCTCCTCCTAGTTATTGTAGGAACTATTGTAGGAGTCACATCTCAGCAGTTATAGCAATGATCATGTGGAGGTGGGGGCCCATTCCAGGTTCTTTGTGACTCCCTTCTCCTACCCACTGCATGAACATATGATCAGTGCTATCACTGATCACCAAACTGGAACTGAATTGTAGGGTGCATTTGTGATTGGGTGTTACACATGCAGCATCCTATTGCTTTCCCATTAAGCCGGCCCTACCATTAGACAGCTGCAGACTCCTGGCTGTTCCCCTCCATTAGAGAAAAGAGCAGTGTGCGATTCATGGCCTGTTGTGAAGGTGTGTTGGAGGATGCTGTCCCATTACCTGATTCAGCTGCCAGCCCAATCAGCTTCTGTTCACTGAATGGAGGAGGGCCACCAGCTTGATTTTTCCCATAGTCAGCAAAACATCTTCAGAAGCACATGTCTGCCCACTTTTGGAAACAGAACCCTGAGTTAGATGGGTTTTGGGTTGGGTTGAGCAGGCCTCTCCTAATGTCCTTAAATCTCAAATACCGAGGCCTCCTTAGAATCTCCACACTTTATTCTCAGTCTGATGCTGCACTTAGATTTTTGAACGCAAATTCAATTACCATTTTTTTATGATTACATTAGAAGCACTTACATTTTTAATTAAGAAATATACGTTTAACAGGCAGTGCAAAGGTGCAGTGGAAAGAAATCACTGTGCCAGTCTGCTACTCTGTCAGACTCTGCAGTGGGTCAGGATTTGAGTCAGCGTTCCCTTCCTGGAGTAAATTAGTGAGTTCTCAGTGCTGACTAGAATGACATTTACCAATAAAAAGAGAGGAACAGTCTATAAAGTTCTGAAGAATTGAAAACATAAAAGTGGAGAATGTAATGTTTAATGACCCCATTGTGTGGTAAGGCCATGGAAGACATTTCTTCCATCAACTTTGTATACTGCTAATGTCAGTGTAAAAATATATATCTACTACCTTGGATAAGCATGGGACTGAAAGATAAAACACATTGAGTAATTGTTAAGACAGGTGCAAGCTTTGAGGCTGAAAGCATTGCGGAGAGGGGAGGAGAAAGAGCGCAAGAGAGTGAGAGTGTGTGCCTCACAATGCTAAAGTTTGAAAATCCCTGAGCTAAGGAATACTCCTTTGATAAAAACCAATGAATGCTTCTATTACCAGGTCATATTGAGATTAGGATTTAGTAGGATATTTTCTGCTTTAGCATTAACTATGGGTGTGATCTGAGGTGTGTGGGGGGGAGTTACATGAGTATGAAACTCACTGATCTTATCAGAACTAGGGTCAAACTATACAAGAAGGGCCGCTACCTAAAACCCAGGAGCCAAGGCAGATTTAGGAGAGGGCAACCAGTTTGCCTGCACTGGGTGCCAAGCTGAGAGGGTTCCACAACAACGACAAACAATGGAAGGTGGGAGGCAGGTGTTAGGATTCTTGCCCCGTGCTTGCAGACATGGGGTTGGTTTTTTATCACATGACGGTGTATGTTTTCATTCCATAGCGTGGGAAGTGACGGAGACAGGATGTTTGGTATGGCTGTGTTCCATGATGAAGGACGTTTGTTCCTTTGTTCTCTCTCTTTGCTGTCTGATGAGAAAGAGGAAGGAGCTAAGTCAGAATGCTCCGAGTGTATTATATGTAAATAAAGTAGTTTAGCTAAAATGCTGCGCTGCTGAGTCTGTTACGCGAACTGCTAACACTCTGCTGTTCCTAAGTGTGCCGATGCCTCTTGGTATCGGTCGCTGTGATGTTTGGGCTGGAGAAAGCTTTTGAAGTTCCCAAACGACCGACCAGGAGGGAAAGAACATGCCAGTTGGGCATGTGTCTCTGTCGGGTTCCTACTTGCATGTAGGACGTTCCTGACAGTAGGGGGCACACCAAATTTTGGCACTGCACAAGGCGCCACTGAAATTTTAAAGCCCAAAGTCCACCACTGCCTGGATAGGTGTTGCCAATCAGTGTTGTCAATGCTGAGCTAGATTGACCAATGGTCTGATTTAGTGTAAGTCAGCTGTCTGTGTCTCCATGACATGGGAGTAGAGTTTGGGGAAACATTCATTCAGCTTGTACTTGAATGCAGACCCAAGGAATTCACACTTCTCAAGCCAGTGGTTTCCCATCTGCCTCCTGCCCCAGAACACTTGAGAGTAGATTTCTGAAGTAGATGGAGTTGGGTCTGATTCAGCGGACCCTTCTTACATTCTTACCCTTGATTCAATGAGTTGTACTCATTGGTGAATGCTGTTAATTATGTCTATATCACAGTGACCCAGTGTTTCTCCAGCTGTTTTTGGACTACAACTAACATCATCCCTAGGTAGCAAAACCAGTGGTCAGGGATGGTGGAAACTGTAGTCCAAAAACAGCTGGAGACCCAAGTTTGGGAAACACTGGTCTATACCATAGTGTTATTTACTGGAAGTGACATGTTTTATTTTTGCACTGGGTGGGGATATTATCTGGATGGGCCTGGACTAGAACCCTGGCAGTGAAAATATTCAGGTGGAGGAAGATGTATCTGAAACCCTTTGGATCTGACAACAGGCTCCTACTGCCCTCCCCATCTTTTGCATCTTTCCCACACATCAACATTCTGTCATTCTGTGTGCTTTGCTGTGTTCTCTGCCTTGTGGCAACACCTAATTTGCTTTAAACTGCCAAAGAGCTCGTTACAGAATGCTTAACAGCAAGAGTTTGCACATACTATTTGGTTGGTGGGGGAGGTGAATCAGCCTTAATTTTGTGTGTGCCTAAGATGAACACTTGGATTTCCGAGTAAACACAATCAGAGATTTACACAAGCCCAGTGAGCCCTATTTATTATACTTGTGCAGAATAACTACAAAAAGGGTCAGAGGTCCAATGTCTTCATGCAGAGACAGATCATGTTCTAGCTGGTACTGAGGAGGAAAAAAACAGTAGGCAATGCTTTAATGAATGGCTTATCATGTGGAACACACCATGTGATAATAGCAGTGCTGGTACGGGAAGGAGGAAATAAAGAAACATGAAGAGGTTTAGCTAGGTTTGTGTTACTTAAAAGGTTCTATTTCAACAGTAGCAGATGAAGGGTGTTTATTAAGAACACACAGTAAAATCTGCAAGAAACTTTCAAAGGTGCTTTGAACATCTCCCCCTCACCCCAATAAAACAGAGCATTAGAATTGCGGGTATACAGTAGCCCCTCTCTAAACAGACACTATTATTATATTCTTTAGGTTTTGTGTGTCTGTTTTTATTATCATTTACACACACACACACACACACACACACACACACACACACAAATTTACAAAGCAACCTTATATATTACTATTATTATTACTCTTGAATGAGCCCCATGAAATTCATTGGAACTTTTTCTGATGCAGGAGTGTTTAGGATTGCAAACACATGGAATTATCTTACCCAACTGAACCTGACCTGAGAACTCATTTCACAACATTCAGCATTACAGAATAAATTCCACAAAGGGCAGCTGCAGCTTCATCCAGCTTTTCTTTGCATTAAACCTGAACTTAAGATCCATGGAAGTGCTTTAATGTTCTCAAATGGTTTTTGTTTCATTCCTAGTGCTGGTAGATACATATGAAACTGCCTTATATTGAGTCGAGCCATTGATCCTCCATGCTCATTATTGTCTGAGAGCAACTCTTCAGAGTCCTGCCTAAAGGGGTGCTTACCAATCCTACCTTGAGATACCTGGAGCTGAAGCTGACATCTTCTACAGGCAAAGCAGTTGTTTTAACACTGAGCTATCGCTCTATGCATGGGACGCAGGTGGCCCTGTGGGTTAAATCACAGAGCCTAGGACTTGCCAATCAGAAGGTCGGTGGTTCAAATCCCCGCAACGGGGTGAGCTCCCGTTGCTCGGTCCCTGCTCCTGCCAACCTAGCAGTTCGAAAGCACCTCAAAAGTGCAAGTAGATAGGTAGGTACCGGTCTGGCGGGAAGGTAAACAGTGTTTCCGTGCGCTGCTCTGGTTCGCCAGAAGCAGCTTCGTCATGCTGGCCACATGACTGGAAGCTGTATGCCGGCTCTCTCGGCCGATAAAGCGAGATGAGCGCCGCAACCCCAGAGTCGGTCACGACTGGACCTAATGGTCAGGGTCCCTTTACCTTTTTATAGCTCCATGCAGTTGCCCCCAAATCAGTTCTCTAACCCTGCGGGATACTTACATGACTAAGGCCAGGGCAAGTGATGGGGCTAAAAACATTGTGGGAATCTGCAGCATTATTAAGCCCTGTTGCTGCGAGTCTAGGGGGAAGAGTCCACCCTCAGTTTGGGACATCCATCATCCTCCATATATCTGATATTGGTTTCCAGGTGAGAGCTCATTGTTTCAAAGCAGGCCTGCCTCTGAGTGATTCACAAACATATTTACAAATGAGCAGGTGCCACATTTAAGCTTCACAGTTCCCTGTTTGTATCTGGCAACATGCATAGGCTATGTTTTAATGTATTACACATTTAAAGGATGTCTTCTGCAAAATTAAAATTGGAGCATTACTATTTGGAATAATATTTTTAGATGTTAAAGAGGCACAATGGCACTATAGTTAATGCTAGTAGCATTGTGATAGGTTTCAAAATGCCAAAGATGATGAGGTTTACCAATGTGCAAACTTACAAACCAATCCAGTAACTGCCACAAGTAGCGCGAGATGAAAAAGTGCTAAAAATGATTCATTCGTCATTTTTACTCCAGTTTTTGAACAGGCAAGAATTCTGCCAGTACAACGTTTGCATAGCTTTTAGTTATGTGATGTGACAGTGCATAGCCACCAACATTTCTCTGATGAAAACAGGAACGTCCTAGGGAAAAGCGGGACATTCTGAGAACAAATCAGAAATTGGGACAGCTTCTCTAAATCAGGGACATCCCTGGAAAATAGGGACACTTGGAGGGTCTGACAGTGTTGTACAGCCATGAGATTGCAATACTTTCACTGTGCAGAAACTTTTCATGGGTTGAGGGAGCTACTGGGCCATTGTACAAGGTGGAGAGGCAGTGTTTTATAGTGAACTCCTGGACACACACATGATTCTCATGCAGTATTTATTCCAAACAGCAACCCTGTGCAGTAGGTCATGTGGAGAGATAGTAATTGCAGCAATGCATCCTTGTAAGCCATATGTTTAACCAGTCTAATAGTCAAACCAGTAGACTACACTGGCACAGCATTGCTGATAATGGGGAACATCTGTTAAGGTACCATCCTTAGCTTCAGATTGCCTAGGTCTGTGGTGATTGACAGAGGTTTATTATTATTATTATTATTATTATTAATAATAATAATAATAATTATTAAAACCCCACTAAACAATCAACCAGCTTAAATACAATAATCATAAACAATATCCACTTCCTATTTCAGTTTTGTATTTCAGCAAAGTATTCCTAGATTGTGTCATTTTTAAAAAATGCTCTCTGCACCTTTTGTATGCTGTATAGGCTGAATTTTGAAAACAAACTTGGTCAAATGTGTGAAATGTAGAACTAGTACCCAAGGAGACATCTGCAAAGAAGCTAAAATTGTTGTTAGATACAACTGACAAAATATAAAATGACTTCCCCAGAATTTGAGGCAGAATTCTTCTTTCCCCCATTCCTAAAATAATACATAGCAAGCACCATTGTTTGAGGGACTATGTGTGGATAGAGAAAGAATCTGAAAAAGACAATTTCTGCAATGTTTATAAGCAGGGCTAACTAACTCCCCACACCAAGCCTCAAAATCCTCTTGCAGCTTTATAATAGGTACTGTTAATTTGCTTATTATTTTGCTGATCTGTTCATTGAGATAATTATGTGACACCTGCCAGTAGCAGATTGTTCTGACAGATTGATTGGTTGTGATAAATTTGTTTTTCACCATCTGTTTGGCTAAAGGTAGCTTGTTACAGGTCAACCAGCCCCTGAGCTCTGGAACTTCCTAAAACGGTATTACTTCCGTCTTTGCTGAAGTGTTAATTTTGTGTTAGTCTCTCGTAATATAGAAATGGATCTGAAAGTGAAAGATCTTAAGGAATAAATGCTCTGGAAATGTAGCTTTAAGAAATATGATCAGTGAAGATATTTGAAGGAGATGTTTATAAATCTTTGGATCCAGTGCTAACTCAGTGCATTCAACAATCTCTGCAACATAAGTGATAGTTCACCATATTTGTGAATAGTACATTAGAAGTGGTACATCTAACATTTTTTAAGAATGTTAAGTCATTGTGAATTGACAATCAATTCACTGTGGGTGAGAGGTCAGAAGTCTGAATACTTCCTTGTGTACCAAATGCTCTGCACAGCTATGAAGGAATTGAACTGTAGTCCTGGACTGCTTGTGTATATTATGTACAGGCTTGAATGCCTTGTTGCAACTTGTATGTGATTATAGGGTCAATTTGGAGTTTTACCAGATGCCCTGAGGCTCATCAAACATAAGGTAGAGGGATCCACCATTGCTACTGTATCTAATTCTCTCTCTCTTTCTCTCTTTCTGCGTGTGCGTGTGCGTGTGCGCGTGTAGAGGGGGGAAATTGAGATCTCTAAAATTTCTTGAGCAGGTATTCCAAGGGGAAGAGCACATGATTGACAACTGAAGTCTATAAAAACAGATAGACAGCCAGGAGGTGGTCTGATCAAATGGGTCTCAAGTGATATGCAGAAGTTTTGGGGAGCCTGGGAGGAACACATCAAGGAACAAAAGCCCTATTTGTGAGCAAACAATCCTGCTAAGAGCCTGGTAAGCCTAGGAACTGTTGTAGATCATGGCTAAAGGATTGCAGTTATCCAGTTTGAGTTTGTTTTTGCTCCAAAGGGAATGTTTTGGGTTTTAGCATCACATTTATTTCTATGTAGAATTCACATGTCTTATAATCTCTCTCTCTCTCATAATTTAGCAAACTCAAATCCTGTTTCATAAACCTCATGTCGTCCCTGCTTATTCCATGCCAATAGCTTTAACCTCACACCACCTAACTAGGTGTCGGGGAGACTCCGGGAAAATTTTGGAGGCTATTTGATAAGGGGTAGCCTGGCAAATAAGTAATCTCTTATCTGGTGGTGGTGTACATTCAGGTGGTGAAAGGAAGGGTAAAAGAGAGTACACTCTGTTGTGGCCAGGTTTTCCCCTGGTGGCCAAGGTCCCATGAAAGAAGAGACGTGGCTGCCACAATATACAACAGCCAAGAAATGCAATATTTGTATCTGCAGACAGCTTTTTTAAAAAATGGGACTGGGGCACTCATACATTTGATCTTCTACCTTCAGTACCTACACCCACTTTTGACCACACCCACCAATGAAATGCATCCTCTAGAAGGTTGGCCATGGGTGCTCAGGCTAACAAATATAGCCACCATGTGTGGAAAAGTGTATCATGGGTGCCTAGGTGAGAGGGAGGAGGTGATAGGTCAGCTTTCAACTGCAAAATAAAACATGTTTATTTGCTAAGTGTTCAGCCTAAATCTCTGCAGCCTAGGAAGTGTGTCGTGTCTTCTTCACTTTTGAGCCACGTTGATCCACTCCTGAAAATTATTGAGGAGAGCTGTTTACAATGGTGATCTGAAATGAATTGTTTTGCTATCCTGCTCCAATATGTTGTATGCAGGAGCCAATCTGGGTGAGTATCAGCTTGGTTGCTGTTTTTCCAAGGTGTACTGACTTGTTAATAATTTTGTCTTTACTTATTTGCCATGTTTAGCTCCTTTGATGTTCAGTTAGGCCACAGATGAAGAAGACTTTTGTGTCAAAATGGGTCAGGCCAATGTATACTGCATACGACTTCCCCTATTAAGCATTTCTTCTTTGGGTATTTCTATATGACAGCGATTTTATTGTATGCTTTAAAAATAATAATAATATTAATTAAATTTTCCAATTTAACAATCCAATAAAAATCACATCAAATCATTCCAATTTATGGTATGCTAAGTACTCAGCCCACTTTTGAGTCAAACTGATCCTGCCCCTGCAGTTGTCATGGCAAAAATCAAGTTACTGAATCATTTTGTTTACAAAAACTTTTAAAGTTTATTTATTTATTTATTTATTTGCAAAATTCACTGGGGATTTAATTTCTAGAGTCCCGATGTGAATATTGGACAGGGGCGTGTTACGTTAGAGAAGAGAATGGGGTCAGCATTGTGTGCCCCGGTTTTGATTTGCCCTGTTTACAAGAGCTCTCCTCTGCCTGTGTAGTGGACTTAATTTTATTCCCGCGCTCAGGCTGAGATGCGCAGCAGGGATTGCTTCCCCAAGCCAAGGCAATATCAAGTGAGAAGAAGAGCCTGCTGCCAGTGCAGGTAGAGGCCTGCATAATGGAGCTGTGACATTCTGAAAGAGGCTTTCTATTTTAACAACTTTTCGAGTGTGGAGTGAAAGACATAATGCAGGCAGTGTAATTGAAGTGGGAGAACGAAACATTAAACATGCACAGAAGGGATTAGAGAGGAAGACTTTGGGGGTTATTAAATTTTGGCTCAGTTGTTATCTATCAGTACTGTCTGGGGGGAGGGGGAGTTAAAGCTCTTTGCAAGAAGAGAGAAGCGAAAAAGATTATTACCTGCCTAGGAGTACGTAAAACCTTGTTAAACTATAAAAGTTATAGGAGGGGGGAGATCATTCTTTATTATGTGATATCGTGTTCTGCAAGCTATCTTTCCTTCCTCAAATTGACTAGGTCCTCTTTCTTCAATTTTTTGTGTGTTTTTTATAGAGCTGTGAATTCTGGAAATCATCTCATCCTGATGGGGGATTTAAGGTACGTATATGCCATTGTACTTTCTGCTAACGATTCATGAGCACTTGACTTCAAAGGAAGGCTTTCCCTCCGACGCTGTATAGTTCAAAAACAGTAGCGTTAACATAGGGAACATGCAAAGCTTAATATTTAGTGCCTAATGAAACTTTTAATGAGAGATTAGGCACGATAGCAAATGTTAATGTGTCATTTCCAACCAGGTCCTCACAGATAGAATAAACAAAGAATAGTGTTTTAAAATTGCAGCAAATTCATTCACAACTGAAGCTGGAAACGCACTAAACCTGTAGTGAAGATTTTGAAGGTTGCTAGGAATATTCTGCACTCCTTTTTTGAAGCATGAACACTTCTCAACTTTAATTATTTATTATTTATCAAATGATTTATGAAGCATGTTTAGGAACATAGGAAGGTGCCTTATACAGAATCAAACCATTCACCAATTTAGCTCTGTATTGTCTGTGCTGACTACTAGTGGTCCACTGGGGTTTTAAGTAGGGAATTCTCTCAGGCCTACTTGGAGATTGTGGCATTTAAACCTGGGACCTTCTGTATGCAAAGCAGATGCTCTTTCACTGAGGTCTAGCCCTTCCTTCAGGGCATATTGCCCCTCTAAGACAGTATGCAAAACTCCACAAGACAGACAAATTAACAACCCATCACCTTAAATGAAGTGGTACCACTTCGTTCTTCACAACAGGCCTGACCTTTGTTCCTGCCACCACCTTCTGTCCTGGACACCGTGTGTAGAATGGCTGCAGGTGTTTGAGAACTAAACTTAAGACTGGAAAAAAATGAGAAACTGAGAGAAACCTGAATGGACACATTGGCCCATCCCTACTGCCAGGTTTTTGACTTAGCACACAGAGAATGATGCTCAGAGAAGGGGGCTCTCCATTCTTGACTCAGTATGTCAGAGAATGAGGCAGAAACACCGTGGTTCAATGCCATAGCATTTGTTCTGTCCAAAAAAGGGAAAAAAGAAATATCTTTCTTGAGGCCAATAGGCTTTCTAAGGAATGAGGCAAAACTCAGATATGTAGACTCTTGAGAATTTGTTATTTGAGTAACTATATCAAAGTTGGTTTTACAAAGTTGTGTGTTCCTTCCCCCTTCCTGAGCGCTTTGGGCGCCGCTGACCAGCCTCCCTGTGCACGTGGTTCAGGGTCAACAAAAGTAAAAAATGTCCATGACGGTGCATGTACTGTTTGTAGCATGTGAGCTACCTGTGGGAGCTTGATAAGGAATACATACGAGGATAAGAAAGAGTCACTCTTTATTCCTGTCAGTGGGCTTTGCTTTTGACTCTCTGGATCGATATTAGCCCGGCATTGGTTACTATGGGAATGAAGCTTTTCACTCAATAAACCCCAAGTTCCTTTTAAAACAAAGGTGAGCAAAATACTTTTAAAAGAAGGTTTTATCCATTTTGTGCCTTGAGGGACTCTGTAGCCATCACTTTAAAGGTACTTAGACACTTTGAAATGCAGAATATTATGATCTAGCTTTGGGCAAGTAAAGACTTAAAACCATTTGTTTATCCTAGAAATCAATGCCAAATTCATGTAGAAATCTATAGCCTCTGTGAGCAAGGCTGGTGCATTTGAGCTTATAGATAATACAGCCATTGCACCCATGTGTACATGTTGCACAGGACAATTCGCAACATTGTTTGCGTGTTTGATTAGAGGGACTAGCAAACAAGAGCTTTTAAACCAAAAAAGATGGGAACATTTCCCAAATTTGTATGCCTGTGCTAGGATCACATGGTATTTCTTGAAACATTCCATAATATTTAGCTTTCAAATGTTAATATAACTGCTTTGCTGGTCATTGTCATTCAAACTTCCATTGCACAGGGCTGGATGGTGATAGACTGAGTGAAAGCATCCCTCAGCCAGGTTTGCAGGGCTCTATCAGCCTCTTGTCAGCTACCTGTGGAGCAATAGCAGCACATCACTCCATTGGTGCAGTGCTCCAGCTTCTGCCTGCCAGACATGTGAGTGGCTGGAAGCGCTGTCGACATAAAGTCCCAAAACAAGGCTTGGAGGGAATGGGGAGGAGGTGGGACTGCTTCAGCCCATGATCTGCCAGATCCTGATCCAAGTCCATCAACAACATCAGGCCTGATCTCTGGTGCATCATGTGTGGGAGGTCTGCAGATGCCGTGCTGGCCCCACAGGGCTGGGGGTGAGGTGAAGATCTTCTGTGATCCAGAACAAATTTGACCCAAGTATGGTCGGATGTTTTAATATATGGTGTACAGTGGACGCACGGGTTGTGAATGTGATCCGTGCAGGATGCATGTTCGCAACTGCAGCGTTCGCAACCCACATCTGTGCACACGCGGGTTGCGATTCAGCACCTCTGCACATGCGCAAAGCGCGATTTAGCGCTTCTGCGCATGCGCAACTGCCAAAACCTGGAAGTAACCCATTCCGGTACTTCCGGCGGGTGACGCTGTGGGTTAAACCAGAGAGCATAGGACTTGCCGATCAGAAGGTCGGCAGTTCGAATCCCTGCGACGGGGTGAGCTCCCATTGCTCGGTCCCTGCTCCTGCCAACCTAGCAGTTCGAAAGCACATCAAAGTGCAAGTAGATAAATAGGTACCGCTCCGGCGGGAAGGTAAACGGCGTTTCCGTGCGCTGCTCTGATTTCACCAGAAGCAGCTTAGTCATGTGGCCACATGATCCAGAAAAACTGTCTGAGGAAGCGGACAAACGCCGGCTCCCTTGGCCTTTAAAGGGAGATGAGCGCCGCAACCCCAGAGTCTTTTGTGATTAGACTTAATTGTCAGGGGTCCCTTTACCTTTAGAGATTTGAACTTGCCGATCAGAAGGTCGGCGGTTCGAATCCCTGCGACGGGGTGAGCTCCCGTTGCTCAGTCCCTGCTCCTGCCAACCTAGCAGTTCGAAAGCACATCAAAGTGCAAGTAGATAAATAGGTACCGCTCCGGCGGGAAGGTAAACAGCGTTTCCGTGTGCTGCTCTGGTTCACCAGAAGCGGTTTAGTCATGCTGGCCGCATGACCCGGAAGCTGTACACCGGCTCCCTCGGCCAATAAAGCGAGATGAGCGCCGCAACCCCAGAGTTGGCCACAACTGGACCTAACCATCAGGGGTCCCTTTACCTTTACCTTTACCTTTACCTTAACCCAAAAACACGCAACCTGAAGCAGCTGTAACCCGAGGTATGACTGCATGTGTAAATCTATAAATTAAAAAAAGAAGTTCACCTTAAAGTCCAGCTCACGTTTTCCTCCCTCTTTCGTAATACTGGAACTTGGGCACATCCAAGCCGAATGCTGGACAGAGAAGAGAAACTGATTCTTCATGCAGCACATCATTAAACTAGGGAATCTGCTTTCACAGGAGGTAGTGATGGCCATGAATTTGGATGGCTTTAAAAGAGAATTTGACAAATTCATGGAGGATAAAGCTATCAATGGCTACTAAGCATGATGGCTATATTATACCGCCACAGCTGGAGGGAGTGTGCTGTGAGTACCAGTTGCTGGTCATTGCAACTCTCAGCACTCTTTAAGAACTACACTTCCCATGATTCTTTGGGGGAAGCCATGACTGTTTAAAGTGGCACATCCTGCTTTAAATGTATAATACAAATGGGGCCCTGGTGCAGGAACAGCTTCCACATTAAGCAATAGCATGGTGTCTGTGTATGAGTTTTTTCTACTTCCATTTAAATTTCTGACATAGTCTGAAGCAATTCAGAACTAAAGTTATAGTGGTTTATGCAAAGGTAAGCATTCTTATCTTCCCCTCCCCCTCCCCCATCTGATCAACTCATGGGGAATAAGAAAAGTGCTTAATTAAATCCAGAATTGCATTTTTGACTCTGTAAAAATTATCTTAAAAGTGCTTTGTTCCCCCCACCCAAGCCCTTAACTCACTAGCTCTTCGCCTTTCTCTTGCTCTTTGCAGTGATGAAGAGAGGAAACACTTGAAAAGTTCTCTTTGGGGCTCAATTCATGGTAATTCTCCTCTCTGCTCCCTGATGCTGATGGATCAGATTGAACAAGTGTTCTGGAAATAAATCACATTTGGAATGAGATCGTGACAAAAGAATGACTGTGGATGTTTCAGAGGCTCCCCTGGATGGTGCAGTTAGAGCAATCTGAAGTGCCTGAGCGACCGAGCAACTCTGTGGTGGGTAATTTACAACGCAATCTTCACTGCCAGCTTGCAAACTGAAGTGTTTCTCCGGCAATCACAACGGTATGTTCGGCCAAGGAATGCCGTGGAAGGAGGAGTCAGAAATTTGAGAAAAGGAATTATGATGACGCTGATGAGGGATGAATGCCAAAGGGTTGATGGGGGACGAATGCCTCCATATTGTCATGACAGGGACAATAAGGGATGGTGGAGCAAAGGAGCAACGACAAGGAGACTCTGTGCATTGGTGGCATTGGCCTTTAAAGATTTGTTCAGTGTATATCCCACCTTTCATCAGTTCTCAGGGTGAGCTGCATCAATAGCTACTAACCCTGATGGCTAAATTCTACCTGTCAGTGGGAGAATGCTTCTGAATACCAGTTATGGAAGCAGGGATGCCAACTTGAAAAAAAACATTGTAAGCCCTGCTCCACACAATTGATCACAAGATGATACACGGCACACCATTTGAATGGCAATGGCCATTCATTTGGTGGAGACCACCTCAAGTATTTTATTGGGGTGTGTGTGAAGGGACCTCAGCCCCTAGGAATCGGCTCCTATGTACGGAAGGGAAGAATGCTGTTGCATTCTGGTTCTGTTTGTGGGCTTCCCTCAGGAATCTGGTTGGCCGCTGTGAGAACAGGATCAGGTCCACTGGCCTGATCCAGAAAGGCTTTTCTTATGTTCTTATCTTCTGGACAGGCTATAAAACCATGCAATAAAAACCAAAATAAAAGGCGAAGCAATTGCAAAACAGCAGCAACAGCAGCAAATAGCAATACAGTAATAAGACTGCAGAGAACTATCTCTAGTCACCACCAGTTGGACATTTACTCAGCTTTCCCCCCCCCCCAAAAAAAAGAGAGATTTGCCTGTACTGTACAAATCTAATTTGCCTATACTGGGAACACCCTTCACTGGATCAGGCAGAATAATATAACAGAGAAGCTCTTCCCATGGTTCCAAACTCTGGAAGTGATAGAAGTGAAATATATGCAAGATCACTAAAAACCCAAATTGTACTGGAAAGGCATGCAGTGCAAAAGCCTGGCCACTGCCACATACATATTTAAAGTGGTGGGCATTAAAATTGCAATTAAGATAAAGCATTTCACCAGAGTACCTTCAATAAACACAAATTAATAAACCAATCAGCAACAAGAGCAACTTCAGGAAAATTATAGCATGCATCATATAATCTCACAGAGATAAGTTAGGAAAGCCTAATGTGAATTTCTTTAATGTGCCGGTTAATTTGGGGCATTGCTGGTATAACCACCTCCAAAGGTGCTTTAACGAAAATAATACAAGCTGAAGAGCAGTTTTCTCTTTTGTCTTGGGGACATCATCACTTGGCTTTATTTATTTTGATTTCGTTCTTTCTCTGAGCAATTCAGGGGGATATATAGTGTACTGCCCACTCCAATATTATCACAATAAACTATGAGGTTGGTTTGGCTGAGACGCGGCAAGCTTTGTGGCTGAGCATGGATCAGAGTCCAGTATGAGACACACTCTACCATGTTGGCTCAATGTTCTGATTTCTTGGATTACAATGAAAATATTTTATAAACTGTTTATTTCATCTATATTTTGATCATTGTATTATGTCTGCTTCTTTTTATTGTCTGTTAATTGTATCAATATTTTCATGGAGGACACTGATGTCGATTCCTACTGACCGCTGTGGGTATATTCTACCTTCACTGCCTCTGAACAGCAGCTGCTAGGAATTGCAACTACAGAGAATGCTGTTCTGCTCAAGTCTTACTTGCGTGATTCTCTATGGGCATCTGCTTGGCCAATCTTAGAAAAATGATGGTGCGCTAGATGAACCTTTGGTTATATCCAGCAGTCTTTTCTCATCTGCCTGTTTACATTTCATCAGATACGACTAACTGTTATTGTATTCTCATTTCTGCATCAAAGTGAAAACCAATTTGACACAATTCTGTATGAAGCAAGTTTTGAAGTAGTTGACTTCCAACAATTCTACCCACCTCGCCTCTTCCAAAAGAAATTTCAATCACCAGCAACAACACCATCTGTATCTGTCTCTCTTTTTTGTTTTTTTGTAATAACAAGAATATGGCAAGCAGTCCATTTCAGCTGCTACACATGCAAATGAGCATTTTTTTTCAAGGCTGTTAATCAATTAAACTGGAGTTTGGGCAATAAAACAACAGGGTATAGTGCAAACAACTACAACAGGGGTGACAGCCTCTTTGGACCCTGTGGAGACAATTGCAAACCAGAGAAGCTGCGATGGGCACCACATACACACATTGTAATAAAGCACACACTGTTCTATGGGCTTTCAAGCCTAATTTGAGTAGGGGAGGTGGAGGCACAGGCACAAATGTGCACCCACAGGTGCCACACTGGCAATTCCTGGGTTACCAGATGCACAAAAGTGACCACTCTAGTATACCAGGCTAATTGTTAGCCACTTGCTTACTCATCACCAGTGTCTGTGTTCTGTGTCACACATCACAGTACAGGTGTGTCAAGGAGCAAACATGGGAATAGTGTCTTACTGTCTTTTGTAGGCTTCTTGTTATGTGGTAGAAAGAAAAGGGAAGAACATAAGACAAGCTTGCTGGATCAGGCCAATGACCCAACGTCCTGTACTCTCAGTGGACAACCAGATGCCTGTGGGAAGCCCGCAAGCTGGATGTGAGCACAACAGCACTCTGCCCAGTTGTAAACCTGAAGGTTTTATTAAGTTGAACGATGCATGTTACAGCCTTCCCCCATCCTAGCCACAGTTTCTCCACTACTTCCTCCCTGGGGCTCCACATGCCAATGTAGAATCGTGACATAGAAAGTAGGGATGCATGAATCAGTTTCTTTCTGTTCTGTCACTTAGAGTGTACATTTTCAATGTGTTTTGATACATTTTTTAGCTTAAAAACCATTGGGTTTGCACACTAATCTTGGATGTGCAGATCATGACAATCCATAAAAGAATTCACAAATATCAACTTCCTCAATTGTCCCTAGTTGAAAGTGAGTATACACATTCCCAGATAATTTCCTGTCCTCTTCGTAGAAAGAGGTGGGAAGGACAGACAGTCTAATTCTAATCTATGTTTGTTCAGAAAGAAGCCTAATTGATGCCAATGGGACACACAACTCTTATAAGAAAGAGGGTTTTTTGTGCTGTTCTTGGCATCCGTCTGTATTGGGAAACAATGGAGGAGTGCTTCACACAAAAAATTGTTTGCCTACCCAAAACTACACCCACTAATAATGTCAGGCCATGATGGCAGCAAAATATAGGAGGAGGAGGAAGATGTGAGCTTATTGGCCCAGGAAGGAGAAAATACACAAATCATTTTATAAGTGAGATATTAAATGCATTGGATCTCAGCATAATTTATGCCTGGTAATTCTTTCAGCACCAACAGAAAGATCTGTACCATGCTGACATCTCTAAATTGTGCCCCACCACCTCTTACTGGATAATTCTGCAAAATATTTGTCCAAACTGAGAGTTTGGACCTAAACTAAACTACCTGGCGTTAAAAAACAAAACAGGAGAGCAGCCTATATGAGAAGAAAAGAGATTGATAGAGAGAAAGTGCAGCAAATGGTTGGGAAAAGGAAGAAAAAATATGAATGATGGCCGGAAAAAGATTCAGAAATTAATTTAGTCTTCCTCCCAAATTAAATAATAAAAATAAACACCTATTCTGCCCAGTATCTGAGGGCCCCTGGTACTGCCCTCAGACGTGGAAATAAAATCACTGTTGGCAACTGCACTGGTGTGACTGATCATGTTTTCTTTTCAAACTAGAGGGCTGACTATTGCCAAGGATCCATGTCTCTGGTAATTCAACCTTTGACCCAGCAGTCAGTGTTCCAATGCAGGTGTCCTCCTAGAATGAAAAGTAAATTGCACTGAGCTCAGATTGGCAAATAAGAACCTTTGCACCACTCTGTGCCCACTCAGTTTTAAAATGACTCAATTTGGTGTTTTTTCCAAGGTTTCCATGGCAAATGTATGCAGAAAGAAATGTTTCCTTTATTTTTTTTGTAATATTGAGCTAGATATTCATGTTAACAAATCTCTTAATGTGAATGTTCCTTTTCTAAAAGTGGAAATTCACAATGAAGCAGACAAAAATGCCCCTGTAACTTCTAGTAAGATATTCAGACTCAAAGGGGAGCAAGATGCCTGAACTTTAACAATAGTGGAAAGGGTAAACCTGGAAGTACAAGAGATCATCATGATACATGCCCTCCCCAACAGCCATGGTCAAAAAAGACAGTCCAGAAGACACAAACACACACACTACTACCCACTAAAGAATGGCAGCAACACAATACACAATCCATCGTGAACCGCTTGCTTGCAGTACTATGCATAGTTACCTCTGAGTAAGCTCCACTGACCTTCTGACTTGGTCCACATCCATACCGTGATGCCTGTAGTTCGTTAAAAGTGCTGAGAGTTGTTAGGAGACTCCTCCTGTTCCCCTCATAGAGCTACAATTCTCACAGTTGCCTGTCAAGAAAGATTGGTTGTTAAACCACTCTGGGAGTTGTAGTGCTGTGAGGAGAATAGAGTGGAGTAGCGTGGGGGGGGGGAGCACAGGAGTGGTTGCCCCAGACGCAAAATTGTTGGTGGTGCAAAATTTCAAAACCTGGTGCTGCCTCAATACAGCTGTGCTGGACTCCATTGAAAACGACTTCTCTACGCAAACCAGGAAGTTGATTCTGGTCCAGATGACAGAACGGCTCTTAATCTCTGTGGCTGAGAACTCCTGGGTTCCATGGATACTGTTGGGCAGTTGAGTGCATGCATACTTCACCTGTTTCCCTCCTTCCCTCCCACCCCCATCCCCTCATGCAGCCCTGGGCACTGGCAACCCTTGCTATGCCACTGCAACAGTCTCCAAATACCTCTTTGGCACACTTAACAAATGACAGCTCCCAGAATTCTCTGGGGAAAGCCACGACTGTTTGAAATGATATCATAGTGTTTTAAATGTACGTTGTGAATGTGGCCTTCGTATCAAGCTAGTTCCTATCTTTCAAGAGAGACCTTGAAAAGTTATTGTGGTACAAAATTCGCTTTTGCCAAGTGCTTCTGAGGTGTTCCTGGAATATGAGCTATGACCTTCCGGTAATGTGGGAGCTTCAATAGAAGCTGTGAAGTTTTGTTTTGTTTTGTTTGTAAAGGAAGTCACCGTTTCTCCTTTGCTGATTGGTCCTTAAGGCATGTGTAAGCTCAAGTCCTCTGCTGCGGGTTGCTTCCTTTCATGCTGCTGATGTGTAGATTGGATGCATACAAATGGTTTGTTGCTTTCCCAGTCTCAAACAGCTAGACTAGCTGAACATTTCTTTCTTCCCCTTGTCTGGGAAACATGTACTCCTTATTATGAAAGGTTCCTGAATGGCCTACTGTGTAATAGCTTAGCTGAATGAAAACAAATTTAAATATAAGAAATGTGCTGGCTTGTTTTTTTCTCTCTTTTTTTTAAAGCGAGTTGTAAATACTCTTAGAAACAGTATGGGGCCTTATTAAGTTTGAACCTCAGGTCTTTCAACTTCCTGGTGAAAAAGAGAACAAATGGAAAATGCATGAGAAAATAAGTAACCTCTGTGATTTCCCACTTTAACTCGAGCCCAGATATATTTGTCAGTTGTTAATTACAGTCATATTTTTCTAACACCTTTAAAAAAGAAACAGCAAGCGAAAGATTTCAAAGAGAGAAGCTGAACCAGCTGAGAAAAGTTCAGGTTTCTCTAAATATGCGGTAACCCGTTGGGTAGGGACGGTTTTGTGCTTCTTGAAAATCACGTCCTCAGTACTGAGAAGTTTTGATTACTTTCCAAACTCATTGAAACAAAATCAGCTATTCACTTCAAAAAGAGACCACCCTGGCGTTACTGCCCAGGCCACTCTTATTATTTTGTTTTTTAACCCACCATTTGTTATAGATGCCAATCTGCTTAAACATCTACCCCACTCCAAGCATATTTGGGACAATACTGTATGTTAGTAGAACTGAAAACACTGGATTCAAAGGAGAGAGAGATCATGAATTGCTAGCAGTGGCAATACAAGCAGTAGCACAGTAGCTAGCAGGGCTCCTAACAGTGGCAGTCTTTGCTTATGGCTGTTGCAGATTCCAGTAACAAGCAGTCTCATTGTGGCTAATAGAAAACCCTCCACTATGGCAGCCTTTCCCTTGTCTGGTTTTGTGTCGCTGTTTACTACAAAAATCTCCCCTATCCTGCTACAGGCCACCGATGCAACTCTTTCATAGTAAGACTGAATATATTGCCCTCGGCTGTACTTGAGGGATGATTGCAACAGATTCCACACGGAAAACGCCTATGTCTCTGTAGAGATGGCAGCACCGAATCAGTGGTGCATGCCCTCCTCACGTGCACTCTTTACCAAGACCTGAGGAACGAGATTATCACCCCTCTTTTATTGTCCATTCCGGGTCGTCCAACCACTGCCACAGTGACTTTTCTCCTGGCAGATCTAGAGGAGCAGATGCCAGCATAGGTTCCAAGGTGTTTAGCTGGGGCAATCAGAAGAAGGTCCACTGTTTGACTGCTGACTCAGGACCCTAAACTGTGTTTTATTACAATCAACTTTTTATTTTGTTCTGTGTATATCACAATGCTCTTTTGTTGATATGGCCGATGGTGAATGCAAATACAGTGGTACCTCGGGTTACATATGCTTCAGGTTACATACTCCGCTAACCCAGAAATATTACCTCGGGTTAAGAACTTTGCTTCAAGATGAGAACAGAAATCACACTGCGGCAGCGCGGCAGCAGCAGGAGGCCCCATTAGCTAAAGTGGTGCTTCAGGTTAAGAACAGCTTCAGGTTAAGAACGGACCTCCAGAATGAATTAAGTATGTAACCACAGGTACCACTGTAAAGTTTCATTCATTCTTTCATAGTAATATGTGTAATAGGGTTGGGCCTTTTGTTGTGAATTCAAGATGATTAGAGCCCCTTCAGGCCACTCGGGGGAATTATGGCAGAGCTTGGAGGACAGAGCAATGAGAAGTGGAGTATGAAATCACTGTTTTAACACTCAGGTGGCCCACAGAGGTTTCAAGTGGATGTCACCAGTCCAACATGGAAGGATGGTTCTCTCCATTTCCAACTACATTGACCAGTCAGACCTTGAGTATGACCAAAAAGCTTACCCATGTAGTCTTCCCTAGGAAAACTATACAGAGGTGCTATTTTAGGCAATGCTTTCTCTTTGTGGCACTTTCTAATAAAGGAGTGAGCATCTGACAATTTTGTTTTTTTCTGTTTGTCATTTTCGCTCATCTCCAGTTTTGCACATTTCCGCACCAGCTTGCAATTTTATACATGAAAATTTCAGTGCAAATTTCTCCTACTATCCACATTGCCTACTCTACAGACTTTTGCAAAGCGACGTCCTCTTATATAATGGATTTCTATATGTTGTTTTCACTAACATAAGCAAACTTTATCCGGGTATAAGGTTTAAAGCTGGCCAGGGTGGAGTGGGAAGGTGGGGCAAAGCCACTTTGGTTTTCTGGCATCTGACTTGAAAGTAAAACAAAACAAATATCCTTGAAAGTTACAAAGCTGGTGATACCCAGTGCTATTTTGCAGGAACTTACCATGAATGCCTCCCTTGTTCTCTTCCAATGGCAATGGCGCCCACCTGAGCTGTGTCAGAACTCATTTCCGGTGAGTTCCAGCTGAAAGAAAACCCTGGTGACACCTAAAGTCAGCAGCTTGGTTACTGTTTATGAAACCATTAGTGGACCACGACACATGGTGGATAGGTTTCATTTAGCTTGGTGGTTCCCAAGTTGTGCAAACAGAGATAAGGGGTGCGTAGTCATCATGGAGATGTGCATGTTGCTCAGTATCAGTCATGGGAGAAATATCAGTGATGAAAGAAAAAATTCCCGAAAAGACAGCTTGTTTATCTCTGCCAATGATCCTCCTGTAAAATGGACCATTACAAGTGTGGGATGGGTTCCAGGTTGCATTTTTCAGCTGTGGGGCAATGGGAAGGCACCATCGGCCTACCCAGACTCTCCGCTGAGTCCCCTTGAAAGTGCCCCAGAATCCTTTCTAACATGGCAGGGTTCTGCAGCAGCTATTAAGGGGAAACAGTTCCCTGAAGAGTGAAAGCTTGAAAGCCACTGACTTAAATATAAGCCTAACCAGGCGCCTACATTTCTCTCCATACGACCATGTATATTTATTTCCTTGCTTTTCAAAGCCATACTCAAGGGGGCTTATGACTAAAGTAAAACACAAATGTCATAAAAGCATAATAGGCAGCAATTACAGCATGCATAAAGGTATAGCATGCTCGCATTGTAAATACGGTAGGATACAGCATTACGGCTCTCAGAAGACCATTGCAAAGCAGGGAGAATTGGTTGGGGCGGAATATCTATACAATGAGTTTTTTTAGCATGCCTTGCTGCCTGAAAGATACAGGTAATCTAAGCAGGGACCGTAAGACACGCTTCACCTCACACGTGTGAGGAGGGCCAAAGTGCTGTTTGTTTGCATACTCTTATTCTAATCACATAATTATCTGACAAGAAGTCGGTAAGTATAGCAGGGAAAGCATGTTATGCTGCCTCTAGATAGTATCACCACTTGTAATTTTTCCCCCTCTCCAGAAGAAAAAGAGGCCAGTGTGTGTGTGTGTGTGTGTGTGTGCAAAGCTATTTTACCTAAGTGGGCTGCACACCCACAATTATCTCACTGAAACAGGAAAGTAAACTGGGTGGCAAGGAAACAGAGGCCATTCAAATGGCAGGTAATAGAGCAGATCTAATTAGCGTTAAGTACCTGTAATCCTAGGAGATTTACTTTGTGATAAAAGCGAGAGAAAGTCCCTTAGGTATGAGTAATATGTCCCTCGCCAGGTTGGCTGTGTCAGGTGTACTGTGTCAGCTCCAGTGAATACAGCCTATTGATCCAGGAGGGCTGGCATTCTCTGCCACAAATTGAATTTAAATTGCTTACACGAGAAAGACATCTGGCATACTAAGGTTTACCTACTTCATATTCAAAATAATTTTCCCAACCAACAAATAGCTTAGTTAAGCCACTTCCCCACCCTGTGTATTTATTTGGAAGATAAATCTAGGGTTCCTCCTGCCCTTTTTTTTTTTTAAGTTCTGTTACAGACAGATTTCTGTGACCAAATTATACTACTTATACCACAGTAGGTAATAAAATGATAGGACATCTGAGCAGATACATTAATGTCAACTAAATATATTAGGAATGTGTTTACCTCTACAGAGTACAGCACCTTTGCCTTTGATTTGATTAGCAAAGCAATATAATAATAATACACTAACATTCCATTTCCCTTTCACAAAAGACTGAGCTAAATAATTGCCTTTTGTTTTTCATTGCAGGGTTATTAAATCAGCATATATTCTTTTGGCACAGCAGCAGCTTTATTACTTTGAGGCAGAAGATGCTTTAATTAGAAAAGTTACTGTTGGAATAAAAGGTGCTTTCAGTCACACATCACAAAGTCAGAGGAAGTTAGTAGCTCTCTCTTTCTGTAGATATATATGGCTGCTCCAAATTGTTTCTCTGACGTCTCAAAGACGTTTAGTCAAGATGGAGCAGAAAACAGCTGTTGAATTGTCTATATTTCTCAAGTGTGGCCATTGCTTAATTTTCTGTTTTTAAAAAAGGTCTCAGGGCTGAGTGGGAGCCATGCCTCGCAAACCTAGATAATCTCCTAAATTCAGAACTGTCGCTATAGTTCAGCCTGCTCCAGCCTCATGTTTTGCAGCAGCCAACAACTCCAGTCAGCACTGCTATAGTCACTGACGAGGATAAGTCACTTATCATAGGTTCAGAGCCCCACTCATCTTTACTACTGACATTTTCCATAGTCTTTTCCTAGTCTTCAAACGTATGGATCAGAGGTAAAAAAACAAACTCTTGTTTGGCCACGCATAACATCACAGGTTCAGGTCAGTGCTTGCAAGTTCAAAGAAAGCACTGAGTGCTATCTCAGTGTTGTCAGGACAAGGTTCTTTTGGACTTTAATCCATAAATTTGAGCAAATGCATAGATCTGATGACAAGACCAATATCTTGTTTGGTCACATACTACATTTCCCTATTCCTGAAATGTTTCCCTCAGAGCTTTGTTGCAACTTCATCTAATTCACACTGAAAAGCTGGGGATGGGGTGGAAGAATCTGGTTCTATCTAGTCCATGTCAATTTTGCATGCATTCCTTCACAAATCCATTCTGTGCCATTTCTGCAAATAAACTGTAATGTGTTATGTGTTTATGTGAGTACACACACACACACACAAACATTTATAATTGCATTTATTTTTAAATGCATATTAAATGCATATTCTTTTCAACCAAATACATATTGGAATATGTATTTTCTCTCAATGTATGTGTTTTTAAACACAGTTCCCCCTAAAATAGGCCTATGAATATTGGTCAAAAACCATATCACAAAATTCAGGAAAGCCTGATATGTGAAGGATTGTTAGGTTCCTGCCTGTGTATTAGTCCAGAATGTGCAAATTAGGTAAGTATGCTAAAAAAAAAAAATGGGTACCAAACAAATTTCTTCTATACCCCTAAATCAGCCACCTGGACCTTTGAATACCATGAGCAGAATGACTTTTCCTCTTCTCCTTATGCATGTCCCCTGTTTAGGAGCAGATTTGGGCATGGAACAGGGCAGGTGCCAGGCGGAAGGGGGAATGCCCTACTATGCAAGCATTCTGCTGGTGGATTTATTTAGTTGAATACTGCCCAAGGTTCCATTCTGGGCTTTATTGCTCTCCATGTCCATTCTTAATTGGTACAAAGCGGAAATCGCCTGTTTGTATCAGAGAACATGCATGCAGATACAAAGCCCTCTGAATTGCATGAAATCAGTGTGACTAGTCTGTGGATAGCTCTGTAATTTTATAAATTAAGAGAGTGCAACTTTCACAGCTCTGAGTGTAGGTTTTGTAACCTTAGAAGCAGATGTTATGGCATCTGTACATAGCAGAATTAGGTCCTAGAGTCCTGGAGTGGTCAAGTCAGCTGTGCCACCTGCAACTTGAAGTGACACAGTCCACTCTGTCTCCTCTGGTTTCTCCTGCCTTGAGTTCTGCTGTGTGTGTAGAGCAAGCCTCAATGAATGTGCCCCAAAAATCCAATGAAGAATTCAATTTTCGCCATGTCTAAAATTCCCCAGTGAAATCACCTCCCTCCCCTCTCTCAACAAAATAGATATTTTCATTTTAATAGGGACTATTGCCCAGTATTTTTTCTTAAGTGTGTGGCTGATAATCTTGTGACTGCACCCAGTATTCATCTGCAACTTCAGAGTGACATTTTAAATTGCTTTTGAAGGCCCTAAACTGCTATTTGGACAGTGTCCGCTGCTCAAGAAAGCAAGATACAGACTAGACAGCTGCTTTTTTTCTCACTCATTTCACTCTCTTATTGGTTAACTTAGTGGAAAAAATGTAAATTTTCCAGGGACTTTAGGTTGGAGGTATCTCAGCCAAGGTGGATGTATGCTTGACTTGAGGCCTAATTTAACTCCCATGTAGTATTGATTGACTCGGACCACCAGGGACACTTACAATCTTCCTTTGCTAAAGGTAGACAATAGTATGAAAGTGAAGTGTAATAAATGCCTCTGTTCAGTCCCATGTCGATCTACAGCTGCTGCTTTCACCTCCTTTTTTTCCTTGCCATTTTGAGTGCATCAGTATTTCACGTTTATTGTAGTGTGATGAAACACCTTTCAAAATGGCCGGAGGGACACTCAGCAGTAAGTGCTTAAGCAATACACATTGGAGTGAACGGGGAGACATTTGAGGTCAAGGAACTTGAAACAGAAGCTGAATCAGCTGAAAGCAGAGGTGCAGTATCTTCTGCAAAGTAAATATAGATTACAATCCTGAAGTCACATCGATCTGCTGTGGGATGATAGGTCTTTTGGCAAGAGGCAGAGCCTAAGGAAATGAAATATCTTACACTGATCTAGGATCTAAGTGTCACAGACAGGTTTAGTTTTATTTAAAAAGTCCAGCTATAACTTAGCTCACTGAGTGCCTGAATGGGGAAGAAACATCTTTAGAAATACACCTGGATCTCTCTTATTCACAGTGGAATCGGAGTTATTTGGACACTTTACAAATAAACACAAAACTGAAATTTGGTACTGTTGTAATGTATGGTGTCCTGATAACTGGAAGTCTGAAATCATCACTATACTGTGCTTCTTATTCAGAACACAAAATCCTTCTTCTGATGTCACAACTAGGATAAACATAGGGGGGCAGTGGGGATGAGTGCCCCTCCATCAATACTCCCACTGTCTTCCAACTCACGGAAGGCGTAAGTCTGACACAGGGAACCACCTATATTCATGGGGTCTCCTCATGAATGCTAGAACTCTGGTGATGGGAACAGCAACATAGGGGAACAGAGATAGCAGGCTGGTCTCCACTGCCTCACTCCTCATGTGTTTGCTTTAATTCTAATGCCTGAAGAGAGCTAAAACTTACCTCCTAATAGGAAGAAGTATTCTTTCTTTTTAAAATCAACTTTTATTTAAAGTTTTCATCATTAAATACAATGTCAATCATAGTTGTTCTCTGTTTCAATATGACCAATTTCTCCCCAAGGTTCCAACAAATCCCAACAGTGTGGTAGCCCATAATTATTTATTATATCTTCGTTAATTCATACCCAACTCCATATATCCTAGTCCCATTTCCTGTTGGCCATGATTGTGTATCCTTGTTTAAAGATGGGGGGAAAGTCATCTCCCCCATTTCCCCATTCTTTTCCCAGGCTGATCACCAAGATCTTGAGGGCTTTTTCTTCTGTGTTCACTTCAACTTGTATTCAAGGGCCTCTGTTGCTTAGCTTTGCCTCTGCCATCTCCAGTTCTTTCTGTTTTGTTTCTGTTCATAAGTCCATTCATTTTTCCCAGAGTAACAACAGTATATATAGGAACAGTATATATAGGAAGCAGCATTCTTGCAGATAGCAAGTTAAATCACGCCTCTGATCAAATGTAGAGAGATGGAATGTCCATTTTCTGAGATACACTTGCCCCAGCAATACTTGACTTGAGACAGGGAACATTTTCAAGAACTGTTAAGAACATCCCATACATGTTACAAACCGAGTGCATGAATGCTGGCTTTGTCTACCTTTAATAATTGTTATATTGAAGAAGGGAGAACATGAAGTTCAAGGGCACCCAAGGAGGTGCCTATGCTTGCAGAATGCAATCTGTATTTGTGTGTATGTGTGACACCAGCCCTAAACCATAGGAAACTCCTAAAGGAAAGCAATTCTAGACCTGCATCTATTCTATGGCATGTGTTGATAGATCTATAAACTAGAAGTAATGCATTTTTCTACTAGCCCAAGGGCAGACTGCAATGTGCCCAAATAGGCATTTCTTTCTGGAAATGCCTGGTCACATTTCCAAAACTTTTAGTTGTTCTCCTGCATCAGTCACTAGAATAGAAACTGCCAGTAGAGAGGGGAAACCCATAATTGAACATATAAATATTAAATCATGTGATGTGATGTTGCTTGATAGTTACAGAGACAGAAAGTTTATGTTCGCAAAACTTGTTACTCAAAATGCAGCAGAAAATTGTGGAGACTTTTGTAGTTAAATAAATAATATGACACCTTTCAGTGACCTTGTGAGAGTTATGTTTTCTTTTTCTGCCTTATGGGACTCTCACTCATGGAAGAGTAGATGGTGCATGTAGTTTATTTTTTTGATAGGCTTTTGCAGACATATCACAATCCCTAATACTGTGTTAAATCCAGTCAATTCAAACCTGGGTATCCCACAAATGAGAAACACAACTCAGATCATTTGTTTTGTACATTGTCACCAAGATCTATCTGGTCCTGTTTTCCATACCACTGGATATTAGTTAGCAAATGGGTTTACAACATTCAAATCCCCTCTAGAAATCTCTTTAAAAGGTGCAGAAAGTTGAGAATAAATATGAGATGTATCAGTAGTAGCATTTACAAATGAAGGGCCATATTCAACTAAGCAGTTGCATTATTGGGATCCAGTGCAATGAGTCCAGCTAGTGCAACAGGGCTTTCTACCTCTGACATTACACCCCACACAACCCCCAAAATCAGCTCTTGGAGGTTCAAAGTACCCCCAGAACAGTGAACAGGGATGTGGGGTCTGTGGGAGAGGTGAGAGTGTTCCATCTGACAAGGAAAAATCCTTGTGTTGATGGGACAGTCATAATAGCATAGCATTTAATTCCTCCCAAAGCCTGTGAAAAAGTAGTGGGCACCAAGAAAGTGGGCATAGCTCAAAACAAGAGACTAATCCTAAACAAGTGGGAACTGCAACAGAATGTGGAGCGGGCTTCTTCACTGCTTTCGTCAGGCGTGCCAGTTTCTAGGATATTCCCTTGCAGTCTGGTTTTCTATCTCCCTCCCTGCTGCAATGGTGCTTGGAACTGAAGCCATGGGAAGTCAGCACCCATAACAGTTCCGAGGACTGACTGTTAAAATGGTGCATAAATGTATTATGTGGAGATGAATTTTGTATTGATTTGGCTGTCAAAATTTGTCCACCTCTTACATTTCCCCCCTTCCTAATTCTTTTTTGCACTTCTGAAAACCTTGGGTTCCCCCCAAACCTGCTGAAACCCCACTCTTGTGTATGGGTGGTGGCATTTTGTTTACTTAAACTATAGCGTTCAACATTGCAAATAGGGTGGGGAGGATGTTACTCTTATGGAATCATGTGCAGCCAAAGGAAAGGACATGCACAATTCAGCAAAGTGAAGGATTGAAGCCCCACTGAATTAAGTGGGAAGGACTTAGGTAAAGGTAAAGGGACCCCTGACTGTTAAGTCCAGTCGTAGACGGCTCTGGGGTTGCAGAGCTCATCTTGCTTTATTAGCTGAGGGAGTCAGGTGGCCAACATGACTAAGCCACTTCTGGCGAACCAGAGCAGCATATGGAAACGCCATTTACCTTCCCACCAGTGTGGTACCTATTTATCTGCTTGCACTTTGACATGCTTTTGAACTGCTAGGTTGGCAGGAGCAGGAACCAAGTAACGGGAGCTCACCTCTTTGCAGGGATTCGAACCGCCAACCTTCTGATCTGCAAACCCTAGGCTCTGTGGTCCCGAGAAGGACTTAGATTCCCCTATAAATCAATGGAACCTAAAAAGTTCTCTCTTGTGGCAAGATTGTGCCTGTAACATAGACATTCTTCCACAGGGTGACCAACAGGTCTGGTCAAGATGACTTTGCTGGCATTGATGACTTGTATATATTAGGAACAACCTGTTTAAAATGCTTGTCTCTATCGAGCTCCTGGCTCCTTTCTGATATTTAGAATAATGTGTCTTGCCTTGCCTAAAGAGAACATCAAAAAGATCCACTCTTGTTTTTCTCTTAACAGCAATGGTATGGTTTTATGCCCTCTGCGCTTTTGTAGGTTTTATATTGTTATCATGGAAAAATATGTCTTGTAATATCCCAGGGGAGCATCCCATAAAGTGTTTCGGTGTCAAAGGGCACCACATGGGTTTTCTTGGGCAGCTTTCTCTTTGATAAGTTCTTTCCATTGCGACCACTCTGCTCTGCTGCTTCACTGATTTCCCAGCTGTTCGACTGTCTTAAGTCAAATGTGACAAATCAGAAGCAGTGCAGCTTGAATTTCAGCAAGTTTAGGGGGTGGGGAGATGCGATATCATGGATTCCACAAAAAAGCAAACACCCAACCAGGAAAACACATAATTGCTCGAAAGACTATGGGGTGTATATATATGTGTAAGAGCATCCATTTTGATTTGCTAGATACCACTGTCTTAATACAGATATATTTAAAAGGATTGGGATGCTGTTTGAACAATCCATTAGCCCGAATAATGATGTAGCCACAGTTGAGAGATGAGTAGTCTGTGGGCTAATGTATTCATAGGTCTTCCTTCCTTCCCTTCCCTTCCTTTTGTGTGTTATATATATATATATATATATATATATATATATATATATATATATATATATATATATATATTAAAAAAAACACCTATGTGATGGTAGAAGTTCATAAATGCATCTTTCCCCTGATTCCTGTGTCTGCTTCTCCAGTCTGGATACCTGAGCGGTAAAAAGACACATGAACTGTGTCCAAGAATGGAAGTCCTGGGTGTCTGAGCTTTGGTTTGTTTAGGTATAGGTTTGGAAACCCGAATTATTCTCCTTAATTTAGACAGACATAAGCACAAAGTAGTCTAACCAAATTGAAGGCCAGTAAGAAAGAAGTTACCCATCACCAGTTACAGTTGGCATGAGTGGTGCAAAAAGAACCATGCCAAGTTTAAAATATGGCTGCACTGAATATTCACTCTCTCTGATTTTGGGAAACCCAGCCAGATGTGCGGGGTATGTATGTATGTATGTATGTATAAATAAATAAATAAATGTTGTTGTTGTTGTTTGGAGTCTAAAGTAGTGATTCAATGGGCATTGGGGACTAGAACATTTGGGATAAAGTTGAGGCCATCACGTGCTTAATTTTTTGGTATATGTATTGTGACATTTTCCCTTTCCTGGGGAAATATCATTTGCAGGCAAAATATTATTCATTGAAATGCTGGTCCCTATAAACCTAAAATTTGATAAACCCTATTTAGTTACTTTTATGTTCGTTTCCTATATAGGATGATGCTGACTCAATTGCTCCATCAACATAGGATCACGATCAGGCCCTGTGTAGTGCTTAGAACAAAGCAGGAAATTACTGTTTGATTTTAAATCACATTTTTCATATATGTAATCTCACCAAACAGTGTGAACTCATTAGGAGTGTAGAACTGCTGAATTTTATGCTTCTAAGGGTATTTTATTAAATCTGTACTCTAATTTCATGAACACTAATTTATACTTGTACTTAGAGCATAATTCTGTAACACTGGTATAAGAAATCTCATATATTTGAGGAAGCCTACACAAATTTATATATTTAATGAAAAAGTGACAGATCATGCAGTAAACATCTTCCTTCATCCATGGATTTGGCATACAGTATGAATTCATGCCTCCTATCTCACGCAGAGTATGTACAATTCCTTGCAGATAAGTGGGACTCTAATTCAAAAATATTGAAGCACTGTGGAAAGATGAGATTTTTTAAAAGTTATGATCCTGTAGAGCAAGAGTAGGCAGAAGGTACACTGGGTGCAAGCTGTAAGATCTCTGGTTATTTACAGCAATCAACAAATATTTATTTGTTTAACCTTAGCAACCATTTTTCAAAAGCTCCCTGGCCTTCCCTAAATTAAGCTATTGAAATGAAGAGCGTTGCAGGAGTGGACTTTTGTCAAAAAAGGACTATCAGATCAGTTCTGTTACTGAAACAAATTAGTAAATCCTATGCTCAGAAGCACTCTGTTCCTTAAAGTCGATGGCCCCATTGAACCACTATTTTGTACCGAGCTCAGGGGGTTAGGGATGTCAGAAACTGCCTTATCAGTCTCAGTCCATTTAGTTCAGTATTTCCTGCACAGAGTGGCAGCAAATCTCAAGGGCTTCAAAGAGGGAGCCTTTCTCAACATCACTATAAATGGCCTTATAATGGCTCCTGCTGTTCTGGGACTACCTATGTAACTGATACCACCCATGCCAATATCCCACTGGCTCCTAGGGGAAGTATGGAGTAGGCAAAAAACCAGTGATTCAAAGCAGTCAGGCACACTGGGAAAACCAAACCAAACCAAACTCTACTTGGTCCCAAAGTGATTAAGTTTATCGATACTGCCACTATTAGGGCAGGAAGGGACTGTGGAGAGGAGTGGGAGTAAATAAACTAAATAAGTGTCAGTGTCTATTTATATAGAACATTTGGCCTTACCCCTTCTGGCCAATCTATGAATGTCTGACATGTCTTTTCCACCTCTCTCCAAGGCATGGACAATGTTGCCCCTATTCCAAGACCAAAGTAGAACATGCCTGCAGTTAGCCCAAATTTCCTAATCACCATGACAGAAAAGTTAATCTGTGATGGGGGCAAGTTTGGCAAATTTTCAACAGAAATTGGCTGCACGTGACACTGACTGACTAGTACCTGCAATATCACTAACTCCCACCTCTACCACAATATATATCTGGAGCTGTTTTGCCCTTTCAGAAAACTCTTTTCTTAAAAAAACAACAACAAAAAACACACCCCAAAACCACTCGATGAACAAACAGATATATGCAGGAACATCCATATGGTGTTTTCTTTTCTTTTCTTTTCTTTTAAGCAGACAGCCCACTCAAAACGAAAAACTTACTTCAGCGCCGAGTACAAATGCTAGAACCATCAAATGTAACCTATCAAGTAGATTTCCTACAGAAGCACTTTTATTTTGGCTCAGATTACATAGATGCTTGGTTGGTTGAACCCATTGTTTCCTTGGAGAAAAGGGAGCTTCATCGGGAAGCTGAAGAATTTAGCTACATCATTTTCAAACACATTGTCAAAGGCTAATTATGGTTTCTGTATCCATATTTATTGCTGAAGGCAATGGATAAGGGAACTATAATGTTGTACTGTATTCCCTCTCTCCAAATTAGTAAGGGAAACTATGTACATATACATGTGCAGAATACATTTTAGGTCTGATCACTTTGAAAGCGCTATAATAGAGGCATAAACATACCATGAGGTAACAAAGTTGTTTTCTTCAGAATCAACAAACAGCTCAGTTAGCAATGGCATCTAACATTGATTTTGCTAGTCTAGCTGTAGACTATGCAGGAGTGCTTTTAACTAATAGGAAAGAGAAATGCACTGAACATCTACTGCATAATTCTTCAGTCGAGACATCTGATAAGAAAAGCTGTGGCAATCATATATTTATCTTTTCCTCATGCCGTTGAACAAACTCTGAATTACGTCCTACAAATAATTTGTTCCTCCCATAGCATGTGGCAAAGGATTTGATTTTGAATATTCTGGCTTTTGACCATGTAAGCCACAAATCACAATTTGCCTTAACCTTCCCTGACAAATTAATCGACCGGCTAGGAACATAGGAGGCTACCTGTTCAACTTTTTGCTTGTTTTGTGACCTTCCAACAAACCTTCCTATTTCCATTACCAGATGCCACCTAATTCCATAAAGCATGAGTGGTCCACCTGGTCCCTACTGCCCACTATGGCACAATCTGAATCCTCCTTCCATTGAGCACTGGTGGGCGGTAAGGAAATTTTACCATCAAGAAAGATGCATTAGTGGGCGGTAGGTATAAAAAGGTTGATTACCCCTGCCATAAAGAGTTGAGTTGTGTTACTGACTGAGCATGGAGAGCAAGCCTTCACTGGTAATGGTATGGTAAGCATTGACTGAAGCCAGTATTTTCTTAGCTCTGACAAGCAATTTATGTAGGCAACTTAGACAACAGGAGGCAGTGATGGCCACCAATTTGGATCGCTTTTAAATAGGATTGGACAAATTAATAGCTATCAGTGGCTATGGCTATGCTCTGCCTCCATAGTCAGAGGCAGAAATGCCTCTGAATGCTAGTTGCTGGAAACCACAGGATGGGAGAGTGAACCTGGGAACTTCTGTACAAAAAGTAGATGCTCTGCTTCATAGGTGTATGTATGGCTGTTCTCCCAAACCCGAGTTGCAAATTAAAATAAAAGGGAGCAGGGATCTGCAAATTAAACCACAAAGTCTCACCTTAGATCGCTCTAGCTGTGAGGTGAGCAGTTTGAGGCTCGTGGCACAGAAGCAATCAAAACAGCTTGTACTAACAATGGAAGGTATTCAGCTATGTTTTACTCTTGTGTAGATCCATTTAAGTGAATGAACATGACTAAGGCCACATTTACATCATACATTTAAAGGGGTACCACTCTAAACAGTCATGGCTTCCCCCACAGAATTCTGGGTGCTGTGGTGTGTTAAGGGTGCCAGGAGTTGTTAGGAGGCCCCTGTTCACCCCACAGAACTATTTTCCCAAAATTCTCTGCAAAGAGGGATGCCTATTAAATCACACTGGTCATCCCTACATCAGAAGGGTTCCCTTCTGCCAGATAAATGACTGAGTAGAACTGTGTTTCTTATGTATATGTAATTTCATTTATTCTAGTTTGTTATGAGATTTTAAATTTTGTAGTTGGTGATTTTATCCTGATACTGGGCATTGACTGTAATAAAACAACTTACTTACTTACTTACTTCACACAGGGAATTATAGCTTTGTGAGGGAATTATGGACCTCCTAACTGTCAGCACCCTTAACAAACTAAAAATTCCATAATTATTGGGAGGGAACCATGATTCTTTAAAGTAGTAAAGTAAAGGTAAAGGAACCCCTGACCATTAGATCCAGTTGTGACCGACTCTGGGGTTGCGGCGCTCATCTCGCTTTATTGGCCGAGGGAGCCGATGTACAGCTCATGTGGCCAGCATGACTAAGCCGCTTCTGGCGAACCAGAGCAGTGCACGGAAACGCCGTTTACCTCCCCGCCAAAGTGGTACCTATTTACCTACTTGCAGTTTGATGTGCTTTCGAACTGCTAGGTTGGCAGGAGCTGGGACAGAGCAACAGGAGCTCACCCCGTTGCAGGAATTCGAACCGCCAACCTTCTGATCTGCAAGTCCTAGGCTCTGCGGTTTAACCCACAGCACCACCCGCATCCCTTTAAAGTAGTATCACAGTGCTTTAAACGTGTGGGGTGAATGTGGCCTAAGTTAGGTCCATTAATTTTCACAGGTCTGCTCTGAGTAAAACTTAGTTGAATGCCACCCAATGTATTTGGTAACTTTCTCTCTCTAATATGTATTCTATAACATGAGTAAGTGATTCCTTAAGGCTTCTGCCACCCCCACTCCCGTCTCCCTGACTCTTTTTCTCCTTCAGTATTATTGGTATCTGGACTCATGCAGAACCATAAAGCAAAGAATGGATCCCGTAGTGTAAACTTTCTGACAGAAGCATTCTAGCAACTTAAAGGGGGTGTGGGAAAGAAAGTCTCGTTTATTTCCCTCCTCGTTTTATGTCACTCATCAATCGAACAGGAGACAACTCATTTCATTTCTGTGACATGCCATGATGGACTTGTGTTGCAACCCTGACTTATTTTGAGAACTTCAATTTCTCAAGCTGAAAGCTTGAACGTCCCATGCTTGGAAGGGCTATTGATCCGATGGAGATGGACAGCTCAAGAGGAACTGATACATTCCTTACAGCACTTTTTCACTGACCACTTCATAATGTAGACTTTCTTGGTATTTGTTGACATCAATTTTTAAAAAATTTCTGATGTTCCTTTGTTGCTTTCTACTTTGTTCCTAGTTTGTATTGACAACTACACTCTCCGAAGTAAGCACACATTGTTGCATCCACAATGCAAACCATCGTACCTGGAAATAGTTGATTTAGCTGGGATAAAAGCTACTATTGTACACATGTTATCTGCAGATTTGAATGGAATAAAGCAGCCAGATTCAGCACCTTCAGTACCCTGTGTGGAACCACTTGCCCCCTCCCTATTGCCACTACCAGAGGCATATAATAGGACTAGGCAGAAGGCCATATGTCCTACCAGCCACTACTTATTACCTTTCCAATGTGTCCCTGTTGTTGCTGACAAACTTATCAGGAATTCTAAACTTTAAAATATAGATGTATCTCTCATGTAGACCTATGTGAATTATGTTCCAATATATATAATGATACAGTTATTTTGTATGTTTCAATGTTTGCTTTGACGCCACATGGGTGGCGCTGTGGTATAAACCACTGAGCCTCTTGGGCTTGCCAATCAGAAGGTCGGCGGTTCAAATCCCCGTGACAGGGTGAGCTCCCGTTGCTCAGTCCCAGCTCCTGCCAACCTAGCAGTTCAAAAGCATGTCAAAGTGCAAGTAGATAAATAGGTACCGCTCTGGCAGGAAGGTAAACGGCGTTTCCATGCACTGCTCTGTTTTCACCAGAAGTGGCTTAGTCATGCTGGCCACATGACCCGGAAAAACTGTCTGCAGACAAACTCTGGCTCTCTCGGCCTATAAAGAGAAATGAGCGCCACAACCCCAGAGTTGGGGTCCTTTACCTTTTTTTATATATGCTTGCTTAGTAGCATCAGGTAGACCTAGTAGCCTAGTCTTGGTCACCTGATTGGGAGTACTCCAAGATGTTAATACTGGAATCTTGCAAAAATCTTGCAAAAATCTTGCAAAAAGAAAAAAGGCCTGCTTAAACGTGGAGCAGAAATAAGGTGTGTTGAGGAGCAGTTGCATGGCACCCCATTAACTGTTACAGTCTCAATGAGCCACAAAGCCAAAGATAGAACATTGTAAGGAGAAGTGTGATAGATGATGCTTATTGATCAGTGCAGTGCAAGTTTAACATGCCCCTTTGACCAGTTGTCACAGATGTGGGTTCTCCTACCCAGTTAAACTTGTTGAATAGATTGTGAGCTGCTGGAGAAGCATAACAGTGCAATTCTGTGCAAGTTTACTCAGAAATAAGTTCCACTTTGTTCAAGGATGCTTCCTTGACTAACTCAAGTTACATCCCTTGATTTCTCTATACTTGATTACTAGCAACTGAATGTTGGAGAGGGGTCCATTTAAAAGTGTCGTGTTTGTGATGGTGTCTAACTGATGGAGGCCTGAAGTATTAAAACAGTGAAGGCAGTCTTGTGGTTTAGTTTCATCCTAGGTATGTGGTATCGAGCATATCTTTGTATGCTGAACTGAGCAATGCTAGATTGGCTGTGGGTCCACAAGGCCTTTTCCTTTAATGGCATATCCAGTGTGACTTAAATGTTTTAGCGCAAAGTTCAAGGGAAAAATAAGGATACAGTTCTACAGAAATCTCTGTAAATCTTTGTTACAGGCATGGATGAACAATCTATTACCATCCATATGGTTTGTAGATGACCTCTATCCATAAACACACACACCCATCTCATGCCTTAAGTGCAGAGGCACGACTCTGGGTCTATAATATATAAATGCACAATTTAATAGTTGAAAGACCTGGAAATAAAATTGTTCTGATATAAATGTCAGTTCAGTTCTATTTTGTCACAGCAGGCTGCCCTATCCACTGGTTTCCTCTAAAAGCCAAACACTATTCAATCAAAGCCACTGCTGCCTTGTTAATTACTTGAAAGCACACACAAAAAAACCAGAAAAACAAAACAGCTATTAAAACCTTTCCTGATACTGATAAGAACCTTGTTGGTGAAATTGAGGTATGATCTGGCCTTGGACTCTGGCTTTGTCAGCATGGTTTAAAGGCACTGTGTGTGTGTGTGTGTGTGTGTGATGGTTGTACTTTGTTTCTGGGCATTTCTGTTGACGTTTTCAATTCATAAAGCTTGCCCCTTTTGTTGTTGTTGCAGAAATGGCTGTTCTTCAAGTAGAGTGCTAAAGTTCTTAGAGATGGTGAGTCCAGGTAGCCTGTGGCCCTCAGTTAAGAGCACATATTAAGCCATACTGGATCAAGCCCAATCCCTATCTAGTCCAACATTCTGTTCTCAGATGTCTATGTGAAGCCCAGGAATAAGACAAAGGTGCAAAAACATCCTCCTTCCCATGATCCTCAGCAACTGGCATGTAGTGGCATAGTGCCTCTGATACTGGGGTAATATCAGGGTAATATCATCCTTCTGAGGGCCACTTGACGGTGGTGGGCAAGGCCCAGAGGCAAAAGTGGGCAGAGCAATTAATGTCAATGTTACCTTTGCACAGCAGGCTGGTTTCTACACACACACTCAGGACTCAGCTACCTTAGTGAAGAAACAGCTATTTGAATATGCTATAAACATGCAACACCAGATGGCGCCAGAGAGCAGGAAATTTTAAAATGAGATTTTCCATACAGATTTATTTTTCTTTTGCTATATGAATCTAATTTCTGACTTATTTATAGCATTTCCCCCTGTGTCTAGATCCACCCTCAGACACCCCTCTTGATCCTCCATTCAGCAAGCAAGAGGCGCTACCAGAGTTCAAGGACACATTCCAGCAAGGGCCACTATATTTTATTTTTCTTTGGGGTTCTTGTTGCTTGTTCTATCCTACATGTTCTAATTTTCTTTGAAATGCTTAAAAAAGAAAAAAAGACCCATTCCACCCAGGCAAAAACATTCAAGGAGAGTGAAAAGCTGCATGGAGAGAGTGGGTGGGGGAGGGATGAGAGGAGAGCGTCCTGAGGGCCAGAGAGAGAGGCTTGGGGGCCGCATTTGGTTTCTGGAGCTGAAGGTCTCGACCACTGCCTTCGCTCTTTGACCAGAGTATGCCTCTCTTTGGTTCCTTCACCCCAGAACAACACACATTTAGAAGTGGGTGTTCATTGTGGCAGGGTGATGCTTAAAGGTTATTCCAAATTTCAAGAATGAAGAAAGCACTATGTAAATTTGATTTCAATGGGAGGGGGAAGAGGTGGGGGAGAGTAGCTTGTCTGAATAAATTCAGCTGATGTGTAATTGTTCTAGCTGTTCTTAGATTGTTAAAACAACAACAGCCCCCTCCGAATTTCAGAAAGAGTGGGATGTCTAAATATGCAAGATTACACTGACATTGGGGTTACACCAGGATGCAGAACGAATTTGGGTCATAGGCTTATGAATAAATAAGGTCTGTGCAATGGCTGTTTTAGTCTATACGTGAATAAGGTTTTAACATTCACTGCTAGATATCAGTGCAGGCCTTACAAAAAGTCCCTTCTCAATGAATGTTGCAAATAACAGTCCACACTGAAGATCTGATCTGATCTTCAGTGATATTTGTAATCTGAGAACAGAATATTTGATACTTGGAGATGTAGGAGATGAAGTCATGTTCTGTTTGGTTACAGGGGGAGAGTCCCTTTCTATCCTGATGCCATTGCTTCATTTGCTTCTTTGATTCATCTCCTTTTGGTAGCACATCTTTCTTTTCTTTTTTTTATCTAACTGCCCCTTTCCATTCCTCTTGTATGCAGAAGATTCCACTTGTTGGGCTTTGTTAGTCATCCAACAAACCTGGTTTTCCCATCCTACAAGAACATGAAAAAAGGCTAGCAATGCAAATTAAAACACACACACCAGTCAGAGCTCTAAAACGAAAAGTGCAATCCTGTGTATATCTACTCAGAAATAATACCCATTGTGTTCAAAGGGGCTTACTCCCAGGTAAGTGTGTTATAGCACTGCAATCTAAAAAAAACTACCGTAGATTCTGGCGTATTAGGAGACTGGGTGTATTAGCTGCAATTTGGGGGTTTGTCTTATAAGCCCAGTCGCCTAATACGCTGGGCAGCTCTGTGCTGGGAGAAAGCCGCCCGGAGCGGAGCCCAATGCCCGCTGCTGCTGCTTCGGAGCTGCCACCACAGCAGCAGGGGCGGGCTCCGCTCCGTGTCACCCATACCCGGTGTATAAGATGACCCCTGACTTTTTAACCTCTTTTCCAGGGTTAAAAAGTCGTCTTATACACTGGAATCTACGGTATTTGAAAACTAACAGGGTAGCAGGGTTCTTGTTTTTAAAAAGTGGAAAGATGGGGGAAATCAGGGTCCTGCCAGGTTAAATGCATACTGGAATAAGGCTGACGACACACTAAGCTATCTGTAGCACACAAAAATGTAGTTTTTCTGAATTTGGAATCATTTGTGCTCATCTTCAATATGCTTTTAATTTAGATTGATTCCAGATTCTGCTGTCCAGAAGGGTGTATTTGAAAACCCTGTCCTCAATTAGGCTATGCATGAGTTTTCCTCCCCGCACATACCCCGGGTGAATGAAGAAGGAATTGGAGATTATAATATTGGTATACGCCCACACACAACATCATTGGGCAGGTATGGATGCAAACACTCTCATACACAAATTGCGGGGACCACCTATAGCTGTTTTCAAGAGGACACACGGCAGGATAATGAGGAATCTATCTGAAATGAGCTTTTATTTTTGGAATGAAAACAGTTTCTGAATAAGCGCTTTTCAGGGGCCAAATATATGCAATAGACCTAGAATTGGAGTGAACTGAACCTAAGACTGGAAAAATTATAAACTGAGAGAAACCACAGTTAAGTGGTGTGCAAAATGTAAAATAATAATCAATGATACGAAGGTAAAATCAGCAACGTTTTAAAAAACATGTAAGCATCTCTAAAAAAAAAATACGTTAGATATTTCTGATTGAAACTAGGGAAGGGAAATGTAAGACTCCTATATACATGCTTTGGAACTGGGATAGCATACAGCCTTCCCCTTGAAATAACATAAATACTGTTTTTATAGGTCCAATTGGATCATGAGATAATGAAAACTCATCAATTAAATCTAATACTTGAACAGTATTCCATTTTACACTGGTTAATCTTATTGATAATTACTTCCATGCATTTTATTCTGCTACCAACACTGGATTTAGGTTGTCAACGCCTTTCATGCATAGCTGTTGATAAAGATGGATATAAATTACAGAAGACAGAAACAAATGACAACCAAATACAGGGGGAAGAAAAAGAATTTATGGTCCTTGACACGATATCTCTTATTTCAAGGAGTCCATAGATATGCCTGAGTGGACCTTTTATTTATTTACCCACATTTGAACAGTAGGATTTTAAAAAAAACAAATATTATTTCCATAGTCCCAGAAACTATATGGCAAAATGTTGGTATCCAATAGATAGACATATTATATCATAAGAACTGCTGAAGAAAAAAGGTTTTGCAAGACTTCCGGAGGCGGCGCGAAACTGTAATGGCGGTCCTCTTCTAGTCTGAAGAGGGGCTCCGCAGGAAAGGGTCGTTTCGCTGCGGCACAGCGACGACCCATCAAGAAAAACCACGAGCAGAGTGAGCTCGTGGCCGTGGGACTCGGCGGGCACCTGGAGCGACCCCGAAATCGCGAAAGGAACCCCGTAAGGGGCTCCGGAGTGAAAGAGGGGTAGCGGTGCTGTGAGTTCATCGCTCTTTCTGCGGGAGTGAAGCCGCGCAGCTGTTGCAGATGAGCGCCGACCTTTCTTCCTTTAAAGATTCGACTGAAACAACAAACCCGTGAGTAAGGACGTTAAATTCGGCAGTAAATTCTTGAAAAAAATTTTGGCTGTAACCGGGAGACGTTAAAAAGGAAGTCCGCCTCCCGGAGCTGCTTACAAGATCAAAGCAAGGGATCAGAGAAGCGAAAAGCGGCTGAAAAGGGATGTTTTAAAGAGGGACTTTCATGCACTTTCAGAAGTGACTGTTAACGAGAAAAGATAGACTTATTTGTGAGCAATTTTTTAAAAGGAAAATTGGAGCGATCCTCCCCAGTAAGATCATTCAAAGCTAAATTCCAAATCGTCGGGCTGCTGGAGGGGAAACTGTTTAACTGCGGAACTGTTACAAATTGTTACAAACTTTTACAGACGTATGGATACCCTTGAGCTTTTGAGCTTTAACAAGCTGGACTGGATACAAATTGTAGGCACCTTTTTGAAACTTTGTTAAAAGTTTAAAGTACTCTGCAGGACTTGTTTATTACCATTTGGGACTATTGCATTTCTGTTTTTTAACATACAGGGGACTTTAATGGCGGAAAAGTTGCCTTCTTCTTTTTGAAACTTTGGTGGTACTCCCCCTAGAGGATTTTGGGAATATAAGGCCTGGGAACAGCTTTTTATGTTTACTCTCTCTCACTGGATTGTTTTTAAATTGGATCTGTCTTTCCCATGGGACAATAACAATTTGACCTTGAACATTGACTGATGAGTGGTACAGGAAAGACAAGAGCAGCCAAAGCCAAGGAAGCTAAGGAGAAGGAAAAGGAAAAAAAGCAGGCACAGCTTGTACAAACAACTTTGACTCAGGGACGCAGATCATCAGTTCCAGCTGTGCTGGGCGTACAAAAGGCAGAAGCCGAAAAGTCTAAAATTCCAGCAGAGGAAGATATGGCAGCAGGAGCATCTGAGGGAGTTCTGAAACAAATCTTGGAGCAGTTGGCAGCTTTAAATCAAAAGGTTGACAACCAATCATCAAAAATTGACCAAGCTACATCTTCGATCCAGAAATTGACAGATCAGGTTTCCCAGCATACACAAGCAATTGAAAAATTGCAAGGAGCTACACAAGAAAACCGTAATTTGGCTGGGGAAGCTGTTCAAATTGCAACGGCAGCTAGAAAAGAGGTCGAGGAAGTTAGAGGCGAAGTTAAACCTTTGCATAAACAAATTGGTGAACAACAAGCCTACCTCTCGATGGTGGAATTGAAAAATCGTGAGAATAACCTCAGATTAAGAGCAATCCCAGAAATTGAACAAGAAGATTTAATTGGATTTTTGACAACAGAATTTTCAAAATTCTGGGGCATTAAGGAAGAAACTGACTTTAAAATAGTGTCAGCTTTTCGGCTGGGAAGATTGGTAAGGAAGGACAGACCCAGAGATTGTTTGATAATTTTGAGATCAAGGGAAGAGAGAGACAAAATATTAGGCCTACATTTCGCAAATACATTGGTGATACAAGATAAAAGGGTGGAAATTTACCGAGACATCCCAAAACAGTTATTGGACTTGAGAACCACTTATTCAGAACTGGCAAGACTGCTGAGAATCAACACAATTCGTTATAGGTGGGAGTTTCCACAAGGGTTATCATTTACTTATAAGCAGAAGAAGGTAAAGATAAAAACACCAGAGGATTTACAAAAGTTCCTGCACGATCACGGTGAAGATCTCCAAAAAGAAGCAGCAGCACTTTGTCCTCTACCACAAGCTGGGATTCCGCCTGGAGGCGGAGCAGGCCCTACACCCTCGGGACCAGAAGATACACCACTCTAGGTGTAACAAAACAGTACAGGATGTCTCTGCAGCTACTTAGTTGGAATATAAATGGCGGAAATTCTCCGGAAAAAAGAAGGAAAATATTTCACATATTGAAGAAAGAACAATTGGACATTATTTGTTTACAAGAAACCCATGTGACCAGGCTTCACAGAAAAGTCTTAGTTAACAAAAGACTAGGCCAAGAATTTATTTCATCAGACAAGGTTAAGAAAAGAGGCGTGGTGATATATGCCAAGGAGAGCCTGGCACCAAAATTTGTATTTAAAGATGAGCAAGGAAGAATCTTGGCGATTGAAATCCAGACACAAGGAGAAAAAATTTTGATATTAGGAATATATGCGCCAAATGACGGGAAATCAGAATTTTTTAAGAAGCTGCATGAGACCATGTTGGACTATATGGACTACAACAACATCATAATGATGGGAGACATGAATGGAGTGGTATCTACACATATGGATAAGTCTCAAAATCAAAACTTAACATCAGATGGCAGACTGCCTAAAACTTTCTTTGAACTGATTGACAATTTGGATCTGATTGATATATGGAGGACAAAAGACCCCCTAGGTAAAGAAGGAACTTTCTTCTCTGAGGCCCACCTGTCATGGACAAGGATCGACCAAATCTGGACATCTAGAGGGCTGGCACCCAAGACTAGAAAGGTGGAAATCTGCCCAAAAACATGCTCCGACCACAATGCTTTGAAACTAGAACTTAGACTTACCCAAACCGGTTCCTTCAGATGGAGAATGAATGACACCTTATTAAGAGATCAAGAGATTGTGAAAAAGGCCCAAAAAACGTTAAAGGACTATTTTGAAATCAACCTGAACACTACAGTTGAAAAAAGAATGATCTGGGACGCAAGTAAAGCCGTTATGAGAGGGTTCCTGATACAACAAAATACAATCAAGAAAAAGCTCTGGAATGGAAAGAAGGATAAAATATTGGAGAAAATATATCAAGGTGAGAAGAAACTGAGAACCAATCCCAAGTCAAAGGAAGTGCTGAGAGAAATCAAATTCCATCAAGCACAATACTCTAAACTGATAAATCAAGAGATCGAATGGAAAATCAAACAGATGAAGCAAAGATCGTTTGAATCAGCAAACAAATGTGGAAAGCTGCTAGCTTGGCAGCTGAAAAAAAGACAAAAGTTAAATACAGTGACAAATCTAGAGATTGAAGGAAGAATGGTTCAGAAACCAGAAGAAATCAGGAAGTGCTTCCACAGATACTTCAAAGAACTTTATGCACAAGGGCCTCAGAAAGAGTTGGAGATAGATCAATTTTTAAGGATAAATGGACTACCAAAAATAACCCAAGATAAAAGATCAATCTTGAATTGTAAAATAACTCAACAGGAAATTGAAGGTGCCATTCAGAATATGCAACTTGGCAAATCTCCAGGCCCGGATGGGCTTACCTCCAAATACTACAAGACTTTGAAGGACTACTTGACACAGCCTTTGATGGAGGTATGCAACCAGATCATGGAGGGGAAGAGGGCACCGGAAACGTGGAAAGAAGCATTCATCACATTGATACCCAAGCTAGAATCTGAAAAGACCCAGCTTAAGAACTACCGTCCCATCTCACTCCTGAATGTGGATTACAAAATATTTGCAGACATTTTAGCAAGCAGACTTAAAAAGGTCTTAAATGAAGTAATTCACAAGGACCAAGCTGGCTTTCTCCCTGGTAGACATTTATATGGAAATACCAGAAACATCATTGACATTTTGGAACTATTGCAAACCAATAGGAACACAAGGGCGGTTTTAATCTTCATTGATGCGGAGAAAGCATTTGATAATATATCTTGGAAGTTTATGAAGAAAAATTTGGAAGGGATGGGAGTGGGACGGGGGTTTGAAAATGGAATAGAAGCAATCTATTCAGAACAGAAAGCTAAATTAATAGTGAACAATGTGGTGACGGAGGAATTTAAAATTGAAAAAGGGACACGACAAGGGTGCCCTCTATCCCCTCTTTTATTCATTTCAGTCCTGGAGGTGCTATTGAACATGATTAGGGAGGACCGGTTGGTACAAGGGATAGAGGTCGGAGTGAAACAATATAAACTGAAAGCTTTTGCAGATGACTTAGTTTTGACATTACAGGAGCCAGAACCCAGTACAAAAAGAGTTTTAGAACTTATTCATGAGTTTGGTCGGGTTGCAGGATTTAAGTTGAACAAACAAAAGACTAAGGTTTTGGCCAAAAACTTGACATCTACAGAAACAGAGGGGTTTCAGAGAGAAACAGAATTAAATGTGGTTAAAAAGGTGAAATACCTAGGGATCTATTTGTCTTCCAAAAATTTGAACTTATTTAAAGACAATTATGAAAAATGTTGGTCGGAAATTAAGAAGGACTTAGAAATTTGGTCAAGATTGAAACTTTCCTTGTTGGGTCGAATAGCAGCTATAAAGATGAATGTATTGCCGAAAATGTTATTTTTGTTTCAGACCCTACAGATCGTGGACAGAGTGGAATGTTTTGGAAAATGGCAGAAGGATATATCTGGGTTTGTCTGGCAGGGCAAAAAGCCTCGAATAAAGTTTAAAATACTAACTGACTCGAAAGAAAGAGGAGGGTTTGCCCTGCCGGACTTGAGGTTATATTATGAATCTGCAGCCTTCTGCTGGTTGAAAGATTGGTTTTTGTTAGAAAACACTGATGTCCTGGATCTGGAAGGGTTTGATAATGCTTTTGGTTGGCATGCATATCTATGGTACGACAAGGTTAAGGTTCATAAACTGTTCAAAAATCATATTGTCAGAAAATCAATTTTTGCAGTCTGGATGAAATATAAGGACTTATTAGAGAGTAAAACCCCGAGGTGGCTATCACCAGTGGAGGCCAAGGCTCGAAAAAGACCCAATATGGAGGCCTATTGGCCGAAATATTGGGAAATAATCGAAAAAATTGGAGACAACTGGAAACTGCAGAGTAAGGATAAACTAAAAAATAAGGTGCGAGATTGGTTACACTATGCTCAAATTCAAGAGGTTTTTAAATTGGATAAAAAAGTTGGTTTCCAAGTGGAAAAATCGAAATTGGAGACAGAATTGTTAGAACCAAAAACTAAGGTATTATCGAGAATGTACAACTTGCTGCTTAAGTGGAATACACAGGATGAGACAGTTAAATCTGCCATGATAAAATGGGCACAGGATGTCGGACATAACATTATGTTTGAAGACTGGGAAAGGTTATGGAACAACGGGATAAAATTCACGGCATGTAGTGCCCTGAAAGAAAATATTATGAAAATGTTATACCGGTGGTACATGACCCCAGTCAAGCTAGCTAAGATATATCACCTGTCTGATAACAAATGTTGGAAATGTAAGGAGGCAGAAGGGACATTTTTTCATCTCTGGTGGACCTGCCCAAAAGTGAAGGCCTTCTGGGAAATGATTTACAATGAACTGAAAAAGGTATTTAAGTATACCTTTCCCAAGAAACCAGAGGCCTTCCTGCTGGGCATGGTAGACCAGAAAGTGTCAAAGAAAGATAGAACTTTGTTTATGTATGCTACCACAGCAGCAAGAATACTCATCGCAAAGAATTGGAAGACACAAGATTTACCCACGTTGGAGGAATGGCAGACGCAGTTGATGGACTATATGGAACTAGCTGAAATGACCGGCAGAATCCGAGATTTGGATGAAGAATCAGTCGAGGCGGATTGGAAAAAATTTAAAGACTATTTGCAAAAATACTATAAGCTGTATGAACTTTAAGACAGTGCATGTTTTTGGAAAGGTTACGCTTTAGCAAATATGATTAAGCAAATGGTAAAATTAATGACAAATGAGAAAAGAAGTCAATGTGAATCAAACATTTTATGTTTATTTTAAAAGGTAACAAAGTTAAGATACAATATACTGAATATGGGTACATAATAATGGAAAGTTCCAACAAGGTTTGAAATAAGGTAACAAATTGCTGATATTGCTACTACAAAGAACGCAGATCTGGAAGGTGTGGGGAAGTCCAATGGTTTTCTTTTTTGTTAAAAAAATCAAAAATTGTTTCTTGTATTTGGGTTTTTCTGTATTGTATTGAATTGTCAAAATTATGAAAAGAAACGTAATAAAAATTATTTAAAAAAAAAAAAAAAGAAAAAAAAAAAAAAGAAAAAAGGTTTTGCAAGTCCATCTAATCTTCTGTATGAAGAGCAATTTATCTTATTTTGACTTTGTTTGCCCTGCCAAGAGGGCAGGTGAAATGACAGATTTAACCAAAGGTGCAGTGATATGCGCTGCTTCAAGGAGCCATGACCTGTTTCTTGCCCTACAGGGACAAATCTATAGGAGTCTGATATGATGTTTTCCAAATGTAACTATAACTATGTTGTACATTTAATAAAGGAAATGTTTGAAAGGCACACATCTACTAATTAGATGTTATGCAGGATCTTCACAGTCACTTGAAATTTCACTTTAGGCGAAATTGATGAGAACCTCAGAATATAAAGAAAACCCCGTTTTCCTTGAAACCGTTCTAAAGTTTTGCCTCCAAATTCTCTTCAAATTTCACTTTAGGTGTAATTTCAATGAAACAGCTCAAATAAGTTCCTGTGATAATTGGTGTTCTTTCATTCACACCTTGAGAAATAAGCAAAATTTCCCCTTATTCAGTGGGTCAATTTCACTGCCCCCGCCACCAAAAAAGGTCATCACAAATTTTATTTTAGCTGCTTTCTTCTCACTGCTATGTTAAACTCATCCAAACAACAACAAAAAACACACCCTCCAGCTAAAATAAAACATGCCAAAGTCAACCTTGTAAAGCCATGAAAGGAAAGGACCCCCAGACATTGCTTTAAGGGATGGGGAACTTGTGTACCTCCAGATTTAATGGACGGCTCCCATCAAACCCAATCTGGCACCAATAGTCAAAGACAATGAGAGCTGGAAGGCTGCAAGCTTCCCATTGCTGCTGTAAAGCAAAGCATATTTGGTTTCCTTAACTCTTGTTTTCTGTTTTGTTTTGGGGTGAGTTGGTCCTCTTGACTTCTGCCTCTTATGCAGTGCTTTTTTTGTTTTTTAAAAATGTCCTGTTGGGAGCTGCCCAGATGGGCAGGTTATAAATATATTATTATTATTATTATTATTATTATTATTATTATTATTATTATTATTGGGTACTCTCATTTTGACTCAAGAAAATCACCATTTTATAGTTCAAATAGGGAAAAATAAATACATAAAATGGACAAAAGTACAAAGATTCACAAAATGTTTAAAGGTATGCGTACCTCTACGTACCCCCCCCCAAAAACACTGTTCTTATGTCTCTTTTGTTGCAGGAATCTCTATCCATTTGTGTTGTTCTCTGATATATTTTGAAAGACAAAGGAAAGTTCTTATCACAATTCCTGACTGCCCACAGATTTCCTACACATTTCTCACTATCCCGACAGAGGTTCTGCTTAAGGAGAAACCTTCAATTTCACCTCCAAATGGCTGCTCCTCTATTCAGAATGACTCTGGACCTTTCCCACCATCGCTAGCACCCCTTTGCTAGGCCTTTCTAAGCCAGGCTGAAGTCTGGTAAGCAAACATGAGTTGACAACATTCTCAACCATCCCACAGCACTGTGCCAAGTCTAGCATATTTCAGTTCACGAAGGAGTGACCCAGAAATTATCCAGGCCTTTCCTGTATTATTTCCAGACATACATGGGATTCAGGCCAAATAATTTGGTAGGCCTGGATTATTTTCAGGCCATAAATATGGGAGGCTGCTCATCCCTAATTATTAAGGTAGTAAGCCAAGGAATCTCCATAATATGACAGAAAAGGGCATTCTTCTTTTACTAATATTTAACAGTAGTGTGGCTTGTGGTGGTTGGAAGATGTAGAAAAGAAAATCTAAAACTTCCTTCTGTTAAAGTGGCCATTGGAAACGGTATATCTAGTAGATCATCAAAAATGATTTCCACATACTTGGCAATGTTAGGGAAATGGCACCAGAGATTCATTTGCCTCACTTTTCAAGAAACATGGACTTTTGAATCACTGTTTCTGTATTAGCATTAAATATAGCAACATTCTGATTTCAATTATTGACAGCTTGAACTAAATTAGATACTGCTTAAACTAGTTTCAGTTGTCTGTTACTCATTGAGTCATTCAGATGTTGGATGCAATCCATCAGCTTCTACTGTGAGTCCACATGCACACCCACACACCACACACCCACACACACCACACACACTTATTGCTATTCTTTCCACCACTGTTTGGCTTCTTTCTGACTTCCATGCCTTTCTGGTGTTACATTTCCATTTGCACAAACATCATTTATGCTTTCATTTCTTATTCTTGATAAGCTTTCTTTTCCCACTGGGTATGACTACTGAGAAGGCCCTGTGTCGTGTTCCCTGTAACCTCACTTCTTGCAGTGAGGGAACTGCCAGAAGGCCCTCAGAGCTGGATGGGTCTTTTTATCCAAATATATATTTGCTTATATTCAGGGTTGCAAGCTGGACAATGTCCATCAAATGATCCAGTATGTGTTCAGATCATTCATATTTTAAATGACCAGTAAAAATACTCCATTATATTTGCAAACAGCTATTTGTAATGTTAAAAAAAGAATTTGCTAAATCTTCTGTACACAATGAAGCTATTCTGCATTAAGAAAACAAAGCTGGGGTGGGATTCATAGTAGCCAATAGCCCTCACTGAATCCATTTCACAGAAAGCCTCTCTATATTGCAAAACGAATAATTTTCCATCTCAAGAAACAAATATGCATGCTTCTCATGATACACACAGTATTATTTCTGGGAATACTACAGCTGGCTTGTGCAACCTAGTTAAAATATTACAATTTACTTGACTGCACGCATAGCCGATTCAGAGTCAAAACTGCCACTTATTACATGGGAGGAAAAACAATGACTTCCGTGCTACTGGAAACATCAAAGGTACTTTTTGCACTACTCCCCCTCAAGGCCTCCTGGGAAAAGCCCTGACTCATAATCTTTCCACTGGTGACTAGAGTTCTTCTTAGCTCTGGCGGAATCATATTCTGCTACAGTACTTCTACTGAAAAATCCTCAACAAGCAGAATGGATTGAAAAATTCAAGCATGACTAAAAAGTACATTCCCCACTAGTCAGTGAATTTTGCTCCCTATTTGTCACTGCCACCTTGGAGAGCGGTGAGCATTAATAATGCATGGGTGCTAGGAATGTATTAGCAACTAACCTTGCGAAGAAAATCAGCTGGGGACCCAGAAGAGCTGTAAAGAGAGAGAGAGAGAGAGAGAGAATAGAAAACTGGGGAAAGAGAGAACAAAATATAAAAGGAGGAAAAAGCAAGTCAGTGCTCTTGAGTCCTCCCTTATTTATTGGAGAGAATTGCCAGGTACATGGGAAACTATGTATCATTGTAAGGCCAGGATGGAAGTCCTAGCAATGGGGTTGTAATTGAGTTCATTGATCAAATTCAGAGAGACCTTCTCTTCCACCCACCGGTATCCCACCTTCATCTAACTTGAGGAATACCAGGGGCAGCCAAGAATACTTCTGTATGTAGAGTGCCAATGTTTTGCAAATACCATGTTTCAAGAAAATGCATTGGGCTGATATTGTGTCTCAGAACTGCATAGGGGTAGGGGGCAAATCCTTCTGGAGATGTATTATCTGGTCCCAAAGACATATGCCTGGTTTCTTTTAGAGCAACTTGGATAAAAATAATGTCGAAACCAGCATAAAGCCATGCCTAGAACAGATACTGAGAGCATTGCTTTTTCAAGATCTGAACTTGTTGCACAATTATCTTCAATCTAGAATAATTTAACTCCGCAACTTGTCTCTCTGTTACTTCAAGATGATGACTTCTAAATTTCAGAGCATTGCAGATAAGTAATAAGGCATTATGTATAAGCCTCAGAAAGTAGTTTATTCAGATCACTTACATGTAAACTGTTTCAGTCGCACAGGATCCATATTGCCACGGAGATTCTCCATTCCTTTTGTAATAAATAGCATTCCCTATTATGTGAAAAGTTCCAATCACTAGTGGTGGATACTCTCAGAAACAATTGCTGCTTTGAAACTCTCTGCTTCAGTAGGAGCTTCTATATTTTAGAGGGTGCTGCATGTTCCACTGAATATGAAGAGTCACCATGAGATAAGATGCATTGCATTATCAGTTAACATGTACCCATATTGTTATCCACTGACTCTAGTTTATTTGTTTCTTTCCTTGCATGTGGATGTTTCTGGAGGCATCCCTCAGAAATATTTCAGCAAGGACATTGAAAGCTATATGCCTAAGGCTTCCATTCTTACACTGGTCTCAGAGAGCTAAGTGTTGCTGCTCCATCTTGCTGAGAAGATGGCTTCTGTGTCATAACATGACTCCATTGCACTATAATGGCTCACAGAGTCCTCCCAGCTACGACAAAGCACACTGCAGGGTGGATGGGGATGACAATTTCCATGTTTCTGCTCCACCTACCAACTGGCCATTGCTGAAAGAGCCTTCTGCAGTGAGATTGCTGTGAGTAGTAGCACCGTGTGAAAATTACTACTGCACTTTTAGTATTCTGGACTGGAGGGCAAGGGCTGTTTCTTACGCTAGAGGATAATTGCAGGAGAACAAGACTGAACAATCCTAAGAATGTTTGCTCAGGATTATGTCACATTGAATGCAGCAGGACTTCCTTCTCTGTAAGCATGCATAGGATCAGAGATGGATTTAGGGGAGTGCAACCTGTTTGATCGCACTGGGCTTGGAGCCTCGGGGGCATCACAGGGGGCGATACAACTATGATGTTGAATGGAAGGTGAAAGGCAGGGGCCACCAAACTTGGGCATCACACAGGAAGCTACTGAAATATGAGACCCCAAGTTCTGACACTGATAGCATCACACTGTAGCTTAGTTTGCACCAACTCAGTCTAATAAGAGAAGTATATTTCAGATTCATTTACTGATGATAAAACTATTACATGTGGTGTTATGCAGCCTGTAATTATTATTTTAACTATAATTAGCCAAGAGAAATATTATGCTTGTACCTCCACCCTAATGATTCATTTTCACAAATAATTTATTCACCTCATCTACATTTGTATCATAAGGCATGATCTCAAGTGTGAAAAAGAACAAACATGTTTTTCTCCTCTCTCTCTTGCATGTGAAATAAGTGTCAAATCTTAGAAATGCTTATGAAGGGCTAATCCAGCTGAGCTGAGTAGAACTGGAAGATCGCAACCCCTCTTTAGGATTACAATTTTGCAGCACACTTATTTATTCAGCTCTTGACAAAATGGTCATCGGTAATATATGAAAAAAAAAGGAGCAGCAATTTCATATAACTGATCAGGATTATGGTCTGATTCATATATCCAGGGATCAAATCAGAAACTGGGATGGCTTCTGTAAACCTGGGACTGTCCCTGGAAAATAGGAACACTTGGAGGGTCCGTCATGCATTTAACCCAGTTTTCAAAACTCCTGCTTGTTCATCAACTTTCCTAAAAGGTATCAACTAACCTGTTCCTTTCTTCTCACCTTTGTTTGATGCAGAAGCCTAAATGACGCTGAATAGCACCTGCTGCCAAATGGAGCTTCCACAAAACATGCTTATGCAGGCATTTAGGGAAACCACATTCTGACATCCTAAGAGGATCAGATGCTTAAGACTGGAAGATTGTGAACAGAATTGGTTCAGCAGCAGTTTTCCCTTCTCATTACAATGGCTCTCAAGAGAAATGAGTAATTTTGTGCCATTGTTTTCTTGATACAACAGTCTTTTTTTCTGAATTTAACTGCAGCTTTTTCCCATTACCCCCATCCCTCTCCCCTTAATCCTCTCTTTTAAATTCCCTAGTTTGTGCCATATTCATATAATTTATTCTATAAAGATTTGTTGCCGGTGATCCTTTTGAGTTTCTTTCTTGTACGTGTGTGTGTCTTTTAAAAAAGCAACAACCTTCTAGCCCAAGAGTTTATTATGTGTGTTATTCATCCCACAGATGAATGGAAAATGGGCTTTTGTAACAAAATCTTGCGTGTTAGCTGGTAAGATGTTTATTATTGTACTTCAGGTTCCCTTTGAAATGGCACAGTTGGTATTGTATCAAAGTCTGCATTTAGTATGTCACCGAGGAATTGCTGCCAAAATTTCAGCCAAAGTAAAATGGGAAGTGAATTTTAGGGAGTTTCTCATCAGGCAAAAGAGAAGCAAGCAAGCAAGCAAGCACACATGCGCACACACACACACACACACACACACACACAAGTTCCAACAAAACAAGGGCAATTTCTCTGAGGGGCTTTCTGAACAACCCTGGTTGTTCCTCATTTTCACCTACAGCAAATTTCAAAGTGGATTCTGATGGTATGAGGTTTTCATTGAGGTTGGTGGAGTCCTAGGCTACATTTGGTTTTAGCATCAGAGTTAGGTTGCCAATGTTGTAGTGCAATTTTTGTATATGTACCCAGGGGGTGGTTGGTAATTTTCAGAATGAGGGGCATGCATTTGTGTCAGTGACTACATTTGAACCTCTCTGCAAGGTGGTTGATTGAGATCCAGGTACTCTTGGAGGAAACCAATTTTCTTGATACATTTCAATTGGGGTTTAGGCCTAGTTGTGGGGTATTTTTGCACAGACACTGTTTTGGTCACCCTGTATGATGACATTTGTTGGGTCAGAGATAGGGGGAATGTGACCTTGTTAATTCTCTTCAACCTCTCAGTGGTTTTCAATACAATTAACCACGATATCCTTCTGGAGCAGCTGTCTAAGTTGGGGATGGGTGGCACCACTTTGTGGTGGTTATGGTCCTACTTGGATAAACATTTCCAGACTGTGATGCTTAAGGAGTGCTCTTTAGCCCCATAGAGCCTTAAATGTGGGGTTCCTCAGGGATTTGATCTTATCCCCATGCTGTTTGGTACCTACATGAAACAGATGAGTGGGGTCATCTAGAGTTTTTGGAGTAAGTTGTCGGCAATATGTTGATGATACACAGATCTGCTTCTCCTTTACATCTGCAGGTGATGCAGTGGATGTACTGGACCATTGTCTTGCCTTGGTGATGGACTAGATGAGAACCAATAAACAGAAGTTCCACCTAGAGAAGACTGTGGTACTGAAACAGTATAAGGCAGCTTCATACGGTCATATTCTGTTGAGTGAATTCCTTTGACTAGGCACTCCTTGGCTCGCTCAGAATTTAGCAAAAATGTAATCAGTGCATGACAGAAATATCTGGCAGGTCTGGTATGATCTGGCAGAATGAGGATTTTACATGGAATCCTCCAAAAGCACTATAATGCTGTGGCCCAGACCCAGTAAGGTAAATTGCACTCCTCCCAATTGCCATGGCTGGTTTTACCCATCTGCAATTATACTTTCTGCTCACTTATTGGGATATATTTCACAGATACACACAGGGCCCCCAAATTTAGTTTAGACCCCAATTTAACTTTTGGAATGTATTTCTAATTACTCCAAAATGCGTTTCTCGCTTAGCATTCATCACAAAATGAAGAAAAAAATACAGCTTGCGGAATTCATAGTGTGTGCATGCTCTAGGCACGTTTTTGCAGAAATTGAAAACTAAAACCGCATGCTGAAACGCATGTGTAGTAGAGGCCTAAGTACTAAATAGTCAAAGAAAATGCCAAAAATTAGCAAAAATAAACATTATTTTTTTTAATGATTTCTCTAAACGAATTTGAACCGTAAGTGATGAAATTCAAACACAATTTGCAATGTTTCACTCAGGGTCAGCAGCACCTTTGACATGACTGATCTCACGCAACTTGCATGTAGCCGGCAGGCAAGTGGCGTGAGATCAGTCATGTCAAAGGTGCCGCTGACCCTGCTGCCACATAGTAGCTCACTACAATACATAACATAATATTTTGTAAGAGTTAATTTTGGGTGCATGGCGCCATTGATAATGACAAGCGCCGTCGTTGACTCGTCCGCCAAAATGGCACTGCTCGTCTTTGGTAAATGAGCGCACGAAGTCGGAAGTCCTTTCGTGAAACAGTAGGTATACATTTCAGTAATACCCAGGTATATATGTATTTTGTTTTTCTAGCTTGATCAAAATTATTTATTATTTCATAACAGGTAGATAGCTAAGAGCTTAGGCGACTTCAGCAGCGGGCACATGGCGCCCCCCAGAATTCAGTGCCCGGGTGCCCCACACCCCTTGCACCCCTGGGTAAAGATGGCCCTGGATACATATAAAATGCATGGGTTGAGGTTGCTCATCTCAGTTTCCCCCTTTCAGTCCTTCTAGAGCCTGTAAAATGAGTGACCGTTCACTCCTGATGCCATATGCATCACCTTATGGAAATCACTGGTCCTAACCTTACTTATCCATGCAGAACTGCAGGCAAGGGGACCACCATTTCCTAAGGCAGCTTATAAAAATAACTGTAACAGAAAGCCTGCTAATGTAGAAGTGATTTGTCACGAGAGAGAATAAAAGCCTGTAATACCTCCTTCGGCTCTCTTCTTTCAAAATATTGTTGCAGACCATTTTAAGACGTAGCCAGTTTATTTTTGTAAAGATGGAACTTTCAGATTGCAAAAGAGGTTTAGAGAAACCACCGTCGTCCCTTTGAACTCAGGAGACCACTAGAACTGGGTACCGACCAGACTGACCAAAAAAACCATTTTGTTTGGATAACACTGGAAATGGAGTCGTTTGTCTTGGGAAACCTTGTAATAAATTGCGGCTTAGCTGATGTGAATTATTTCTAAAAGAGCAACACACATATACACACATCCCAAATGTGAGAAGTTTAATCTTTAAAAATCCACTAACATGGCTGAGAGGAATAGTGCTATTTTAAATTTTTTTACTTCCACTATGGGTTTTCTGAATAAATATGCACAACATGCCTAATTTACATCATATTTTAATTGCACCGAACATCCTTATCCAGAACTAAATGCTGTCTTTAGAGATTAGTATTAAGTTGTTTAATGACAATCAATTTTAAAAAATATGTATTGATACTGTAGAACATTTTCCCTGATAGTAATGCCTTTCAGGAAGACAGCCTGTTTTGTCTTCTGAAGACCCTGTATGGCTTTCCTGAGGGGCAATAGCCTGTAATCTCTTATAATTCTTAGAAAAAGGAAAGATTAAGCAAATGGATGATTGATGTGAAGCAGCAGAAGAAGAAATCTACCACTCTGTGAGAGGTTTTAATGTTGTCCTTATTGGCAAATAGACTTGTAATTAGAGGTGGACTGTAATATTTCTGAACATCTCTTAATCTGCAGAGAACACTATTTAATTTTTTCTGCTTTGGAATATAGTGGGCAATGATTTGAATTTATTACCACTGTTGTCTTGATGACAGTCTAGAATTCTCCTGAATTCCCTCTCAACAAGCAGTTCTCTGAAGGCAATTTGCTATTTTTTCTTCCAAATTTCAGAGAAAACGTGCATTTGCAAGCCAGTCCTAAACCACAGCTGTGCTGGATAGAACAGGAAAGGAACTGCTTTTTTGGTCTTGAGTTTCAGTCCTTACTTCTTGAATTGGTATCTGAATCCCAAGCAATTTATAAGTTATGTCGATTCATCATATAACAAACTTTCTTTCAATTAATGTATATTTAGGATCATAGCCTATTTCTCTATACATGCTGAATATAATTTCCCTGTCAACATAACTCAAAAAGGACTGGAGTTAAATAAGGGGGACAGTCCATATCTCCCAATGCCTGGACTATAAAACATAGATCAGGAAGTACCCCTCAAAGTGAGAGAAGAAAAGGTAAGCATAAGTTTAGCTTGTTGACCAAATTATCTTTTGCAAATCCAATGTGGGCGCGGGGAGGATATTTCAAAAATTGGAGCTGAACGAACCACATATTCTACAATGTGGCGCATTTCAGAAATAGTTTTCTATGTTGGTCTCCTTTCCGTTAAAAATTATTTGATTTCAAAGGAACCATGGGGTAAGCAACAAATACTTTAGCAATCTGTGGCAAGATTACATATGTACTAAAATTTGCTTGTGTGAATTATTGCACAAAATAGACATATTTGGATTTATAAAACTACAAGATACCAAGTAATGTTATGGCCATCTATTTTATTACATGTGCTCCTTGAACCTTTTGTTCATTTGGAAAGTGAATGAGCCATATCAAATAAAGAAAGGACAGGGAATTCAAATTCTGCTGCCTGGTGAATTGATTATTCCTGAAACCCTCTTGGCTTATCTATTGCTGTTGGATAACACCACATTTTATTAAAGATCTGTGAACTGCTTTTTTGAGATGTTTCAAAGCCTCCCCCTCCTCTACAGACAGTAAGTTTTGCAAATTCCTCTTGGCTTTGTATAGGTGATAACAGGAAACAAGAATAATGAGATAAAATAAAGCCTCTTCCTTCAGGTTTTTTAATTGAGGAACAAATTATTTCATAGTTTCTCATTAATTATTCCCATACATAGATTCTAATGACAAGGTGCCAACTTTCACACTTTAAACAGGTTAATTAATCAGGTAGTAATGAAGTTGGGTGATACCTGGGTGTTGGTGCATTGAACAATCACATCTTCTAATAATGTGTTTAACTGTCTGTAAACCTGAGAGGATAAGTTGAAACTCTTTTGAGATCTGCATAAATAAATCCATGTTAGCAGACAAGAAGCCTACTGTGAATAATAGTAATACTAAATATACTAACTATATCATCACCACAACTATATCATCACCACAACTTCTCCGTAATGCTTATAGTGCTCTAGTTCTTAAGTGTAAAATCTTGAAGTGACAAATGACTTTGTCCTATACCTTAAACCTAATGTTTATTTATTTATTTATTTAAAAACTTACATCTATTTTGCAGAATCATGGATTCCATTTTATATCTCGTTTGCAGAATCATGGAGTTTCTTCTGCTCTGGACAATGCTTCCTTCCAAAAGGAATCAGTTTTCACACATCCAGTCACTTCAAATTCCGCAGTATTAATACCAGCAATATTTAATTCCTGGATTCTCCAGCTTAAAAGGATTCCAGACAGCAGAGCTTTGAAGACCTCATCCTGAGAATTTTGAGGACTGCTGCCAGTCAGAGTAGTCAGTAGTGAGTTAAGTAGGCCAATGAACTGACCTCCTCTAAGGCTGCTTCACAAGTTATTGGAACAACAACAACAAAAATTAAACTGAGGGAGAATTAAAAAAATTCAATGCCCTGAGACCTTTGTTCTTATTCATGGGTTTATAATTGAAACTAGTGTTGGACTGAATGTTTCGCAGGCAGATTGTTTTTGTTTCTGTTTCGTTCTCCAGAAGCCAATAGGAAGAGTCATTGCATGTGAAAAATGATCCAACAAGAGAGAAAATTTCAGTAAAATTCTCGTGTGGGGTAAAGGGCTTCTGTTCCACTTACCTTACTTTCAAGGTGGCCAGAGGTGTTTGTGAGTGTCTACTCTTTCATTCTACAAATAATCTCTCCAGTGGCCTTCACTCTGTAGCATCCTTGGGTGGATGCCCTTGTTTCCTGGGGGGAAAACATGGCATTCTCATCTGGGTTTTCTTGTGAGTACAGGGTGGGTGAGGGAAGGCTACCTGCTGTGTGCCTGACGGCCAGTCATTTTTTAAAAAAAGTGAAGTCTAAAAGTGTCTTGAGAAGGAGGCAGGAAAAATGGAAGCCATTTTCATGGGGAAGGAAAAGTTTCAAAAAACTGTGGGATGGTTTTTGGCACGGCATGAAACAAAACTGTTTCATCTCCTTAGACAGCAGCCAGGAGTCGCTTTTGTGGGGAGGGTAACCAATCATGCTGTGAAAATGCATTGTATGGAAATGTATGTCTACATCACCCTCAAATACTAATAATCAGCATCAATATGCATGCTAATAGGGAACCACTTGATGCCACAGCCAAAGGGAACAACTGCACTAAACTCAGGGGTGGAAATTAAAAGGAATTTCAGGATAGGATTTCAGTCAGGATAGGTGGAAGCCAGAGATTTCTCTTGAGTACACAGACTGTATTTCAAGGAGAAAGGCCATGGATTGGGGCTGGGAGGCCTATCAGTACTTGTGTGTGTTTGTGTGTGCATGTGCAAGAGAGTATCAAATACATTGGGAGATAGTCATCTAAATAAATAGATAAATAAATACTTTTTTATTTATACCCCGCCCTCCCCAGCCAGAGTCGGGCTCAGGGCGGCTAACACCAGCAAAATTACAATAAAAACATAATGGGGGAGGGACAATTTAAAGTACAGGTTAGAATACAATTTAAATTGCAGCCTCATTTTAATAGTAGCCTATAGATCAAAACCATAAGAGGCAGGAAACATAAGGGTCAGACTGAGTCCAAACCAAAGGCCAGGCGGAACAGCTCTGTGTTGCAGGTCCTGCGGAAAGATGTCAAGTCCCACAGGGCCCTAGTCTCTTGTGACAGAGTGTTCCACCAAGTCAGGGCCAGTACTGAAAAGGCCCTGGCCCTAGCTGAGACCAATCTAACCACCTTGAGACTTGGGACTTCCAAAGTGTTGTCCTCTGTGGGGCATACCAGGAGAGGCGGTCCCGTAGGTACGTAGGTCCTAGGCTGCACAGGGCTTTAAAGGTCAAAACCGGCACCTTAAACCTGACCCTGTAAATGTTACTTGGAGCAGACCAATTGAAATTAATGGGCCTTATTTAGTCATGGTTGTTAATTTCAGAAGGCCTACTCTGAGTAAAACTTAATTGACTACCACCAAGTATTATCAGATCTTGGATCTTGGTCTCAGTGTGCCTTTGCCTATGTACCTGTAAGAGGGACACTTATTCACCATCACCCAAGAGCCCTGACTGTTAGCCATAGATGGGGAAATGCTAGACTGAATGGATCCAGAACTGGTCTCCACAGTCACTTTACGGACTCACTGTTAAAACTGTGTTCATGGAAGACAATCTTACTTTGCTATGAGTGGTCACCGAAGAAGAAGAAGAAGAAGAAGAAGAAGAAGAAGAAGAAGAAGAAGAAGAAGAAGACGCAGCAGCAGCAGCAGCAGCAGCAGCAGCATATGATGCGCTCTGATTGTGGCCAGAATTTACAACTGTGGACCAGGGCACTTCACAACAAATCTACTGTAACATTTTGCAGGACTAGCAGCTGTACCTTTAAATGTAAAGTTTTAGTTAGGCTCATATTCAAAAAAAATATTCAAGGGGAAAATACAAAAGGCAGGTTAGAGGAACACCTGCAGGAAAATGAAGGCTTGCCTGAAAATCTGCTATAGGTGTTATATATGTTTAATCATTGGATAGTATTTATTTTTAGGCATTTGCTATGGCATAGGACCTGCTACATGACTTTTTCAACCTTTTTTAATATGACAAATGAGGAAAAATTATAGCAACTGGCTATTAATTGTTAAGGCTTCTCCAGTACTTGGAATTTAGGTTCTCAGGACCAGGTGGTCTGCAAGATTAAACTACTGGGGCATCTTGAATGGTAGTTCAGCTACTAATGTGTCTCAACTCAATAACCCTTCTCCATTGTATCTTACGGAATACAATTACCAGCCATGATCTTCAATCATGCCTCATTGTTGGGTGCAGGCCATAATCCTCATTCATGACTAAGACTAAAAGTGGTGATATGGACACTACAACACAAAAGCTGTCCATGCTACTTAGGAAAGAAACTGGTATACAGATTTTACCTCAAACTGCAAATGACATGTAGATGCATAAACTGTCATAACATTAGCATATAATATGCTTTCAAAGCATTTGCTAAAGATGCAGCTTCTGTCATAGCTGGTAGAGAGAGGGGGAGGGTCTGTGTGTGTGTGTGTGTGTCTGTGTGTGTCTGTGTGTGTGTGTGTGTGTGTGTGTTGGAAATGAAAACATGTACCTGTATATCATTAGTTCAACTGCATTCCATTTATTCCCTTTCACCAAATAAATTACCTAAATGGGGTTTGCATTGTTAGCCATACTTCATCGAGAGATTGGGATAATTAGGTTTCAACTACAGGGATGTTTTAAAAAACGCATTGAATTCAGAAAAATTGGTAAGGAAGCCACTGCAATTAAAAAATAAAGGACAAAAGTTTCCTATGCCTTCCTGGGTAATTTGAGGTGAATTCAGTCTATGGCATTAGAAGTACAAAAGGTAACTAAAAATGCCATTAAATGAAATGTTCCAAGTCCAAGCAATTTCCTTCTTAGCAGAAAGTAAAATGCAAACAGAGATTACCGGGGGAGGGGGGATCCCTGCTGTGTTTAATTTAAGTGTATGTAAGCCTTTTACTCACAGTTATTTTGTCTGGAGATAATCATGCCGATCCTCAGTGGTCAGAGCTGTGAAGCGTGCACTGAGAAACGTTGCTTGCCCTTTGATTCCACCTTGCTTTGGTCAGCCATGGTTCACCTCATACAGACTCAGCTCATTCATCTTCTGACAGGATGGGATTCTCCTATTTCTATCTCCATCTGTTTGTTCCTGTCATCTCCAGACTGTTCACAGTCTGGAACACTGAATGTACATGTGCAACTTACAGTAATCATGTGGCTTCTGTGCAATTGTGTATGCAGACAGGCACAAACTATCATAACTATATAGTACAGAGCCCATAATTTCTTTAAAACATGCCAGTCAGAAGTTGTCGGTCCTGAGTACAGAGAAAGAAAATAATGACTCAAATGTCAGTCAGGACCTGTTGCTCTTCACTAGAAAAGAGAAACTATAGAATGATTTGTTATTTTTCAGTCACACTGAAAAGAAAAGTTGAGCATTCAGTCTAGAACATGGAGTAGTTTCATGCATCATATTGGGGTTTTCCCATTGCAGAAAGGTTTCCTTATTAATGTTCTACAGAATAGGCTCAAAATCCATCTTCAGACTTTAGTTTATACTCATGTGACTTCAGGCAAATTCTTCTGCAAGTGTAATTTAAAGGCAGTTGTAGAGATATGAATGAACAATCATATTCCAGTAGATAGCAAGTAGAAGACATGCAAATATACCAATAAAGTAACATTTTTTTAAAAGAAAAGAAGAAAATGGACACAGTAACCAAAATCTGACAGTCACTTCATTAAGCTTCAGTGATGCCACAGGTGTCTTAGCTCAAAACTTTGCAGCACAGTTCTACAAATATTCACCTGGGAGTTGTCACCAGAGTCTTCTTAGGTATGTGCATTACACCCTCAGTTTATTCGGACGAACACCCTCCCTCTTTCCACAGACAATAATTGGCGGAGCTACTCTGATGCTATATAAAGATCCAAAATACATTCCAAGTGTGCAAAATGCATGGGACCAAACACCTCAGATGCAAAATCTTTGCACAAAATTCATAAGGAACACAAGAATCTCTGTGTGGTGGTCTTAGGTGGGAAAGATCTGGATTCAGAACCAAACCCCCAGCCAGGTGCTATGTACCAACATAATGATCATTGTTTGAAGAAAAGGGTTGAGCAGTGCACCCTGACCCCTCCCTATGTGTCGCCTGGTCCCATTACCCTCCAGACACGGAAGGAAAATGTCCACAGCAGGGAACCTTGCTGTAGTTGTGTGCAGTGACTTGGAATCCTGCACAATTTTAAGTCATGCAGATAGTCTATAGGTGGAGATCTTCTCTTACCACGCATGGAAAGTGACCAGGATGGAATGGAGAGCATGAATCCAGTTAGCACAGTTCCTGCAATCTCCATTTGGAGTTCAGCAGAGCTTAACAGAAGCTTCTTTTCCACTAATTTTGGTGGGCTTCTCCCCTACATTAATGCCTGATCTCGCCTGATCTATCTCAGTTTCATTCTATGACTAAACTGTTCTGAGCAACTTACGTTTACAACTGCACGAATCCATGTTTTCTTAATATTTATTCCAAGTTTTCCCTCCTTGTATTTCACACCACATTTTCTCTAGTTCTATTACCTTGGTCCCTGAGCAGTAGAGAAGAATTGTTCATAGCATTTTTGATGGAAGAAACAAAGAGAATGAGAATGACCAACGTGGCAAAGTAGTACAGTTATATAATGCTGAACACGTCAATGCTTCATTGGTCAAAGTTTTGTTTTGAAACTTAGCATGCCATGTTCCAAAGCCAGTGGGCTTCTACTGTGCACATGGAACTCCATAAGCATGGACTTCCTCATTCATTTCCGTATCAAGGACTGTAGAGTGGAGCGCTGCCAGATTTATAAGTGAATGGGCAATAGATAATAGAATAACGGAACCTTTGATTTTTCTAAGGGTTATTCTGGTCCAAATTCTGTCTTGTACACTGTAGCATCATCACAGGAAGACACACAATCTGCAGATAACCAGAAACATAAGGAAGGGGGAAGCAGAAAAATAACACATCTCTAATATTAGATTCTAAACCATAAGGGTTGATCTAGTCATTGGTACTCATTAGAAGGACAGGGAGTAGAGCAAATTAACATGGTCTGTGTCTTCAATGTTTGGTTGTTTAGGTAAAAGTCAAAGATGGCACATCACTGCAGTTTATGGGGGGGACGACCAATAATGTTTATTGATGTCTATTGTCTGCTGGCATACTTATATAGAAGAAGGAAGTGCCATCATGTGTTGCTATGATGAATGATGACATTCCAAGTTACTCTCAGATGCAATGTCACTGACAGAGTTTACTTACAAAAGGCATTATCTTGGCTACTACAATAATAGTTGCTAAGTCCTTTGCTGGCTGAGAATGGTAAGTAACAAACACACCCCTGGTTAGAAAGCCTCATATCTCTCTCTATATATATATTTAAAGGGTCTCCTGCCTAGAAAGAAGAATTAAACTCCAGACCATTGTACATCAAAATGAGCATGTGTGTATGTTTCTATTATGGTTTTGGAGATGAACTGATAAATTCTGGCAATGACAATTTCAAGTGTCTGTCTCTCAGGAAGGTAGAAACTCACCTCGCTGATGGAATTCAGCACCTCCCAATTCACACCCTTGGGATCTTATGCTGTGCCTAGATTGGAAGCTCAGGTTGAAACAATGAGAAGACTGCACAATCTCATGACTGTTCCCCCCCCCCCCGAGCAGTTTCATTTCTGCTCTACATACATGCGCAATGTTATTTGTATGCTGCCTTTCCACAGTTCAACCCCTGCTCAAGGTGGCGTACAACATGGAAGAAATACATAACTACAACATAACAAACAGAGTCATAAACAATAGATAAAACATTAAAAAATACACAACCTGAACAATTTCCACATAAAGCACAACATGATCTAAACCAGCTGTTGTTGGACCACAACTCCCATCATCCCTAGCAAGTAGAACCAGTGGTCAGGAATGATGGGCATTGTAGTCCAAAATAGCTGGAGGCCCAGGTTTGGGAAACCCTGATATACATTAAAGATAAAAAAAAACCAGCAGTAACCCCACCACAAACAACAACCCAGATTTTTTTAAAAGTTCCTCAGATCTTACATTAACGTGTTGTTGTTTAGTCGTTTAGTCATGTCCAACTCTTCGTGACCCCATGGACCAGAGCACGCCAGGCATTCCTGTCTTCCACTGCCTCCTGCAGTTTGGTCAAACTCATGTTAGTAGCATCAAGAACACTGTCCAACCATCTCATCCTCTGTCGTCCCCTTCTCCTTGTGCCCTCCATCTTTCCCAACATCAGGGTCTTTTCCAGGGAGTCTTCTCTTCTCATGAGGTGGCCAGAGTATTGGAGCCTCAGCTTCAGGATCTGTCCTTCCAATGAGCACTCAGGGCACATCAACGTAGGTATTTTCAAACTGGATTCCAGTTCTAATGACAAATGGCTGAGGGTCCTCCTGGAGTAATTGGTATCAGGAACCTATCGGATAACTTTGGCCCAGTGAATAGTTCAACCCTGCTATTATATAGCCTTAATGCAGAGGGCACAGATGCTATTGGTATCTGAAAGCAATATACCGTATTTTTCAGCCGATAGGGCGCACCTAGTTTTTTTGGGGGGGAAATAAAGAAAACAACATTATTTTCCCCCCAGGTGCAGGGCTGGGGCGGGGGAAGCCCAAGCTTCCCCCGACCCCAGCCCCCAGAACAGGCAGCTCTCCACAAGCCGTGGGAGAGCTGCGCGAAGCCCGAAGCCTGGGGGGCGCTGAGCTCAGTGCACCCCCAGGCTTCGGGGTGCAGGCAGCTCTCCACAAGCCGTGGGAGAGCTGTGCGAAGCTCGTGGGAGAGCTGCGCACTGACCCCTCTCGCTCTCCAGGCTTCAGCGAAAGCCTGCATTCGCCCCATAGGACGCACACACATTTCCCCTTCATTTTTGGAGGGGAAAAAGTGCGTCCTATAGGGTGAAAAATACGGTAAATCTACAGGCCTGGAAGAAGAGAAGAGAAGTGAAGTGAAGTGAAGTGAAGAGAAGAGAAGAGAAGAGAAGAGAAGAGAAGAGAAGAGAAGAGAAGAGAAGGATTAAAAATGTGAATGGAAAATTTTCCTTCACAGGAAAAAGCAAATTTATTGCAGAAACACTCTTTTTAGAATGAAAATTAAGCTCCTCTCGCTAGAGCTGAAGACAAATCTTGAATTGCACTAGCTTGAACAAAGACGGAAACCTTACTCAGGGCTAAGAGACAGCAGGAGTGGTTGGGATACCAGCTGGAACAGAGATGCACATCAAAGAAATGAAAGCCCTGTGGCTGGAGCAATTGCATGGAAACTATAAACTAATATTTTTTAAATATTAAAACAGCCTTTTAGACTAGAGAAAAGATAGGTTTTTTCAAAAAATCCATCTGCCAAAGGTTAACAAGCACACTGAGTGAGTACAGTGCCTAAGAACGCAAAACCTTTACCTTGAAGATTCCTAGGTAACAAAGTGAGTTGTTTTATCCCCACTGGTTCAAAAAACAGCTTGCTGTAATTTCATTCTTTTCTCCCACCCCTTGTGCTATTAAAGAAAAAAGTCTGTGTTAAGCTGCACCGGTTAGTAAAGTTTCACAGAATGTTCTGCTTAAGAACAAGGAAGCATATGCAGCTTTTGCCTGATTCCATGTTGAAGCAACAGCTTGCTTTTCAGCATGACTTTGGCTTTTTCCTGCTATGCTAAAATTAGGATTTATAGAGTTAAATATAAGAGCTAATTCTCTTTCCTAGAGGGAGGGGGAAATGATCTGAACGGATCTCATTTGCTATCAGTCTGTGCAATCTCCTCTTTGCCAACATGGCAATTCAAGAAAAAAAACCAGGCACCTATTATAGTTATAAGATCTACTATGGTTTCTTTAAAAGTCAGTTTGCATGTACCTCCCACTTGACTTAAATAACCATGTGCTTGTTTCCTAACAATGGCTCATTAAATTCAGAACAACATCTGCAGAACTTACCTTCAAATATTTCAGCTTGCTGAATTCCAAATGGGTTGTTGTTGTTGTTGTTGTTAAAGGTATACAGGCTGCACAGAGAAAACTGTACATACTTCAGGTATTATATACTATTTTTTCAGCAACAACAAAAATCCCAACGAAACACCTGAAGCTACCATTGCAGGGACATACCGGTAGTTTATTCATCATTTTCCAAATGCCTTTACTGTTAGTTCTGATCATAAGTTAAAGTTATATCTTGATGAAGCAGCAACTTGAGTATAGATTCCGGTCAAGTTTTAGAGCAGTTTCTACCTTTATATGGAATAGCAATGTACCTATATTTTCTTGGTTCAATTGATGATTATTGTCATGATTGTTCATTAGAGAATATCCTGTATACAATTGAGCTAGTCCTGATGACAAGACGATGATGCTTTTCACTGAACAGGTGAAAAATTCAAAGAGATGAATTTCCCTATACATTTCATATTTTTTCTTCTGCTGCTGCAATCAAAATGATACTGACTTGGAAACAGTTTCACTCTTTTATTATATATTTCTCACCTGGTTCATCTTCAATCTCTTTTCCTTTTTAAATAGGTTATTTCACTTGCTCCCACCAGCAATTTCCTATGTCTACAGAAGTCCTGATATGTGTGTGTGCACACATGCTCCCTATGATAGTATAAGAGCATTGATAGCTGAAATTTCAATGATATTATTGCATATTTGGGTACACATGTTTAGAAAAACAAGAAAGGACCACAGAGGTCCAGTGGCAATGGAGAACTGAAATGGCTACAGCAAGGAGAAATAAGTGTCATGCATTATGCAGAGTGGGCATCTATTTTTAGAGGGGAAATCAGGAGAAGTCAGGAGATGATAGAAAATGAGGAAGTCCGTTTCTAGGTTTTCAGCAAGATAGGTACTACCTCCCGCCTGAGGAGGGGTGGCACTCATTTACGGATCCCTGACCAATCAGTTACTGAAGATTAATACATTGATTTGCATAGGCCAAGGAGGAGGAGTTGACAATATTCGGGGAATAAGAGAGTAAGGAGTACAATCCATTCTTTGCCTTCAATCCCACCTATGCGAGTGCTTCCCGCTGACTAATGGTTTCACGACTTTGCCAGTTGAAAGTAGGCTTGTTTCTGGAATCTTTAGAATCTATTTTGTATTAGGGTATAATCCTTCTTACAGATAAAACTCTATTATGTTCAACCAATCCTGGTGTCAGCTGGCATTGTCTGAATGCTAGCCTACCACAAAGATTAACTACTTGCAGTCATATAATTAGATTAGGACCACACCGTCAGAGAAATTAGTCACTCTTAGAATTGTTTCTTCAGCATCCTCCCACTGTTCCCAGCTAACTGCCTCATATACTCTGTTTCTTTGGGGCGTCCTGAAAGGCTCTACCTTCATATTACAAGGAATCAGTGTAACTAGAGAGATGACAGATCCCTGCCCCTGAGGCTCTCTGTCTGACCCTCCTGAGGCCTATCCAAACACCACCTGAAGCCAAATCAAACGGCAGAAAGGGATGATCACCTACCACTTCCAAAGGAAAATGTTTAGCCCAAGGTGACTTCTATTGAACGGTATATGGGATGGATCCTGTAAAGTAAAGACAAGTGGAATTGCCCACTGGCCCCCTACAACAGGGGTCCTGTGCCTTGGTCAGTGGCTCAACAAATAGCAGGGTCTCATGTATAGTGTCCCATATTGCGCTCCACTAGGAACACTTCTGCCGGAGGTAATAATCTGAAGTAGGGTGGTCTTTATTCCAGATTAGTCAATGCGAGACTCTTTAGACTTTGCCTTCAGCAGTCATATACTGTACCTACCATCATGTGACTCAAGACAGAATTTTCCTTTGGGAATGTGGCCCTTCATATAAAAGGGCTGCCCACTCCTGCCTTAGAAGATAGTGCCCATAGGAATAGCATCTCAGCCCACTGATGTGTCTTTAGATTATAGCTCGGATGCATTGTCATCTGTGAGTAATTCTCAATTATATCCTTTTCTTTGAGCTGCTGCTGATTTTTAAAAAATAAAAAGTAAAAATTGATCAAGTAATAGTAATAGTAATAGTAATAATAGTAATAGTAATAGTAATAGTAATAGTAATAGTAATATATTATTTGTACCTTGCCCATCTGGCTGGGTTTCCAGTATAAAATGGATCACAAGGAAAATGATTGCAGTGTATTAGACTATGCAAACTTCTTCAACAACCTTTTCTCTGCTCTAAGCTGAAATCTAATCAAGGTAGGCTGGGTCAAACAAATCCCGAGCAAGAACATATTATGGTAAAAAGAAATCTGTTGGAGTGTTGCCAGAAAATTACACATTCTTTTAAAAGTAAAATAAACACTTGACAAAGCTGCTAATCATCCCTAGCAGAAAGGACTTACAAATTCAATATGAGAATGACATGCTTCCCACTGGTCTTAGAAGTGCCACAGTCAGATGAATCCATTTTCCTTGGAAATCATTTAAATAAACTTTCTATTCACAGAGGTGGAAAAAAGAATGAATGATTGCAATGCTTAAAACGCCATGTTAAAACAGTATTCGTTCGCCAGCAGGTATGATCAACATTTGGTTTTCTTCATATCTCTATAAATATACACATGTATATATTTACATAAGCATTAAAATTGTTCTGTTTTCATCAGTATGCTGATTCACTCCCATTTTCCCATTCTGCGCAGTTGAATTAAAAACATCAAACTTCGCTTGATACGTTTGTTGTTAAAACACACACACCAACACACTCCTGCATCAAATAGTAAAAGAACAAAGAACACATATTTATCTCGATTAAGACGATGTCATAAAACCTCTTGACAATTAAATTTGAAATAATCTTTTGTTGAGAGCGTGTCAGGAAATTTACCTGCAGTAAAACTGTGGCTGGGGACTTGAAAACTGAAAACAAACACTTTTCAGAAGTTCCCTGTACAAAGAGGGGAAAGGAGGGAGAGAGATTATAGAATTTAATGATTAAGAATGTGTGCAGTGCAGTCGAAGTGCATTTGTTTCCTTGGAAACAAACTAGTACTGTTGCACTGAAGAAATTTGTAAGCATTAAATATTCGGTAATCAGGCCCCAGGAGAATACATTGCAAAAATTTGAAAGGGATAAATATTTGATATTCTTGGCCATTTTCTGGCTGTACTTGATGAGGCCTGCTGTCAATGGGTGGTGGTTCTAACGCCAGAGAAATTGATATGATATGTGAACCTGCCCTGCCAACAATACAGCCCTGAATAGCTAATCCTTCTGGTGGGGCCTACAGCTGTGATCTCATAAAGATTTAGATCACTTAAGTACCAAGCTGATGGCTAGGGCAGCTACATGCAAATAAAGGTAGACAGAAAATGTGCAGTAAAGAGCAAAAGAGGGTAAGGAATAATAAAGAAATGTTCAAGAGGCACAGGCTGTGCCTGCTTGTGGGAAGTAAATGTGTCCAGTAACGATGGGAAAGGAAACCTGCAAATTAACATGTGGTCTATAACTTACAGGAAATGAAAGCAACACAATTGCAGCCCAGTGACTTGCACTGGAAGAAAACTTGATCTGAAGCAGCCCTGAAATTACCAAACTAGGGTTTGTTTGTTTTCTAATTCTTGTTTTTAAAATGGTCTGTGACAAAAACATGTACCCAGTCATGCTAACATTCCAAAGAGAGCCAACCCGAGGTTTCCATCTGTAAACAGGAATGCAGACTCCTGTGATGTCATCAGAAAAATGTGTTCTGTTGACATTTCCTGTCTAGTGTAACAGACCAAGACGTGTGGGCAGATAGGGCAAACATCTGAGCTTAGCGATGACTTGCCAAACTCAGCCAGGATTTTTTCCCATTCTTTTCTCACCCTTCAGCTAATAGCAGTGTTTCCTATCCTAACCAGAAGCACTTTATTGTTCCTGCTCAGCAGAAAGTAATTCTATAAAAAATCTGGAAAAATAAAGCTGCAGTGCTTCATATAATTTTCCCCTAGGTGTACGCCCTGTGGATTTTAATGGGGTTTCTTCCTGGATACGTCCCTGATCAAGAGTCCTGTGTGCTTGACTGCATAGGGAGCCCTGCATATTCTGACCATTCATTCTATGGAGAGGACAATGTATGTTTCAGAGCTACTCCACATTGGAGCAAGCTGAGATGCCCTTGTGGAATGGGGAGCACTGTGTGGATCTAAGCCCCCATACCTTTGGCACATTTTAAGCTGATGGGCCAACAACTCCCAAAGCAAATCCAGCCATGGTCCTGCACCCCTTAGTTAAACCAAGGCTAGACTACTGTAACTGGCTCATTGTAGTCTGCCTTTGAACAATAGAAAACTTTGGTGCAAATTGCAGCAGCAGCAGCAGCTGGTTGTAGAGGGAGTGTGTCATGGCTGTTGCACTAGCTCCACTGGATTTCTGTTGATTTTCAAAGGGCTGTTGCCCCCCCCCCTTTAAAGTCTTGAATTGATTGGGAGCAGACTACCGAAGGGATCGTTTTCTGTCAATCTACGCTCCACCCCTCGGGCATTTGTTTTCCCCTCAGAGCTAACTCCTTTCTCCCTCAGCACTTGATTTTTCTTCTGATGGCCCCATCCTCCTCCTTTCCCTGTAGCTCCTGCAACTGTCCTCCTCTGCTTGCCCTGGCCCTTGTTTGATTTACAGAGGCAATGCCCTCACCTTGCATTTATTCTACTTACAAAAGTGCTTAGATAGGGATAAGCAAAGTTGGGGATACAGCAGGAGAGTCAGGTTGGGATTCCAACTGTAGCCAGAGAGAAATCCACCTACATTCTGTTAGGGCTGACCCAATACTACTACTGCTACTTCTTCTTCTTCTTCTTCTTCTTCTTCTTCTTCTTCTTCTTCTTCTTCCACAGCAGAGGAGCAAGTGGTGTCCTTCAACCATGTGAAAGTATATAGTACCCAAGTTATTTTGGTACTTGAGGCAGAAAATCCCACAGGCATTTCTCCCTTCCCTGGCAGTAAGAATACTACTAATGCTCCTACCACCACCACTAAATCATCATAATCATTGTAATCCAATAATTAACCATCTGGAGCTCAAAATCATGCTACACGAAGCTGCTGACTCATTTTGCCTAATGGTAGGGCCGGTACCCCTTGAGGTGCAGTCTTATGCTGGTATGACATTTTACATGTGTAAATGTCTTAAATGTCACTTCAATGTCTTTGTTAACTCATGTATTTTCTACGTTCCCTCCCTTTCTTGTTACTTTTTTCCATAGTAGGTTTAAAGGCTGAACTCATGCAATATGGCCAGTTATGAGAGTAGGTTTTTCCTCTGGCTCTCAGCAGGAATGCGTGGGGAACCTTTTCCTTTTATATTGCTACAAATAAAAGCTTCAACATGCCAGCGTATGTGTGTGGAAAAGTTTATTTTCATATATCCATGTGGTAATGATATATCAAAGTCTGACTTTGAATCTATAAAGAGGAGAGGGGGCTAGAGGCCTCATCAGATGCTACTGTAGAATAACTCTTTTTTTTTCTCCAAAGGAAAGTTAACACACATGCACACAAATGTGGGTGATTCCTTGAAACCGCATCACATCTTGTTCCCGTTCCATGTTCAGCAATCGGAGGACACAAACAAAATAACATGCACAAATAAACACACTATTTTCTTGATCTTGGAAATGGAATTGCCTGGCTCGCAGCACTGTACACATTGAAAAACCATACAACAGCCTTGTTCCATAGTTGTTAAAATCAACAACCCATTCACGGACAAATATTAGGCTTGCCTTTTCAAAACTTAATGCACAAACTACAGCATCATTGTTTATAAGCAGACAGTTAATTCTTGGGTCACAGCCTTTGGCTGATTTATACAGTACTACTTGGGTTTGTCAGTGCCCCATCCTAACCTCAATAACGCTGCCACTGCCACCACCAATCTCTGTTCTAGTAACTAAGCTTACAGTTCAGGCTAAGTGGACTAGGATGGCTTGTGTTTGCTTGGAATCAAAGAATTGTAGAGCTGGAAGAGACCCAAAGGGTCATCCAGTCCAACCCCCTGCAATGCAGGAAACACAGTCATCCAACCTTTGTTTTGAAACCTCCAATGAAGGAGAGTCCATTGTTGAACAACTCTTACTATCAAAAGTTCTCCCTTTCTTGTAATCTGAATCCATTGGCTCAAGTTCTACCCTTTCGGAGAAACCTAAAACTCCATCTTCTGTGTGACAGTCCTTCAGATATTTGAAGATGGCTATGATATCACCTAGGGATGCGGGTGGCGCTGTGGGTTAAACCACAGAGCCTAGGGCTTGCAGATCAGAAGGTCAGTGGTTCGAATCCCTGTGACGGGGTGAGCTCCCATTGCTCGGTCCATGCTCCTGCCAGCCTAGCAGTTCGAAAGCACATCAAAGTGCAAGTAGATAAATAGGTACTGCTCTGGCGGGAAGGTAAACGGTGTTTCCGTGCGCTGCTCTGGTTCGCCAGAAGCGGCTTAGTCATGCTGGCCACATGACCCGGAAGCTGTACGCCAGCTCCCTCAGCCAATAAAGTGAGATGAGCGCCACAACCCCAGAGTCGGTCACGACTGGACCTAATGGTCAGGGGTTCCTTTAGCTTTTTATGATATCACCTATCAGTCTTCTCTTCTCCAGGCAAAACATACCCTTTCTCCATAAGGCTTGGTTTCTACACCCTTTATCATTTTGGACACTTTCCTCTGCATACACTCCAGCTTGTCACTACCCTTCTTAAACTGTGGTGCCCAGAACTGGACACAGTATGGCAGGCGGGGTTTGACCGAGGCAGAATAAATAGAATGGTACAATTACTTCGCTTGATATTGAACTAGCCACCTTTCCCACTTCCAAACACGGCAGTACTGATATTTCAAGCCACAAATTTATTTCACTTACTGTCAGATGCTGTTCAAGTCATAATAAACTGTGTGGCTCTTGCTAATTCCCCAAAGCAAGCAAGATAATATTGGCACCTAGTGGTTTGGGGTAATTCCCCCCTCCCAAATAATCATAGCAATTTTGGTATGACTTACAGAGTAATATTGTATCCATTGCAATAACCTTTATGGTGTACAATTGTCCCCTGTGAAGCTATGACCACAATGCGGTTAATGCTCACCATGCGTCCACCATGAAATGGGATTATAGTTTGCTTTGTTTTCATTTGCTAAAGGTTAAAACCAATTATTCTAGATAAAATATATGAAAGCAAGAGATACACTAGCTGGGTACCTGCTACCAGGTATGGACTGTGGAACCCAATATATTTCTGGGTTCCCTATGGAAAATTTAGGCTAAATTGTTTTCTTGGGAAGGTCTTAGCTCAGGGGTATCTAAACTTTTTTCAAAGAGGGCAAGATTTGATGAAGTGAACATGTGTGAGAGCTGACCAAAGGGCTGACCAAAGTTGTTGACCTTTTTTTAGGATTGAAGTTGTTAAGCTTTTCATTGGATTCAAGTTGTTGAGTTGTTGTTAGGATTTTACCCCAGGAAGTAAACTGCTATAGGGGTCAGATTAAACTGACCTGCGGGCCGGATTAGGCCCCTGAAATGGACTTCGGACATGCCTGTTTTAGCTGATGGCACTTTGCTTGGAGTTTCCAAATATCTCAAGTCAGACCTGAACAATAACCCATCTACCCCTACCCAACCCACCAAAAAACAAAAGTGGAGCTAAGATATCTTTAATATATAAACTACAATTTGTCACAAATTACAGTGTCAAACAATGCTTTTTGGGATAAAGCATGGTGTGCAACTGTTCATCCATCACTGTTTGTTTCTGATTAAATGTTTTCCCTCATCTCTTCTGCTGGAGTTCCTCAGTGGCCTTGCTAGGGAGGTTCTGAATGCAAAACCTGAATGCTCTTCTGGTAAGTTGTCTCTCCTTACCCTGCTTCTCAGGTTGGTGTAATGCAGAGAGTGGCTAATCAAGTTTCCTTTTAAAAAATGGGGCAGGCGGGTAGAATGAGCTACCTATTGTTCTTCAAGTTCACTCAGAAACTTTGTTCCACTGGCAATTGATAGCTATAATTGCTCACCCTCGTCTGCCTTCCCAGCAACCTCACCCCTCACTTGAAATGTAGACAAAGCCACATTAGATGTTTCAAACTCTCTGTATACTTTATTTTAATGAACCAAATGTCAGTTAACCTGCTGTTTTTAATTGGTATTGAAAAAGATCCAGAGCAGATGGTGAAGTCCAGGAATTCATACTAGTAGTTGTATGCACTTTTTAATGTGCATTTTGACAAAAAGAGCTACAAATATTGCCAATATCCTGCTGTACAGAACACATCACTTATATTGTATGCCTGAAGGTTGGGCAGAGAGGTTGTATTATTAGATGGTTGTTTAACTGCATACAAAGACAGTATCTCCTAACGACTTTATAGGTGATATTGCAAAGAATGTCGTTTGGTCATGTAAAAGAGTTTAGCGTGGCTGCATTGTTAATTGCAACCCAATGGTTCAATTACAGAGCTCAGAGGAACATTTGCTATACAATTCACCCCCAGGGTCCTGTTCAGAAATTTCCCTATGACTTTATTATTTTCTTCAAATGATTCATCATTTCAAATAATACACCACATAATTTCTGCAAATAACATGTTGGTTTTGGTTCTAAAAACAATTAATAACTCTATCTTGTGTTTGGATTGAGATCAAGTGGAATATTTCTGTTCTGTTTAGCTGAACAGTGCATTAAATTGTGTTTCTTATTTGAATTCCTGAGATCACAAAGGTAGCATTCATTTGCAAGTTTCATAATCAATAATTTGCGAAGAATACCTGACAGTGAAGGGAAAAGAAAAGGAGGCCATGATCAAGACTGAGGTCTTATCTATGCTCCAATATCCTTGAGGGCATGGTCTTGCAGATTTGCAAATCAACACAAAGCATTCTCCAGTCTTTAGGGGGAAAACAAACAAACCAGGGCAATCTGAGTAAGCCCCACTTATGCACCAGAGCCTCATATGTGTACTAGACCCACCTGCCTGAACTGAATGGATGATATCAGACATTAGTCAAGCATAAAGCAGACCCATAAAAATAAATGGAATTAAGTAACAGAAGTCCCTTGATTTCAGCAGGTCTACTGTGAGTGCGACTTATTTGGATATGGTAAAGGTAAAGAACCCGTGGACAGTTAAGTCTAGTCAAATTTATCTGTGGGGTGTGGTGCTCATCTCTGCTTTCAGGCTGAGGGAGCCGATGTTTGTCTGCAGACAGCTTTTCCAGGTCATGTGGCCAACATGACTAAACCCCTTCTGGCACATGGGGCACAGTAACGAGTGACAGAGTGCACAGAAATGCCATTTACTTTCCTGGTGCAGTGGTACCTATTTATCTACTCACACTGGTATGCTTGCAAACTGCTAGGTTGCAGGAGCTGGGACAAAGCAACAGGAGCTCTCCCCGTCACGTGGATTCAAACTGCTGACCTTGTGATCAGCAAGCCGAAGAGGCTAGGTGGTTTATATGACTCTCTGTCTTAGGTCTAAAGAGCAAAGCATATGATAGTCCTTGATAAGTTCCAGCACATATTGAGACTCTTCAATGTGGGAATTTCATATACAAGTTAGAAACCAAGCAGGGATCCTTTAAAAAGACCAGCACAGATTACATGCTTTTCACTGCATTTGGATTTACTTTACACTTGTTCACGGGAGAAGCACATGGGATTGTAACCAACATTTCATATACTCCAAGAAGACAATTAGAGGGGAGACGATAAAATGCCCTCTGCAATCAAGTTATTAGAATGAATGCAGCAATTAAGAGTTTGTGGGAACTTTGTTCTTCTTCCTTTCCGTATATGAAGGATAGGATACAAGCTTTTTCAGTAATCACTTGCATTTCTTGATTTCTCTACACAATGATTGCCAAGGTGGAAAATATTCCCCGAGCCATGTGGATGCGACACAGCCTCTCAAAACTATAATTGCCACAGCTCTGTGTTGTACACTTGGAATGAAAGGCAGGTCACCATCTCCTCCCTCTGGACTAATTAGATCACCTAATGTGGCCTGCTTATACAGGAACGAGGATGCTCCTCTGGGAGGTGGAAGTCCAAGAGAACATTTACTGCAGGAAAATAGAATCCAGGAGAGTTGAAACCACTGTCACTCACCTTTTGGTGTTTGTTTTACCTGCCCTGCCAAGAACTGGGTAGGAAAAAATGATGGATGGGATAACGATACGCAGAAAGCGAACAATAAGAGATTAGGAATAAAGAGAGATTAGACGAATGTGTTTGCAACAATGTATTTCTTGAGTAAGAACACGGAGACCTGTACAAACCAGTCTATATGTAATGTCAGGTATTGTCAGGCTTCGGGGAATCAGACCCCTCCCAAGATGGCAGCCAAGAAGCAGATAAACAGTAAAAGTTCTTACCAATTAATTTATTCAATCTTCACAGCGAGAGACGAAGGCATGCAGTCTCCCCTAGATAATGACATTGCGCCAAGAAAAGTCCTACCCCCTACGTCTCTCCTGTTCTATGTCATCCCTGTGTTGTTTAATTGAAATACTTTATTGTCACTTGTACAACTTGTATACAGTGAGATGACATGAGCACCCCATACTCAACTCTCTTAGTCTTAATTCCCCTCGTTTACTGATGCACACCCACCAAACCCGAAAGTCAGCTGCCCTGTTGTTATCTTTTCATTCAGCAGCCGAATAGCCCACGGATAGAAGCTGTTCTTTACCCTGTTGGTGCGACTAATCATGCTTCTATATCGTCTGCCTGAGGGCAGGAGATCAAGAAAGTGCCGGCCAGGGTGTGAATCATCCCTGAGAATTTTCCTCCCTCTCCTGAGGCAACGTTCTTCCACTATTTCATCCAGTGGATTCACAGGACAGCCCATAATATCTTGTGCTGTATTCACCACCCTCTGTAGGCACTTCCTATCAGTTGATGTCAAACCAGTGTATCACACCGTGATGCAGTATGAAAGGACACTTTCTATTGTTGACCGGTAGAAGGAGATCATCAAATGTTCTAATCTGAGCTTTCTGCCTCTGAGCTCTCTGTTTTACTACCCTCAATGCTTGCCTGGCGTGGAAGAGGGAGGGGAGTCAGGAATGCTTTCCAAAGACACTGAGTCTGTCCCCTGGTGTTTCTTCTTCCTGCTGTTCCTCTTCCAATATTTCCCAACTTCTCCCTTCTGCAGCCTCTGAACTGTGCCCTTCTGCAAACCACTGTTATAAATCTATACTGTCCTCCTGTTCTTGGGAAGGTTCAGGAGAAGGGGGGCAGCCCCCACCATTCCTCCTCAATCCAGCCCCTGACAGGAATGGAACAGGTGACTGATAAGCAAAAATCAGGAGCAAAAGCAGTTTGTCATATGGAGCAAAGAACTAGCTTCCCTGTACTTGTTTGGTGGATGAGAGAGGGACAGGGAGGTCAGTGCAGCACAATTGCAGTGGTACAAGCACAGGATTAGCTCTGCCAGTGTGTTTCCATTGCACCAACCAGCCAGGCACTGTCTGAGAAGTTAGCATAGCAGTTCACCACCACCACCCAGTGAGCCACGTCTGGTGTACTTCTGATTGTTAAGCAACCTGCTTCAGAAGATGTGGTGAAAGTACCTAGGGTTAAGGGAGGTTCCCATTTCTTTCAAGTAACCGCCTAATATACAGCTTCCTTTTCATATGCAGCCTGTTGGCGGGAGAAAAACGCCCTGGGATAATGCAATGCTTTAACAATGCGGGTGAAATGGACATTACATACAGCATGAAATATGAAGTGTGGTGAGGTAGAGGCACTAATTTTAATTTTGGAACACAAGCCAGCTGCATCTCTAAACTTCAGAGGAACTCAAATGAACTGATAATAATGGCTGGCTAATGTTTCCTAGATAAAATTTAAATAGAAACTGTTCTTCCATTAGTTTAAGATGGTGATCAGAGGAGTGATGTTCTTTTAAGCAAAACCCAAAAAGAGGGGGGAACTATCTTTTCCACTATTGAATTTGAGAGCAGCAAAATACTCTGAGATGACTACTACAAGGAACTAGGCACAATTCATTAATAGGCACAGACTTTCTGGAAGGTTACTCGGCAAAGCTTCGTAACATATGTAGTCGAGTAAAAACATTTTTCTTAGACTGTCCACTTGCAAACAAGACTGGTTTACATGATAGCCTCTTCATGATGTGGCATGTGTATAAAAAGCCAAAGAAGCTTCTCTCGATGCATGTAGTAGTCATCATTGGTTTGAGCAACTATTACAAGCACTTGCAGTATTTCTTTCCAGTATGCCCTCTCACTGTTGCAGTGACCTCGGTTGTTGTTGTTGCTGCTAGAAGGTACACAGAAGTCACTTTCTTGGCTGTTTTCATAGTGGCTATTCTTCTTTTCTCCTATCAAACTGAGGAAGACCGCTCTTATCCACAGTGTAGCATGAAACACAGTAGGTCCTTTGCAGCATGTACACATTTTCTACAAAGCAGAACATGCAGCTAAAAGGCTCTGCTTTCAGACTTTTGCATCAAAGTTTCAAACAGTGGAAAGTGGAGCTCTGCTTGAGACCTTGGAAAGCAAATACCCACAACTGGAGCAATGGTTACAGAAGCAATTCTAGGTTTTGGGGTGTTGTAGAGTGGCAGTGTCAGTGGTTTGCATGAATGCAACTGTTTTTAATAGGCAACTTTAGTCTATTGTTTTGCATCATATTAGAACTTACATGAATATCTATCCACACTTTATGTAACTTATTAATATGTCTAGTATGTATTATTAATAATAAAGAGCAGTGTTTTTCCAAAACTGCACTGTGTTTTGATGTCAAACACATAAGCATGCTTTGAAGATTTTTCCTCTCATAATTGTAAAATATTTAGACAATAAATCTTCAGATGATTTCAAATTAAATAATTCGGGTTATATTTATGTGCATGAATCAAATGTGACGTTTTCTCTCTTTTCTTGGGTTTGCACTGTTTTCAACCTCAACCTTTGCAAATGACATTTTCATTTAGAATCTTATCATTTCATAATTATTACCTTTCAGAACTCCTAGGGAGAGAACAAAAGCTTCCTCCTTATATTTCCATTGTTATGTTTCTTTGAAGATCAAATTAAATTTCAATCACAGCCAAAACAAACTTTTAAAGCACAAAATAAATGAGAAATGATGTTGGTTGTGTGTGTGTATGATTCCGGTTCTCATGAGCCCAGGTATGATCAGAATAATTTATTTTCTTTGTTTAAAGAAAGTAGACTCAGTTTATCTTTAATGAAACCTTGCGGAAAAATATATTTTTTGCAAAGATAAATGTTCATTTATTACATATTTGTCAAATCTGAAGAGCCCGTAAACTAAAACATTTGTTCTCTTCCTTTCTCAGAAAATAATGCAACCAGCCAATTAGATGCTTCCTTCACAAAACAATAGTCTTCTAGAAATCTAACCTGTAGCTTTTAATGCTTATTAAATAGTAAGCCATCCAAGTTGGTGACCATCACAACATCTTGCATATGCTGGTGCATATTCACAACACTGGCCTCCCCGCCACTTTGCCCATCCCCTTTTTCTTCCCAGTAAAGCAGCAGCAACTCAGCTTTGGTGAGGTCTGGCGAGTGCTACCACGTCACCATGTCATCCATTACTTGCAACTTCTCTCTTCTCAATTTCCTACCATTTAGCGTTGCTATGAGAAATGAGTGGAAGGTTCCGAAGAATGGGCTGCATTATAGATAATGCCCATTCCCATGCTGGCACCAAGTAACATATTATAAATGTGGCACCATTAGCAAGGCTAAGACCCTGATGGTCTAGCAGGTCTGTATGGGTCGGAAAAGGTGATATCTTAGGTATCCTGTTCTTGGTCGTTCAGGACATTATATCTGGAGCAGCATTTCTATTGAGATGCACTATCTTCACTTTCTGGAAAGCACTGAAGGCAGTTCTGACCCTACAAGCTTTCCCAGCTGGATGAACAGGTCTCTGCAATGAGTGTCCCTTTTCACTGTTTCTCAGCTGAAATATCTCTGTGTGGGGTTGCCTTTGAAGATGACTTAGAAACTTCAACTAGTCCAAAATCCAGTAGGTAGTTTACTGCATGGGGCTGCTTTTAGAACTTGTACAAGCCTGTTCTAAAACATCTGCAATGGTTGCAAGCTCATGGGGGGGCTAATGTAAGTTGCTAACACTAGTGTTTAAAGCCTTAAATGGCTTAGGTCAGGCTTCTTCAACCTCGGCCCTCCAGATGTTTTGAGACTACAATTTCCATCATCCCTGACCACTGGTCCTGCTGGCTAGGGATCATGGGAGTTGTAGGCCAAAAACATCTTGAGGGCTGAGGTTGAGGAAGCCTGGCTTAGGTCCAAAATATCTGAGACTGCCTCCTTCCCTACTGACCCTCTTCAGTGTTAAGATCAGCAGAAGAGACCCTCTTGGTAGTTCCACCACCCTCTGAAGTTCTGGAGGTGGTTGCTTGAGAGACCGCATTCTCTGTGGCAGCCCCAGTGTTGTGGAATTCCCTCCCAACGATATGCATCTAGCATGTTCACTATACAGTTCTTAGCAAATGCTGAAGTTACACTTCTTTATCCTGATCTGTGACACCTAATATGTGTGTTTTCAGGTTCCACCTTGTTCTTGGACTGTAATTTTAACTGTTTTTAGCACTGAATTTTAAAGTGTTGCAACTCTTCCTCGGACCTGCTGGCAAAGGGCAAGAAATAAACAATAACAGCAACAATTCCTTTGCTCTTATTTTTTCTGCTATTTTAAATTGCTTTTCAGCTGCTTTTATTGAAGTTTGTTTTTCACCCTGAAACATGTGTGGAAGGCAATTAATAAATCAGCATTCAGAACAAGGAAGTCTTTAAAGTGGCTTAAGTAGCTAACAGACAGACAGCAAAGTACTCTTAGCAGAGGTGAAACAGGTACTGCATTAAACATTCTTGATTCTGCATTCTGTTCTACTTGGGGCCTCTGTGCCAGTCCCAAGGGCGGCTCCTTACAGAGCACATTATAGCAATCTATATGTGGGGTTACCAATGCATGTACCACTGTGGCTAATTTGAGTACAGTACTGTGGGATTACAAATGGGAAACAACTCTATTTCAAAGACTGTGAATCCTTACAAAGTTCTCCCTTCATTTCCTCTGATGCTTGCTTTACTGATCACACCAGATGGATAAAGACCGAAGGAGAATATCAGCCTGGGAATTAATGAAATAATAATGAAAAAGAAACAGAAATCAAAAGTCCTGGATAGGGTTCAATTCTCAGCAAGGGACAAATGTCTAAGTGGGTTCTGGCAGCTCTGTCAGGGTGAAGAGACAGGGTGTCAACACTTGAGGTCTGGCAAAGGGAAATGTTATTCATGGGGAAAGGATAGGCACTCACCTAGCAAAATAGCAACACTCGGGGCTCCTAGAATGAGATTCAAGAGACTGGGACTGGAGCTGCTCCAGGAAGCAGGAACATTTCATGAGAAGAGATTATGTGTGGAGTACAGAGAACGAGATAAGTGGGCTGGGGAGACAGGAAGAGCCAAAATCCATGTACCTTGAACAAATTCACAAAGGGCTGTTAACATTGATTCATGGTTTCTAAAGCTCACACTGTAACATCTCCTAAAATGGGGCTGATAAATTTGGCCTTTTTCTGACAGCCTTGACTCACTCCACCCTTCCCCAACTTTCAGGCCCATGCAATGACCAATGAAAGTGGAGCATCCTCTACACCTGCAAGGCAAGAGTTATCAAGGCAATCTGTTTTTTGGGAGAGCTTAAATATCCAGTGCCACAACTTCTAAGGCCCCAGCCATGAAACTGGTCATGGAAAGAACAATCCCTCCATTTCCCCCCAGTCCTGCTACAAAGCTTTTATTAAAACAATGCAGCTACATTTTCCTGACTTAGGCATCAATAAATCATGTGTGTTCACATGCTCACATTTGTATCCCTATCTGTATTTCTTCAGTGTCAAAGAAAGCTAAGTCCTCTTCTTCCAAAAGCCATTATTTTCATGCCGCAAAGGGTGTGCTGCTCTTGCCTGGCTGACTGTTAAGAATCAGCATCTACAGTGATAAGACAAACTATTAAAATCCCAAGCTCTAGCCTCGACACTAATGACAATGTTAAAACACCGTCATTCTATTTCTAACCATGCTTTTATGGCAGGAAAGCATGTCCTATTTCCTTGAAATTTGCACTGGCATAGATGAAAAAATGCTCGAACAAATGACTGCATTTGCCATGACTTGGTGGTTTTCTCCTTTCAAAAACCATGGAAAATGTTGTTAGCAACAATAACATTATTTTTTTTAAAAAAAAGATCACCAAGTGACAGCTTTCCAGATGAAAAGGAAATATTAAAAATCCTCTTCAATATTTAAAGCTTACTTAACTAGTAGCACTTCACTTGATGCTGACTCGTGTCATTTTCTTTCATTCTTTTGATCCATTGCAAAGTAGTTACATGATTGCAAATATTTTATCATGTCACCTTCTTGTGTATATAAGAGATGAAAGGATGTTATCTCAAGCTGAATGATAAGCCATGTGCTGAAAAGGTCTGATAGAATCTTTACAATCAACTGATAAGTGTAAGCTGCATTAGACATGTTTGTTTTATTTTTTATTTTTTGTTAAAAATGGTTACAGATATTAGAGCATATAGATATAGTATAATGTGACATTTAAAGCTAGTAATGAACATCAAGCTCTTTCTTTATGGACTTCTCCACACATAATATAGGGGTCATTCCAAACCCTTTGAATTTCATTGTGGTGAAGTAGCAGATCACCAACAATGTATCACCCTATTCGACAGTGAAACAGAAAATTAAGTGCACTTAATTAAGCCAATTGGTTTCAATGTGCGTAAGTGTGCTCATTTCTGTGCTGAATTGTGGCCTTTGATTTTAAATGTGATGAGGCCCAGTCACAAAAGATGCTGGTGCTTTCTCAGTGTTGTTTTGGAAATGCGGCTCCCTTGATCCAGACAACTTGCAGGCAATGAACAAGGGATGCTATGAAGCCATATTCAGACCATAGATTTAAAGCACTATGATGCCACTCTAAACAGCCATGCCTTCCCTGAAATAATTTCAAAAGCTGTCATATGTAAAAGGTGCTAAGAGTTGTTAAAGGTAAAGGTAAAGGGACCCCTGACCATTAGGCCCAGTCTCAGACGACTCTGGGGTTGCAGCTCTCATCTCGCTTTACTGGCCGAGGGAGCCGACGTTTGTCTGCAGGCAGTTTTTCCAGGTCATGTGGCCAGCATCACTAAGCCGCTTCTGGCGAACCAGAACAGCGCACGGAAATGCCATTTACCTTCCTGCCGGAGCAGTACCTATTTATCTACTTGCACTTTGATGTGCTTTCGAACTGCTAGGTTGGCAGGAGCAGGGACCGAGCAACGGGAGCTCACCCCGTCGTGGGGATTCGAACCGCCGATCTTCTGAACGGCAAGCCCTAGGCTCCGTGGTTTAACCCACAGCGCCACCCACGTCCCTAAGGTTGTTAGGATATCCCTATTCCCAGAGCTACAATTCTCAGAGTTACCTGCTAGGGTGCCAATTTAAATAAAATATTGTGGGTACCCATGTAAGCCCCGCCCCACATAATCGATCACATGACACAGTGCACACACACCATTTGAATGGCAATGCCCATCAACTTTTTTGGGGGGGGCAGCCCCCTCAAATATTTTATTGCCCCATGGAGTTGGCGTCTATCGTTCCCTGTGAAGAAGGATTGATTGTTAAACCTTGCAACTCTAGCTCAGGGACAGGGAGAGGGGTTTTGTAATAACTCTCGCTACCATGACTCTGGTTATCTCCTGCTTGGACTACTGCAACACACTCTATTTGGGGCTACCTTTGAAGGTGACTTTGAAGGGAACTAATTCAGAATGCAGCTGCCAGACTGGTGACTGGGAGTGGCTGCTGGGAGCATATAACATCTACAGTTCATTGGCTCCCAGTACATTTCTAAGCACAGTTCCAAGTGTTAGTGCTGACCTTTAAAGCCCTAAATGACCTCGGCCCTGAATACAAGGAGTGTCTCTTCCCCATTGTTCAGTCCGGATACTGAGGTCCAGCTCCAATGGCCTTCTGACATTTCCCTCACCACAAGAAGTGAAGTTACAGAGAACTAGGCAGAGGTTCTTCTTGGTAGTCGTACCTGCCCTGTGAAATGTCGTTCCATCAGATGTCAAGGAAATAAACAACTATTAAACTTTTAAAAGACATCTGGAGGCAGCCCTGTATAGGGAAGATTTTAATGTTTGATGCTTCATTGTGTTTGATGTATTAATTGTTGGAAGCCTTGGCCAAGTATACCTGAAGGAGCATCTCCAACCCTATTACTCATCCTGGACACTGAGGTCCTCCTCCGAGGGTCTACTGCTGGTTCTTTCACTGCGAGAAGCAAAGTTACAATGAACCAGGCAGAGGGCCTTCTTGGTAGTGGCGCCTTCCCTGTGGAACACCCTCCCTTCAGATGTAAATGAGATAAAGAACTATACAAATGTATTGGAAAGTTTTAAATGTTTGATGTGTTACTATGTTTTTATTTATGCTGCAATTTGCCCAGAGTGGCTGGGGAAACCCAGCCAGATGAGCGGGGTATAAATAACAAATTATTTTTGTTATAACCTATAGCTCCCAAAATTTGGGAGGGAAGCCATGACTGTTTAAAGTGGCACCATAATGCTTTCAATATATGCTGTGAATGTGGCCCGTGCGAGGGAGAGTCACAAAACAGAAAGAGCTTTTTGCACACATAGAAAGAGATTGCTGGGCAGAAATTTTGTGCCTGCATTCAGCCCAATCCTATGAGAGGTTCCGCAAAACCGCTGGATGATACGGATCATTCCCTGACTGCGCATGGCAAGTGGTCTCTTGAGGCATCTGTCATTTTCTTTTATGGCTTTCTCATAATATAAGGAGCTAGGCTCCTTTCCCATACTTGGTATTTAGTATAGCCTTTTTTTCTTCTTCATCCAGAGTTAATTCTCCAAGTCTGGTCTGTCAGCCAGTATAAACAACAGTTGATGAATGAGATTCAAGGTGTTTAGTCACCTGAAGCAGCTGTTTGAAGTAACTCAACACACAGCCTGAGGCTGATGTTTTCACAGCTGTGGGAACTCTTCAAAAGCTTTCCCTCTTGGCCTGACTCTTTTCTGTGGCTGTAGACGTGTAGTGCAAAATCTGGACAATTTCAGAAAAAGGCAGAATGAAACTAGAGACAGTAATTTTTGATGAGGTTGAGCCAAAAAAATGGTCTAAAATAAATAAATGAAGTACACTTGAAAGTGCATTACCTAGGTGGGCTATATATCTGAGAATAGCTTGCTCTCCGTGCAACTCATACACTCCCTTTAGAAGAGACAAGGAGGTGAAACACGACCTTCTGTTTACACAACAGTATTTTCATGTTCTACTTATGTGAAGCTACATAGAACTGGAATAGTTTATGGCCTGGCAAATACAGATACCTGGATTAAGCTCCCTAGCTTCATCATTGTTAAAATCTTTGCATACTAATGAGCTGCCCACTGTTGATCTTAGGTAAGGAAGTCTTTAAAAATGCAGATACCCACACTGGTCTTCTAATCTTAAGTCTTCCGTGACATGTCTCAGTGTGTCCATCACAGTAGCCAAACTGGTGACAAGCCTTGTTTTGTTTTCAAACCAAGACCAAGTCTCTGCAGAGTGCCCTGGAAATTAGCATTTTGTGACTATGGAACCTGATCACACAGCCATGACCAAACGTAATTCAGAATTACATGGTACGCTGAAAAGTGAAATTTTATGTGGAGGCGGAAGTAGAGAGGATTGATATCACTAAGTTATATTTTCTTCACATGAAAAAGCTTAGTGGATGATCCATTTTGTTCCCTGCATGTGCAGAAAGGGGCTTGCTGGAGGAGTGTGGTTGGCAATAAGGAGATCCCAGATACAGAGCAGGGTGTGTGGAACACAAAGCAGAAAGTGTGTTGACACAGAGTAGATCATCCTCTGGGTTCTGCAGCAGGTCCTCAGATGTCACATATTTCAGCAAAGCCTCTCCTCCTGCAAATGAGGGGAGGGGTTGTGGGCGGGAGCTGAGCTCCGCCTCAAGCAGGGGGCGCTAGGCCCCTGCCCACCCACTCACCTGGCTGGCGCACCACGCCCACGGGCAAGCGCCCAACCAGGTGCCTTGGAAGGGGCATGGACTGCAGCTTAACTCGCTGCTGCGCCAGCCACGCGACCCTAACTTTTCGTCGTCCCGTCGCGAGTCACCCACCCTCCACTCCCTTAGAGCTTAGGGTTTCAGTTTTCTTTTGGCCTTGCTATGGACCTTAAGTTGGTCGCCCTGGTTGTTCGGGGGGCCTGGTAGGAATTTTTCCATTTGGCATTAGGCTTTGTGGTTTTTTCGCCTACCTCGTAGCAATCGTCACAACTTTCGTGGTATTGGTGGGTAGGTTAGGCAATGGAATAATGTGTTTGTGATGTGTGGAAGGGCTAGGTGTGGCCATCGCCTACGCCTTCAATTTTGGGTATTCCATTAAAGGAATCCGGCGGTCGTGTATTCTGTCCGATGCCTGTGTGGCGGGAGGCCATGGCACGACCCTCGGTGACATCAGGGGTGAGCTTATAGTTGGATTAGCATCAACTGGCTCCACCACCAACAGCCACCCACTCAGGCTCCACCTACTGGTGAATAAACCCCCCTTTTAGACTCACCCCTCTCCGAGTGGGTGGAGTCAACTGACGTGATCCAATGCCCAGGCCAATTCCTTCTCACTTGCTGTAATCAATAAAGTTGTGGCCTTTTCTTGCCCATTAACCTTACATCACGTGTCCGTGTGTTTTCATTCCACTACGCGGGGATCGGGTCCTCGAACCACAACTTGAGACAGAGTTGTCAAATTACAGTAGATAATGGTGTTTTGAAGGAGACATGGGGCAGCATTTACAACAGCAGGAACCATTTGTATTCAGATGCAGTTTGCTTCGACAAGATGCCTCCATTAGTTTCCAGAAATTCCACCCTCCAATTGCAAAAACACCAAGCACCAGCTCCCAGGACTTTCCTGATTATCAATTTTAGAGAAAGGGGGTTCTGCGGTGGGGAGAAGGAGTTGGAAAGCCTTGTTGCATGAGTATTTATGCCAAATCCGGATTCATCGTCATTTTCGTATTATTATTGATACCACTGTTATTATTACATTGGATAGTTAAACATTATTAACTCAAGCAATGCTTTTTAAAGACGGAACCTGCCTCAAGGCTTGCAATTATTTAGAAAAAAACCATTAAATACTAATCTAAACATTAAATGCTAATTTTGCAGTGGTTGTTAGTGGAATCACCATGCTATTAGGGTGTGATGATGATTCCTGCGATAACTCTGACCCTTCTTCCAAGTTTTGTGGCAAAAATGGATCATAACCTGCTGGACAATTAGCAAATCGATGTTCAGCCAGAAAAGGGGAGACCCACCATATTGACATCATCAGATTACAATTTTCATAGGAATAGGTATGCATGCTCATAAAGGTGAGATAGGGTAGCAAACATATTGCATTTTTGTTCCTCCTTATATGTTCTAAATGACATTAATGGGTTGGGGTTTTTTCAGTTTTGATCTACAGCATCCATTACCCAATGGAAAGAACAATGTCACATCTTCCTTAGAGCAAATTGCAAGGCCCTCGTTTTCTCTAAATAAGCAAGATTTGTGGATTATGTTTAATTCTTTTAAGCAGAGGTAACTTTTCAGAACTTAGAGTGCAGACGGCCTAGATTTTTTTCTCCCTTCTAAATCATATATTTTACTTCAATTGCATTTTAGAAAGCTTCCCAATGCTAATTCCACATCCCCACCCCTTTAACAGGATTAAAAATAAATAAAAAACTTTCAAGACTTTAAAAAGTCGCTTGTGATTGTCTTACTGCTTAGTGGTACAGATCACTTATTTTGCATGCAAAGGATCCCCAGCTCAGAAAGATTTTCTAAAATCCTGGAAAATTACTGCCAGTCAATGGACTGATTCCATATATGACAGCACCTTGTGTGCCTATGGGTTGCAGACACAGTGGGTGAGGAAAGAGAGACGAGTGCCCTATTGAATATATTACAGCAGGGGTAGGCAACCTAAGGCTCGTGGGCCACAAGCAGCCCATTAAGGTCGTTTAACTGGCCCATGAGCCTCCCCTGAACCGAGCCACCCACTCACTCAGTGAGTCCCCGCGCACTGTGCTAAACCGGCACAATGCGGCACGGGGACTCGCTTCTGCGGTGCCGAAAATTGCATTTGCACAGATGCAGCTGGAAATCGTGGGCGTGTGTGCACAATCCAGCCCACGAAGGGAGTAAACCGGCCCAGGCATGGTAAACCTTGCCGACCCCTGTATTACAGCTACAGTTGTCTGAGTTGTGTGACCTTGGCTTCTTACAGCTTGATCTTGTGTGTGTTTACAAAGAACTAGGGATAGATGAACCCAGTGCTTTTTTTTCCCTTTAAAAAATGTTTAGGGGTACTCTCATTTTGACTCAAGAAAATCACCATTTTATAGTTCAAATTAGGGGGGGAAATGCAGTAAATGGACAAAAGTACAAAGATTCACAAAATGTTTAGGGGTATGCGTACCCCTGCATACCCCCAGAAAAAAGCACTGGATGAACCTGTAATTTCTAGTTTCCTTCAGTTTATTACCTTTGCCTTCTTAAATTCAGCATGTCCCACTTCTGCAAATTTTATTTTTAAAAGTCTGCAAGAATTTGTACTTTTTGTGTGTATTTATCCCAATAGACACATTATTGTTGCAATTTTCTCTAGGACATGTATTTTTGCAAGCCATTTCCTTGTAATGTAAATCAGTTTGCAATATTAATTTCAGTAATCTATGCATTAGATACCTGTTGGAAACCTTTCACGTTATTCAAGCCTTATCCAGCTGAATAGTTGTTTTTCATTTGCAGCTGACACAATTGAAAATGAAGGGTTGGGTTGTTGTTGTTTTTTAATATGCTTTCCATTTTTGTTTATGATTAATTGTATCTTCTGTATTTCAATCTACTCTTGTTTATCACATATCTATTCTGCATTAAGTACTTCATTCATTATTAAAATAAGTAGATAGATAAAATAACCTATACATTTGTCCATGTACTTTTCACTAATTTATGCATGTTAGTTCACATTCTTTGGTTGGTACACTGCATCATTAAATCCGCAGAAGGGCAAATTTCAAAAGATTGATGTGTTTCAATTCACAATTTGGGAAGTTCACCCTAAATTAAGAACTAAACAAACTCCTTCCCCATCTTTGCAGAGAGCTAGATCATGCTGAGCTGAAACATGTTTACTGCCCAGGAAGCATGCAAAGGGAAAGTGTGGTGCTTTACTCATCTTTACTCAGAAGTAGGTTCCACCCAGTTCAATGGGGTTTACGTCCAGGCAAATAAATGGAAGACTGCAAGCAAAACACATGTAAGACCAGCTTGGCAAAAAACTTTAATATCCAGGTAACAAGAGTCCTCAAAATTTCATTTTTTGCAGAGCCCCAAAATGACCCTTTCTTTTATGTAGTGTTAGTTTCAGAAGATGGTGAGATAGTCACTGACTTGGCACAATGTTAGAAGAAAATTTGAGCCATTGAAGTATTCGATTTTAGTGGAAGTTCAGGTTTTAGAAAGCTGAAAACAGTCACATTCTACACCCCATCTGAACGCTTATGCAAACATTACTTGGCATGCAGAAAAATATTTTATTAGTTTTTTTTCTCACCTTAAATGACAGAATTTTATTACTCAAGTTAATTAAAGCTTGTTCTATAGACCACCTATGCAATGTGACTACTTTTCAGTTATATTAATGAAAAAGGTAATGTTACTAACATTTCAAAATGGCTTAATTTAGTTAAGTTGGAAGGGAACATTGCAGAAGGGGAAGATCCATAAATAGATGGCTGGGGAGGCACATGTAGACTGACCAGAAGGATGATGATGTGCGGTACCAGATATACTGCTTTTCTTGTGATCACATTATATGTGATGGGAAGAAGAATTAACCCATATCATAGAATCACAGAACTGTAGAGTTGGAAGGAACCTAAAGGATCATCTCGTCCAAGTCACATACTCTTCACAATTCTGCTACATATTAAGTGAATGGCACTTGCTCTATATTTGTATCACTGGGTGCTACATGGTTCTGTTTTTGGTTTGTTTGGATTATTTTTTTTGCATGTAAATCACTGAGAGGGGTCATCCAGAGATGGGGAACAAGTTGTCACTCCCAGTGTGCTGAGAACAGCACTTGTCATTTTCATCTTATGCAAATGAGTCAATGGATATGCTAAACAGGTTTCCAGAGTTAATAGTGTCCTTGATTGGGAGGAGGGTAATAAAACAGTAGGAATGGGCAGAGCGATTAATTCTGCCCCATTTTAGTCTTGGTGTCACACAATCATAGGTTTATTCAGTCCCATTCTGTCTCCCGGTGTGCCTTTCCACTCTGTTGTCAGCATTTTGGCACACTTTCTGTAAAATGCATACTTTTCAATGCATTCAAGTACAGTCATAACTTGGTTGTCAAACACCTTGGTTCTTGGACGTTTCGTCTCCCGAACGAATCAAAACCCAGAAGTGAGTGTTCCAGTTTTTGAACTTTTTGGGAATCAGAACATCTAATGTGGCTTCTGCTATCGTTTCCGGCATGCCTGAGCAATCAGAAGCCAATTGGAAGTTGCGCTTTGGTTTCTGAATGTTTCAGAAATCAAACGGACTTCCAGAATGTATTCTCTTTGAAAACCAAGGTACGACTGTAAAATATGCATCTTGTTTGCATCTTTTCATTACCTTTTCATTTTATAAATGGCTCAGGACTGCAGTACCTCAAGGAGTGCCTCTCCCCAGATGAACTGACCCAAATCCTGCAATGATCACCTGAGGTCCTTCTTCATGTGCCCCTCCACAAGTGGTCCAGAGGATGGCAACATGAGAAGGGGCCTTTTCTGTGGTAACTCCCTACTTGTGGAATATTCTCCCCAAGGAGCCTCACCTGATACCCTCGTTACACATCTTTAGGTGCCAGGCAAAAACATTCATTTTCTCCCAGGCCTTTGGCTAATTTAGACAATCTATGGCAATTTAAACTGTGGTGGGGTGTTGTTTTTGTTTGTTACTATGCTTTGTAGTTTTGTAGAAAGAGGGGGGTGAAGAAAGGATAGAGTGGTGAAGGAAGAAACAGAAGGACTGTGAACAGCAATAACAAAAGGAGACGATAGATAGATGGCAATCTGTAATATATATAACCGCAAACAGACAATTGTGTTATCTATGTACATTCCTCATTTCTTTTCAGTGGCAAAATGGGTTCTAAATGGTCATATCCAAAGCCCCAGTGAATGCACAGAAATGCTACTGATTTCAATGGTCTTTGGAACAAGCCTTATGCTTTCAGTAATTAATTTCCATTCCAATTTAAATATCTTATTCCTTTCATTTCTCCCTTCCCTTTCATGTTTTAAAAGTGTTATGCAGCTAACATCTATTTAAAGCAACCTCCTCTCCCTGGTGATTGATGTTAGATACAACAATTGCCATGCCAGTGCTGGGGCTAATTCTTTGCAGATGTTGTCAAATTACAGGTTAAATGGGGGGAAACGTTTCTCTCTTCCGGCCACCCACTCTAGTTCCCCCGAAATAGGTGTAGAGTACTGTATATCCTGTGCTGTAGGTGCAATAATTCTCTAGTCAGTTACTCATCTGGTTTAAATGACTACCATTTGCCATTTCAAAGGATGACAGAACACTATGTTGAGGCTATTTTGCAGGTATCAAAAGTGCCGTAACTCTGGATTGTGTTTTAGCTGAGCTGCTGTGTGTGAATTGAATCTGGCAAGGCTGCATTGATTTGAGGGGTTTTTTTTTGTCTTTAAAATAAATAACATTTGGCTCTGCTGGGGGAAAAAGAAAGAAGAGGATGAAGGCTATTTTACGTACTCCTTTGTAAATCTTCACATTCTTTAATGATCAAAGGCTTTGTGTCTTAAGTGGCATAATCATAACTGATTATGAGTAGGGCATGTGTGTGTTCCTTAGTGCCCAGAGGATGGTCAGCACCAGTAATCTTGACAGCCATAATATCTTCAGAATCTCAGGCTGCAACCTAAACATGTGTCAGTGGAGTGAGCCCCACTGACCACAGTGGTACTTACTTCCAAGTTCAAAAATATTGTTACGATGCCTCAGAAACAGAAGCAAAAAGAAATTGCATGCAATGATCCACTGTATGAAGCCTGTGACTCCAAAGTTTGCGTTATTTCTGGCCGAGTACATCTGAAGGAGCGTCTCCACCCCCATCATTCAGCCCAGACACTGAGGTCCAGCTCCAAGGGCCTTCTGGTGGTTTCCTCACTGCAAGAAGTGAAGTTACAGGGAACCAAGCAGAGGGCCTTCGCAGTAGTGGCGCCCACCCTGTGGAATGCCCTCCCATCAGTTATTAACAAAACAGAAGACACTGCCGGGCACAGAGGGGGAGCTTGCTAAGGTTACAGTGGGCGATGATGTAAGCAGAAGCAGGAATGACCTTTTGCCAAGTTTCTTTTTGGGAAGGAGAACCAGGAAGTGGGCAGAACTCCATGAAGACTGGCGAGGAGAGGCTGCACTAAGAGACCAGGGAGCATAGCTGGCTTCTGCTCTGGATCCAAGCTTGCTGAAATTATGGGAGAAGCAAAAAGAGACACTTGGGGTGTAATATTCTGCACTCCCTCCATCAAGGCTAAGGTGTATATATGTGCAAATAAAACAATGCATCTTAAATATACTCCACTCCACTGTGCCTCATTTCCCCCAAAGGAAACACCAACTCTGGTTAACTGCCGAGACCCCTGGAATCTCACACTGCTTGGCAGAGATTGGGGCGGCCTTGGGGTGACCAGTGACAATGTGCATGAAGAAGGAAGAAAAGTCCCTTCCACACGTTCACTAAATGTGCGGAGGGGGAGAAGGTTCATGGTCTCTGTCCTCAACCTCAGCAAATCAAATTGAAAATCCAAATAGAACAATGCTAGGCCTCTCTCTGGGCAATTGAGAAATCCTGCAAAAGGAACAATATTGTAATGAGTTTGGGGTTTTAGGCTGTATGGTGAGACCCTTTTAATCCCTGGATCCAGCAAGTCTTACAATTTAATCCAGGCTTCTAATTTTTGGAATAGCCGGTCTAGCCTCCTGGTGAGTGTGATAGAACCATTAGGGGGAACAAAGGAAAGGGGCTGCGTGTGTGATGGCGAATGGGTGGGCCCCATCCTTCAGCTCCTGGTAGTTAGAAAGACAGAGCCAGAGTTGAGAGTAGAGAGTGAGCAAAAAGAAAAGGCAGCAGGCTGGAGAGAAAGTCAAAACAATGTTTGATTTCTGCTTGAATCCAAGGCTGTGGCTGTGAGAGAAACACAACCCTTTAGGAGTGTTAATGCAACGAACCCCTCCACCATACTCCTCCAGCATATGCTCAGGTTGTTTATACAGTGGTACCTTGGGTTAAATACTTAATTCATTCCGGAGGTCCGTTCTTAACTTGAAACTGTTCTTAACCTGAAGCACCACTTTAGCTAATGGGGCTTCCTGCTGCTGCTGCGCCGCTGGAGGACGATATCTGTTCTCATCCTGAAGCAAAGTTCTTAACCTGAAGCACTATTTCTGGGTTAGCAGAGTCTGTAACCTGAAGCGTATGTAACCTGAAGCATATGTAACCCGAGGTACCACGGTATGTGTAAATAAACCATTTATTTTAACGACACCACACTCTCCACTGTGCCTCTTTCTGTAGCCTGCCTATCAATTGCTCAATAGCAGGCAGGCTGCATCACTGACTCCTTCCAAGGGGTGGACTGGACCAGCAGGCTTCACTCTGACCCTCCTACTGGGTGTAAATTGCAGCCAACTTCGACCTCCTCATGCAAAGCACATGATATTTAAGAACGGAATCCGAACGGTGGAAGGGCACCGGCAGCGGGAGGCCTCATTAGGGAAAGCTCACCTCAGTTTAAGAATGGTTTCGGTTCAAGAACGGACTTCCGGAACAGATTAAGTTAATAAACCGAGGTACCACTGTATATGTGTGTGTGAGAATGACAGTTTGGAGTGAAGTGCATAGCTGTGGTTACAGCAGCAGAGGATGCAAAGATTTAAGTCTCGCCCAAAATGAAGCTCCATAAATGTTGTATGCAAAGAAATTTTAAATGGTTCACTTATGAGGCAGCTCAGCCAAACAGACAGTTGCTATAAAAGGAAAAATAGTTTCCTGCCAGTTTCCTTTAATCCCCACTCTGTTATGTTGTCCTAAACAGAGCCAATGATTTGAAAACCAAATTCTTTGCTTGCTCCACAAAGGTAGGAAAAAAAGATTGTGGAAGCACAATGGATGTGTGGTCTGCTATGACTTGGTCAGATGAGGCAAAGATTTGATCTGTGCCAAAGGAAGTTTATTTAAATGGCTCATCCTTTCTCTGTGCACAAAATGTGTTCTCATTTACTGAGCTGTGTCTACTCAGAAGTAAGACATTGTTTTTATTCCAGGGTAAGTACATAGAGAATTGGCCACTGGTTGGTTTAATTTTGATAAATACATTTTAGAGCATGTGTATTACCATTCAAAATCTGTGTTCAATATCTACTGTATTTGCTCACAGAAGTGAGGAGATGTTGGAAGCAGTAATGCATATATAATAATTTGACACCTGATTTTTAGAATTTCTGTCAGCAGGGCAGCATGTCACAATTTGCTGCTTGAGAAGATGGGAACACGCTCCTCTCCAGCCCCACACCTCTCTTACCTGTGTTGTGCAGAGGTGCCTGCAAAAGCTGGCAGTGGCACTGTCTTCTGGTGAGATTTCTGAGACATTACTGAAGTCTCACAATATCTCATACATTCCCTGAGATCTCACAAGATCTTACAGAAACCAGTGCCACTGCCAGCTTCTCCATGGGCAGCAAAGGTGGTGGGCAGGGCAGCAGAGGTGAGGCAGACACAGTTTCTTGGGCTTCTGCCATTCCACACCGCTACCTCACCCTGCCTCATCAGACAGCCAGGCCTGTCTGCCAGTGGATGATACAGCTAGCTTTTTATAGACCACCCCCCAAAAGGTGCTACCCAACTCCTTCACACCTTTTAGTTTCCAGTGTTGTGACTGCCTTTGCCTGTGTAGCTGAAACAGCACTATTTCCCCCACTCCACCCCAACTAGGGATGAGTGAATGTTTCAGTTTGGGCTTCTCTCACTTCTCTCATTTTCCCAATCCTAATTTCAGTTCTCCACATTTCCACATGAGTGCAATTCTTCTTTTCTTTTCTTTTTTTTAAAAGACCTCCTCAAATTAATCTGAATTTTAGTGGAAATTTCCCAATATACACATTTTTGCAAAGCAATTTTCCCCAGTATAATGTCTTTTGGAATGCTATTTTCACTCACATGCACGTTTAGAGGCACACTTTACATTTTTGTACAAGTTACTTGGCTGGAGAACTGCATTTCCAGGAATAGAGTGGTGGAATCTTGATCAGTATCATTCCATTCTCTTCCTGCTCTCCCTTCGTACATTTCTTTACCTTTCTGCTGGACTTGGACCAGAAATATATCAAATATATCAAAGCCCAAAGTAACTTGGAGCAAAGCCAGATGAACACACGGGAGAGCACATAGTCATGATGCCTCCTATCGTGTTGTGGTGAAGAGGGCCTTTTCTGCAGTGGCTCCCCATTTGTGGAATACACTCCTTAGAGAGGTTTGACTGGCACCTTCATTATATACCTTTAGGTGCCAGTTGAAAACATTCCTCTTAAATTAGGCCTTTGGCTGATAGACATTCGATGCCCTTTTAAAATGTGGAAGGGGGGATTATCAGGTTGTTTTTATTGTATATTTTCTGTTTTTTATATGTATTGTGATTTTATGCCATGAACTGCCCTGATATCTACAGGTATAGATCAGTATACAAATAATGATGATGATGATGATGTAATTAGTTCTCTGCCACTATCACATGCTCAGATAGTCATCTAGCTGAGCTTTTCAGTGTAGTTAAGGGACCTGGTCACAGTCTATAGCATCTGAACCATTCACAGGCTGCCATAGTGTATTTACTAGGCTACTTCAGTGATAAAATTGCTCATATTGGAATCCTATGTCTACCGACGCTGTGTCTGGCTGGCTGTGCCCTTTGTATGTGATGTAGACTCTTGCAGCAAAGACATGGATATGCAAAGCAACCTGGGATTTTACACCATTCTCTTCAGCAAGTAGCAGATTGGTTGTCAAGAGCAGTAAGTTAAAAGCTACAGGTATATCTGTGTGCCATTGAGCTTGATGGCAAAGATCCTGCTGAATTTACTAGATGCAGATTGCACCTTATGTGTTTTAAATAAAAACCTGGAATTCTCCAGCCTTACAAGACATTATTGCTGGGAAATCACTAGACCAAAGCACAGAACCTTTGTTTTGATGCAGCCATTTGCCTATTCAAATGTGTGTCAGGACTTATACTGCCATCTACAAATAGATATCAATAGTTAAGAGAGATTTTATAGCCCTTTTGACGTTCAATATATTAGGCAGGTTTAAAAGGTTCTGGAAAATGGATGATCTGCCTAAGCAGAATAACTTTCCACTTGTAAAAATGCTTCTCAAAGTACAGAGGACACAGATTTAATACTTAGCCTTGCTTGTTTAATTACATGTTAAAACATAGACATGTTGGGTCCCCCCCCCCATATTTTAATCCTTCCAGAACAATGACATCCCCACAGAGCCGGAGCTAAAGCAAAGGAGAGGAGGAAATGATAGACGTATGTTATTAAGGAAGATAAATTTAAATAATTTAAATTTAAATAATCATTTAGGCAAAGCTGTTTTATTTCTCCAAAGAAACACAGACATCTCTGCTGATGCTTCTTTCTTTAGATTCTTTTTCTTCTAAAAAAGAAAGAAAGAAAGAGTTTGAACTTATTTCATCCCACAACAAATGGTAAGATTGCACCCTCCTCCTTACACACACACACACAAATGCAATATGAGATATCTTGTTTTAAGCAATGATTATTTCATCACAGAAATCCTTCCTATTGCCAGGTAGCAGTAAATTAAAACTTCAAAAGGAGAAAAGAAAATCCTCAAACGCATCCATCCACTGCTGCTTAGCAGACAAAAGAAGTTGAGCAAATACTTGAAAATGAGCTCTACCTTTGATTAATCCAAATAATAGAACGTTTCCTAAGTAACTTTGCTCCTGGGAAGATTCCAAGCAAGTAATTCACAAAATATGGCTTTCTTCATTGGAAAGGTTATAAAATTTTGTTTGTTGGAGGTAAGGAAGGAAATGTAATTAAAGGCTGAATTCAGTCTCACATTTCATTCTTTAACTAAAAGAATATGTGTGATTTGGATAGGAGTCACCTAGGCATTTCCTCCCTCCCCCCCCCCTTTTAAGGCAGTGCACATTGTCAGCAGATCAAATGATGTGATAGCAAGCCTACATCTGGCAGAGCTGGCTGTGCCAGGTAAACTTAAATAGAAACTCCGCGGCCATTAACTTATGTTGCAACGTTGGACTTCCCTGCTAATGGGGATCCAAAGTTCCTCTTTGTAGTGTTGCTATAAAAATGCAAGTAGGGAAGAGGTGAAATGAAACTACAAAGTGTTTGGAGGGTTTTCATTTGTTTTTAAAAGTCTCCATTGCATTTTGAAATCCTTACAAAGGAGTATGTAGAAATAACTATTGACAAAGAGAGAAACCCCCACCCCTCACCAAAATGCACATAAAGGGAAGCAACTGATTCAAGGAGCATAGTTATTATTATTTTGAAAAAAGGCACTGAGGGATAGAAATATTTTTCAGTCCTCCACGTAAAGGACAAGATTCCAGGATTCTGAATCTGAGAGATCAATTTGACTCTTTGGTAATTTTGTACATTCCCCTTTGCAAATGCAGCAACACTTCCCAGGGCCTCCATAGTAGTTTTTCCAAAGCTGCAGGTAGAAGGAGGAGTTGGCAAAAATTGTCATTGTCCAGCTTCCTCTGGTAGGATGGAACTCCACTACACAAACTCCAGATTCGAGCTGTTATATGTGTGCATAGAATAGGCCTAGTTAGGCACATTTAAGCACCGTTGGTTTCAAAAAAAAAAAACCTGCATGAATCATCAGACAAACTGCACCATGGCTGGTGAAATGAATGCAATTTTTGGTCCCTTGGAGAAGACTTTTTTTTTTTTTTGGCAAAACAATATAAGGCAACCAAAATAAAATCACAGAAAAAAATTGCATAAACATGACGGTATCTAAATGGTGGTCTCAACGTCATGTCAAATTTATTATACCTGCATTGCAGGGGGTTGAACTCGTTGACCATTGGTGTCCCTTCCAACTCTACAACGCTATCATTCTACCAACACAAAATTACTGGAATTAGATCTAAAATACATGTATTCCAGACTTCCAGCTAGCGTTTTTCAAATTAGTTTTTAAATACTTGATTTTTTTTGGTTAAAAAATAAACATATGCCCTAATTTGTATGCCGCACCCCCCAAAAAATCTAACTCTCTAAATGCAGGAATTACCCTTTGGAGCCTACTGTCACATGGAAGCCCATGTCAATTGTAGAGATTATACATCAAATTGTAATTGGCTGTCACTGATCATCACTGACCAGCAGGAACCAGACCACTTGCTTTCTCCAGCAGGTGCTAGGGACAGGGGGAATCTGCTGACCGAGCAATGCCCTGTATGAACCACGGGTGTTATAAGCCCTGACTGCTTGGGATGCTGCTGGCCAGGCCTCAGCTACCTGCCTGCACAATGCCAAGCAAACAATTCACCCATTTCCATTGCCACTGCATGATTCCCAATGATATGGACACTCAGTGGCAGCTGATTGCTACTTTCCATTCCTCCTTTCCAGCTGCTCCTGGCTTCCTGAGGACAGCCTGCTCCAAAGTGTAATTTGTTACTCTGGAAATAGCTCAGGCCAAATTACAGGAGATTTTCATAGAGCCCCAGAGAACAAAAAAAAAAAAAACAAAAAAAAAACTTCAACTGCACTATTTGGAGATTTAAATAGCTGTAAACAGCGATGTCACTGAAATGTTGTCATGGTCTATCTTGTTTTTAATTGCTTTTTTCTAATCATCATTTTTTCCTTCTATGTAGATGTCTTTAAAATGCTTTAGCTACTTTTTTTGGTATCCATTTCAACTTCATGAAATCTTTCTTCTAAAACGTTATGTGTCCACCCTTTGATTGTGTGTGTGTGTGTGTGTGTGTGTGTGTGTGTAGATATCAAGGACATCATCCCTTTTTGTTGAGCAACACTCCAAAACTTGGATATGTAACCTATGTTTTAGTCTTGGGACAGGAACATTCTTATGGTTAGAGAATCTCTTCCATTTAACTTAGGATGCACTCCACTTTCGTATGGCTGATGTTAGGCTAGGTTAACTGCGTCCAACTATAACAGCATGGGAAGGTACACGAGGATTAAGCAAAACAAAAGAAAACCCCAAACTTGTTTTGATAGCAAAGACCTGTTATTCACATGGGCAAGTACTTATAAGATAAAAATGTTGGGGCTTGAGGGAATGAAAAGGGGTTTTGGCCTTTGTTCAAGCATTTTTAGATCTCCAAAATAAGGAATCTTGATGGTATTTTAGTGCATGGATGGTCGACCACAAGTGGGCTCCATAAATGGGACAGATGCTGTGAATTTGTGGCACTCCCTGATAAGAGGGACAGTCCCTGGAATTGGCTTGGGAATGGTACTGTTATCTCATCCCAAACTTAGTGGATGAAGACCCAAAACTACATCAAGGTGTGTGTGTGTGTGTGTGTGTGTGTGTGTACAAACTACTTCAGGGTCCTTGACTAGTAGTATACTTTCCCCAAAGGTTAGCTACACATCATTTTAGCATAACTGACAAATAGATAATGAAGTAGAGTTTTAAATACTAAAATTTATTGGCAAGTTTCCTGGGACTGCAGCGTACAGTTAGAAAACTACTGGTTTAAAGGATAATTGGTGCTCAAGTATTAGGTCAAGGAAGTTCAAGGTTTAAGTCAAAGTAGGTCAGTAAAATTGTGACTATAAATAATTCAAATGTCATTTTAGGTTTGCCAAAATGTGACTCATCTTTTTCTACTATTCTGCCAGCCCGTTTAAGATTGGTTACCTGAATTCTCCAAGATCCACCAAGAAGATTCCTAGCTAGAATCCTCCTTTCTCATTTCTGCCATTCAAAAACTCAGATTAGCTGCTCTTGGTTCTAAGATGCACAAGAAGAAATCATAAATCAATCCCTTGTCATTTTCCATCGAACAGGCTGAGGTTGAGATGGATTTTTTGCCCCCATTTACAATCTGAACCAAAGGATCCTAAGCCAAGGAAGCAGCTGGCACAATAAAAAAACACAGGGGGGAGAAAGCAGTTCTAGCTGGCACCTCCTGCTGACAATGACTAGCCAAATCTCCACAGGGAAAAATGCCAGTATAGATTTCTGTGACAAAAAAACAACAAAATAGATTTTTGTCAATGTACATAGATTTGACAAGTAGTCAGATAAATCTATCAATAGTGAGTGACATATCTCTCTGCAATATTTCCAGATGAAACGGTGCCTAGAATGACAAAGCTGAGAAATCCCTAATTGGGTCTGTCATGATTAGTGACTGATCTGGACTCTCAGACCTTCTTTTACAACACTTAGGGCTTTTTTTCTGCCCAGTTTCTTTCGCCATTCCCTTTATATACAGAATTGGCTGCCTCTCCTGAGACATCTGCTCAGCATTTTAAAAGAAAGGGATGGGGGGGGGGGAACCTTCATTATAGGGTTGTGGCATGTGATCAATCTACCCACTGCAAACACAGGCCAAGACAAAAGCAAGTTCTTACAGGAGTTAGAAGTCATCAAGAACACATCAAAGGTTGCAGTACCTGATGACTGTAGGTGCACATCTTTTTGTTCTGTGAATAATACTGTACACGTACTATTTTATTATGCAAAATGAGACTGATCTAACCATTCACTAATGCCCTTGGGATATAAAGTATCTACAGCAGCTTGTGAATCCTACCACAGATGACTATGGAGACCATCTTAGAAGAGGGAAAACACGTGAATGCACACTCATTATGCAAATAAGTATATTTAATTATCTTTTTGTGGGTTGGTTGTCAAAAGTTCAGTGAAACTACAATCTGCCAAATATTTGAAATTCTGTTTCTTTATTTTTTATTTTTTACTTTTTAAATTCATATAGCGTCCTCATACCACCACCTCCGGTTAGCCGGTATCCAAATAACCCACTATTTGAAGTGAATGATGTGAGATCAAGCTAGCTAAATTTAGCATTGGCCTCCATTTGGGGGCTTTCTCAAGTTTTGATTAGTAAAGATAAATTACTTAAAAGTCCACTTTTTAAATGTATCTCTCAATTAAGGCAAGACAAAGTTTTAAGGAATATTTTGTAATGGCTACTTATGGTGTGGATCATTCTACTAACTACTAACACGAGACTTTGACACAATTTGTTTTGTCGACGAGCAGAAGAGCTACTATATTTATCACCAGATGAATCCTTCCTTACCTTGTTCCATCTGTGAGAAAGAAAACCTCAGAGCAAAACCATCTGCTTTTGCTTTTGCAAAGGACATCCTGTCTTAGCAACACGGATGTAAAACTTAACAATTTGTGCACGAATTTTCGCAAACGGGTACATATTATATCCCCAACCCCACCTCCAATATCTGTTTAATTTTGACAATAATGTCATGGTTATAGAAACAAAAGTTGAAGATAGCTAAAGCTCAGAGATACAGCTGTTGATTTTCATCAAGATGCTCCAAAACAAACACTTGGCTTACTTTCTCTCCCCTAAAGAATGGCTTGTGAACAATTAGAAAAGCAAGTGCATATATGGATAAGCCTATCTCAAAACAGTAGAGAGTATCATGTTACAGGAGTAGCATTTGGACAAGTATACCTGGAAGAAAGGCAAGAGATAGGGAAAAACATATAATAGGGACCTGTTTAGATAGCGGAGTTGTTTCAGAGGTTGTTAATTAGGCCTGTTATTCCAAATCAGGGAACTGTGTCAACCACTATCTTGGTTCATTATCTGGTCACTGTGCTTACTGAACCCTCTGAAGGCTCACCTAGTGATCTGCTAGCTATGGCAGTTCAATATATGTGAAGTGAAAGGTGAAACATGAGCCGAATTTTAGTTTACTTGCATCTTCTTTGCTAAGGAGGCACATCTTTTGCTTGAAAGCACTTTTCCAGTGCAAGCTTTCACATGTCTACTCAGTAGTAAGTCCCATTGAGTTCAACAGACTTTTGCTTCCATGTAACTAGGCATAGGATTGCAGGCTGAACTCCACTGAGTTCATTGGAGTTGGGTGTTCTGTTTATTTTTCATTGAAATAAATGGTGGAGAGTTTTTAGCTAGAACACATGGAGTTTCATTTTCTTCATAACTGATTATTTCTAGCCTATTGTCATTTATTGAAGGCAGTGTATCTCAAGAAGTACCATTAAATGTCAGAAAACACTTCACATTTTTGATATCTGTACTCCTGTCAGGGGGATGTTATCCTTTACCAGTAAGATGACAGAAATGTGGATAAAATCTAGTCACTTACCAATAGGGATGTAAGGGAATTCCAGCAGAAATGGAAGTGAAGTGGACATTGCCAAAGTTCACTTATTCATCCAATGTACAGAATGGAAATCAATCCAGCAAATATGATTAAATACAATTGTTGTTTTCAGTAGGTAGGATAGGAATTAATAATGTAAACCAGTTCACACAGGGAGGAGGAATTGGTAAGCACCTTCTGGCACTTATAGAAAAATGAAGGATACCTCTAGGCTTACTGAAGGGCTGGGGAGTGGGGACAAATGCCTCACGTGACTTACCCACTCAGTGCTACATGGCTCCCAGGTGGCATAGTGGGTAGAAATCCCTGGAGATAGTAAAATGCTGGTTAGGAAGGGCTAGGAGTCTACAGAGCCAAGTTCTCCGGGACCCACACCCAAGGAAGCTTGCTGAAAAACTTGAAGCAGGAGGAAAATGTTCCAATATTTCAGATTAATAGGAACCCACGCTGGTGTCAGAGAGTTTAGGAGCAGTCCCTTAACCTGTAGAAGATCCTTCAGCATTTGATAAATAAACACTGTGGTCCTCTTGAAAACCCAAACAATGCATCATCTCATTATTGCTAGGTTCCAGGTAGAAAGGTACAGCTGCAGAAAACCATTCTACTTTTTAATCATATTAAGTTTGGTGCATAGTGAGTGTATAATTAAAAGATGCTATTGTTTTTCTGCTGATACAAACTCCCGTCCCCCCCGATTCCCTCTCTTAGCCCTTCCACTTAGTAGCATTACTAAGGAGAGCAGAAGCGGTGGTTTCTTCATAAGGTCATTAGAAGTTAAACAGCATTGCTTCAGAAATAAATGGCTTACAACCCATCCCTTTCAATGAGCACATTCTTTTGCCTCCAGATGTTATATAAAAGGGGGGGGAGAGAAGAAAGAAGTGGTTTTATCAAAAAATATGAATCTGCAGTTTCAAGTGTGTTCAGTTCTGTAAGGTAATTTCCCCTTCAAAATGAAAAACGGAAAAGAAGTAGGTAATGCTTTAATTTGTTATTAGGAGTAATTACTGTCTGGCCTCGAGGGGTTACTTCTACATTGGGTTTAACAAGAAAACCATTTAACATATATTTATCTTTGTAAATTGTCCTGAATGATCAGCAAATACCTAATCATCTACAAAAAGCTGTTTAAAACATCCTTACCCAGATAACAGGAAATTATAACCTATGAGACCAGAAAGGCTAAAGTAATGTTTAAGCTGTGATAGTTACATGAAAACTGTCAATAGTTTTCTTTAAAATTCTTCCTTCCTTCCTTCCTTCCTTCCTTCCTTCCTTCCTTCCTTCCCTTCATGGCACCAACTGGGCTGGGTTAGGCTACGGATACTTTGAACATACCTTCCAATACTATCTCATACATATTTACAGATGCCCACCATCCTTAACATAATTAGCATCAACAACATCCATGTATCAAGATCTTCACTGATGAACCTCCAGTATTTTTTAGGACCACCATAATAGGATAATTTTAAAGCCCTGATCATACAAAGGTGTCTAACATTTCCACTTTAATGAAAATCAGAACGAATATTCAGCAAATAGATCATCTGGAAGTTACCTGTATATTTTTAACGTTTGTAAGCTGCGATTATTATTATTTTTTAAATGAGGAAAGTGCAGGTACCAAATCTGAAAATAAGTACTCTTTACTGGTATAAATATACCAGTGTATATAAAGAAATATATAAATATATACATATATTTACACTTGTTCTAGGGCAGGGGTAGGCAACCTAAGGCCCGGGGGCCAGATGAGGCCCAATTGCCTTCTAAATCTGGCCTGTGGACGGTCCGGGAATCAGCATGTTTTTACATGAGTAGAATGTGTCCTTTTATTTAGCATGTATCTCTGGATTATTTGTGGGGTCTGCCTGGTGTTTTTACATGAGTAAAATGTGTGCTTTTATTTAATATGCATCTCTGGGATATTTGTGGGGCATAGGAATTCGTTCATTCCCCCCCCCCCAAAAAAAAATAGTCTGGCCCACCACATGGTCTGAGGGATGGTGGACCGGCCCCCAGCTGAAAACGGTAGCTGACCCCGTTCTAGGGGCACATCAATGCCAGAAATACACACACATATATATATTCACAGTAAGTGGCATCCAACAAATGTGTTCAGTCAGTGCAAAGATTTCTACTTATACTCCCCGTACATGCCCCCCTCCCACATCTGTTCCAGAGGGTTGGGGAAAACCCTCAAACAGATTTAGGAGCATGCGGAGGGAAGAGAGGGGTAAAGTCTCATTGTGCAAACAGGAATGCTTGTGCTGATGCGACATGATGCGTAATCCTCCTTTGGAGACAACCCATTGTTTACAGTGCATGCACATGTGAACAGATATTTTCCTGCTGCCTGCACTTTGGCAGTAGCTCAACTTTCAAATGATCTCTGAGTCTCTTGACTCAGAATTATGATGGGAAAGCAATTCTTAGGTGTGGGGGCAGCGGGAAGAACCAATGTGGTTGGAGACAGATAAAAGGGTCACATGGATGAAAGCCTTTGGGATGGAAAGCAATAAAGAGAGAAATTAGCCAAGGAGGATTTGGCTGAGACAACATGACAATGTCTGTAAGAAAAAGAAGAAGAGTTTGGACTTGATATCCTGCTTCATCACTACCCGAAGGAGTCTCAAAGCGGCTAACATTCTTCTTTCCCTTCCTCCCCCACACAAACACTTTGTGAGGTGAGTGAGGCTGAGAGACTTCAGAGAAGTGTGACTAGGTCACCCAGCAGCTGCATGTGGAAGAGCAGGGAATCGAACCCGGTTCACCAGATTACGAGTCCACCGCTCTTAACCACTACACCACACTGGCTGTAAGTGCTTGAGTATTTGTTTCTATTTTCTCTCTTTACCTGTTTGGCATTTAATTCAGCACAAGCCAGATTTGCTACTCTTGGGAACAAGAGAGAGGCAGAGAGAGAAAGAAAGAAAGAAAGGGAAAAGGAACTGTTATCTTCGGCAATTGTTTTGCATAAGAGTGGAGATACAGGACTCAGGCTGCCCTTTACTTTTTACCCAGGTGTGCTCAGCCAAGTCTGCATCCATCGTCCTTGTGCATTTATGCGCAGTAATCCTTTTACGGGATTAGTGCGGCAGTGGTTTTCAGCATACCACAGGGCTTGCAGGAGGACAAAGAAATGACATTTTGAGGCCTTCTCCTTCCCCTTGCCAGGGTCTTAATGTTATTCTGCTGCAGCTTTTTTTGGCATACGAATTTATGGTGCTGTCTAAAACTGCCATGCTTGTCTTTGAATATACTTGTGGATGTTTCTGATCTTGCTTTAATTGGGCATGCTTTAGGCTCACATAAAATATTAACATCTTAGCCAATGAAAGTCAGTGCCCAGAGCTCATACTTTCTAAAATTAATATAATCTTGTTTCTTTCCAGTTGAGACTCCAGAAGATCAAAATTCAGAATGGTTCCTTTTCTTTTCAGTCATTGGTAGGTTGCTTTATTTGGAATGGCTCAGCTTCCTGGTGGTCTTCAGGGCTCACCGCAAGGTCTAGCTCTTTATGCTTTTGCTCAAGAGGAAGAGTTAAAGGTGTGCGGAATTTCTTTGAAAGCCCTAGAGATCAAAGGGCTTATAGATCAAGGAAAGTTGTTTCAGTCAATTTATTGGCAATGGGCTAAGTATTATAATACTAAAGGAACCCATATTATAAATATCTACATATTTTGTTTTGTTTTGCTTGCATGCTTATTTGAAACATTTTAACCCACTTTTTATCATCAGAACCCCAGGTTGGAATACAATTAGAGATGGGAGAGAAAGCCGATTCAGCATGAATTTGTCTCCTGTTAGTAGCTGAAATACCAATGAAATATGAATGGGGGAAATGGGGAGATTTTCATTCATTTCTCACATTCAGCTCCATGTTTTCATTTGCTGTTCACAGAAATGAATTTGAAGCAAATGGAGGTTCATTTGTTTTGTTTTAGAAACAAATCTACCACCCTAATCCCAGAGTTCAGTTGATTAGATTACCATTGAACCATAGATTATTTTAAGTAAGGCAGTTTCCTTACCTGGTTCTCACTTTCACGGCACACTGCTAAGTGGGTTTCATCTATAAGAAACTACAATAGGTATTAGATGATAGTAGAAGCTTTCTATCTGACATAACAGTTATATGAGGGAACTATTAAATCATCTCAATTCAGGCACACTTTTGTTGAAAGAGGAATAGAAATAACATGCCATAATTTTGTAGATTGGGGTAGATAAATTTGTTTCTTTAGTTCTCTCATTTCATAGAACTTAAACTGTAATTGTGGTGCTACAGATCAATATATTTCATTTAGAGTAACTACATAAATAAAATGATACCAAGCATGATGAGGACAGTTGTGGTTTACATGTCCTAAAGTGCAAGCTTGTTTGCTTTTATAGATTCAAGATTAACAAGTCTAGCCATTTAGATAGACAGCTGAAAAAGTAAATCTTGACCCATCTTCTCTTCTAAAATAACAGGCACATAAATGGCTAATTCTTTATCATTTTCTGTCCTTGTGAGTATTGTTGTCAGGAAAGTGGATTCATGTTTGGCTATTTTATTTTCTTATTTCAATTCTTGTCATGTGGATGAGCTATTAGAATTGCATTTCCTTGTAGGTAACATAAATCACAAGAGCATCTTGTTCCGTTTTGACCTTTTCAATATTCTGTAGTTTGATTGGCCAGCTGCTTTAGATCACCATGTTTATAGTCCTGGATGACTTGAATGGAACATTCCAGATCAGCCAATCACAACAAAGAATGTTGAAAAGGCCAAATGTAGTAGATATGCTCTTTTGATTAATTGCTTTGGGACTTATAGAATATACTTATGCATGGTGCTTACATCCTGCCCTTCCTCCAGGATGCCTAGGTCTGGGATTAACCTAAATCTGCCGAAGGGACTGACCAGAAGAGCCTTCTCTGAGCTGTCCTGCTGTTTCAAACTGAGCAGAGGACAGTGTTCCCTATGGCTAATGTTGAAACAACCTCAGGACTTTATACTGAGATGAAATCCTCATAGACTAAATGTCAACCAGAATGTTATGCCTTAATCAGGGTGGGAGGAAAAGATGGATTAAGGCATATTCTCCCTGCACTAGCACAACCATTGAATTGAATACTGCCCAGGAAACATCACAGCAGCTTTGGAACCAGTCTTTGTTACTTGCAAAATACCATAGGTATATATTAGGGCCTGAATCCAGCTCAATATCTATATTGACTTGATGACTTTGTGCCAGTCAGCAAAACCTTTTGTTTTGTGTGTGTGTGTGTGTGTGTGTGTGTGTGTGTGTGTGAATTAACAAACTCATAGGTAGCAATATTTAGTCTGATCTTCCTGAAAACAACAGAGATACCATGTTTGTGGCTTTCGACATCCAAGGAAATGTTAAATACTTCCTTCAGTGTATGGGATATCCCCCATCCTATACACACACATACAACAGTGGGATTAATACAGATACAGTACATTCATGCAGTGAGTCTTGCCCCAAGGTCACCCAGTGAGCTCCATGATTATGGATTTGAGTCTGGGTCTCCAATCCTAGTCTAATAACTCTGCTGCATTGCATAATACTGGCAGGCAGGAGTACACACATACAACAGTGGGATTAATACAGATACAGTACATTCATGCAGTGATTAACACACCATTAGGATTCAGACGATAATGGTGGTGGTTACCTAAGCTCCCAGTGTGTGTTACAATAATTGAAAGTCCTCACACGTTAAAAGGAAACATTAGAAGGTTGAGGAGTTTGCATGACCTACCAACCCACAATCAACACCCCAGATGCAACCACCAGCCAATGACTGCCATGCACTTAGTGGTCATGTTAAGGGGTCATATGCATTATGCAATGCTTTTTTGTCTGATGGTACTCACTACAGAGTACTGTCATTTCCTTTTTGGTGCCCATGGCAGCCATTTTGTGCTGGCACCTATGATACTTTTATCAAAATATCAGTACTGGCACTTCTTTAACAAACAAACAAAAACAAACAAACAAACAAAAGCATGTGTCATATTTATGTGCCCATGTATGCATGTAAGACTTCTCCATACAAAAGTGTGTGTGTGTGTGTGTGTGTGTGTGTGTGTGTGTGTGTCCTGGGCCAATTAGGATTTCACCTCAAACAGTGAAGCCCCACAAGCTAACCTTGGTACCTGCATATTGCACCTTCGTGTGAGATTAAATGTGCAGCTGGAAGAGGCTATGGCAAATAGGCATGCTACCAGGGGAGCTGGATATCCCCTCAGGGATTATTTCAGTGTAAAATGGGGGTTTTATCTGAACTTCTGTGCACTAAGTAGACTTGAGGCGAATTGTGACTCCTTATTTCACAGCGATTTAGTCAGTGTACGTTGTCACCTGTTCAGAACTAAAGGAATTGCAATGCAAGTGCGTGATTACATTGAGAAATCATTTCTGTATGGTTTTAATCAACATGTATTTGGTGCGAACTGAAAACAGCAGTTGTACAATTGCCCGAACAAAGTTTGGAAGCCAAAAAATGAAGAACAACAGAGTGATAGTATACTTGATCTTGTTTGTAAAGTGGAACCAGTAGAATCAGCCTAGGAAGGAATTTTGATGGGGAAACTGTTCTAAGCAGCCCTGGTTTTTTGAAATGAGTTTCACCTGTTCAGTATACCTACCCAGTTTCTTTTAGTGGTTTTGACAGCTGCAAGTTCTTCAGCTCATTTTGTCAAAGCTATGAGTGTCCAGCACTCAAGCTAAGGGAGGTTTGCTAACACAGAGTGATACCATACATTACTTATAGCCAAAATAGAAACACTGAAATCTATGGACTTAAGTCCGTTGATTTCTACTCTTGCTGGTCTATAATAATCACCCTAAAACCTACTACTAAATCCTTTATTCTGCCTACCCCTGAGTATCATGAAATAGCACATCATGTCTGAATAATTTATTGTACTCTCTTACAGATAAAAGTAAAAATAAATGATAGTACAATGGCATCTGTAATGTGTCACTTTCCAATAATCAGTGAACTGAAACAGAAATACATTTCTTTAAAAATACACCAGTTCTCTGCTGCTTAGTTCATAAATGACATACTTTACAACACACTGTGTACAAAACCACAGCTTTCAAAAGTCACCTGAAGCATTACAAAGAAGTCATACTGTCCAACTGATGACTGTTTTAAGCATATATATATATATATATATATATATATATATATATATATATATACACACACACACACACACACAAAAAAAAAAAAAATTTAATTGGACTAACAGCACAATCCTACACATATTTAATCAGAAGGGAGTCCTACTGACAAAGGGACTTACTCCCTGGTCAGTGAATATAGGATTGCACCCTAAATTGACTTAAATCCATCTTAATGGATTTCTGAGTTAGACTGATAATGCAGGCTAATGACCATGTCCTTTCTTCTATCAGTTTCAAATATTGAAACTAATGTGTCCTTTTTAAGTCATTTTCTCAATTGTTGTGCTGCAATCACCAGCTTTAGTTGTGTGATACTACAACAAATCTTTTTTTTGAACAGGGATGTTATAACACTACTTTGCAAATTGTTAAACTTCGCTCTTCCGTGCATTTCTTCCTACAGATAGCAGAAAAATGCCGTCTTTGAAACAAAAAGTCTTTTTGACTCTTACTGGGCTTCTTTGCTTGATGTTTAACAGTGTTATTGTTATGATCCTTCTTGCGTCAAAAATGATTGCCAGTATTAAATTGGAAAGCAGGCCGTTTTACAAGTTCCCAAGTACCATTGCTTTAAAAGTCCCATATGTCTCTGCAAGATGAATAATTGTCCATCAGCCTATGGTTCATTAGGGACCAAAAATCAATTGAGTGGGAGGGCTTCTGATAGGAGGCTATACAAACTGTGGTTTTGCTGGTTTCTTGATGAATAGAGTAGCATAGCACAGAAAGCTTTTTATCTGATGGCTCCAAGGTAGTTAGGACAGTGACAGCTATGAAGTGTGTACAGATAATTGGGCCAGGAAGGAGGAAAAGGAGTGCTCCGACTTAGGCAGCAAATGTTCCTTGCCTACAATCCTCAAGCCAGATACTCCAGAGCATTCTCATTGACCTCCATGGGATCCAGCGACTGCCAGTGATTAGAAAATGGTGGCCTTAGTGAGCGGTAGAAAGTTTCTTTGGGAACCTGACCTACTGCATACATGAAAGGCCTTGGAAGTTATTCAGGAAGAGGGAAGTGGACATGGCAGGGGGGACATGGCTAGGGTTAAAATTGTGCTGCTGTAAATGGTTGCTGTATCTGCCTTTGTAGTGAGAGGAGAAATTTGGTCTTTCTTTCTTTCTTTCTTTCTTTCTTTCTTTCTTTCTTTCTCTGAAAGTTTGAAAGTTGCCATATTTAAATGAGCATTGTTGTAACTACTTATATTTTTTTGCTTCTTTTTATTACATTTTTTTTCCATTTTACAATATTTCAACAACAAAAATTAAATCTAAATAAATTCAACCTACATTTTATTTGACTTCCCTCCCCGTCCTCTGTGGTTCCTTGTTTTATATCATAATCTTACTGCATAACCAATTCGAACCTATTTACAAATGTAATCTTTTTACTCCCTTTATGTTATTTCTTACTGCTCATGTTTATTGACATGTTTATTTTGTTTCTTAATTAGTCTTGTCTAAATGAGCCCACACATAAACAGTCAAAAATTCATTCTGATATTTTTCCTTTCAAAAGTATGATATAATAATAATAATAATAATAATAATAATAATAATACGTTCTCCTCTCTCAGAATTACTCTGCTTTCTTGACATAGTTTTATAAGTAAGCATTGCATTCCGAAGTAAAGATAAATCATTCCTTTCAGTGCTGTGTAAGGGTTGCAAAAGAAATAAGTGCTACTAAAAATTAACAATTGATAAGGGCTGCTGACACACCTGAGCACAACTCAGCGTCAACAATGTGTGCTATCGTCTGGACTATTTTGACAGACTGAAGAAACGATACAAACATTTCAGTGTTGGTGAGATCTGCATTTTATCTTGTTGCTAAAATAAGATTTTTTAAATAGGATTTTAGAGCCAACCAGGTAGCAACAAAGAAACCTTTTGGATAGGTTTCAGTCATCCAATGAAATGGATAGGCAGTGTTTCTTTATTTTTGGTATTTCCAGACACATACATATCCTGGCAACATGCAAATATTATGGAGAAATGCGTTAAAAGTATCAGAAATATATATTTTATGTTGAAAGCATGTGTTTTATGTTTAAAAGTATGAACAAAATGCATACATGCTGAATGTGGACTTACTGTCTATTCTTTCAAAGATTTACACAAAATGGGATGGATCCCCGACTGAGCACCGGAAAACTGAGGAGGTGGAAGCTATGGACGAGGAGGCCGTGGAAGAAGGTGCAAGTGGCGGAGGGGAGGGGGCAGGGGCAATTGAGTGATGTGGGCAGCAGGATTGGGGGGAGGGCTGATCTGCCCTCATGAAATGATGAGAGATATGCACTTCTGAAGAGTGTGAGGCCTAAAATCCTTTCAAGGAATCCAGCCCCACTGTGTCCAGTGAAGCTTGCTTCTCAGTAAACCTGCATTGCTTGCATCGCATGAAAAAGAATCGGAGAACCAGTTTCATCCTTCAAATGAGATTGAAATGCACTGGGAGAACTGCTAAGTACTCCAGGCATGGTAGGACTGCTGAGGGAGGGCACAAGGTGCAGCCATGAAAGGATTCTTGACAAATATTAGAAAGAGAAGCCATTAGTTACAAGCAAAACAAAACAACCAACTCACCGAAACCGACAATATTTACTGAAGGGCCCTCCAGGAAAGCAGTCCTGCTCACTTAAAAGGTATTACTATCAAGAAATTATCCTGACACACCATTTTAAAGGAACAAGAGTTGGAGTCTTTCCAGTTATATTCCAGAAAGGGTGGGGCCCATATCAATAAATCACTTGCACATAAGGAGCATTTTCCATCCAGAAAGAAACCCATTAAAAATAATTAAGCCAGGAAAGTTAGGTGAAAGGAAGGTAGATCATCAAATTTCTTAATGGATTTTCAGCTCAGGAGAATTGAAGCTGGGGAAGAAAAAGACTCTCCACATGGGCTCCCTTATAGTTCGTTATAGTTTGCTGATGCATTTTTATTTCCCAGTACAGCAACCAAAGAAAGAGCATAGACAGAAAATATTGTTGATTTCTAATTTCAGCTAAAAAAAGGAAAGTAGCAACTATTGCTCGTAGGCAAAGAGCAATTATGTAAGTACCTTCTGTGTGCTGTAAGTCAGAATGTGCTTCTGACAGAATTGTGCTCAGTTTTCTATATCAGCTACACTCAGTGAAGGGCTGGCCCTACCATTAGGCAGTGTGAGGCAAGAGGCAGGTGGTAGGGGTGGGGAGCAGAGATGTCAGAGAATTCTGCTGGAAATGGGAGGGGAAAGTGCTGCAAGTTGCATGTTCATCTGAGGTCAGTGATTCATCTGAGGAGAGAGCTCTCTCTGTGTGGCACATGGCCCGCCCTGCCCTTCATAAGCTTGCCTGCTGGGTGAAATACAGTGGTACCTCTAGTTACGAACTTAATTCGTTCCGGAGGTCCGTTCTTAACCTGAAACTGTTCTTAACTAGAGGCGTGCGTTCGCTAATGGGGCCTCTTGCTGCCGCTGCGCCGCCAGCACACGATTTCTGTTCTCATCCTAGGGCAAAGTTCTCAACTCGAGGTAACTGTTCCAAGTTAGCGAGGTTTGTAACCTGAAGCATTTGTAACCTGAGGCGTTTGTAACTCGAGGTACCACTGTAGAGGGTGCTGTCCAATTACCAATGCCGAGGTATGAATTGGCTGTCAGACCCGTTGAATCCATGTGAGTTATCACTCACCTGCTCTTGGCATCCATCCCTGTCAATATTGAAGGAATCTTGTTCTTTGCATGCAGACCCTATTGAACTTGGAACCATATATGCAAACAGATGCCACACACACTTCTCTGTTGTATCCAATTTTTGACACTGCCCATATGAGTTCCTTTTCCTGGTTCAAGAACCATTAGCATGACAGACTTCTCCAATAGTATTAGTTACTTGCAGAATGATACAGGGAAGCAAATCCATCTTTCTTGGCCCTGCAAACTGCTGACTAATATGTCAGTCAGGACAGTACTGTACTTTCTGGTCAGCTTGAAGTGTTTTCAGCTATCTGAAAATGTAGCTCAGGGTAGGCAACGTGGTACCTTCAAGACATTGTTGACTACAATACTCATCTACCCAGGGTAATTTGGTTGGTGATCAGGGATGACTGGAGTAGTCCACAACACCTTGAGTGCTCAACTTTGGCTACTCTCAGTATGGATAATGAAGATTAGATATGTATGAGCACCTCTGTTTCCCTGGTTGTTCTTTGGTTGTCCTACAATAATATTTTAAACTTAAAGGTAAAGGTACCCCTGCCCGTACGGGCCAGTCGTGTCCGACTCTAGGGTTGTGCGCCCATCTCACTTAAGAGGCCAGGGGCCAGCGCTGTCCAGAGACACTTCCGGGTCACGTGGCCAGCGTGACGAAGCTGCTCTGGCGAGCCAGCACCAGCGCAGCACACGGAAACGCTATACCTTCCCGCTATAAAGCGGTACCTATTTATCTACTTGCACTTAAGGGTGCTTTCGAACTGCTAGGTGGGCAGGAGCTGGGACCGAAGACGGGAGCTCACCCCGCCACGGGGATTCGAACCGCCGACCTTCTGATCGGCAAGCCCTAGGCTCTGTGGTTTAACCCACAGCGCCACCTGCGTCCCATTTTAAACTTAGAGGAGCTCAAAAAGTAATTGGCACTTCAGTGTAGGGAGCCAGCCAGCTGAACTGCAGAAACTATTCCTTGTAAACATCTCTGTTTACAGTCATTTATTGATTGATTTATCTCTTTTTCCCCCTATGTCTTATCTCAAAAGGCCTGGAGTAGGTTACTATTGCATTTGAAGCAAACCATCAACTCAAAATATAGCCCGGAGAGCATCAGGTTTGAATCTCACAAAGTCCAATAAGGTTAAAATCACCCAACTATCTTCTCTTTTTTTGATGCAACAGACGCTGAACTTTAGTCATCAAACAGTAGCCCAGTTGGGAAGAACTTATAATGCCTCTGGACAATATATTTCCTTTGAGGAGTTTTGAGATGTAGGGAATTTCAAAAATTATGGATTAACAATCAAGAAAACTATCCTAGCTGCTACCGTCAGGTGTGAGTGAGTAAATGAATAGCATAGCTAGAAAACGCTCTGCCAGTTGATGCTTAAAGATCACAATGGGCCATACAGGAAGCGGTGATAACATTAGTATTGGTAAATGGGGGAAAGTGCCTGTTATTGTTCTTCTGCATCTTCCACTGTTACTACCTCTGAACTGTTTTCAAGGGCTGCATTATCCTATACAAGACTGTGCTGTAGGGTATTAAAAGAAGATGCATGAGGGTGTTTAGCATGAAAGATTGTTAAGGATGAAATTCAATGAATACTTGTTAGAAATCTTCTTTGGATATCTAATTCTGGAATCTAATTCTGAGAAATCATGAGAAGACTTGCACCCTGCATTTTGTACAGTCCAGTACTTGAGACTTATAATCAAGGCTTACAACTCTTTTAAAACCTGCAAAAGCCTTTATTTCAAAGTAATCAATTGATTTTCTCATTAAAGTGTGCCTTCACAATGATGTAAAGGAACCAATAGTCCAAAGATATATGTTTTGAGAGAGATATTATATAATTTGCACAATTATTGTGAATGAGAAAGAGAATTCATTTTTATATATAGATATATTTACAAACTCGTTGTCCAGATATTCATTTTCTGGCAGCACAGACCTATACATGTTTATAGTTCTTGAATCAGGAACCATGACTACGGCAGACAATTCTACTATCACCTTTGAAATGCTCGTACTTTTCCAGTAGCTTCCACAATGAATTGCATAACCTTTTGCACAAGCAGAATAACATATTAGGACTTAATTTCACTCTTCTCGTGCAGTGTCCTGGGGCAAGAAACAGCTTCTCTGCGTGCAGAAGGCAATTTTGTCACATAGAAGGACACCTTTGGATGAAACTCAACATTGTGTGATGCCTTCTCGACTAATGCCGCTTTAAGCCAATAACTTCTGGTACAAATGGCAGTGGTTTTATATATATATAAAGCACACACACACACCTTGTGTACTATAAAAGGTTTACTCACAGCCACCACCAAGTATAGGCTATAATTATTGATTGCTGTTGCTTTAGGGGGGCAGGGGGAACATATGGAAGAAGAAGTTAGAATGCACTTTTGGCTTGACATCACTATTTTTAACTGCAACACTTATTCAAATTAAAAGATGGCATGTGGAAACATTTTCCTTTCACTGCATATACTGTTAGCAGCAAAACCGTTAGCAATGTATGTAGTTAGCAGCACAATCCCGAGCCTGTAAAGTATGTGTTAGATTATAGTTGGGGGCATATATATTTTTTTCTATGGAAATAGAAGTTGCTACTTGGAAAAGACCTTCCTCAACCCAAGAAATGACTAATTCTGAGCATTATTCAAACATCATGCTGTAACTTGGATTACTGTAAAATAACTTCTCTCAAAAACAAATATACAGGGAAATCCTTATTATTTTAAACCTTGGCTATGTGGCTCTTCATCAAGTCCAAGCTTTCAGTTTTCTGTTGGAGCTCAGAATGGCTTGTATTTATGCTTTTCAAACAAATCTCCTATCCAGGGAGCTTAAAGAGACAAAACTGTGTAGCGAAATCAATACAACTGTATCATATCCTCTAACAGCCACTTCCCACCCCATTGTGGGTCCACAAGTGTTGGATTGGTATTTATCACATCAAACACATATGGCCACATCCACACCATATATTTGAAGCACTCTTAACTACCATGGTTCCCCCATAAGAATCCTGGGAACTGTAGGTTGTGAAGTGTGCTGAGACCTGCCACAGAGCCACAGTTCTCAGCCCCCTTTAACAAACGACTATTCCCAGGGTCCGGGTGTGTGTGTGACTGTTAAAGTGGTATAAAAGGTAAAGGTAAAGGGACCCCTGACCATTAAGTCCAGTCGTGGCCGACTCTGGGGTTGCGGCGCTCATCTCGCTTTATTGGCCGAGGGAGCCAGAGTACAGCTTCCGGGTCATGTGGCAAGCATGACTACACCGCTTCTGGCGAACCAGAGCAGTGCACGGAAACACCACTTACCTTCCCGCTGGAGCAGTACCTATTTATCTACTTGCACTTTGATGTGCTTTCGAACTGCTAGGTTGGCAGAAGCAGGGACCAAGCTACGGGACCTCACCCCGTCATAGGGATTCGAACTGCCGACCTTCTGATCGACAAGTCATAGGCTCTGTGGTTTAACCCACAGCGGCACCCATGTCCCGCCATAAAGTGGTATAATACTGCTTTAAATGTATGATGTGGATGTGACCATGTGCTCCAATACCGCTAGGGGTCAGATGCACATAGAACCAGGCTTCTGTGTGAGAGTTGTTCAGTGGAATCCGTGATCTGGACCTTGTGTAGAAATAAATGAGGTTTCCACTCCAATAATGAGTTTCAAAGCTTTAGTGCAGAGCAGTCTTAAATACTAGTTATGAAAGATAAATGTTACAAAGAAACAAAGTAACACATTGCGCCCAAGTAGCAGGCAATGCAGTTCAGTCCTTTAAGTTCTTTCTGCAGTTCAGTAAACTTTGCTCTCTCTGATCTCAGAGAGAGAGATTGTAAACTTGTTCATCATTGTAGAACTTACCTTCATCTGCTGCTGCTGCTATTGCTGGCCATCAGTGACTTCTCAAGTTTCCTCTCCTGTGTTAAAAGAACTGTAGCTTGGGTTTCCAGTGATAAGGAATCAGGCAGCCTAACCCCGTGAAACAGAAAAACACCAGTCTTCCACCTTCACCTAGAGTGGCTTTGCAAATGCAATTTTTAACTTCAGTGCATACTAAGATTGCATGTTATACATGTTAAACTTACAATTTTAACATTCTGCACTCCTAACTGAAGCGGACTGAAGAACTTTACACGTGAATAGGTATTCAGTTGTACTCATTATTCACTTCCCTGCTCCATCTGCCAAAATGGTGCATACAAGTTGAAATCTTGACAGTTAGCTATTTGGAGGGAGGGGGAAAGCACATAAATAGTCTCCTTCTCACACTTTTTGACACAATGGTACATGCCCAAACTGTGTTTCTGAACTCTCCTTGACACTTTATGTATTTATCATGGCAAGCAATAATCAATCTCACTGGTACCAATGGTAATATGCAGGGCTGCCAAAAGGAAGGTATAGGGACATCTTCACTGAGCTCAGAACTAGAAGGGGAACCAAGTTCTCTTCTCTTTCATTAATTTTCAAGCCTCTAACCCCTTTGGACTGAAACTTATGAACCAAAATGCACAAACACCATTTAAACAACTGCTTTGTGATATTTGAACCGGCTGTCCCCTTTCAGTGTTTGTAACCAATGGATAAAGTCAGAAGTGGGATTGGCAACTGCTATACAGAAATTCAAATTCAATGGTAAGACCCCAGATGAGCTTCAGAACAGATTCCTGGTTCATTTTGAGTGCATGTTTCACGCAAACATTTTCTCTCTAGATTCAGGTGATAGAGAAGGACTGTCTGCTTCATTTTAAAGAGATGTCCTGATTCATTTGGAAGTTCTTTCCCCCTTCCCCCTTGTAAGTGATTATTGGCCAGAGTAAATAATTGAGAAATCCAATATTTTAGTCTAGCAGTGTTTGGGCAATAGCATCTCCACCCAAAAGCAAAAGGCAGAAACAAAGGCAGGAATTTACTGTCTTTTTAATGTAGGTTGAATTTTTTGCCTCCCCCAAATGTTGTTTTCCTTGATTATGTAAAAAAATGGGGGGGGGGGGCTACACATGCTAATACAAATACAATGGTACCTTGGATTACAAACACGTCGGGTTACACACACTTGGGGTTACAGACTCCACTAACCCAGAAGTAGTACCTCGGGTTAAGAACTTTACCTCAGGATGAGAGCAGAAATTGTGCGCCAGCAGTGTGGCGGCAGCAGGAGACCCCATTAGCTAAAGTGGTACCTCAGGTTAAGAATGGTTTCAGGTTAAACGGGCCTCTGGAACGAATTAAGTTCATAATCAGAGGTACCACTGTAAGCCTTGTTCCATGCCCAATAAGCATAGGACGCCTTTGCCCAGTGGCACATAGATTGCAGCAAAATACTGGACAAGGTTTTGCCCAGTATCTTCTCTGTGCAATGGAATCATGGGGGAAAGCTGTCCCATGAGCCCTTGCTGCAGAGGGGTGGGGAAAACCTATATAAGGCTGCTTCTCCTGGAGCTCACAGCCATTTTGCTTTGAGAGCTTGTCCGGGCAAAACCTGCCATTAGCCTATATTGCAGGCAGGGCAGTGCTGTGGCTAAGGAAGTGTGATTATATCAGCCCTGCAAAGTAGCCCAGTATTGTCATGCTAATACTGCTGAGGGCCAGGGGCCAGGCTGAGAGAGATTACAGTAGGCCTGAAACTTCAGTGCAATTTGCTTACGCAGTCTCAGCCTTGCGCGCTGGGTGGCAGAAGATGTCCCATGTGAATGTTCTGCTTGTAAGCTCTGATTTTTCTGAGGATGTGAATTTATCAATAGCTGAAAACTATGTGACATTGCCCTGAACATTATCAGTGAATATTCAAAAGATAAGTTGATGTATGCCTACTACTGCCTACTTGTAGCATCACATCTAGGTTGGCTCTGACTGTCCAGCCAGCTGATGTGGTGTTACTGTATGTAACAAACTGTTCACCCCATTTCACTCAAAAAGCCTCCCCTGGGACTGAAACTATCTCATAATATTTATTTTTTGAACCATGTTCTTCTAATATTGCCAAGAATGATGCTTTTAAAAACACACAACAATCTTTCGGGATGAAATATGTGGTGCAAAACAGAGTGACTGAGTGTGACACAACCTCCTAATGACACATCAGGGCGATGGTACACATGCCTAACTTAGAAAGTATGGCATGCTCTTTGAGTCTGCTGCTGAATGGCTAAAGTTGCCAATGGGGCTGGTCGAAACAGTACCGTGAACTAGTTTGTTAATCGTTGCAAAGGAGCAGCTTGCCAAGCTCGTTAATTTTGTGAATGTTTGAAAGAATTAGTAAATGTTGTATTCCGAAGTCCTTTTCTTAAAAAAAGTAACTATGAAAAATTAAATGTTAATTGGAGGCTAAGTTCCTGTTCCTAAATTTGTAAAACAGCATTTTCAGAAGTACATGAAGTAGCTTTTGAGAAACAGTTTTTACATGCATGAACGAGGAAACTCTGGTTAGTTTAAGCTATGGTTTGTTGAAACAAGCCATTGCCACAAACCATGGTTTAGCCAGGTTTCCTTTGGATGGGATGTAATTATAAACTCTTGTTAGTTTATAATAGGCAGTGTGTGTATCTGATCTCTCATGGCCATGGCGCGAGATGAGTTGGGAGAGGAGAATGTGTGAGCCTGGAGTTTACTTTTGCTTATTTGCATAATGTCCAAAATAGGCCTATTTTAGCTTTCCAGCCTATCACAATCATGTGGTATATTAATTCAGATATCACCCAAGCATAGATAAGCTCCAGGCAGCAACTGAGATAAATATAGAACCAGAAGGTCCCTTTTGCATGTTTGGTGTGGGCAATGCTTTGAATCTCCTCTTCTGATCAAACGAACTGCCAAAACATCCTAAGTGTGCCCACTGTATAGGAAGAGCTTGGGTAAGTTCTAAGTTACGTTAGGCACCTGAAGACAATCCTCTATAATTCTGGTCAATGTCCCCAAATCTACAGAAGACATCAAGAAGTGCTGAGGTTTTTCCATAAAAACCATGTAGAAAAGTTGCAGTGCCATGGCCTGGGAGGTAGGGAACATTTCAGTTACCAAGTCAATTTTACTGCATATCAGAAAGAAAGAAAGAAAGAAAGAAAGAAAGAAAGAAAGAAAGAAAGAAAGAAACCACAGGAAAGGGACAGTATCCCTTGACTGTGGCAAAAGCATTAAGTTCAGATCTGGCTTGGCACAGCATTTTGGCTTTGCAAGGTATGGATTACAGAAGAGCAGCATGATGACTCTGGAAAAGCCAGAAGGGTAGGTTATGTGCATTGGAAAGATCTTGGGTCAACTGCCTCTTATGTTGGGTGGATTATATATAGTAAAAGGGTAAGGTGTATGGAATCATAGCAGATATAACAATCCCAATATCTCAACCATGGTTGTGAGATTATGAGGGGAATGCAGGATTGCCCTTCTCCCATTTCATCTTAGCTGAGGTTTTTGTGTTGCTTCAGTGACAGCACTCTTAAATGACCATCTCAGGATAGTGATTGAGGAGGCTTTTTGCAGATGAAAGAAGTTAGTTTGTGCCAAGTGCAAAAGATTTCACCTTGCACCAGAGCATGCTAGGTTGATGAAGAAGCAATGGCTGTTCTCACTTTGAGAACAGAAAATCCAGCAATTTTTCAATTTTTCTTTTGGGAAAAAACCCCCAAAGATTTGGAATCCTTGTTTTAACATTATATAATTTATTCCACCTTCACACCTTATAAAGACAGTGAATGGAATGCCCTTTTTTTAGAATGGTAAGGGAAAATATATTTTCTGATGCTATTTTCTGAGAATTTAAAATGGCGGTGGTGGAAGGCACCCTTCCCTATTAAACAGCAAGGGGTAAGGAGGCCAAGCAAATTACACATGTAATAGAATAATGAACTATTTTATCTATTTTTATATATATATAGAACTTTCAAAGGGCCTCCAAATTAGGATCCTGCATCATTAAGCATTTGACATTTGTCCAGTTAAAACTATTGACTCATGCTTTCATTTCTTCCCCTGCAAATTACTACAGTGCCACAGCTGATCTGACTATATTTTCCATTTCTTATAAATAGCCACAAGAAAAGTATTAATTATCCGTGTGCGAATTAATGCACCAACTGCCTTAACCTTTCAGGTTTTCTTAAACGCCAGCATAACAAGGCATATCCATGGCAGCAAATGTGATTTATGACAAGAATTTTTAATTTCTGTTTTTAAATATGTTACCCACCGATCTGCATACATTTAAATGTGCCCCTAACACTTTTCTCTGTCTTGAGGCTGTTGTTTAATATTCAAGGATGATTTTTGTCCACATACATTTTGGTCTATGTCACCTCAGATTAAATTATTACTCTTTGCAGCCTTTTCGGAGCAGGCCCCGGGCCCTTATTTACAAGAATCAATGAGATAGTAATGAAAATCCATTTTTCATACTATCAGCTCTGGCCTGCTTTTATTTAGTTAGCTGTGTCTAAGCAAGCAATTCATTTTGTGAAAATGTCATGTTGATAAAAAGAGAGAGAGAAAGAAAGAGAGAGGGATGAGCAGAGAAAGGGTTAATCATGAAATAAAGCTTCCCCGTCCTCCACACTCGCCAGGCTAAAATATTCCGAAAACAGTAAAATATATTTTTTTCCAAAAAAATAAAATAAAATGTTTTCTTAATGTATGCAAAGTAATGTATATTGACACACACGCAAGCCTTTTCATGATGAATATTGAAATATATATGCAAAGCACAGGAAACGTGTAACATGTTATAGATCTTTCAGTGTACATTTAGAGGAAATGAGCCATTTATATTCCACAATTTAGTGAATACCTACTGTTTATTGGGACAGAACACATAGGAGTGTATTTGTCTTAGTAATTTATTTAGGTAAATATATTTATTCTTCTAGGGGTTCTTTGTGCTTCTCTTCCCCCCCTCCCCCCGGTTCTATAGTACTAGGCATAAATATTTAACCATGCATTGTCTCAAATGTTATTCATGTAATTTATCAAAGAAAACAGTAGAGTTTTAATAACTTTAAAGGCCGCACCTTCAGTTAAACCTGAGAGTGATCTAACATGCAGGCATACGGACCTTGCGCCTTCTTCGCATACAACAAAAAAAGGACAAAGACCATAAGGGCTGCCATCTGGCTAAGCTTCAACCAGCCCATCTGGTTGTTATATCACCTGGCTAACCTTGTTTTTCCAAGGCTGGTGTAGCTGGTTTGACAAAAAGGCATCTCTTTCAGCATTTCACAAGTGAAAATAGGGGTGTTCTTGTGAACTTATATAACTGTAATTGCAACAAGAATTACCTACTGCCCCCTCTTTCCCCACAGCTACACATTCCTGAACGCTGCCCTCTGCCAGCTGTGTGCTCACTTGCTCTGCAGAAGCCTGGCATCCTGCTCTGGCTTTGAAGCAGGGCATCTTGATAAACCAGCCGAACCATCACAAAATGCTAAGATGACTGTTTCATTAATACACAACGAAACCTGGTTGCATAGGAAGGATGGAGAACCTGCGGCCCTCCAGATGTTTCTGGGCTCTATCTCCCACCAGACCTAACTAGCGTGGTCAGGCAATTTGTGCGGGCCTCATTACAGATGAAAGAAGGTCTCTTAAAACAACAGCTGTTTTAGAGCAGCAGGTCCTGGGTATGCAGCATCGACAACCCGCTTTTGAAATTAATTACGTACTTGAATGCTTTTTTCTTTTTTTAAGACAAAATGAGTCTTTGCAAATCACTTTTGTCTAGATGAATATATATGCTGGCATGGGCATTGTTGTATTGCCCAATGCATCCCAACACATAGAAACATTTTGAAAATATAAATAAGTAGTTCTGGTGTCCTGAATCATCATCCGTCACACATATTCACAGAAAGCGAAAAGGATAAGGATTCAAACGTAACCATCATATAAATTATGCACATTAGCCAAGAATCACTTTGCAGTATAAAAGATTTTCCTGGGGACCAAGAGAAGGGAATCCCATTCTATAATATGTTGGTGGTTGGTGGTTGCTGTTTCCTGCGCAATCGTCTTTGACTCCACCAGAGCATGTAAGAGCTCTGTCTGGCAAGAATCATCAAGCGCCTGGTGGGTCATGCAAATCCTAGAAGACCATGATGCTGTCTGCATAAGAGGCTGACCTACATGCTCTGCCTCAAGTGAGTGTCTCTTCAAAAGAGCCCTTAGGGTGTGTAATGTCAACACTCATATTTTGTCTGCTTTGGATAAACAAAAAACCCTATAGTTAAATCATATTTAAAACTGTACGCTAGCTTGCCAAGGGGAAGAAAATTTATAGATGCATTTTCTCAGATGTTCCTCCTCCCTTGCTAAGTACAGTCTGTGCAGAAACATTTCTTTAGTTCACTTTAAATGGAGGACAGGTATAGGCTCTATGGTTGAACTTACAGCTAACATTTCATATCAAAATGTTATTTTAAGAAATGGGGGTTTCATCCGTACATAGGGAGCTCAGGAATGAACTCTATGTTCATGCATAAAGGATGAACTATGGAATTTGCTGCCACAAGATATAGTAAAGGCCCCCAATTTGAATGGCATAAAAGAGGATTAGACAAATTCATGGCGAATAAAGTGACCAATTGTTACTAGCCCTGATGGTTATTACCTTCAATGTTAGAGGCAGTATGACTCTGAATACCATCTTCTGGGAACTGCAAGTAAGGAGAATTGTTCTCATGGGATTCTGCATTAGGTGGGCCATTGGTCTGATCCAGGAAGTTTCTTTGTATGTTCTTAAGTAGGACATTGAAATACAGATGTGCCTGCTCCTCTTGTATATTATAGGGTATGTTTTTTTAAAAAAATAATTATGTATTTTATGTATCTTGGATGAATTTTTTCTTCTGACATGACTTCTGTCTAGTAGCTGCATGGGGAAACATGAATTACAACATGAGCCCTAAATGTAACAATATGAACTGGAATATGAGAAATAATTCACAAATTTTCATTATCTTTGAAGATGCCTGTTTTTACTGTTCTGTGCTGAAAAGTTTGAAGGCTCCTAAGTCTAATGAGCATGAAATTCTCTGGGGTATTTCTGTCTGTGGGCTTGCAGGGTTCACTTCGCTTGCAATCCTGGAGCCTCATTAGTTATGTTCAACAAAGCGCAAGGCCAAAGAACTGTGTTCTAGAAATACGTAAGTATGTGCATAGCACAAAAAAACACTGACATTTACCTCAGCCTGATGAAAAAAAAGGGAAACCTCACACAAACAGCAGCAGGTGCTGTTGCTGCAAGTGAAACAGGGCAAATCGTAAGCACAAGCTGTGTGCGATTGGGTTGTATTTAGGAACCGTACTTTTCTGAAAAGACAGTTGATCTTCATAATTACTGTAGTAGCTACACTGAGAACTCTCATACTATGGGCAAGGTTTAAACAAGGACCCATGTAACCCACAATCCTGTGCAAGTTTACTCAGAACTTAGCCCTGTGGAGTTCAGTAGGGCTTCCAGCCAAGTGGGTGTAAATCCTATCCTAAACCCTCGGGCCCACACTCCCGGAGAAGGTGAAGATTCAGTGGCAGGGCCTTTTCCCTGGCTGCAACTGAAGCTGCTGGCAGGGACAGCGTGGAAGGTCTCCACCACTGCAGAAGCTCCCCCTGCACCTGAAAAGATGTGGGCTGTTTGAGAGCTACTACTACTACTACTACTACTGTATCCAGGGCAGCTGTCTACCAGCTCCATCTGGTACGCAGTCTGAGACCCTACCTGCCTGCGGACTGTCTTGCCAGAGTGGTGCATGCTCTGGTTATCTCCCACTTGGACTACTGCAATACGCTCTATGTGGGGCTACCTTTGAAGGTGACCTGGAAACTACAACTAATCCAGAATGCAGCTAGACTGGCAACTGGGAACGGCCACCAAGACCATATAACACCAGTCCTGAAAGACCTACATTGGCTCCCAATATGTTTCTGAGCACATTCAAAGTGTTGGTGTTGACCTTTAAAGCCCTAAACGGCCTCGACCCAGTATACATGAAGGAGTGTCTCCACCCCCATCGTTCTGCCCAGACACTGAGGTCCAGCGACGAGGGCGTTCTGGCGGTTCCCCCACTGCAAGAAGCAAAGCTACAGGGAACCAGGCAGAGGGCCTTTTCGATAGTGGCACCCGCCCTGTGGAACGCCATCAGATGTCAAAGAGATAAACAACTACCTGACATTTAGAAGACATCTGAAGGCAGCCCTGTTTAGGGAAGTTTTTAATGTGTGACATTTTAATGTATTTTTAATCTTTGTTGGAAGCCGCCCAGAGTGGCTGGGAAAGCCCAGCCAGATGGGCAGGGTACAAATAAATTATTATTATTATTATTATTATTATTATTATTATTATTATTATTAATACTGCAAGGCCCTGGCGTTTCCAGTGTGGAGTAGGCTAGATCCTTAGCAGCTCCATGGCCAGGTAAGGAGTCCATTCTGGGCTCTTATGCTGCACCATAGAGTGTCCCCTATGTCCCAGTTCTACTGCCCCTGAGCCAGAATTAGACCCTGAGTTAGAATTGCAGCCTTTTCTGCTCACTCAGACCAATAATCCACCAATATCATAGTTTGTTCATTTACATGGTTCCAGCTGTTGTGCCTTACTGCATTTTTCAGCAACAGTAGCTAAAGTCTGCATTGTGCAAGTGCTATTCTGCAGCCGTTTCGCCACTTTTTAAACTCAGCAATAAGAAACTGCTTTTAGAGAGAAGTGATCACTGAATCTTCATCTCAAGGGCATCTCAAGTCGAGGTGTTTGGTTTTTTTTTATGACACTGGTCTAACAGTCCACTTGGATGTTCTAGACAGATGGTAACGGACAAATAATTTGTCCTTAAGCACTAAGGCATTCCAGATTGTTTCTCCTGACCCTGGTATACAGACCTCCATCTGAGGAATCACAACCAGGACCTCCCCTGCCAATCCCAGAGATTTTGCCCCTTTAAATACTATGTTAGAGGTGAACAGTCATCACAGTCAGACAATATTGATGGCCTATGAATTTGCCTACTTTTTGCCATTTTGAAGTGTTAATATAATCAGAATCACTCCATTTTGCAAAACTCGAAGGAGAAGAAAGTATTAAATATGATATTTTCTTTTTAGCAGTCAGTAGTAGCTTTCGTTTTGTTAAGTTACCATGTAAGTACAGCGTATTCAAGAGACATTGTTGCATTTCTGTGCAGCACAATCTTACAGCAAAATATAAATATGCAAACAGAATTGCTAGTGTCAAAAGTATTGCTAGCCCTAACTAGTTGCTCTGAACTTCGGGGCTTAGTGTTAAAGTGGAAGAGGGTAGGGAACTTTAATTCAGCTAAGTGTAATCTCACTCTGTTTTGCTGATATATATATATATTAGTTTCATGATAGGGCGGGCAATAAATCAAAATAAATAAACAAACAAATAAATAAATAAATAAATAAATAAATACATGTATTTAAATGTAATTGATTAAAAACCAAGCAGTTAATCTACACACACATACACACAAAATCTTTAACCAGTTGACAGTCCCTAATAGCAAGGACTTTTACTCCCCAAAGCATAAGCTATATATATGATACATGCAGCTTACGTTTTTAAAAGTCAGACACTCCTATCTTTGCATTAATAGACCCTCTTGATTCAAAGGAATAGCTCCTGAAAACTCTGAGTGCTGAGATATGCTTATGGCTCCATTTACAGACTTTCTTATAGGTTCATAAATGGAGACATGGAGGAGGGAATGGAATAAAATTTAATAACTGAATAAAAATGTAAATAAAGATTTGCCTAAAATTACTTGTCCAAGAAATAATTCTCCCTCCCCCTTAAGCTAATACTTTGATAAGCTCTGTACAGTGATCCTGATTTGGAGCGTGACCTTTGAAAATGCTCTCCAGCTTGATTAAAGATGTATTAAATTTGTTTAAATAAACCTCGTTGTAATGGCACATCATTTGTAAGAAGCTATTAGGGGGCTGGAAACGGTGTGACGGTATTTGCATGAAAATGTGCCCTGCTCAAATTGAGGATCTCTCCTGAATTAACTGCAAAGGGAAAGTGACACTTCCATAATTTTTTTTGACAAAAAATAATCTGCAAAACTTTACGCTAACCTCTGTGCACCAGGGAGGAGGAAACAGCATGTCAATACTGGAACTATACAAGGAGCACAGATTCTCCTTTGAAACTATTTTGCTTGCATTTTTGGTCAAGATTAGTTTGTATTTCTTACATTAGTTTGTATTTCTTACAACAACAGCCCACAGCTGTGTTTTATTGTAAACAACAGACAGTAAAACAATAAAAAATAATTGAAGTAAAGTTGCAGTATAAAGTTTGTGAGGTGCTACGTGTTCGTTGAGGCCTTACTCCTGAGGAGTTCATAATTCCTGATCTTTGCCCTGTTCCTTGGGATCTGGAGACATGGTGTGGTTATTCAGTGTGGAGAGAGAATCCATTTTGTGCATAATCAATGGCAATTTGATACATAGGGTGCAATTCAAAATAGCACTAAGCAAGGTAGGCATGTGAGGAACCCTTGCAATAGGACTCCCACCCCCTTCTCCCTCCATACCATCTTTGTGCCCCCTAAGCCTGTTCCCTCAACCCGCAGAGCAGATTTAGAGGGTGTGGAGGCACACGGGGGCAGGAGGGGGGGAATTCTGATGTGTGAATGGACCTTGTTCTGTGTATGCAACAATGTAGATGAATCCGACCTTCAATATTATTTAACATGTTCAGAGCTGGCATCTTTCATATTACTTAGCTTGAGCCCTTGTATTGAAAACATGTCTTCGTACCTAGCCCTGGAGAATCTGGTCTTGGATTATGCATTGGCCACCATACAAACGTTTCTTTAAAAAAGAAAATTGCCTCAGGTCAGGTATACAAATCCAGGTGTTGCAATGCTAAACCATTTCACTTATAATTTTTTCCTTATTTGTATGCTAAGTTTTCTTCACAATCGCTCTGAGAAGGAGGCTGGTGAGGGGACTAGCTCTGGGCAACCCAATGAGCTTTATGGTTGACTAAAGATTTGCACACAAGTAAAAGTCCAGCCTCCTTAATTCTCCAATTTAGTGACTTCTACCTTAAAAATGTAACAAATGCAGGCTGATATTGGCTACTAAGGGATGCGGGTGGCGCTGTGGGTTAAACCATAGAGCCTAGGACTTGCCGATCAGAAGGTCGGCAGTTCAAATCCCCGCGACGGGGTGAGCTCCCATTCCTCAGTCCCTGCTCCTGTGCACCTAGCAGTTCGAAAGCACCTCAAAGTGCAAGTAGATAAATAGGTACCGCTCCGGTGGGAAGGTAAACAGCGTTTCCGTGCACTGCTCTGGTTCATCAGAAGCGACTTAGTCATGCTGGCCACATGACCCAGAAGCTGTACGCCAGCTCCCTCGGCCAATAAGGCGAGATGAGGGCCGTAACCCCAGAGTTGGTCACAACTGGACCTAATGGTCAGGGGTCCCTTTACCTTTATTGGCTACTAAGTGATGATCTGAAAACTCAAAGCCTCAGAAAGATCTCAGAAAATACATTTTTGAGATATTTTTTTTTTTTAATTTCTCACTTCACTCCTTTGGAAAAAGGCTACTTTGCAAATTTCCTCTGAATATTCTCCAACGTTCTGCCATTCTTTTCCTCTCCCCCCACAGTGCCCTGGAATGATGCTAAGCCCAAAGCATTGTGGGAGATTGAAACAGTGGTCAGTTGCTGCTGCTACCAGAAACAAAACCTAAACCAAAACCCTGAGTGGGGAAGAAAGAAGCTATGCAACTTCATCTGCCGATGGTGAACCCCACATCCGAGAAACAGTTGAAGAATTTATCCCCACCCTGCAGAAATTCAATGACTTGGACCCCCATTTTTTCTATCCATGAAACTCAAGCTAATTTGAAGTCTGCCAATGGTGAGAGTGAACCTGGGGTCCCTCAAAATGGAATGAGAAATTCAAGAGGTTCACTTTCCGACTTTTAAAATAGGAATTAATTCTCCTCCACTCGGTGTAAAATATCCTGCACATCAAGACTGTTATTTAGTGGAGTGCAGCAGAGCCCCAGCAGCCTTGCTTCGGGAATATTTTAAACCATTGTGGTGAAAGGGAAAATTGGTCTATTTCGCCTGCAAAGAAATTAGCATTGTGGAAATGTAAATGGAGGTTGCTAGATGAAAGGGGGGTGTAGATGGCACTGCTAATCATGAATCATGGCTGTCTCCATTCCAATGGATTTATAGATGAATTTTGCAAAAGTTTAGAGAAAGGTAAATTTACCACTCGATGCCATGGCATTTAGATGATTAGACAGATAGGTAGATAAATAGAAAGATAGATTTCACTCCCACATGAAGCATATAGATTGCCAAATGTACTTTAATTTCTTCCAATGGCTCCCAACTGAGTGGGTAACTGATACACTAATGAAAAAGTGTCTCTCCTTTAAATCAAACCTTAAATTAAAACCTTTCTCATTTGCCTTGTGAAGCCAGGGCTCTGGGACATCTACGAGAGCCCAGGAACACAGGCTTGGTCTGTTGTATCCTCCAATCTTATTAACCCACAAAAAGATGATGATTGAAAACATCAGCTCTGACTCTCTGTCGTGCGTTCTGCATTAGAATCGCTGGCAGCAGCCTTAAGGAACATTCATTCTCCAAATCAATATGTTGCCAATGCCAAATGTTCAAACTACAGCTTTCCTTCACCCATTTTGAAAAAATAACAGAGGATAGTTTTAAGAGCCTGAGAATATTTTCAAAAATATGCTGAGATAGATACACACACACACACACACACACACACACACACTTTTTAACCAGTTTTTATTTTTCCCTACTCGCAGCAGAGCTCTGATAGGCTTTTAATGTATTTTTAATCTTTGTTGGAAGCCACCCAGAGTGGCTGGGGAAACCCAGCCAGATGGGCGGGGGTACAAATTTATTATTATTATTATTATTATTATTATTATTATTATTATTAAGAATGAAAGCACAATCTTATATGTGTCTACTCAGAAGTAGGTGCTTCCAGGCAAGTAGGTATATGATTGCAACCTCAGGCGAACAGTCTTAACCCATGAGTTCATGATCTTGGTGGGGATTAGGGTTGGGTGAAAGTGTCCCTTCACCCCACTTCACAGTATGGGTCTCCACTACTACAGAAGCCCCCACTTTGCATGCCAAAGTTCTGAGCTGCTTGGGAGTTGGCACAGCAATTGTGCTGCTCCTGCAAGCCCCCCACAAGAGGTGTTGCAAATGTGGAGCAGGGCTGGCCAAGGATCCACTAGATTCTATGCTGACCCAGGGGCCCAATTTGGGCCGTTCTCCTGCACCAATCTGGAACTGACGCAAGAGAAGAAACCTCCCATCTACCACTCTGAACAGCAAAAACCAGCAGGGCATTGGATGCAACTTCCCATTTACACATGTTCAAGGCATGTGTGAACGCGGACATCGCCACAAACCTGGAAGTGGCATAAAAAGGGCAAAAAAGAGAGTGATAATGGCAAAAATGGTGCAAAAACAGCATCTAGCAATCCCACGAGCTTTTACAAGTGCAGTCCTATGAGCCCTTGCACTGTCCTTTGAGGCCTGTGTAGAGCTGGAGTTTAAGCAAAGAGGTTTGAGGGTAGCGATGGGGCGTTTGCAGGCCTTTTCAATAGTGTTCCCAATAGACACGACTTCACTTAAACGTGCAGTGCCTTGGAATGTAAGCCCCACGTAAATGAGGAGTTGCCTGTAGTGGCTTGACTACTCTGCTTGTCCCAGGGGCCAGGTGGGACAATCAGAACTGCCAGCAGCTCATGGAAAAGTCTGGGTTCAAAGTCAAGGCAATGGGATTGATAGAGACCTGATGGGAAAGTTGTAAGGTTTGAGCAAATATAGACTTCTTTGTTGTTTTTATGGTTGTGTTTTATTATTAATAAAACCTTAATTTGAACAGCAAACAAACACAGCAAGGAGTTGAACTGGCTTTAAAGGAAAGGAAAGACTTGTCTGAAGAGAAAGCTTCCATCTGAATGTTTTAATTGTCTCCAAGTCTGGGCTATATCAAATGACTCTGATCATTCCCTAATGTTGAGGCTACAGCATTTAACTTGGGTTGGCTGGCTGGCTGGCAAGCAGGCAACAACCTAGCTGGGCACACTCCCCCTTCTTATGAAGTCAATTTGCACCTTGTATTTCAATGAAGTAACCATCTCCCTTATGATGATCAACGTGCCATCGTGCAATGAGCCAAACTTGAGCCAGGAGAAGAACCTCAGCTCTGGTCTAATTGCTTCATCATGCACTTTACAACAAATCTTCATTCTGGATTTTGACTAGGTCAGTATGGAAACTGCCCTGGTCAGAGTCTGTAATGATCTGCTTATTAACTGTACTGCAAGTTCTCTCTGCATTCATGCTGTTAAGACTAACTAACGTACTTTGAGTTTTGTCAGCCATAGCAATTTTACTGCACAGCTTAAGCCCGCTGAGCAGTTTCATTTTAACCTTCATGGGATAAAGAGTTTTGGAGGGGTAGGAAGTCAAGAAGAAATTTTTGCTGGGGGGGAAAGTATATGATGATAAAGTTTTTGGAATATTTTTTTGGAGATTTAATAAAACTGATTTAAAAAGAAAGAATTCCATCCAGCAGCTTTTCTACTACTACTACTACTACTACTACTACTACCACCACCAACACCACTACTACTACTATATTATTTATACCCCGCCCATCTGGCTGGATTTCCCCAGCTACTCTGGGTGGCTCCCAACAGAATATTAAAAACACAATAAAACATCAGACATTAAAAACTTCCCTAGACAGGGCTACCTTCAAATGTCTTCAGATACAGTGGTACCTCAGGTTAAGTACTTAATTCATTCCGGAGGTCCATACTTAACCTGAAACTGTTCTTAACCTGAAGCACCACTTTAGCTAATGGGGCCTCCTGCTGCTGCCGTGCCGCCGGACCACGATTTCTGTTCTCATCCTGAAGCAAAGTTCTTAACCTGAAGCACTATTTCTGGGTTAGTGGAGTCTGTAACCTGAAGCGTATGTAACCTGAGGTACGACTGTAGTTGTTTATTTCCTTGACATCTGATGGGAGGCTGCTCCACAGAGCAAATTCCACCACCAAGAAGGCCCTCTGCCTGGTTCCCTGTAACCTCACTTCTCGCAGTGAGGGAACCACCAGAAGGCCCTTGGCGCTGGACCTCAGTGTCTGGGCAGAACGATGGGGGTGGAGATGCTCCTTCAGGTATACTTGACTTTTAACCATAATTTTTCGCACGTTGGAAAGCCCCTGTTAGGGAGGGACTATTGAATGGATCCGTCCTACCCTTTGATGGGGGGCTGTGGATCTAGGACAGTAGATGCGTCCAATATGGTAGCTTCATGGCTCAGGGAAGATTTCAGCCCCTCTCAAGGCACACTAGCCTGCGCACAGTTTAGGTATGCTTGAGGTATTTGTTCTTTGCAAGTTCTAGTGCAAACTAACCTAATCCACAACACCTCAACTAATGTGCAAATTTGACCATTAAGAAAGCCAACAGGTTTTGCATTTCCTGAGTGTTTTGCTGTGGTTTTTGGCTTTTTATTTAAACTTTAAAAATTTTAAATGCATGTATTGAGAGAAAATAGCATTAAAAATAAAAATGTGAAAGTAGAAGTTTCAGAATCATTTTAAAAACAATTAATAAATCACATATTGATTTGGAAAAGAGGCAGACAAGGCTTGTGGGAGAATGCTTGCAAACGTGCCACAGATCAGAAATAGGCAGATTCAACCAGTTTGGGAATTGCTGGTTTAATTCATGCCAATACAATACAGTCTTTGACTTGTCTGCTGATAGGAAGAGTATTGCAACTTGTTCCCAACTAATACCTCCCCATTTGGCTCATGCTTCTGCCTGTTTGTTTGTTGAAGTAAAAACTTTTCATTGCAAAGTTTGTTTCTGTAAACTACCTTGGCATCAGCGCACACAGCGAAGGAATTTATAAATGGGACTGTGATTAAAGATTAAAAATCATTATTGGGTGCTGGCATTGGTTGGTTATGAACTATATGTGATCCAAGTGAAACTCTCTCTCTCTCTCTCTCTTTGTTTCTGTTTTCCTCTCAGTTTAAGTCAGTAATGGCTTGGACTAACTTCAAATGTAGCTGATTTCCATGACAACCACTATAAATCAGAATGAGGGATGTTGCTGAGCATTTTCCCCTCCACCTTTCCCTTAAAAGTTTCAGCAGGGAGCTTTCTAAACTTTCAAGTCTACACGCGAAGTGCAAAACGTGCATGTTTTCGACTGCTTTGCACATTACCTCAGCGCTTTCATCGATTTGCTTCTTGTGCATTTTTCAGAACTGCAAGTTACTTACTTACAGCTTCAGTTGGTGGGGGACGGTGTAGAAACTAGAGCTGCAACATTTAGTCAATTCATGGGTTGAATAAAATGATGGAGTGAAGAGGTAATGTAAATCAGGGTTGGAAACATCACTCCAACTTGGTTTATTTCACATGTGCTCCTTCATAAATCCATTCCATCCCATTTCTGTATTAATCTGTGATTATTATTTTTAAGAAGCCATGTATAGAGAGAGAGAGAAAGAGAGAGAGAGAGACTTAATGTATATATAAATAATTAATATACACTTAATTAATATATACTTAATAATATATATATATTATTTCAATGTTTGTATTTTTAACGAATTGAACTCCAAAATACGCATTTGATACATTTTGAGTCAAGAACTGTATTGCAAAATTTAGAGGCGTATAAAAGCTGAAGAATAATTATGTCCTGTTCCATGTAATTGTCTGGGAGGTATGAATTACGTTGGTTCGTTTTTGTGAAATATTTGGGTTACTTCATTCATTCCATTTTTTCCTATGCAGAAACACATACTGTACAACGAACAAACTTGTGTTCACCGTAATATGTTAGGATCACATGTGCACCTGTTATATAGCAGTATTTAATCAATTAACCAGCTAGAGCAATACACATACACACATATAGTTTTAATTGACTAAAAAGATGCCATAATGAATCAGGAAGCAGAAAACACACACACACTCTGCAGATGGCAAGACCCATCTTTTAAAAGATAGGCTCCCTTTTTCTCACACACAGGGGAATGCGTTTTTTTAAGTTCTGACACACATGCATAATCTCTAGAAACAAGAGAAGTGTGCTTCTTACTACAGAAATGTTGTTTACCCATAGGCAAATTCATGTAAATTTAATCAACAGTTTAACCTCATATGATTAATTGATTAAAGTTCATTTAATCAGGTTTCAGCCCATATCATGCCACATGTATACACCCTGGGATCCACAGTTGTCAGCAGGTTGACAGCACGTATTTATGTTTTAAAACAGACCCAGACACAGTCCTACTACATAAGAGTGACATGACATACTACATGTGTGTGTGGCACTGTGTACATGTGGGTGGTTCTGTGGTCTAAACCACTGAGCCCCTTAGGCTTGCCTAAGGCTTGCCGGAAGGTTGGCGGTTCTAATCCCCGCGACAGTTGTAAGCTCCTGTTGCTTTGTCCCAGCTTCTGCCAACCTAGCAGTTCGAAAGGACGCCAGTGCAAGTAGATAAATAGGTACTACTGTGGCGGGAAGGTAAATGGCATTTTCGTGCGCTCTGGTTTCCGTCACAGTGTCCCATTGCACCAGAAGCAGTTTAGTCATGCTGGCCACATGACCCAGAAAGCTGTCTATGGACAAACACTGGCTCCCTTGGCCTGAAAATGAGATGAGGGCCGCAACCCCATAGTCGCCTTTGACGGGACTTAACCATCCAGGGGTCCTTTACCTTTACCTTTACCTACATGTGTGTGTGCAAATCATGAACTATTACAAAGCCTTGGTCAAATTTGACTTCCTGGCGGCGTGTGTGACTGTAGTATAGCAATAGAGGGAGTTGAGAGGTTGGGAGTTGCAGTGCGGATCTGCTGGCAGGAGCACTGGACTGGTTCTGCTGGTTCGTTTGTACCATGCCAACCTTCCACCGCCTAGTGTAGTGGCTTCACCCCACCAGGTGCACTACTTCCAGTGTTCGGCCCTGTAAGAGAGGTCTTCACAACTTGCGACCCATAAAGCTAAGTGCCACTCACTTGCCATGTATAGCGGTTCTAATGAAACTGTTGCTCTTGCCGGAGTCGCAAACAATGGAGGGGATTGTCAAGCAACTGGCATAATCCATACTATGCATGTGTACAGTGGCCAGTATGGATAGAAAAGAGTCATCATTAAATATAATTAAACTATTAGAAAATGATGCCCAGCTGTTAAATCATACATATCATATTGAAAGAGAACTGAAGGCCTGAAACTTTATCAACTATAAATTAGTGTGGATTTTTGCTTGTAAAATGCTACCTGACCAAGCTTCTGCACACAGTTGGCTTGAACACATTTGGCTTGACATCTCAGTAATAATAATAATAATAAAAAAATATTATTTATATCCCTCCCTCCCCAGCCGAAGCCGGGCTCAGAGAGGCTAACAACAGTAAAATAATACAGCCTTCTAAAATCAATTCATTATAAAATCAGGTGTGTTTCTGAATACCAGTTTGAAATATACTCGGAGTCGAGTGTGGATTTCATGCTCTCTATTCAGCTCATAGTAGTGAGGAATGAATGTTCCCCCAAAATATCTGTTTTATATACATTATTTACACATTGGGCCGCACGTGATTGGCTAATTCTGGGATTCTCCTGTAGGCCAATCAGGTTGCGGATTCACTTCTACCTGCAGCTGGATTGGGTGGCTCCTGTGGACCAATCATACTGCTGCATTATTCTAGGACCAATCAGACTGCTGCATTCTGGACCCTATTGTTCTAGTACCAATCAGACTGCTGCATTCTGAATCCTATTGTTCTAGGACCAATCAGACTGCTGCATTCTGAATCCTATTGTTCTAGGACCAATCAGACTGCTGCCTTTTGGATCCTATTCAACTCAGTACATAACACAGTTGTAGGAGGAGAGTGCACTTTTTTTGCTCAGGTCCTGTTTGCAAGTTTCCCACAGCAATTTTGCAGTTCAGGATACTGAACTAGATGAGCAATTGGCCTGATCCAGAATGTTCCTGTTAGTTTTTAATGTTCTGTTGAACAAACAATTCAATTAATAATGCTAGACATGGCAAGTGGCAGAATAGATATTGTTTTATTTTTCCTAGTTCATTTCTCCAAGATAAAAGCCATGCGCACTGTAAGGCTGAACTTCATGGTAATTCGTATTCTGACAAAAGACATTTTCAGGGCCTTGATGCAAGGTGTGATGACATGAGGGCCATATAAACTGTCACATGATCATGTAATAATGATGCCACAAAGCATACTGTAGCTTTTCAAATAATCCACGACATCACCTCACACCACAAGGGTCACAATTAATTTAAATGAGTGCTGTTCATTCTGAATTAGTGTAACTGTTTGGAAACACAAGCAAATAAACAAAGTAAGGGAACTTCGGATGTCTCTAGTCATAGCTGTCTTTCTGCTTTCCAAAGACAAATTGCGCCTGACACCTGAAATTTGACAACAGGTTAAGCAGACATTATCAACAGATTTTGGTCAACCTGGGGATGGGGGGATCTAAGAGGCTGATTTTTTTTCATATGCCATTTAAGTTCAGTAGTACCATAAATATCACGACACATGCAGTGAATGCACTGATAAAATCTTTCCCAGATGGGTGACTTCTGTCAGACTTTAAACAACAAGCTTGTCATCTATAGGTGCTGTTAAGAAGCAGGAATTTCACTTACAGATTCAACTTTTGCTTAGCTGCAAACCCTGTTTTATTTCCACAATAACGTAATCACATCATGATATCAGCGTTTGCTCAAGTTGTGGAACCTGGGAAAGGTCCCGCCTACAAATCTCTGGCTTTCTCATATGAAGACAGACATGTTTCTTTTTTCACTTCCGAAACAGGAACCTGTGTGTTTCATTTAAGGTATAGGGCAAATATAGCCAGGCTTTATGTTCTCAAAAAGGGGAAACAGTCATTGCTTCTTTATCCCAGAGTAGTCCTAGGTATGTATCCCAATATCTGTAGCACCTAGCAAAGACTTGTTCAGTTTGCAGTCTCCATCTTGGAACCAAGTCCACTAGCTGAATCTCATGGCTACCTTGGTTGTTGTTGCGGTGGTCCTTGTTGTTGTTGTTGGCATGCTCATTCCCCCTCACCCCTTGCTTTGTGGAACATCTTCTTGGAGAGCTCTGGAGAGCTCAGAAAAGCTTGCCACTGTTTTGTGACAGTTGGGCTGGTTGATTCTAATTAAGGTTTTCCAGGGAGCATGAAAGGAGTGAGAGGAGAAATCTTTCTAGAGTGTCCTTGTCACTTCTCACAAAACCACCCTTCTTATCCCAGCAGTACTTCATGGAGAGGTACCAGGGCTCAATCTCATAAGGAAGTCATAGTCGTAGTGTTGCCCACTGGCACAACAGGAACCCACTGTTTTTTCTTCTCCATCCCCTCTGTGTGCCCCAATGATTCGCTCTAACCTTTAATAGCCAATATTATTTGGACATAAGGGGTTTCAGAGAAGAAGTGAGAAAGAAAAAGCCCCAATGCTTGAACTGACACCCCCTCACACTATATCAGATCTCAGCCACTGGATCAGGAATTACACCCACCCACCACCCACCCCACACACCAGATTATCCTGCCTTTATTTTTAATATGACAATTTTATTTTCATAAAAAATAAAAAAAAATGTACAGACAATATCCCTCCAGGAAGAAGGGTATAGCTAGAAAATCTATGTAATATTTAGCATTTTTTGGCAAACTCATTCCTATGATTTTTGTTCCAGGACAACAAGGAGGGTCCCAACTGTCTATGAATGTAGAATTATTTGCTTTCCAAAAGTCTTTTATCATTAAAAAAATTTAGCATCTTCAAAAGTTTGCCAGTCATTTCAGAGCCAATGGTCCACAGTAGGTAGGTCTGGTTCTTCCAATATTTTGCAATTGAAATATGGATTGTAATTAACAAATTGTTTAGTAAACATTGATGTTCTTTTTTCTATCGAGAGTTTCTCAGTCCCATCAGCAAACCTTTTTTAAATGTATGGCTTCCCATATACTTGGGCATCCGTCTTCTGATGAGTAGTTGCTGTCTGTTAATTAACTAAGGGAGCAAGCATCTCCTGCATCAGGGTTGACCCTACCATTAGCAGTTGCCTCAGGTGGTAGTTGGTGAGGGGCAGGGTTCAGCAGGGAGGTGTTGGAGGACAGAGCTGTGTGTGACATATGGTTTGCCCTAAGCTGTACATTTGTCTGTATAGTTATGTGCTTATTTATGTGCCGCTTGCATGCCAAATGGCCTTCCAACCCGTTGACAATGGTGAAATCAATACATAATTAAAACAGACAAGAACAATTGCACTGTGGCTTTAAAATGGAAGGACTCTCCTCCCTGCAAGAGAGGGGAGTGGTTGTGGGCGGGAGCCGAGCACCGCCCCTAGCAGGGGGCATTAGCCCCCTGCCTCCACCTCACCTGGCTGGCGCCCACGCCCCCTCGGCAGGCATCCAACCAGGTGCCTGGGAGGGGGTGTGCTTAGCAGCCTTTTGCTGCGGTGCCAGCCTCTCCCCGGCCTCATTCTTCGTCGTCTCACCGCGAGTCACCCACCCTCCACTCCCTTGAGTTAGGGCTTAGGTCATTGGCCTTGCTATGGACCTTAGGTTGGTCGCCCTGGTTGTCTAGGGGGCCTGGTAGGAGTTTTTCCATTTGGCATTAGGCTTTTTGGTTTTTTCGCCTACCTCGTAGCAATCGTCACAACTTTTGTGGTATTGGTGGGTAGGTTAGGCATTGGAATAATGTGTTGTGGTGTGTCGAAGAGCTAGGTGTGGCCATCGCCTATGCCTTCAATTTAGGGGTATTCCGTTAAAGGAATCTGGCGGTCGTGTATTTCTGTCCGATGCCTGCTTGGCGGGAGGCCATGGCACGACCCCCGGTGACATCAGGGGAGAGCCTATAGTTGGATGAGCATCAACAGGCTCCACCTACTGGTGAATAAACCCATTTGCTTGAGAGATCCAATGCCTAAGCCAATACCTTTTCACTGCTGTAATCAATAAAGTTGTGGCCTTTCCTTGCCCATTAACCTTATATAACGTGTCCTTGTGTATTTCTTTCCACACTGCGGGGTCGGGTCCTCGAACCACAATTTATATTTACTTAAAATATAAAATTAATTAAAATATACAATAAATCATAAGAGGGAGAGAAATAATTTTGAGACTCTCATTGGATATCTCTCGTCAGACACATATTACACCAGTTCACTCTTGCTTCTGAGCTCAGTTTAAGGTATTAAGACTGACATATAAATTCTGTAATGACTTGGACCCCATAAATATGAAGCAACATCTCTTCCCACATTGACCAGTCTGGGTGTTAAGCAGAAGAAGAAGAGTTTGGATTTGATATCCTGCTTTATCACTACCCGAAGGAGTCTCAAAGCGGCTAACATTCTCCTTTCCTTTCCTCCCCCACAACAAACACTCTGTGAGGTGAGTGGGGCTGAGAGACTACAGAGAAGTGTGACTAGACCAAGGTCACCCAGCAGCTGCATGTGGAGGAGCGGAGACGTGAACCTGGTTCCCCAGATTACGAGTCCATCGCTCTTAACCACTACACCACACTGGCCCTTAAGGAAAGTAGGAAAGTAGGAAAGGTCCTGTGGGTAGTGCTGGCTCCTTTGGCTGTTCAAGGGCTGGGAAAGGGCCTTATCTGTGATGGCTTCCAATTGGTGGAATGACTTCCTCTCCAAGGTACACCTTGTGACTTCATTGTATGCTTTTCAACGATTGATAAAGATGCGTCTCTGTACCCTGACCATTGATTGCTTTTTATGCTTTTTATCCTTCTTGATGCTTTTTATGCTGCTGTATTGTTAACTTTGCCACTGGTTTGTTTTTGTGCTTTTATACATAATATAAATGTACCTACTGTAATATAATGTATCTGTGATTTTAATAAAATGTACCTGCTAACAATGTATCTGTGATTCTTAGCAGAATAGATTTTTGGCAGCATGGTCCATTTATAATAAATAAACAAATAGTGGCAAACTTTTGACATGCCTATTTAGTTACATTTGAAAGAGATAAATGGATCACACACTTAAAATGTAATTAAATGCAACTCCATGCTCAAAACTTAGCATAAGATTCTTAATTTTCTAATATTCATTCACCAAATGCCTTCTAGGCTGACCACCTTACATTTAATGTTATTTGCTCTCTGTAAATATTTATAAACATAAATATGAGAAGCAAACATTGCAGCTTAGTGGAATCTGAGGTGGTGGTGGCTGACCAGGAAATAGATCTTAGGGTCATGGTGGATAGTTAAATGTAAATGTCAGCAGTGTGCATTGGATGTGAAACATTCCCTTGCTAGGAAATATTAGGAAGGTCATCAAAAATAAAACTTCAAATATTGCAATGCACCAATTTATTGTGTCCACTCTAGGAATATTATGTACACTTTTGGTTACCCCTTCTCCAAAAGGAAAATGTGGGGCTGGGAAAGGGGCGGGGGAATATCATCATACTAGAACTTGTATAATCTAGTGAAGTGGAATGGTGGGAAATTCAAGACAAACAAAAGGAACACCACATTTCATTGCCACATGATGGAGTGTTGCCCAACAATTTAGATTGTTTTAAATGGGGATCATACACATTCCTGGATGATAAGGCTACCAGTGGCTGCTAGTCATTGTGGCTCTATGTTACCTCCTGAATGCCATAGACCACGTTTTACTGGGGAGCAACAAATTGTGCTCATGTCCTGCTTCTGGACTGAGAATGATCTCCAATTGCCCCTGTGGACACTGGACTAGATAGGCCTTTGGTCTGAAAAAACAAGGCTATTTTTCTGCTCTTACCCTGTTCTGTTTTAATTTGTGTTTGCTTCATGCCGTAAATGAAGTACAACCTCCACTTTCTGTGACAGAAGGCTCGTTAATACCAGAACTGTGGATTGGCACAACTAGTCTTAATTGAGGAGTCAGTCCAGTGACGCAGGGAGGCTTCCATTAAAAAAATGCCCTCTGAAGACACTCTCTGCGTGGGCTTTTAGACTCCATTACTGGTTGTTTCGATTTAGTAGCCCAAAGGGCAGAAGGGTGGCTTCCGCTCGGAAGTGCAAAGAAACATTAGGATGTATAAAGTTCTTTGGCAGAATAAGCAGGAACAATAAGATGGAGAACAAATAAAAAGTTTTTGGGGGGTTTAAAGGATGGATCACAGTTGAGTGTAGTGCAAAACCCCATCTTTCTGCTCCATGGAAGCTGGATCAGGTAGATCTGCCTTGTGGGGCCACTCACTACAAATCAGTGTTTAAAACTCCAATTAAGCATACAGTAGGGATGCGTGTGGCGCTGTGGGTTAAACCACAGAGCCTAGGACTTGCCGATCAGAAGGTCGGCGGTTCAAATCCCCACAACAGGGTGATAAAAAGGTACCGCTCTGGCAGGAAGGTAAACAGCATTTCCGTGCGCTGTTCTGGTTCGCCAGAAGTGGCTTAGTCATGCTGGCCACATGATCCAGAAGCTGTACACCGGCTCCCTTGGCCAATAAAGCGAGATGAGCGCCGCAACCCCAGAGCCGGTCACGACTGGACCTAATGGCCAGGGGTCCCTTTACCTTTTAAGGATGGGGTGGGAAGATGCTGCATCTTCTCCCTGGCTCCAGGAGAAGGAGGGCTTGTTCCTGTGGGGTGCTGCTTGCTCGTGAGTTCCTTCCCTTCAGGGAAGCCCTTTATGAATGAGCAACACCCTGCAGCACGCAGGACTGAATGCTTACAGCCGGTAAGCAGGAGATTCCATCTTGTATGTGCCTTAAGCCCTTGTGGAGAAGCAACACCCTGCACCCCGCACTTGGGAGACCAGGGTTTGAATCCCCACTCAGTTATGAAACTCACTGGATTGGCTTGGGCCAGTCACTGTCTCTCAGCCTAACCTACTTTACTGGGCTATTGCAGGATTGAATGAGGGATGAGGAGAACCATATGTTCCATCCTGAGCTGTTTGGAGAAAAAATGCAATCTATCTATCATCTATCTATCTATCATCTATCTATAACTATCTATCTATCTATCTATCATCTATATCTATCTATCTATCTATCTATCTATCATCTATCTATCTATCTATCTATCTATCATCTATCTATCTATCTATCATCTATCTATCTATCTAATCTATCTATCTATCTATCTATCTATCTATCTATCATCTATCTATCTATCTATCTATCTATCTATCTATCTATCTATCTATCATCTATGGTTTTTGTCCTCAAAACCTGGTCCCCCCCAAGCCTGCTGAGACCTCCCCCTTGTGCCTGGAGGTGCTGTTCCAGCTGCACAAGGAGAATTTCCTTCCTCAAAATTAATTCAGACTACTTTGCTTCACATCATAAAAAAAAACAGAAGATCTCTCATTGTGAGCTTTCATTTTGTCCTTGGCCCTATCTGAAAAACAGCCGACACTAGTCATTGTACTGGACTGTAAGAAACGTTTCTTCCTTTAACTCCCCCCCCCCTCCATCCGCTTCCACCTTTTCCATTTAAGAAATGAAATTTGTTAAGAGAGTGGCCCACAAGACAGCAATAAGCCTGCTGGCAATTTGGAAGACCAAATTAAAAATAAGCAAACAGCTGAGACATTGAGTCTTAAAATTATCTCCAGCACATGCACAGTAAAATGTTTTCTCAAATTCTCCAAAGGATTTTTAATTATTACAGATTGTATTAATTAGGTGATTATGCAATGAATTGGTTTGGAGCCATTCCCATCTATTATGTATATAATATTAGACACACAATATGTTTCTTTAAAAACAAAAAACAAAACAAAAAAAATGAAAAAAGTTGATAGGTCTTATAAATTTCCATTATAGTCTTCAAAATATGGTTGTAATATAGGCAGTGATCTTGCTCAAGCAGCTTACAACACTGTAGAGACCAGGGCAGTGACTAAAGGTGTAAAAAATACTACAAGTGTCATGCTATAGATGTTATGAATCATAATGCTACACATTCAATAAGTCACACACACACACACACACACACACATATATATGTATATATTTCTAGCCACTCCTGATTTTTCACTCATTGCTCCTTTGTCATTGCTCCTAAAGGGAATTCAGAAAGACTTAGGAGTTTCCACTTCCACAAGATAAGGATCCCATACTTTAAAAGAGATCTGTGTTGAATTTTCATGGGATTCAATTTCAGTGTTGAACTTGTTATGTGGATGTGGATGTAACGACTGGGGACTGGGCAGTCACTTGTAGTCCCCCCCATACATATTTATGGCCATTGTTTCTCCAACCCACTGCCTCTGCCTCATCACCACTATTATTTTTTCTAATTTGAAGGACCTTCTCCACAGCATGATCCCAGGCAACAAGCAATCATCATAGTAAACATGATGTCACCAATGTGCAATATAGCCCAGCAAATATATATGTGTCCCAATACTATTTAGGTTGAGGAAAGGAAGGCCTCCCATAGCCCTCAGTTTGAATGGATTTTGGGGTGGGACAATATATGGTCAGGCAACCAGACTGACACTAAAATTTCCTATGCTATGCAGTCCACCTCATCGCCCATTCCCACTGTAAAATTTTCACTCTGATCACATTATCTTGTGCCTAGGAACACAATGATCACTTGGGGCAGAATGTCAAAGGTGATGCACCCTGGTTTACGTGTATGAATTCCTCAGATCTTTGTTTTATTTGCTTTTATATTGTTTATTTATTTTCTGTTGTATTTTTGCTTTTAGTGCTTTAACATTGTACATAGTGTAAGCTGGCCCTAACATTTCTTCAGTTCTGGAAGTGCCGTTAGGACTTCACAAAGTGCCTTCATAATTTTGGAGTTCACTCTTAATAGCAGATGTTGGCAAGGCATATTATAAAAATGCCTTTACCGGAATGTAAATACAAGTTAGAAAATTTCATGCAACGTCCGCACTAAATTCCAAGCCCATGTTGCAAGTTAAGACACATATCAGCACCAGAGCCCTTATTTAAAGCAAGCAGTCAGTTGATATGTTCAAGACATATCAACTTCCTTTCAAAGCAGAACACAAAAAAAAAAAACCACAGTAGCCCAGAATATTTCAGCATATTACAATCTTGTTTTCTGAGAGTAGCTCGCAGGAAATGGATGGACCACTGCCCTATTAGAGATGTTCCTGACAGATTATTGCCTGGTGACCATTTTTAGTTCCTTCAGAACAGATAGTGAAAATCCCGCCATGCATGTCACAGAAGAGTGGAAATAACAATGTGTTGGGAGTTTTCCCCTGTCCTCGTTTTCAAATATCTTGACATTGAGAATGAGTGACAGTCCCAGAACAGGCTTCTTCCTCTCTAACACTAGTAATACATATTCCCCAAACAGTGTTGACAATCTTCAACATGTGCTTGTAGGTAACTTGGTCTAGAATCCTGGTGACAACTCTCTGGCAGTCACAGGCTGACACACAGACTAAAAGCCCTAATGGAATGCTCAGCCAACAAGTCTTTGGTGAAGAAATGTCTATGGTGTGTGGGAAAATCAGAGCAGGTAAGCAGGTATTTTTGAAGACTGGATGGATTTCTCCTACTTTTCTTTTTACACTACCACTCTCTTATACCTGGAAAGCAGTTCATTAATATAAAAGCTTTCTAATATTTGTGCATTTAAAAATATGTGTCGGCTGCCTTTAAGAACCAACCCTCTGACAAGACAGATTCCAAAGAAATATAATGAACTGGAAAACAAAATACAATAAAAACTATCAAATGCTAATAGTAAGAAAACATCTGGACCAAAAAACTAAAATGCAATGTGTAACTGAAACCACAAATATCATCAGCGAAGCAGCACAGGAGGACAACATGCTAGAGCACAATTCAAGAGAAAGTGAACAAAAGGTGAGTTTTTAGAGCTTACCTGTAAACGTGAAGTGATGTGGATTGTCAAACCCAATAACATTTCAGTTATCCCTCAAAATAATTGTATCAGAGGCACACATTGCAATCTATGACAATTTCATTTTAAAACGTCTTTCCTAAATGATGTTAGTTTACATGTTTGTTTTTCTTCGCTGTGCCTCATTAACCGCCCCACTTTTTAAGCGGTCTGTGGGGAGACATACGCCTCGAGAAAATAACGGCCTCTCTCAAGTCGCCTCTGTGGAAAGGGACATTCCGAATTTGAGTTTCATTTTGTAAAGGTGCCTCACCTTCCTCTAACTGGCTTTGCAAAGCCCTCCCAACTGATTCCTTTCAAACGCCTCAAGCTTTTGATGCCTGGAGAGCAGGAAATTGGAATTTGGCAAATATGTAAGGGCTCTCACTCCAGGAAGCATACAAGAGGTATGAAAGGCAACACACCAGAGAATGTGTCTGCGAGAGGATGCAGGATGACATGCTTTCATGTGACAACAGCAAGAATAAAAATGAAAAACCACTGAGCAAGATATTGCATTGCAATAAGGAATATATGTGAGTCTGTCTGTCTGTCTGTCTGTCTGTCTGTGTGCACCCACACCCACATTCCTTTATATATCTACCTACTTGCTCACTCTATTTTCTATTTGAGGAAGATTTGCTAAACTGCAACTGGGTAACAACTCTTTGAGGCCCAAGGGCAATAAAGGAGCCAGGGCAGCATGCTGTCATACTGTCAGACATTTCACAAATGAAAATAGGAGCGCTTCTGCTTATGTGCATAGCTAGGTTGGGCAGGGGGAAAGCCAAAGGTCATGGACAAGTAGACAATGAGTCAGGAGTCAAAGACCAGTAGCCAATGGGCCACTCAAGAACCATATTCAGGCATGCTAGAATCATGGGATAGGAAAGTGAGGATGTGCCAACTGGCTCCACCCTGCCTGTCACATTCTCACTGACTGGCCCAACCACTCTCCATGCATTTTAGAAGAAGATTCAAAGCAGAAAACTTCATCAACACATGCATGCTTCTCATGCAATGTAAAACACAGCACAATTAGGATTCTATGTCACATGGACATGAGTCCCCTTGCTGCAGACTTTCACTGGAAATGGTAGCATTTGAAATGGTGGATACAAGTAAGTGTGTTCCCAGACACCCAGCTAGAATAGCTGAAAAGTCCTAGAGACATAGAGGGATTGTGCTGCATCTTCCAACTTTCAGTTTTGCTGTGGGGATCCCAAGTTCTAGTATTAGGTGAGGAAGAAAAGCTTCTCCCTATCCATTTTCTCCACCTCTTGCATAATTTTATGTACCTCTATCATGTTGCCCCACAACTCACTTTTCTTCTAAACTAGTCCGTCCCCCACAAACATGGTATCTTTCCTCATAGCGGCTCCAGTCCCAGCTCTGAACTTTGTCCAGCTCTGCAATACTTTTGTGAGCGATGGAGATCAGAACTCAACATGGCATTCCAAATGTGATCTCACCATACTTTTGTATAATAGGATCCTGATATTGGCAGCTTTATTTTCAACCCCATTCCTAAAGATCCTGAATGTGGAATTCATGTTTTTCTCAGCTGTCATACACTGGGTCAGCATTTTCATTGAATCTTCAATGAATATCCACCACAACTCCAGTATCTCTTTTCTGATCAATCACCACCAGCTCAAACCCCTTGAGCACGCCAGTGAAATGAAGATATTTTTGCCCCAATGTTTATCAATCTACGCCTGCTTACACCGAATTGCATTTGTCATTTTACTGTCCGTTAACCCAGTTAATCTCTTTGGAGCTCTTTTCAATCCCTTTTTGTTCTTACCACCCTGAAGAATTTGGTGTCGTCAGAAAACGTGGCTACCTCACTGCTCAGCCCTAACTCCAGATCATTCGTGCTCAAGCTTAAAAAGCACCAGTCCAAATACTGATACTTCTTACCTCCCTCCATTGTGAGAACTGTTCACTCATTCATTTTCTCTGCTTCTTGTTCTGTAACCAGTTACTGATTCATAAGATGATAGAAAGACTTGTCCACTTATCTCATGACTGCAAAGCTTACTGAGGAATATTTGGTTAGGGACTTAACCAAACACATGCATAGTATTTCAAAAATATAAGTACACACTATCGGGTCACACTTTATGTAAGGATAGTTGAAGTCGCCCAGTACTACAACTTATCCTTTTGATGCCTTCTTGGTTTCCTTCTCCATCTTAAGATCACCAAGGGTGGTAACTGTACACCCCCAATACTAAATTACTTTTGAAACTCAGTATTGCCAACCATAGCAATTCATAGTTTACTCCTTTGGGGATCTCTAGCTCTACATTCTCTTTACAGAGCAGAGTACTGTATGTATCTAGAGAGAACCATGCCCCACTGGTTCTCTCCACTCCACCAGTGGCTACTGGTCTCCGCCTCCTGACTCATTTCCATTATACGCACTATATCTATGGCCTCCTTTAAAACCACATTTCATAATATACCCTAGCATTACAAATCAGATTTGTATTCTGAACCAGGTAATTGTGAACTTGTAACTAATGTGCAGAAGGGACGTGGCTGGCGCTGTGGGTTAAACCACAGAGCCTAGGACTTGCCGATCAGAAGGTCAGCAGTTCGAATCCCCGCGACGGGGTGAGCTCCCGTTGCTTGGTCCCTGCTCCTGCCAACCTAGCAGTTCAAAAGCACGTCAAAGTGCAAGTAGATAAATAGGTACCGCTCCGGCGGGAAGGTAAACGGCATTTCTGTGCACTGCTCTGGTTCGCTAGAAGTGGGTTAGTCATGCTGGCCACATGACCCGGAAGCTGTACGCCAGCTCCCTCAGCCAATAAAGCGAGATGAGCACCGCAACCCCAGAGTCAGTCACGACTGGACCTAATGGTCAGAGGTCCCTTTACCTTTACCTTTTTTAACTAATGTGCAACGTAACTAATTCTGACAATGGTAAGGAATAACTTCCTTTGGGTCAAAACCACCCTCAGGGTTCTGAGCCTCTTATATATATCCAACTGCAGATGGAAAGAACACACAGTTCCTCCTTATCTTTGAAATACCTTAGAGAACTGATATGCTCAAAGTATTAGTTTCTTGCAGGTGGCCAGCAGAGGCCAGCATTAGGGAAAAGCAGCCATCCAGGAGAAGCATTGAATTTGACTTATCCTCTGAATCCGTGGTCATTGACCCCTTTTAGATGGAAAAAAATATCCTGGCTGTTTGCAGTCTAGCAGTCTAGCAGAGCAAAAAGAAATCTACTTCCTCATCCTTCCACCCATGTGACCTATATAAAATTGGGTGGCGGTTTTTTTGGTGTGTGTGTGTGTGTGTGTGTGTGTGTGTGTTTACAACAAAGCTGTGTTAAAGTGTAAGAATCAGTTTCTCTTGACCACCATGTGTTTTGCTTTTACAGATATATGTAAGCTGGTTGCCTCTACAGCTCTTCTCAGTATGGAGAAAGCCAATATCAGCTAAATACTGCAGAATTCGGCATTTTGATCACCCAAAGCGGCCTGTTACTTGGAAAATGGAGAAAATGAGTGATATCCAATATTAGTCTTACTCACAATACATCCAACTGATATCAACCAACACCAGTAATTTAAGCCATTGGCTTCAATGGGTCTGCTCTGTGTATGACTTACTTGGCATTTTGGGGGGCAGTTTCACATTTGTTCAGCTTGTAGTGTGATGTACAGTGGTTAGAGCCTTGAATCAAACCTAGGCTAGAGTCACTGCTCAGCTGTAAAGTATGATCTAAGATAAGTCACTCTCTAACCTAACCTGGCTTGTAGTATTGTTGTGAAGGAAGAAGTATAGTTTGCAATGGAGGGAGGACATTTTGATAACTCCATGGATGTTGTTCTGCGCTCCCTGGAGAAAAAGCAGGACAGACATGTATTAAATAAACTGGACAGCTGTCGCCTTTCTATATCTATAAGCAAAATAGTCTACTCTTTTCTTCTCAGCTCTCTAGATAATAAATATATAACTAGATCTCAGAGTGTGTTCATCCATTCATGTCCATTGCTTAATGATTGGGAAATCAAGTGTGTGTGTGGGGGGGGTGTCTGTGTAAGAGCCACCACAGATAAAAATGATAACAATGAATCTTTTACATCACCTCAAATGCTGGGCATATCATGAATGTGGAATCATGGGCTATCGCATGAGAAGTCCTTCAGTGGTGAGCTATCAAATTTTGTATTTTCTTCAGCCCTTAGCTACTCCATAATAGAAGATGGCTGTTGGTTCTTGTCAAACTGATCACTTCTGTGAAAAGTGCCATTAATTGCTCCAGAACCAACATATCTGTTTTGTCTTGGCTTCCTGTTCCATTGCCAATCTTTTTCAATAAGCCTTCACAAGTATGTAGATGCAGACACCTTCACACATGACTTCCCCTGACTGGATCTCTTCCTAGGAACCTTCTGATGTCAACAAGCCACACACTCAAGCAAAAAACTGACCATGGTTATCTTAGAATTGGGTCCTTGATGATGTCATTAGTCACTTTCTGGTGTCCAATTTTTCAGCATATGCATTCAGTGAACCCAACAAACACGCTCTTAGCTGAGTATTTAATTATTACCATCATAATATTCCTTTCATGTCAGAATGATAGCAATAACTTTCACTGACTTTTGCCATTATTTACTATATCTTACTCTCTGAAAAATCAGTGCACCAAATGATTTATTGCCTGTAGAGCTTGACCCCTCCTTGAATGCATATGCTGTACAAATACAAATAGCTTGCCTAAATTGAGAACCGCAGAAATGTTAGCATGTACAGTGAGCTATTATAAGCTTAAGTGCCATGAGGCTGATGTCAGAGTTAGCTGAGGCTTTGGGCTAAATGTGTGAAAGTTAAAAGTCTTGCAGCATAGGAAGCAATAGTTTACCTACAAGCCAATAACATCAGCGTCTAGCATAAATGTAGCATACTATGAAAAGGGATACTTCCTCACTCTTTCATAACCGTAAGATTTCTCAAGGATTAATATATCCAAATATGCCAATAAAACTTGGAAACTTAATAAGGAAATGTGCTATTCTAACTCCACTCTTGCTAATTTATAGTAGTTTATTGTGGGGTTAGTCAAATTAGCACAATATCATGACAATCAATGCATACTCTGTGTAGGCATGCCATTCTCCCAACATTTATGCTCACATGGTCTTTATTCCATAAATCTTTGAGCTAAAGGACGAAATGTATTTTTAAAAGGTTTCAAAGGTTGTCAAGGGAGCCATCTTAGGTACTTTTAGTTGCCCTTGAGTAATAGAAAAAAACCCCATAAACATGCCCTTCAATGTTTGGCAGAGAACAAAATAGTTATGCTTGTACTTATATGTAGTTATCTTCCAACCAGGATCATCCTGGACAGCTCAGACACTGTCTTGAAAATATCTGAATGTCCAGTAATTGGAAAGTGTTCACACAACCCCCCCTCACACATTCAGTGAACATGCAAGAACACAAAACTTGGTGTGACAGCTATTACCTCCAGACAATAATACTTCGCAACCATTTTGAAAGAATGTGAAACTGGAAAGTTTACAAATGAAAGAAAAATAGATATTTAACAGAGACAAATGCAGATTTAAGAATTTAGATCAAACCGCAACAAAATCAGGGGAGGGGACACCTTGACAGAATTCCATACGAAAAGCATCATGGAATTATAGCTGATCACCTACTGAACATGCATCAGCAGTGTGAAACAGCTGCAAAAAAAGAGAAAAAAGCCTAATACAATTTCAGATTGCATTAATAGCACCATTATTTACAATTGACACGAAGTAAGAACCATCCTTTATTCCATATTAGTAAGACCACATATTTCCAGTTCATAAGAACAAGCTGGAACTGGGTCAGAGGAAGGCAACAATGATAGTCAGGGAAGTGGACAAGTCTTCTGAGGGAAGGTTGAAAGAACCAGGTATGCTTAAACTAAAGAAAATAATTGCTTTTTTGGGAGGGGTAGTATGCTAACATTCTTTAAATACTTGTTCTCTGCCACCCCAGAAGACAGGACTAGATCTAATGGGCTTAAGTTTTTAGAAGAATAGGTTTTGGCTAAATATTAGGGGATATGTAAAAGGGACAACAATTTGAAAATAGAACCAATTACCTAGGGTGCTGGTGCACTCTCCAGTGCTGAGGGTTTTCAGGCAGAGCCTTGGCAGCCATATGTATGGGATGCTATAGCTCTGAGTTTCTTGTTGATCAGGGGGTTGGACAAGGGTCCCTCAATGCCTCTATGATTCTATGAATCCGCAAGCTCAAAGGGAGTATTTGATTGTCCTGAAAGAAAAGATGGAAGTTTTCCCTCCCATTCAGCTACAAAAATATGCTTCTAGTTTGATGCAGTGCTGACTTGCTTCTGGTGACTCTCCTTTCCCCCAGACACAGTATATTTCAGGGGGAGCCAAAGTGGTGTGCCCCACAAAAGTTGTTGCCCTCCATCTCCCATCATCCTCCACCACTGACTTTGCTAACTGGGGCTAATGGGAGGGGAAGGGCACCCTGTTGGATACGCTTGACATACTAGGCAACTGTGGGCCGGGAGTTTCTCACCTAAACCGTGGAAAGAAGTCCACAATCACCTTTCAGGTTGAGAAAATACAGGAGCTCTGAGGTGTTGCTCTTGCTGCCTGACTTTTTAGTAAGTTCCAGTAACTTTCTCAGGGCTGTCTTAAGGTTTATGAAAAATAGACTGCTGAAATAGCACCTGACATTTCACCCTGACCTCCTGTAACACTTGCTGATTCATTGACCACACTCTGGGCAATGTACATTTACAGCCTCATTTTACGTTTAAAGACTTCCTGGGCTGGGTGTGTAAAAGATAGATTTCAGAACTCAGCATGGAAATCCCAGGATTTGTAACTTATTATGCTGGCAAATGATGGGCTTGTTTTTCCACTGAGGGTAGTTGGATCTGATGTTTTTTTAAAAAAAATTAAGGTGGGTCAAACGGGTGTGCTTTCTAGTATGATAGCTTTACAGTATTTTCCATTTGGTTGTTATGTGCACAGTTTTGTTCGTGCTACAACCAGAGTAATCAGGAGAAATCTGAGCTTTTGACACAAGTTCTGCTTGGGAGGAACATCCTGAAAACTGGAAATGTTACAGCAGCACTGGCGGGGGAGAGAATTACTTCCAATGCTGGCAGATTTGCAGATAGAGGACCATTTTACAAAACAAACTGAGGAACTGCAGGATGTGGAACTAGGTCTTTGGAATATGCACGAACACACACACATGCATATCCTGGTCAAAAAGTTAGAAAGAGCCTTCATTTCTGGAGGCTCTCTTTCCTTAAATGCTCTTCAGGCGTTCTCTGGTCACATTCACACCATATATTTACAGCAATATTTTAACAGTCAAGGAGAATCTTTGGGGCTGTAGTTTGTTAAGGACAGTGCTTTTTTGGAGGGAATGCAGGGGTACGGATACCCCTAAACATTTTGTGAATCTAATGGGAGAAGAAATTATTTTTTTTAAAAAAAAAAGTTTCTTCTCTAGCACGGTGAATCGTCAGTTCCGTTGCTACCCCCGATGGCAGCCTCATTTCCTGTCACATTGTTTCCCGAGTCTCAGACGGAAGTGAGCATTTAATGTGTGAAATAGGAGTTGGAAGTAGGAGGGAAGATGTTAGTGCACACAACCTCATGCCAATGTGGAAGTTACTGTGAGCTGTCAGCTGTGTAATGTGAGGTAATGCATGTTATTTGTACTTTTGTCCATTACTGTATTTATTTTTCCTGATTTGAACTATAAAATGGTGATCTTTCTTGAGTCAAAATGAGAGTACCGCTAAACATTTTTTTAGAAAAAAAGCACTTGTTAGGGGTACCGACCTCACAGAGCTACAATTTCCAGAACAATATAGTTCCCAGGATTCTCTGTGTTAGAATGGTGCTTTGAGCATACGGTGTGAATATGACCTGTTGTTCATATGTAAAATCAACATGTCAGCCCATTCTTGTCACAGTCCCCATCAGCTTCCACATTCCTGCATCTGGCAATGGCGGCAACTGCAGGGGTAGCTGTGGCGAAAACTCTCTTGCAGGATTCAGCAGCGTGGTTTGATTCATAATAAGTCAGGTATTTCTGTCGTGGTGGATGCTGTGTCAAAAAGAACCAGTATATGATTATCATATAAAGTTGGGCCATTAACAGGGCTTAAAACGAGGTGTACCAAAAACAACAGCAAGGAGGGGGCAATTTATGTAAGGTTGTCGCATAAGAGGGTTCACATTGTAGAGAAACATATTAAGTTGCCTTATACTGAGTCAAACTATTGGTCTATCAGATTCAGTATTGTCTACACTGAATGGTAGTGACTTTCCAGGGTTTCAGACTGGAGTGATTCTCAGTGCCTGGCTATGTTGGGAATTAAACCTGGGGCCTTTTGCACACACAAAAACCATTTAATTCAAGCCCATCAGGCACTCAAGTGAAGAGGCTTGAATAAGGTTGCTAGATTTAGTGTGCAGCCATTTTAACAACTCAACCCATTTGCCTCTGAGCATGCCTAGAGTGCTTCTAACCTGAAAATGACAAAGATTGTGCTATTTGTGTTGTTAAGAGATGGGTCTGTTGTCAAAGTGTCTTGGTTTTTCTTTTATGACGTGAACTTGCTTCTTCTTTATAAACTGGCCTAACAAAATAGCAATGCTGTGTTTGTGTGGATTCCCTCTCTGCCCTTAAAGAGTACATTAAAAAGAAAGAAAATAAACACAGAACTGTTAATACAGTTGTTTCATAGTTAACCCATACTCTGGAAATAAAAGGAAACATTTTGCAGCATGGACCATATCCCTTCAGAGCTGCTTCTTAGTCATATTTCCACAGACATTTACAATCATTGCTTTCTTTCTCATACACCCACATCAGCCATTGACCTTTAATACAGGAGACAAAAAACTGAAATCTGAAAAATACTTCCCCCAAAATATGTAAATGTAGCTGTTAGAAAATAACAACCGCACTTAGTTGTTCAGATCCAGATGCACAAATTTGGCCCATTGAAAGAGCGCCATGCTTTTTACTAGGGCTGAGCAAGGCCTATTCCCTGCTTCATCTTGATGCATTGGATCAGGCCCCTATTGACTTAATATCATTTTGCCTTGGACCTTGAATCTGAAGCAATATTCAGACAACCAAACATTGGTCCCTTTGTTGACTTGCATCGTGAGGCCAAAACAGCAAAGACGTTTGAGGGTTTCATAACATAGGATTATAACGTAATCCTCAGCCATAGTAGACCCCAAGAGGGGGTTAGCCTTGCCAAATTTTAGACACATAGTCCCAGGTGCATGTGTGTGTTTGTCCATAACTAATAAAACATGGCCACCAAAACTGGAGGGAGGCAGAGAAGGAAATTGAACCTGCCTGTGTAGCTAAGGAACTAAGTAACACTCCTGCAAAGGAGAACATAAATAAGACCAGCCTGCTGAATCAGACCAATGGCCCACATTGTCCAGCATCCTGGGTGGAATCTAGACAGATATAAAAAAACACTGTGAAACTGTTTTTTTAAAAAAATCACGTTTCGAAAATATATATTGAATTTGCCATGAGCTCACTATCGCCAACTAGTGTCACATTTGTAAAATGCACTTAAAACATTATATTTGCAGCTGTGTAGCTGAGTCCGGGACACGGGTGGCGCTGTGGGTAAAATCTCAGCGCCTAGGACTTGCTGATCGCATGGTCAGCAGTTCGAATCCCCGCGGCGGGGTGCGCTCCCATCGTTTGGTCCCAGCGCCTGCCAACCTAGCAGTTCAAAAGCACCCCCGGGTGCAAGTAGATAAATAGGGACCGCTTACCAGCGGGAAGGTAAACGATGTTCTGTGTGCTGCGCTGGCTTGCCAGATGCAGCTTGTCACACTGGCCACGTGACCCGGAAGTGTCTGCGGACAGCGCTGGCTCCCGGCCTCTAGAGTGAGATGAGCGCACAACCCTAGAGTCTGTCAAGACTGGCCCGTACGGGCAGGGGTACCTTTACCTTTACCTTAGCTGAGTCCCTGTTCTCACAAGGGCTGACTGGGTGCCTATGGGAAGCCTGCAAGGTGGACAGGAGCACAACAGCACTCTTCCACTTGCTATTCCCAGCAACCAGAATCGATAAGCATGCTGCCTCTGCCAGGGAGAGGGTAGGACACAGCCATCAGGGCTAGTAGACCTCAATAGCCCTCTCCCCCATGATTTGTCTAATTCTCTTATGTCCAAATTGGTGACCATTCCTGCCTACTGTGGGAGCAAGTTTCAGAGTTTAACTACACACTGTGTGAAGTACTTTCTTTTATCTGTCCCGAATTGTCCAGCGTTCAACCATATCTCCACCTCTGCCTGCTGCAGGATCCTGCCTCCCTCCTTCATTTCCCTCTTGCAAGTGCCCTTCCCCTGCTCCCTTAAGTTGCCCCAGCCCATAGTTTGAGGGCCACTGCCTGCTGAGACTACTAAAAGAGGAGTGATTCATCATTCAGTAGCATATGTTAAATCATTATGGCTGGGAATGCAAACTCTCTTTTCATTTGTCATATTTAACAGCATCAGATAGGAAAGATTCCCAGAATCCATTATGAGATAAAATCATTAGGTTGTGTTTCATCTAAAGCACTCTCTCGTCTTTGAAGTTTGATATTGGTGGGAAAGGACAAAACACATTGCATGAAAGTGTTGCAATAGCACTATAAATTGCGGTGCCTCCTTGTTAGAAGAACTGACAAATTAAAAGGAAGAGCCTTCAAACATCCCTTACGCAGACTCCCCAAGATAGGGGACCTTATGCTGGTGACTTTGGACATATATCAGAAAATGTAAATGTTATGAAGCATTTTCCAGTTCACATTCCAGTTCCACCCCCGGGGCCATTACTCACTTTTCATAATTAGAAAAGCTGTTTCCTCTTGGGGTTGTTGTAACTTAAATTGTGTCCACCTAAGGAACAAGACTGAGAAAAAAGGAAAGGGGCTGGCTAACTGAAGTATTGTAGGTTGCGGCACTGCATGCACTCCAAAAGCAAATCCTATTTAACCGAGCGAAACTTATCTCCAGGCAAAAATGCATATGATATGATATATAGGACTCTTAAGACTTGAAGGCATATCAGATGGGATCTGCCCAAACATGCCTAAAGAACTGAGGCCACCATCTGGAACACACTCCTAGATAATCAAAGCACCATGGAATCGCGTCTTCGTGAGCAAGTGCATAATGTCTGGCATTTGCTCTAGAAGAAAGCCCTGGCTAGCAAAGTGTAACTGCAGCGCTGAGTTTCCCCAGCATAGCAGGCATCTGATCTCAAGACAGCTATCCAGTACGAGATAAGCAACACAGACGAGCCCATAGTAAAAGAAGGAAGAGGTTGCTTTTCCTCTGTTTTTAACAGCTAGTGAAATCTAGGAAGCTGCTGCAATGGATGGGCTGTGGTGTACCAGCAGAGCATCTGTTTCACGTGCAGAAGGTCCCTGGTTCAGTTCCTAGCATCTCCATGTAGGGCTAGGAGAGACCTCTGTCTGAAACCCTAGAAAGCCAGGGCCAGTCAATATATACTGAGTTAGCTAGACAGACCAAAGATCTGACAACACATGCCAGCTTCCTATGGAAGCCCTGCGGAAGCCTACAAGGGACTGCAGCTGAGATGGCCTTAATGCTTTGTGGAAATGTTGCAAAATATGGTTCATAAGATACTTTCGTGAATCTATGGTGCCTTGTCTACATACCCAGAGGTCGTAGTAGAATGGAAGTGGAACTGATGTGTTTTATTTTGGGAGATCTTACTCTAGTTGTAATAATGGTGGAAGTTTTGTAATTGCCTTAATGGTTAAACAATAAACTTCTGACAATAGATATGGGTTGTCCATCACATCCTGGTCGCAATTCTCATCCAAGTTCTGCTGAGTTTGACAGATGTGCCTGCTGACGTGGAGACACAAACTGTTCTGGAGTTGTATGCAATATGTACAACTAGAGCTGGGTTGAGCTCATTGTTTCATGATACTGAGACATAATGTACAAAGAAAAGACTGAACTGCCGTCTTCCATATCGTACATGAGAGACTTAATTCCATTTGCATTTCCGCTTGCAACATCATCACCATAATCAATTAATTTGAGGCCATTTCCTTCTGATGTTAATATTATCATGAGCATGTTGTGTTCAAATATAAATGTCAGATAAGGTACATAGCTCAGATTTTAGTCTTTGTGATTTTCCAGGTTCTTTGTTGTCCTTAGCTTTGTAGGACTTGCCATTTTTGCACAGTTTGCTGCTGAAAAAAATCAGAGCGGGAACTAGGGGATAAAAGAACATTATTTATTAGGTGTTTGAAGGCAATAGCCTTTAATGGCTGGGAAAGAAATGGCACCCACTCAAAAGAGCAAAATAAGTCAACAGAATTCAGAGTTACGTGTACACACACATACACTGAGGTTGTGGACAAATTGTGCTTGCCTACAATTCACCCTTTATATCCCCACACGTTTCCTTGGTCTTCCAGATCCAAAACCAGATGGGCAGGATGGAGTGCCTGCGACGAGCTTTACATTATCCTGATCCAGATCCTGCCCTTTGAAGCATCTGAGACTTCTGTGAGTTGATCCACGCCTGGTACTTTTGCTGAATGGGATTTACTTGTGAGTATACCTTATAGCCAGATCTGGGCCATAGGGAAGGACATTGCTGAGTAATATAGTAGTATAATAAAGTGCTGCAGGGGATTTTGATATTAATTCCACCTCCAGGTAACTTCAGTAGCAATTGTTCAGCATCGCTAAAGGACTCTGTGATAGAAGCAACCAATATTGTTACTAGCTTCTGTGGAAGGTCTTCCGTTCCTTGTTACATTAGTCTTCTGGGTGTGCAGAACTCCTTGGCTTTTTGGTTCCCATTCTTCAGATTTTTGTTAGGAGAATTAAAGCCAGATTTCATTATTGGGGTTTTTTTAATTGATTAAAATATTTGGATACTACACTTCTAATACAAAAGTGCCACACTGGATAGCTTGCAACAGTTAAAATTATGATTTCAGGAAAGCAGCAACAATATCAAGCAAATCAACCAAGGAGATGAGGGACTCAGCTACACTGGCAAAGAAAATGCACTGTATATGTGTTGTATATGCATTAGAACGCTGTGACACCAGATGGTGCTGTGGAGTTCCGTTTTTGCCAACCCGATTTCTCATACAAAGTTTAAAATGCGTTTAACTGAAACACTATTTGATGTGTCTAGCTCCAACCAGGGTCAGAAGTTAAAACCAAGCATAAAATCATTATCTGCCACATACAACAGGTTAAGTTGTTCTTTACAAATTAAAAACAGTGCTCAGCATGGGGCTTATGGGGTAAGGCAGCCACAGTCCTTATGGAGACAATGCATCCTGGTCTTATATTGCTCAGGGCTTTGCACAAGAACATTGGACATGGCCCACTAAAGTCATCATGGCATGCTATTGGTTAGATCGGTTTTGAGTGTTGCTACTTTCTTCATTGCCTAGGAAATGAAACCATGTACAAATGGCAGCAGAGATCTGATTAAACCCATTTCCCAGCACTTTTGATTGCCACCCCTGTTACCTTTGTGACATCCCCATTAACTAACATTTTTAGAAAGCTAGTGAGGGGCAGGATTTGGCTTGAATTAAGAGCAAGGGGGTGGGGTTTTCTGGTTTTCATAAAGGACCCCTTTATCTCTCCCCACCAATGATTTGAGCCTTGCTTTTTGCTCGAGCGAGATTGGGCCTGTTTGGGAAAGAGGTATATATTCTCAATATAGCTGTCAAATTAATAGCCTATGATTGGTACATCTGGAAAATAACAGGCGGATGGGGCTGACCTTTGTCTGGAACTGTTCGTTTTTTACATGTCTCTGTCAAATGTCAGGCCTGCTCCTCTCTCACTGATTTCAGATATGTTTCACCAGGATTTCAAGCAGTGAATCATCATCATCTATGCCAACCATCTGTTTTGTCTGCCCCCTCAGCGTCTCAAATTAGATGATGGAGGGCAGGGCAGGGCAGCCTTTCCAGTGCACGGCCATTAATGTTTGTGGAGGAGGGATTCTGGCGGCGGCAGATTTTCCATCTGAAATCATTGGCTGCGAAAGCTGGCAAAGAGGGTGATTAGAGCGGAGTGAGAAGAAGAAGGAGAAGAAGAAGAAATGTCAGAAAGAAGAAAAAAGAGGAAGAGGGGAGAGAGATGAAAAGGGCAATGGTCAGTAGGGGGGAAGATACACATGCAAAACAGCAGAGAGAAAAGAAAAAGGGGAGAGAACTTTAAAAAAAGGCATATAAACATAATGATTAACATGAAAGGAATAATGATTGGCTGTTACATACTGCTCCATGGTCCTAAATTGTCACCCCACTCCTGCCTAGATCATTCATGCCATCCAGCTGTTTCACCCATCCCAAAGCCTAGACAAAACACCAGCTCAATGGTTGAAGAAATATTTTTCCTGGCCTCATTCACTTGAAGTCTGATCTGGCTGATGCGAGCTGCCTTGGAGGGGCATATCCACAGCCAGTTGATTCATACCTCAGACATTCACCTCTACAAACTTTTGCTATAAAAGCAGTGTGAAGGAAGAAGCTTGTGTAACATGGGCAAAAAAAAAATTGAGCCCCAGGGCGTGAGCTGTGTTTGGAAGAAGAGTGCCGACATCTTTAAACACCATTTAAATCCATATAAGATACGAGGCTATTCTGTGAATGTTACCATAACTTTAATGCAGCACTCCTCATGATCTTCGCCCAGCTGAGCTGAGTTCCCGGCTTATTAAATTAGCAAAGCGGGGTTGACTAGTTGGGTTCAGATCACGTTGAATGCTTCATTGCCTGAGAGGGTGCTCTCTGCTGCCTTAAAAGTGGCAGTGGTTTCACCACTCCTAAAGAAACCATTCCTGGACCCCTTGGAATGGAATAACTCCCAACTAGTCAAAATTGGACCCCTTCTTGGGGGAGGTGGTGTTGAGAGCATCTTTCCAGGCTATTAATTTCCAAAGTCATTTTCCAATGGGCGGCTTTGTGTGCAATTCATTGTATCATATCTGTTGTAAGGAGATTTCCCTTTAAAAAGACATTGATATTAACCAACGTCTACAAAACACTACCATGGTCTATTCTGAGCAGCAGTCAATTCATCTAAATACTTTTGGACTTTCTGCCTTGTGGTAGGTCAGTATATCTGCAATCCGACTAATGTTGAACTACACATCCATATTATTCTATCAGAAGGATGCACTGAATCTTGTTTGAATTTTTGTTTTGCTGAATTTGGCGGACTACAAATAAGATATTGACTTTCCGAGAAGACTAGGACTTTAATGTTGTATACAGGTCAGTGACCTTTCTGTAATACTACAGACTTTGCATGAATAATATTGATGGATTCACATAGAATACTCTGTGTTATTTTCAAAGGACCTGTTTGTTTCCCCCTGCCCCAAACAGATTCTACAGCGCCAGTTTCAATATGGTTTGCATTGCAACAACAAGGCCCACAGTATGTAGCAGTTAAGGAGATAACTGCAATGATATTAGTCAGTCTTTGGTTAATTAAAACAGCATTGTATGGAGAAAAATACAATGTCAAGTACTTGGGGTGCACCACACTTTTGTATTGTCCATGTGCTACCCAGTAGATAATCACTAATCATCTGTTTGTTATTAATTGGCATCGTTAATTCTGGCTACATCTGTCCCCTCTTAGCAGGAGAGAGAGGGAAACAGGCAGTAGAATCAGCCTAGATGTCTCAGCCCCTCTCAGATACCTAACAGATGACCTACATTGTCAGGTGACAGTGCCACATGCTCCCTATTGTCCTGAGCAGGTACAACAGAATGGCCTAAGAAGGAGAGCATAGAATTCCAAGATAAGGTGCTTCTGGGCACACGCTCTGCCTAGGCTTTTTATTTTCAGTACCAGAGCTGGAGCTCACAAACAAATCCTTTCATGCAGAAATCTACTCTTGTTTCCCCTAAGCTTTCTTGATTTCAGTAGCCAACTTTAGGAGGAGAAAAGGCTTTTGTGTGTTCAGACCCAGAAACCTCCCCCCTAAATAAATTCACACTTGACTCAAATTTTGATTTGGTTTTTGGCAGAATTTAGGCCACAACTTTATTGATTACAGAAAGTGACTGATTGAATAGGCTCTGGTTTGACTAGCGCCCTGCCATGCAGGTAGCGCTGACCCCAGGTTCAAGCATTGGTCAGCCAAGGTTGAACACCTGGATAAGCGGAAAGCCAGGAACAGGCTATCTCCACCACTCAAATGTTCCCCTGTACTCAGGCACCCCCTTTCAGGGGTTGACCAAACTATCGAGTCCCTGGATTCCTTTAAGGGAATACCCTTCACATAGGGATGGCCAGAGCGTTCTCCCATCCCTATCACCTGAACCAGAGCCTATCCGCAAGTTGTGACAATTTGCTACGCAGCAGGCAAAACCCAAATGGCAACAGCCAATCAGCCAAGTGGGGAAAATTCCTGCCATGCCCCTGTCCCAACGACAGATGACACACGGCAGCATAGCAAGGTCAAGCGCAAAGCCCCTAAAAGTAGGGAGCGGTGGGCGGGTGTTCCGAATTAAAGCCCAAAAGAGGAAGCTCTGGGTCACATGCTTGGGCATAAATAGGTCCCTCAAACCGTTTGGACTGCATCCCATTGGCCAGATTGTACCCAGCTTCGAGGGACCTACCAATCGGGTGTTGTGGCTGACCAGTTGTACCCACCCACAAAGCGTGTTCTCACTACAGGAGAGCATGTGTTGCGGATGGGGCCTAGCAAGACACCCCATAGTTGCCAGGCAGTATAAGATAGAGGGGCCTGGCAAGGATTGGCTGTTTGAGTTGCTGGGATAAAATTGATGTTGCCAATTTGGGGGTGGGAACAGGTTATTTAAACAAGGTTCACAGCAAGCTGCTTTCTCTTTCAATGTGGGAACCGGATCACCCGCCCGCCCTCCCTTTTGGGCTTGTGCTTTGACCTTGCTATGCCTATCATGGGGTCGTCCGCCTTGGTGCGGGGGCCTGGTAGGAATTTTTCCATTTGGCTGATTAGTGTGTGCCATTTGGTTTTTGCCTACTGCGTAGCAAATCGTCACAACTTGTAAGGTTGGCGGTTAGGCATTGGTTTAAATTGGTTGGTGGAGGGGTATGGATTGGCTGTGCCTGCCCCTCCAATGCTGCTGCTGCATGGGAATTCTGTTAAAGGAATTCAGGGGCTTACCATCCTCTCGTCCAAACCCTTGGTGCAGGGTGCGGGCCGCGTAAGCTCCTGGGAGCATGCGGGGAGAAGCTGAGGGTCTGTGTCGCAGCTCCAGTTATCCCTGATCTTGTTCCTCCACACTGGCTTTCGCTGGAATCCGGGAGTCAGTGCTGTCCCCCAAGGCGGGGGGGACAGATAGTCATAACCAATGCCTAAGCAACCACTCACAATTTGTATGTTTAATAAAGTTGTGGCCAAAACTATGCCAAAAACCTTAAACAAAAATTTATGAGTGATGTGTGAGTTATTGGGGTAGGGGTGTTTTGGGGGACCTCAGCACGCAACACAGGGTGTCGGTTTTCTAGGTCTCACCGCAATACGTGCCCTCTTTAAGGGAGGACCCGATTTCCCCTAAGCTTTCTGGATTTCAGGAGCCAACTTTAGGAGGACAAAAGGCTTTTTCCTGTTGATATTATTAAGGCATTTGGCGGCATCCAAAACTTTTGCTGATGTACTGCAAATCACCCAGAGATCTACTAGCAGATCCCAATTGGCTTTCTGCCTGCCCCTGTGATAGACAGTAAATGTATCTTGCCTTTATACATCAAGGAATAATAAATAAACAAACCTCACCACGGCGCTTCTCTGCCTGATGCAATTGAATTTGTTCAGCAGTAAACGAAAGCTGGACTTTGGGTATTACAGTGAAATGGTTTCATATTAGTGACTGATTTTTTTTATTTTTTATTTTAAAGAAACAGAAGAAGAAAGGATAAAAAAGCAACTGCTCTAAGCACAAGGCACCGAAACGCCTAAGTCTTCCTTTAATGCTTTACTAGCTTTTCACTAATAGGCCCACAGGGTGCAGTGAGTCAATAATAACCCAATAAAATCAATAACGATAAACAAGAGTCAGTGTTCTAATAAAAATAGAAAATGTAAAATTTAAACCAGCTGTTTCAGTGTTACGTGCAAACCTTGTGCTAGGGTTTCGTCAGTTTTGCTATTTGTGAGTTTGATTTCTAGCCTTGAATGCTGCATTTTCATGTACAAAGATGACTCAAGCTCAAGATAGTGGGTATTTCAATGTTTCCGTTGTTTTAATTTAGCAGGGTTTTTTTTAATAAAAAAGTTCTTTTTTTAAATTGGGAAGGAGGCTAGTCAGTTCTTTAATTCAAGCCTCTGAAATCTAGAACAAATGTATTTTAATCATTTTTTTCTGTCAGTGACTAATTTATAGAAAGGAATTGTGGATAACGCCTATAAAAGCAACATCCTATAAAAGCAAAGTGAGTGACAAGGAAAGTGCACTTTGTGCATGCTCTGCATCAAATCACACAAAACATTGAATGCTTAGACAGAGATAAGTGTCAGGAGCTTTGGCCCAGTAAACTGAGCACTATTTGGAAGTGATAACTTAAAGGGGAAGTGAAACCAAGCCAGCTGTTCTCTAACTTTTATTAAGGTGAAACTCACTTTAGTATCTCACAACCCCAAATAGAGCTAACCATTCAATCCTACACAAGAAAAATAAAATGAGAAATAAACTTTCCAGTATTGAAATTGCCTCCAACTGCCAAATACTTTTTTTGAAACTCAAAAGTCAGAGTGCACCTCTGTTTTGTATTTTGATATTAGGCAATGTTGACCAAGAAGCCCCAAACTGAAAAATTGGAGGCAAATCCTCACTTTATTTTGTTTTTAAATCCTGTCCACTCATAAAGACTTTTTTTTACTTCCCAGGAAAATAACAACGGGCCCTCCCTCCTCATCACAACAAAGAAATCAGCACATCCTAGATAAGAGTCTTAAGAGGAAATTGACACAAGGCTGGCTGGATGAAACACAGCGAAAAGCTGCATTGTCTAAATAGCTCATGGCAAGGAATCAAGGTGTGAGTGAGAAGGTAAAGGTAAGGGACTCGGTGAATGTAGGTTTACCTTCTGGGTTCATCCCATTGTAACTTAGAAGTGACAAGTTCACTCAGGCAGAGAGGCGACTAAATGTTGGTACTTTGCCAACACAGCCCTCTGCCAAACATTGTCCCTGGGGATACAAGCATTGTTCAAAAGTGCAGGAAAAGGTCGCCCACTGCAGGAAACCCTCCGGTGGCAAACTGATCAGTGTAGCAGTAGAGAGTGAGTTGATAAAGTAATGGGTGGCTGGACTGCAGTCAGCAGCAGCAGCAAACACTGGTCTTTGTTGCAGCCTTTCCAGAGGAAAGCCCTTTCCTAGCCCTCTTTAGTTAAGTGCTAAGTAAACATACACGTGTGGTATTAACATGCTAGCTCTGCCCAAGGCGTCATCATTCTTGTCACTCTTGAGAAGTTGGAGGGTGAACCTGGGATGCAGGAAATGGCATTTTAGAACCCAGGGTGTCTCGATGAAGAGAGGTGCCTCACTTCAAGTGGTCACCCTCCAACTTTTGGAGTGGGATGAGGATGGGGGCAGACCCAGGACATCCATCCTTTTGCTCCGTTTGTGTGGTTACTTAACACTTCATGTGATCACCTGAATGAGGCTCCTGCAAAGTTCTTTCTATTTTCTCTTCACATTTTCCTGCTATTTGCTATGCCCACAGTGTAATGGCAGGACCTAGGCTTATTGCTGAGAGATGTAAGAGGCTAGTATCTTTTTTAAAAAAGTATAGAAGTTCTCTGGAGAGGGTGGGCAGTGGGCATACAGGAAAGGGCATGTGGTATGCATCTTATGGTGATGTCACAGGCACTGACCAATAGGCACCTCTGATGCTAATGCAACCACATTCCACATTAAAAGGGAATCCTGGCTGGACACAGAAGAACCTGACAAACACAATGGAAATGTTTCGTGGGCAGCCTCAACTCAGTGATTCATCAATGGCATTGCATGGCCTTGTGTATGTACACCACATCATCTGGAAAGCCATAAGAGAAGCAGAGTCAGGAATTTGAGCATTCAGCTGTTCTAACTTCAGAACAGGACCATATTGAAGACTAGTAAACCAGTAAATCATAGACACTATAACATTTTTGCTTTTACTGTAGAACTATCCACTGAGGGGAAATGGGGGTGTTTTGCTATGCCCTGGTTATTCGAAACCAAAGGACAGAGCATCACAGCACAAACTGTGTGTAATACGTCTGGACCTGGAATACTTGCCTGCAATCCCAACCATCCTTCAAGATGTTTATATCACCACAGGGATGAAAAGCTGTTTGGGGGCATATTTATAGATGCAGGAGACACAGGCCTCCAATTGGTGAGAAAGACAGTTACGTGCTTATGAGATGAATTACATTGATGTCTGTTATAAATCCCTAACATAGCTCATGAGATCAATTAAGATGTTCAAGCAGCTACAAAAAGGATGATTGAGGCAAATGGTAACATCAGGATGACCATATGGTAAGGGGAAGCTAGAACTGTTTAGGCATAAAACAAGAGCCATCAGAATTCCACCAACAGACATGCTCAAAAGGAGTAAGAAGGTAGAATGCAAGGTAGCCAAGAAAAACACAAGGGCAGAACAGAATGTGAGGCAAGTTGATAGGCACACAGTAACAGTGACTGGAATTTCCCTGATTCCTACGTGACTTCAGGAGGAGGGGAGGGATGTCGCTGGTCAACATTTTCCAAGCACTGCAGAGCTATACACACACACACACACACACACACACACACACACGAAAATATTCATGCTTAAACCAAGACGAAAAGTCATATTCGAACAGCAACATTTCCTATCCTATGTTACAAGAAAACCAGCATAGTAGGTGAATTCCCCATATATCTGAAGTAAGTGCCACATCTAGTGATGAGCTAAACTATCCGGCCCAGCATTTTTTATCCCTGGCATTCCACAAGGATGGAGAGAAAACACCTCTTGATTCTATCTATCATGTATCTATCATCTATCTATCTATCATCTATCTATCATCTATATCTATAGATATCTATCATCTATAGGTATCTATCATCTATCTCTATGGCATCAAGCGGTGGTTTGGCTACCTGCAGCTGCTAAGCAGCATCCCTAAGGACGATGCTCCATGGCAAGGCCTTTTAAAGAGGAAAAGAAAGTAAACATCTTTGGCCACCTCCTCTTACAGGTAAGCAAAGGATCTTTGAGAATTTTGCCCAACTGAAAGTTGCCAAAATATTATGCCCACTGCTTTTACTGGGTGTTGAATAGTCCCACGAAGTAGATAGTGGTGGTATTTAGTCCAGGCCTCATTTCTGACCATCTTTCATCGTCCTTCCTCTAAAACAGGCATTCCCCAAACATCGGCCCTCCAGATGTTCTGGGACTACAACTCCCATCATCCCTAGCTAACAGGACCAGTGGTCAGGGATGATGGGAGTTGTAGTTCCAAAACATCTGGAGGGCCGATGTTTGCCTATGCCTGCTCTAAAAGTTCTACACCCCCCCTTTCTAAAGGAGACTAGAGACAAGCTCAGTTCAGATACATAGTTTTCTATGAATATTTATTTCTGATGGAACACAGAGAACAGGGTGCATATCTTGTCTGATACAGAGGTGCTTCAGAAAAAATACATGCATTAGCTTTGATAACAGTAGAGAAGCTTTCCATTACATGCCAAGGTAGGAAGCAAATCTACACCTGTAATCCTTTGCATGTGTGGATCTGCTCCCCTACTCCAAATTAATGGGTAGCTGAAGAAGTCAACCTCCACATGTGGGGACACCAAATAATAATAATAATAATAATAATAATAATAATAATAATAATAATAATAATTTATTTATTTATACCCCGCCCATCTGACTGGGTTTCCCTAGCCACTCTAGGCAGCTTCCAATAGAATATTAAAAATACGATAAAACATCAAACATTAAAAACTTCCCTAAACAGGGCTGCCTTCAGATGTCTTCTAAAGGTCAGAATGTTGTTTATGTCCTTGACATCTGAAGGGAGGGTGGTCTACAGGGAGGGCACCACTATTGAGAAGGCTCTCTGCCTGGTTCCCTCTAACCTCACTTCTTGCAGTGAGGAAACTGCCAGAAGGCCCTCAGCGCTGGACCTCAGTGTCCGGGCAGAATGATGGGGGTGGAGACCTTCCTTCAAGTATACTAGGCTGAGGCCGTTTAGGGCTTTCAAGGTCAGCACCAACACTTTGAATTGTGCTCAGAAACATACCATTTAGGTGTCCTCAGTTTGTGAAACAGTCGCCTCTAACACAACAAGCAGCTGCTCCTAGCAAGAGTGGTTACATTTCCCCATGTCGTGCAGTTATGGAAGAAATTAATTGCCTAGTCAATTGAAAGATTTAAGACACTTGCTTTCCAGATTGCCCATTGCACCACATTACCATAAGCCATCAGCTCGGCAGGAAAGAGTGGCCTGTGGACAACTTACCTCACATGGAGTTGTGTTATCAGGTGATAACAGCGCCATTAACTCATGTCACCACTGCATTAAGCCTAAAAGGCTTCCATTTGCTATGGTTTTTCCAAGCAGCCGAACGGTACCAGCTAATTTAGCCTAACCTTTCACAGCAGTCCTATTTACATATGTGCTAACAAAGCCTGTCCATGGTGAAAAGAACACACTTTGATGCCCCAGTTTCATTATTAACGATGAAGTATGTCATGCAAAGCACAGGCCTTTCCTTCTTTCACAATCTCCATGTCACAAATGCCCACATTGATTTTATGCAGTTTCTAGAGGCACAATACAAAGCTCCAGAATGCTGCACATGCAGAGCACTCCAGAATACAAATGTTGTGGGATTTCATACATCAATTGACAAAACAGAGATCTGCATTGCCAAGTGTTTAATGTTAAGTATAACAGAAAAAAGGACTTGTTAGTGCAGTCCTATGTTTGTCTACTCACAAGCATAGGACAAGTATAGAAGTGACATCAGTGTGGCTTACAATTGTGTAGGAATGTGCAAAGCTGTCCATTTTAGTTTCTCTCAGTTTCTCATTTTTCCAATCTTACATTCAGTTCTTCAGATTTCCACATCAGTTTGTGAATTTTTTTATTTTTTATTTTAAAAAAGCCCTTGTGGAAATTGATCAGCATTTTAGTGTGATTTCTCCTAATATCACAGATGTTTGCATGCAGTTTTGCCTAATATACACATTTTTGCAAAGGAATTTCCTTTGATAATGCATTTTTCTTTTCACAAATATATGCATTTTTATGGACACTTTGCCCCAGTTCATGCACTTTTGTGCTCTTTACTGGGCTGAAGGGCCTCACTACAAAATTCAGGCAAGTGTGAATTTCAAAGGATTCCTGTGTTTTGGTTTTCATATTGTTGTGGACAGTCTGAATTCGATGAATTCAATTTTAAATGACATCTCCCCCTTCCCTCCCTATGATTAAGTTAAGTAAGTATCAGATTGTAGCCATACAACACATCAGAATAAAATCTCTCTACGTTCAGTGGAGCCTGCTCTCTTGTAGGTGTGTTTAGTGGTTGCCCCATTCATCGATTAATTAAAATTCTATCCTTCCTCTTAACTGAGTTTAGAGTAGCAAAGAAGAACCCAAGTAGTAAAACATATTTAAAACATTAAGAACATCTAAGAACATTTTTAGATGCATTCTAAAACAATAATATACTCTCACAATTCATATCATATAAGTTTACTCCCATGGGTCTAAATGCATGGCAGTGTTCAGCAATTTATTTTAGGGGCATCCCATAATTTAATTTGGGTAATATACAGCATATTGCTTTATGCACATTGGTTAATTTGAGCCTCGATTCACGCATGCATGTACCTCACTTGGCTTCCCAGGACATGTTCATTGACTGACAGTGGAAAGTGTGAGCTGGTTCAACTGCAAAGCTCTATGCTTGAGGGAATGTAAACATTGGTATTTGTGGTAAGTCACCTGTGATCAGTATTCATGCATGGACCAATCATCTTAGACATGGAGGTATCACAATGAGGAATATTTTCCTCTAACACATGAACATGCCATTTATAAATGGGATTAGAATAGCAGGGACCTTCATGGATTAAGGGACCACACTGAGCATCGACCTGGATGCCCCTGTAAGTAGAGCCCACATCAGGGTTGGGGAACCTGTACCTTCCAAATGTTGCTGGGATACAACTGGTCCCATCATTCCTTACCATTGGCCATGCTGGTTGGGGCTAATTGGTGTCCAACAACATGTGGGGAGCCACCAATTTCCTATCCCTGACCTGCACACTTGCAGCCTGTGTCAACCAACACTGTCCCAGAGAATCTACTAAGAAAATAAAGTACATAGGAAGCAGCCTTATGCTGAGTTGGACCACTGGTCCATCTAGCTCAGTATTGTCCATACAGACCATCAGTGGCTCTCCAGACAGGAGCCTCACCTGGCCCCAAGTGGGACCTCCTGCATGTCAAGGCAGTGCTACACCATCAAGCTATGTCCCTTCTCCAGTCTCTTAATCCACTTTTCTCAGTCTGTAAACACAAAGGGTTGATGACCTTTGTGTATTTGCTAGTGTACTTTCAACAGTAACCAATCTTTTGACTAACTTTATTTAAAACAATACAGTGGTACCTCTGGTTATGTGCTTACAGTGGTACCTCAGGTTACATACGCTTCAGGTTACATACGCTTCAGGTTACATACTCCGCTAACCCAGAAGTAGTGCTTCAGGTTAAGAACTTTGCTTCAGGATGAGAACAGAAATCATGCTTTGGCTGTGCGGCGGCAGCAGGAGGCCCCATTAGCTAAAGTGCTGCTTCAGGTTAAGAACAGTTTCAGGTTAAGAACGGACCTCCGGAACGAATTAAGTACTTAACCCGAGGTACCACTGTAATTCATTCTGGAGGTCTGTTCTTAACCTGAAACTGTTCTTAACCTGAAGACCACTTTAGCTAATGGGGCCTCCCGCTGCCGCCACGCCACCGCCGTGTGATTTCTGTTCTCATCCTGAAGCAAAGTTCTTAACCCAAGGTAATATTTCTGGGTTAGTGGAGTCTGTAACCTGAAGCGTATGTAACCTGAAGCGTATGTAACCCGAGGTACCACTGTAACACAATACCTTTTGGATATTATAAGGCCTTATTTCAAGAATGGATCAGGTTCTGTGTCTGGAGCCAAGTGAGGATTCCCAGGTAAGATCCTCCCTCTATTGTGTGGGCAGGTAATCCCTCCCCTACCTGACCTGGTCTCCTTGGCAACGCTTCCCCCAGGTGGGATTGGACGACTGACTGAGGTAAGCGGAGACCTCCAGGCATCCCACCTGAGGGAAGGCAAAGCCAAGCCTATGTTGTTGGAGCCGCTCCAGATCCAGGGGCTGCACGCGTCCACGCAAAGGGCGCCCCCAGTTTTAAGCGGGGAGCGGTCATTCTGCTACTAGACGGGGGAAAGCTGCACATTGTTAGTGAGAGAAGCGATGCTCTCTAAAAAGGTGCCCAGTATTTATAGATGCAAACTCACATATATTAAAAAATAAATGTGAAGGGATCGTCAAGTTCCTAATTGCTTTGCTAATGAGGATTAAAGAAGTCACAACTTTAAACAAATAAGGTTGGTTCTTACGAAACAGCCACACCATCATAAGTTTTGTTTTGTTTCTTTCAAGTACAAATCAACGCTGGCCTTGTTCTGCACTTAGAGGAAAATGTCATTTGTGTGATGATCACAGTTCTTGCAGGATCACTGGAGGCTCTTCCTTGTTTGGTATGACATAGATCAAGTGTACTAGGACAACAGTGGCTCAAGGCAAGAAGCTTCTGGCATCTACTGGGGCAAAGTTCTAAATATCATGTTATGCAGAGACTGGGGAAAATGGAGGAAAGGGAGCCATCAACATCCACACAGTAAAGACCAGTTTTGGATATGCAGCCCTGCCATTTCTCCTTTTATTAATTAACTTGACATTCTAAAATCATGAATGCAAATTTTTGCTCTTTGAATGGAGTTTTGCTGAGGCTCTTCCCCTCTAAACTTTGTATCAAGAACATTGGAAGCAACAGCAGAATGCCTAACGTTTAGGACAAATGATGACCCAGGCATCAATTGAAATGCACAGAGTGAGGGTCAGTAATATAAAGAGCTGCTTTGGGGGTATGTGATGTAGCAAAGTTGCAATGCATCTACTTGACACACACTTCTTCATTTTTATTAAAGATTTCTTAGTTTACAAAGATGCATGCATTGTCAATTTTTTCAAGTTGCGTTTTCTACAGATCAGTTTCATTTGTTGTGAGACATTAACACACTCTTTATTATGTCAGTTGGTTATGTGAATGGGTCTGGCCCGTAGTGTGAAGGACAGCTATTCAGAGGGAAATGACTTTTAATCCTCTGCTATTGGAGGCCTGTGATAAGCCTGCTACCATGCTTGCAAACTAAGCAGGACACAATAGGATATACTGCTGCGGGGCAAGCCAAGCATGAAGAGGTGACCATATACCTGCCTGATTGACAGACGGCAAACAGCAGTTGTGCACCTCTGCCTCCAAACCACTCCTCAGCCTTCCTCCTAAAGGCATACACTCTGGCTAAGAAGTACCAGCTGCCTTTTAATTTCCTTTCCTGATTAGTGCAGACTTTGTGTGAATCAACTGTTAAGTGAATTAGCACAATACATTTTCAGCTCAACAATGCAGCCCCAGTATCAAATCAAATATTGGCACAAGGTTGGGCGAGCAATCCGTAAATGGGAGAGAGGAGAATCAGCATTCCGCAGTGCTCAGGGCAAGCAACATATTATTAGTGCAGGTGGCAGCGGCAACACTGGGGTCTCTCTCATAATAGTTTGTCTGCGGAAAACTGTGAATCGTTTTCACATTGTTGCAAATGTCAGATGTCAGCCTCTCAATGTCATCTGCGTCTCTGCCATTGTTTTCAACAAGACCTGCTGTCGCCTCGGGGGGTTTAGGCTTCTCATTCCAAGAGAAGTCATCACAGGATGTGCTACTAGTCGCTTGCAGTTGGTAGAGAGAACTTTAAGGCATCACACGCATCCCTCAAAGTGAGCAACTTCAAATGAGCTCTGTGACTGAACTCAGCTGGACCTGGGCTTTTCTGCAGTAGGCAAGCAGTATCTGCTGCCTAAACTGATAGGCGTTATTCGGCTGCTGATTCCTTTTGCTCTTCTCCCGAGTGTCAGAAATGTTGCGAGGTTGGTGGTCTCCAGGCACCTTTCCATACAAGAGCTTTATGCTAGGGTGGCTCAAAATAGGAGGTGGTACTCAAAATTCTTGAGGGGCTGTACATCTTTTCACTATGCAGACACTCACCTGCATTGATACCCCAGTATAAAGATCTCAGGTGGCAAATGTCTGCCCAGAAACTGTGAAAGGCCCACTGTAATTTAGTTAGACAACACTGGACCAGATGTGCCCGTGGTCTGATTTAACGTATTATTATTATTATTATTATTATTATTATTATTATTATTATTATTATCATCATCACCCTATACAAAATACAAAATGCACAATAAAAATAAAAACAACAACCCAATAGCCCCCCCTAAAAAAAAACATTTTAAAAGGGCATAGGATATAAATCAGATCAACCAAAGGCCTGGTTAAAAAGGAATATTTTTGTCTGGTGTCTAAAGATATATAATGAAGGCGCCAGGCGAATTTCCCTAGGGAGAGCATTGCACAGACAGGGAGCCACTGCAGAGAAAGCCCCTTCTCATGTTGCCACCCTCCAGACCTCTTGATGAGGGGGCACACAAAGAAGGGTCTCAGAAGATGATCTCAGGGTCCGGGTAGGTTTATATGGAAAGAGGCGGTCCTTGAGGTATTGCTGTCCTGAGCCATTTAAGGCTTTATAGGTCAAAACCAGCACTTTGAATTGGGCCTGGAAACTCATTGGTAGCCAGTGCAGTCGGACCAGGATCCGTGTAACATTCTCAAACTGTCTTGCAACTTCTTACATCCTCATACCCCTTTGAGGTAGGAGGCAGATGTGAGTTACACAAAATTCTTCACCAGACAAGATGGAAGGGTAACTAATTTTCCATGATATGAATCCAAGCTGAATTTTCAATGGTAAGAGCAAAATCTTAATCTACAACCAGGTTTTGTAAATACCATTAACAGTCACCTAGGGATTGGTTTTAGCACGTGAGCCGTGATACACAAACAAAGGTTTCCCAGCCACAGAGTCTTCTCCATCTGTTTTCAAGGGAGAAAGCTTATCCGTGATTACATTCCGTGGTGCATCTTTGATCCCTCTGCTCTACTGAAACCAAAGGGGCAGGTCACATGTGTAAGAGCTACATTCGTGTATAGCCTCTCTGGAAGGTGGGGAGAATTTCCCCTGTTGCAGACCAGCCTAGATCCAGCAACCTTCATATCTGTACTGGAACAGCCAGCTTCATCAACAAGACTCCTGACAATCCATTTTGACTAAATTCCACATCCCCTAATACGCCCCCCCCCCAATGAAATAGCTGAAACCGTATGAAAATTAATAAGAAATAACATTTGGTCATTAGTCCTCAAGCAGAGATCATTTGACTTGATGCCAATGTAGACTCTCAGAGAAAAGTCTCTACCTGGGTGTGGGGGAGAGAATGGAATCCAGATTCCGTGAAGAAAAAATGTTTCCAGTTTCCATGTAGCTTTAGGCCATTCTGCAATAAAATGTAACTGTTCAGAAAGCCTGCAATTTCTGGGTTTAGGAAGAGACTGCCATTTGATGGAGTGCAGAAGCCTCGATGAAGGACTGACTTCAACGTGCCTGTCATGTTAGATGTCTGAATTTTATGAGCACAGAAAAAAGGAGAAATAATTCAGCTATAAAAACAACATTTAAGTTACATTAAGGATATGATTTAAAACAATGAAAGAGAATGGTTAAGCATAAAAACCTGGATTGACACACAACAAGCTTTGCCTGGATTCTAATGCAAAAAGAGAAGGAGGAGAGGGAGATAGAGAAATTTTTAAAAAGTCAGTTAAGACTGTGCATGATTTTATTTTATTTTATTTTATTTTTAGTGGAATTGCCTCACTGGTAGTTTAGACTTTTCTTAATACTTTGTGGTTAGGTAAGAAAATGTTTCTCTCATAAGGGCAGATTAAAGCTGATGCAGGTCAGAAATAATTATGGAGGCCTCTATCATTAATTTATTTGTGGAGATACATAGTTGTAAAGTCCTATTCCGTTAAATAGAGCATGCCCCCCCTTCCCTTCCCTTCCCTTCCCTTCCCTTCCATTTCATTTCATTTCTATACTTGTATCTAAACCTGTTCAGCAGCAACTAAGAATCCTCCAGGTATCCCTTTTCCAGTCACCCAAGCTTTATTCCAAATGCACAAGAGTTAATTGAAGAATACTGGAGTGGATTGAAATGCACTCTGTGGTTATTTCAACTGCCAGCAGATGGAACTATTGCACCCATTAATTTTGATAAATTCATTTTCTGAGCGCCAATATTTTAAAGCTATCAAAGCAGAACTGGCTTGGAGAAGAGCTGCCATGCTAGCTTCCTAGCAGGCGGGTTGCTGTTGTTTACCAGAGTGGAAAGCAAAAGGGTCGAGCCAGTAGGGAGGTCAGCATGCTGCAAGACAAATTCAGTGCTTGCCCCTCTGAAATATACTCAGAGTCGCAAAGTGATTTCATGCTCTTTATTCAGCTCATAGTGGTGAGGAGGAATGAATGAAAGTCCCCTCAAAGCATCTGCTTTATATACATTATTTACACAATGGGCTGCACATGATTGGCTAATTCCGGAATTCTACTGTAAGCCAATCAGGTTGTGGATTCACTTCTATCTGGAGCATGATTGGGTGGTTCCTGCCAACCAATCATACTGCTGCATTGTTCTAGGACCAATCAGACTGCTGCATTCTGAATCCTATTGTTCTAGGACCAATCAGACTGCTGCCTTTTGGATCCTATTGTTCTAGGACCAATCAGACTGCTGAAGTTTGGATCCTATTCAACTCAGTACATAACACCCTCTCTATTCGCAAGAAGCAACAGCAACCCACTTGCCAGAAAGCTAGCATAGTGGCTCTACTCCTGCGTCACTTCTGCACTGAAGGAAGTGATGGGTTCAGCTCTGACTCCTCTCTTGGCCCATGGCTTCCATAATACACCAGTATGAACTATCAAAAGAGGTTCATTCAACCCTGAGACAAGATTTCTGAGGGCGGGAAATCTTGGACAATTTCATCTCTCCATATACACACATAGCCCCATAACCTGATATTGCAGCAACCTGTCTCCTGAGCTTGCATTTCCTAGCAACTGGTATTCAGATGCCTACTGACAATGTGGGAAGAACATGGTCGTTATGGCTAATAGCTCATGTGCCATGACCGAGTACTGTGCAGCACAACTGAGTTGGTAAGCAGGGTGTTGATGCCAGCAAACCTATGGAAGTGGAATAGAGAGCTAGCAACAGTGGCTAAAGCCACATTGTCAGAAATGGTGGGTGATCAGCTCCCCATGAACTTACAGGCACCATACCTTTTGATCAGCTGCCATAGCTTTTCAGACCTTCCCCCTATAGCATCTGAGCTCACCTGAAGTCCACTTTTGTTTCCCTTGGCTACAGCAACCTTTGGGAAAAGAGAGTAAGAGGAAGCTGCTGGCAAGCAGGCAAATATGTCTAGCCAGATATTAATGCACTTTTAGCTTTTTCTAAGGCATACAAAGAGTCTTGGTTGGTCAGATGAAGGGTCCATTTGTTTCATCATTCACTTTCTCCGAGTGACCAATCAGGAGCCCAACTTCCTGATCCAGCGTGTGTCAAGACAGGGGGCAAATGGAGTTCACCTCTGAACATGGAAGCTTGTTTATTCATTTATCTGTTTACCTTACACTTGCATCTCACCTTTTCCTTCCTCTTGGTGAGTCTTCATTTTAGCCTTGCATCAACCCTGTGAGGTAGATTAGGCTAAGAGACAGTGACTGGCCCAAAGTCCTCCAGTCAGCTTCATGGCAGAGTGGGGATTTACACATGGACCTCTCAGGTCCTAGTCCAGTCCTCTAACCACTGCACTACACAATTCTCTTCTATTCTGAATCTGCCTGACTACATCCAGATACACTACCCCCTTCTCAGCTTTCCCCTAAAGTTCCCAGTCATTTGATTCTAGTATTGGGCTGTGTTGTTATTTACTGCCTTGCTCCACGGGAAGTCTAGCCATGGGATCGAGTACAAGAAAGAAGTGAAAGAGGAAGGAGCAGCTCTCCCTTGCCAGAAAAAACATCAAGCGAGTCACTTTAGGAGTTCGATCCTCCTCTGTAGAGATCAAAGGAAGGAAAGGAGCTGCAAGGATGGAGCGGTAGACTTTTGGAAGGCTGATCAGGAAACAGAAACAGCCTCATGGTTAATTTGAGCAGAGGTTCATCAGAGATGAATGATGGGACAAGTTTTCAGTACTGGGGTTGGCTGGAACCCTTGAATATACATAATAAAGATAAAGAAGAGGGCACCTTGGAGCATATGCAAAGTGACTTTTCAATACTTCTCAATGGCTGCTTCCTGCCTGTCCCATGAATCTGTCCCATGACGCAAGAACTTCCAGGTCAGAGGAGTCTGCTTTATCAGTGCCACAACAACTGGCATGGTTCCTCCTTCTTGCACTCAGCTCTGAACTTTGGGTACCATTAATAAACTGCAAGCTCCTTAAAGTCTATCCCCCTTCCACTTTGGGCAGGGACTGGCTACACTCCAGAGTTCCTGATCCCAGCTTAGCTTGAAATCACAGCCAAACAGCTAGTCAGGGCTGCTGACTTTATGTTCCACTTTTGGCAGGAGCTCCCACTTGGGGACTCCCATGTGAAACCGATTCCAGTGGGGCTCACACTGGGTGCCAAATTAAAAGGGCAACAAATACAAGTCCTACTTGGAAAGGAAGCCTTGGGAGCACATTTTAAGGCTGCCAAATTTTTGTCTTATCATTGGTGATGTCAGGTGGGTGGGCGTGACTTTTGGAAAACAGCCACGTGGGAAAAATAAGGACCATGGTGGGGTCTAATGAGGCCCGTGGGCCAGAAGGACTCTATCACTGCACTAAGATGCTAAGGTTTCCTTTGACTCTCAAGAACTAACAACAATTATAATACAATTACAACACCTCCTGGTTTCTTATTATCTAGTGGGGCATACATTTAACCACATGGAGTGATATGTGGCTCCCCCCAAACACTGCATTAAGAGGCAGCCCAAGGGGAGCTGTCAGGGGCTTGGAATTGTGGGACTGCTTAGGAACAGATGAAAGTTAGGATCTCCTTCTCTTGGACCACAAATTTATTTAAAAGGGGGACATGGCTTTTCCAATCACATGTACATAATAATGTGTCAGGCTTCGCGGACTTGGCCTCCCCCCCCCCCCGACTATAGATAAGCAGGACAAAGCGAAAAGAGTCTTTAATGATCACAGCAAAAGAACAAAGCAACCATTCTCAGAATGAAGGTGTTCCCAATTAAGGTTTCCACCCACTTCTCCCCTAGTCACTTTTGCTGCTTGCAACCTGATCTTGCAACCACCGTTCTTTTTGTGTAGCCACCTTATCTGATCTACATGACCTTAGACTGGACACTTTCCATCAAGAGAAAGAATCTGTTAGCTCTCTCACTTCCATGTCTTCTTCACTTTGCTGTTCACGCCCCAGTTCTTCCCAACTTTTGTCTTCAGAACTATGCCCCTCTGCAAGCCACTGTTCCAAATCTATACTGCTCCACTGCTCCTGGGCAGCTCCAGGATCCTGGTCAGGGGGAAGGGGAGGCTCCCACCATTCCTCATCAGAGCAGTACTCCTCAGCCTGGTCTCTGACATAATGAGACATTTGAAACAAATTACTTTTGGGGGGGGGGGTGTTCCAGATAATTTCTAGTTTGTTTTTAATTTTCACTGCCTCAGCTTTCCATCCATGCATAGGTTCAAAAGCGAGCGGTTTGTGAGTCTTTTAACAAATGAAACTCAAGTCGGATGGGTAAGTGTTGCAAAGTACTATGGCCTATGATTTCATTTTTTCTGACCACATTGCACACACCCGTCCATAACGCCATGTGTGTAACAGGAGACACAGACCCCCTCATTCCACAGATACTCGAGTGAGCTCACCTTTCGGTATGTTTACCCGGGTTCTGATTATAATTACACTGCCTGCCTCTCCAGTTAGGAAGACTGAATTAAAAGAGCTTGATTGACTTGCATACAAGTGAAACATACCGCCCATCCCATCCTGATAATCTCCGAAAGGGTTCCTCCCCAATCATCAAGGCTGTTTATTATCATTACAAGTTTTCTGCCATACAATTGCTTAGTTAAAAAGAGAAAGTACAGAGTGGGGGGGGGGGAGAGAGAGAATAGAGTAACTTTTCAAAAGGAAAGAAAATGTCAGTGGTTTGTTTTTCCAATATGTACGTTTCAGCAACATAATGTACTGCAGAGTTGATGCTACAGATGGTTGCGGGGAACCAGAAATGTTTCCAAGAGGCAGGGAAGGATGTACTTTTTATATCTCTTACCCAGGGCTAATGCTTTTCCAGGAGCTTTTCAGGACTGATTAAAGTGGAGTTCCATTGCCTCTTGACGACTTCTTTAAACCTGAAAGAAGGAGCCACAGGGGCCATGCTAATTGTGATAAATGCATACTAATTAAGTGCTGGAAGTTGCATTCACGGTTCCAAAAGGGTTTCTTTAAGGAAAAGAAAGAAAGAAAAGAAAAGAAAACACTTGCCGTAAGTGTTAAACCCATTCGGGTAAACAAGAACCCTTCTCCATAGGTCAGAAGGTACACAGGGCCACAAATACGGACTCCGTCTCTCCCTTCTCTTTGCTCAGGTAGGTATCTGTTTTCATTTCTTAAAGCATCCCAGTTAATTATGGCACATGTTTCAATTAGTGTTCCAGCCCTGTGATCAATGACCCACATGCCTTTGAGAAACAGGCAAGACGCACAGCAGGATTCCTCCAGGAACGAGTTCATGACAAAACTGTGTTTAGGTTCCAAAGGGTTAATCCCTTCAGATGTGTAATTTAATACATCATAACTGCTGAAAATTGGAGTCCGCATAATTTATTTTCTTTGGTCTGGGCACATTTGCCTGTTTGGCTGTGGTCTGACTTCAGAGAGACACACCTAAATCTCTCAAGGGTCCCATGTGGCCCGTGTCAGTTGTACAGCAAGCCTGTGGTACTTGGACGGCGCCCAAGGATTAGGTGTTCCTGTGAAGGGTTTTGGTTTTTTTTTTATTTTGGCTCTACAAAAGCACAAGGATGTCATGGGAATAAGCTGCGCTCCTTTCCCCCCTGCTCTCCCTTGAAGGCCACATATCAACGGGGTATCTAACCACTCAGAGCCAGGCTTTGCACAAAGGTATACATTAAAATAAATAGAACATGTAAGCAGAACAGAACAGAAGAGGGAAGGCGGCTTGGCTAAATAGAGACAGGAAACAATTGCTTCATTGTGTGAGGAGTTAAGAGCATGGAATTGCAGAGTGTAGCTCCATCTACAGGAACATTTGCAAAACGTACGCTCTGGCTGCAAGAAAAGCGGAGGGAATCTAACAGGGAAACTTTCCCCCTCCTGATTTTTTGGGTGTTTTTTAAAAAAAAATAAAAATATTTCTCTCTTTCCTCCTGATTCTATCCTTTTTGTGTCTCCCCACACACCTTTCCCCATATTAAAAAACCATGAATACTGAGGAATCCTATTGGTGTTAGGTGTCTAGGAAGCATTTTGTACTTCTTAAATACCTCCTGTTGCTTATTGCAATTCCTTATCCCCCCCCCCCATTTCAAAATTCATTTTCCTGAATCTGTGGCCCTCACGGGGTGGCAGAAAATGTTCCCATATTCAGTCCATAGTTGGAGGAGAGAGTTCGGGCCCTTCCAGCACGGCTATGACATTTGTTTGGCTCTACAATGTGCTCCTCAAACAGCCTGAGGAAAGAAAAGGAAAAAAACCAAGAACAACACAACTTTTGCTTTTCACATGGCTTCTGCCTTTAAGAGTTAGAGCAGCTAGCAAAGCCACCCTTCCTTTGCTGTGCTGGTTTTAGTGTAAAACTCTTGCATCTGCTCCTAGCTAGACGTCACGCTTTGCCTGTGGAGGCTGTGTGTTTTCAAAGAAAAGGCTTGGGTCACAAGGGAGAGTGAGATAGCTCTGGGGACAAGTAACGGGATCTGAAGCCTTTCACCTCGAAGCCATTAGCTTGAAACTTTGCCAAGGTTCCTGCTGGGCTGAAGTGGGAGCTGCTTGGATCTCACAGAAGAGGAGAGTAACAGGGCCTCAGGTCGAAGTTGCGGCTTTGCAACAGCTGCTTCAGCAGCTTTCATTAGGTGACATGTGTGCTGGCAACCTCATCCCTGGCCCTGCTAGATTGACTGCACCAAAATGGTTGCATTGACAGTTCTCTACCTCTTCCCCCATTCCCACCACACACTGAAAATCCAGCCACACACACACACACACCAGTGCAAATTCATTCAGAGTATAAATTCAGGAGTCTGGAAATTTGGGAATGGGAAAGGGAAGGGGGAAATGAAAGGGTTCTGGGTTTAGAAGCAAGTTCCACTATATACAGCGGTGCTTCCTAAGTGAGTGTGTTTAGGATTGCAGTCTAAAAAAATTCCATCCATTTTTCAACTGGGATGGAAATGAAATGTGTCGGGGCAAAATTTGATTCAGTTTTCACTTAAGGGCAAGCCTACCTAATGCACATTTTCTGCAACAGCACATGAACTGAAAAAACCACAGCTGCACTTTGAAACTTTGAATTTTGAGATGTAGTTCTTCATCCAAGTAATGTGTAGCAAAAAAAGAATGCGGAAACTAGGTTAAAGTGGATTACCGTATTTTTCGTCCCATAGGACGCTCCGTCCCATAGGACGCACCTAGTTTTTTTTTGGGGGGGGGAATAAAGGAAATTCCCCCCCTTTATTTCCCCCCCAAAACCAGGTCAGGTAAACCAAACCAGGTCAGGGAACAGCGGTATGGCGGTGCTGCGCCTCCCCGCTGTCCCCCGAGCCTGTGGGGCTGGCGCTAGGGAGAAGTGCGCTTCTCCCCAGTGCCAGCCTCCAAACCAGGTCGAGGAACAGCGGGATGGTGGCGCTGCGCCTCCCCGCTGTCCCCCGAGCTTGTGGGGCTGGCCGATGTCTGCCCGAAGCGCGGGGTGCTCTGCTTCAGCGCGCCCCGTGCTCCGTGCAGCAGGCTGTTATCCGCAGCCTAGGGAGCCCTGCGGGAACTCCCGCGGGCTCCCCAGGCTTGCTGATAGCTTCCTGAAGCCTGGAGAGCAAGAGGGGTCGGTGCGCACCGACCCCTCTCGCTCTCCAAGCTTCAGCGAAAGCCTGTATTCACCCCATAGGACGCACAGAGATTTCCCCTTCATTTTTGGAGGGGAAAAAGTGCGTCCTATAGGGCGAAAAATACAGTATGTTAGGAAATACTGCTTTAAAGAAAGGTGTATTATATATGCGCGCGCACACACACAAAATCAGCATATTAGAATTCACTCTAAAATGTTGATTAATGTTCATGAGGTCTTCATTAAAAATGCACACACACAATATGGTACAAAAATGTGGGAACTAAATTTAAGACTAGAAAAATGGGAAGCTAAGAAATGCTGAAGTTGACAGATCCGGCCATCCCTAGCTGTGTGATAATATACCTTCCTGCAATCATTTCCCATATTTGCTAGTCCTTCCTGCCCGGGCACTGTACGCTAGAAGGTGGGTTCAGAGGATCTGTGATGATTGCACAGAGCAGATGTTAGTCTTCTCAGATCTATTTCTCTCTGTCTCTGTCTCTGTCTCTCCATATTTCACCTTCATAAATATGTATTTTCCAATTCCAGTAACATTGCTCCATTGCCATGTAGGTGATCATAACCTGGCGCCCTCCTTTAAACTACAGCTTCCACCATGCCTAACTGCTAGCCATGTCAGTTGGGACCATAGGAACCAACTCCTAGAGGCTGAGAGGGCTTCACCCTCCCATAAGTTGGGGGCCCCTTAAAATTGATGGGCATTGCCATTCAAATGGTGTGTGTGCACTGCATCATGTGATTGATTATGCAGGGTGGGGCTTACCTGCTCTCCCCCCAATATTTTGTTCAGGTTGGCACCCCTGGCTGATGGGAGTTTGAGTTTCTGTTTTATTTTGTCCTTATTTTAATGTATGTTATTTATTGTTGTAAGTCACTCTAAATTAATTTTGTTTTAAAAAGCAACTAACAAGTTTAAACAATAATAGTCCAAAACATTTGGAGCATTGCAGGTTGGTATAGCCTGCATTAGACTTAGGTAAGAAATATTCTCTTCCCTCTCCATTGAATCACTTGGAGTTGAATGACCTGAGAATGCAAGTTCAAGCAATTGTATTTTTAAGAGCCACATTAGCTTGCCCCAGTATCAAAAAAACAAAAAGGCCCACATTACTGGTGGATTGATCCAAGGCATAACCAGTTTCTTTTACCCCAGACAGGCAGCTGTAACTGCAGTCCTTGCTTCAAGGAAAAGTTTTTGTCCTGTGATTATTATTACCTAGTTTACAAAGACTGTTATCAAGAAAGCTCTCTAAATTGGAATTAGCTAGTGATCCAAGTCTCTGAAGCCCAGGGACTGGAAGGGAAGATTTCTTAATTACACCAGCAGGGGCTTGATTTCTGTTCCTAATAGAGCTGGCTAATGTTGTTGAATATTGGTGGTGCACAAGCATCTTTCGCAAGGGCATCATGTGCTAACCTCTGCTTTACCAGCAGACAAAATCCCTGTTCAGAAGCTGTGTTAAACATGTGCCGAATCAGTGTACCTGTTTGTTTACTTACATGCACAGTGGGGAATTCAACATGGGCGCATGTACAATCCACTTAATTCTACACGCTTACATAAGAACATTCATGGGTGGTTTCCTCAGTCAGTTTCACAGCAGAGGGGAGGTAAAAAAGTGGCAAGCAGGAGATGCTACAAAATATTATTGCAGAAGGAACTCTGAGAGCCAATAATTAGATGCCGTTCAAAAACAGCTTTAGTGGATTTGGGCTTCTTCCTGTTGGTCATATTGGGATTCCAATAACTTTTAAAAAGACAACAAGTATGCAGCACATCTTCAGTTGAAAGTCTTCAAATGGTAATATGTTATATCACCTACTCAATAGCTCAGAAAGACAAGTGGATCAAAGGAAAGCGTTTAGGGCTTTGGGATAGGATAAGAACAGTGTTAGAAACTGAGATATGAAAGCTAGGAGCTAAAGGGCACCTTAAACTTAGGCTATGGGTGCAACAACGGAATGGCTAGGCGTGTTTTTTGTATAACAAGAATACAAAGCTGAAAATGAATGAACTGAGGTTAAAATATAATGTTCATTTTTCACATGTTCTAGTCCTTCCCCTGCCCACCCCTCTAATATTCTTAAGAAGGTCTCTTCTCTGGTCTTCAGAGAGTAGCTGGAAGTGGGGAAGCAGAAAAAGGTCCTCCTTTCCTTCCACTCTGCAGTTTTAATCTGAAAACCTAGGCACAGTAATGTGCCCAGAGCTCAGAAACTGCTTGTGCTAATGAAATTCCCTATTGCAAAATGTGTCTAGAACAATGGGAATTTCGAACACTGGATGAGAATAACCACTCCAAAAGTATTGGCTAGCATTGTGAAATATAAAATATTTGGGGATGGACCCAGAGGTGTACTTATGGGTTTGTGAAACGGGCACAAAAGAAATCACCTATCAGACAATGGAGTATATGACAGATGTGTGTGGCACCTTCTTCTTCTGGAGAAGCTTCCCATTATCTTTTTTGCCCTTCCTCCTTGCCTCACCCTCACTGAGGATGCTTTGAGTACCTGGGTCACATAACATGTAGTAATTTTTACTGTGGCTATTGCAGTAAAGTGATTTTTTTAGGCGGGAGCGCCAATACAGCCAATTGCCAGGGGTGTCAATACATCTGTTTGCCAAGGGTGCAAGGGACTGTGGCTCCTGCTTTGCATGGAAAAGTCCCAGATTCAGTCCTTGACATCTCCCAGGTAGGTCTGTGAAAGCTGTCATTGCTCCCCCACAAAAAAAACCTGGAGAGTCGTCGTCTGTCTATATAGACTTAACTAAATGAACGGACTCCTGCCAACCTAGCAGTTTGAAAGCACGTCAAAGTGCAAGTAGATAAATAGGTACCACTCTGGCGGGAAGGTAAACAGAGTTTCCATGCACTGTTCTGGTTCGCTAGAAGTGGCTTAGTCATGCTAGCCACATGACCCGGAAGCTGGACGCCGGCTCCCTCAGCCAATAAAGCGAGATGAGCGTCGCAACCCCAGAGTTGGTCACGACTGGACCTAATGGTCAGGGGTCCCTTTACCTTTACCTAAATGAACTGAAGCAGAAGGACCAATGGTCCATCTCAGAATAAGGCTACCTACCTATTTATTGGTTCTTCAGTCACTCCAGGCATGCACAGTGAGGGGTGAGGGTGAGCTCCACTATTGGCAGGCACACATATAAAACATCCTTGAGGGTCCTCCTCAAACTGTGCTATCAACTGCCTCTGTGCTTTTCCAGAAGCCAGGAAGAAGTGACAACGGAAGCCTCCTCCAACATCAGTAGCAAGGCCACTGCTTCTTTATTGGTCTGAAAGATAAAGAAAACCATCTAGAGCACATCATGATACTCTGAATGTGCAGTGACGAAAGCGGATAGGAAGTATTCATCATTCTCATAATACTTGAGCCTGGAGTTAACCAATGATGCTTTACAGGGATGGAATCAGGCAGCATTTCTTCACATGGTGCAAAACTATACTGTGGAATTCACTTCCCTCAAGAGATAGCAAGGCCCACCACTGTAGTCGGTTCTAAAGGGGAATTAGACACATTCCTGGAAGATAGGGCTATCAGTGCTACTAGTCTTCATGGTGACTCCATGCTGTCTCCAGAATTAGAGGCAAGATAATATCAGTTTCTGGGGAGCCTGATCAGGAAACTCCTCTCACCAATGAGATAGGTTTTTGGGCATCCCACAGGCATCTGGTTACCTACTGTGAGAACAGAATTCTGGACTAGATAGGCATTTTATTTGCTCCAACACAGTTCTTATTTTCTAAAGGACAAGAATAGGGGAAGGATGTTTGAAACAGTTAGCAGTGCTCTGAAAGCATCTAAATGGGATACGAAAATAACTTGCCCAGTAGTCTCTCTCTCTCTCTCTCTCTCTCTCTCTCTCTCTCTCTCTCATATCCAAGTGCCTAGGAACTAACCTCCATCCCCTTCCCACCAAGCAGTCAGATTTCACCTACTTCAACACAACCATCACAGTGGTACCCTTGTTTTTCTCCTATCAATTTCATTCTTCAAATGTTTAGCAGCCTCAAGCTGTTCTGTGTCTTTGTCATGTGCTTTGTCTTTGGGGGAATTCTAATTAAAATACCCTCTCCGAATACCTTATGTTAGGGGTGTTTTGTTTTCACTTTAGCCTGCTGAGTTCTCTTGCACCAATATAAAGTCCCTTCTTCTGAAAGGCCTTGGCTTTATAGCATGTGACTTCCCACCAGATCAAAACAGAAGCAACTCTTCTCAAAGACCTTCAAAGCTGCTTCAGTATATTCCCTGCCTGGAGTAATAAGAGCTGTAAAGTTCATCTGCTTCCTTAATTTATTTGCTCAGCTACCTCCCTTCTCCCTTCTCCGCTACCGCACACATTTGCAAACTGTCCCTTTGCTAAGCTCTCATCCAAGGAGGAGGAATTTGTCTTCGAAATAAAATGTGTCCATCTCATCTTGAAATATATTCTTTTGATACTTGATCACCGGGGACTTAATCCCAGAAAAATTCCCATTGACTTCAATAGTCTTTGGATCAACCCCCTAAATTGTCATAAGAAGACCCTGCCTCCAGTATTATGTGTAATGTGCAGCTTATAGCTCAATGCAAGAGATTTTTTTTAAAAAAAATTACTTAGCATTGGAATCCTGATTTCTTTTTGACACAGAGAAAGAAATAGCTAGAGATTAAACTTCCATCTCCAACCCCTTGAGATGCTCTAATAAGCTAATCTAGTCAGTAATATATTGCAAAAAATAATAATAATGCAGCAACACACATCTGTAGCTGCAGTTTAATGGCATGAGTAAGGAGAGAGCCTAGTTGGCCTATTAGTTTATCTTCTTAAGGCTCTTGGACACAATTCCCAACGTTCTGGGTTCAGTCCCTAAGTAGGTCAACATATTTCCCCCCTCATTTCCCCCCTCTACTAACCACATCAATAAAAGAAACATTTCAACAGAAATGTAAAGTTTACTTATTTAAGAAGATACTTTTTTAAACATGACAGATTGGTCCAACACTGTAGTATGCTGTAACCAATGCACTCTAGAGTATGTCTTGTATTTTAGAATGTTGTGGGTGTATGTCATGCCTCAAAATCTAGAAAATGCTTTGGGAGTAGGGAAATTCCTTTATCTGAGAAAGAAGACACTAATTCGCACAAATCTATATTCCTGAATGATGATAAGGATGCAGGGTGGGGAAGAAATGTCACTGTACAGCCAAATTTCATTGACACAGAGCATTCTCATAACGGTAAATCACGTTAGGGGTAGGAAACATGGCCGATTTGACATCTGAGGCCAAATTGAAGGAAAGGCACAACTTTTGTGTCCTGTTCCGGGATTTTCTAGATCAAATAAAGATGAAAGAGGAAGATGTGGTACCAGGAGCATAGCGAAGAATGATCACTGCCATGATGATCATAAACAAGTGTTTAAAAGTGGGCAAAGTGAGCACGAGATCTTGCAATATTCCAATTTTGAGCTATAGTCCTGTTATGATGTTCTCTCTTGTTGCTTGTTATGACCTTTCTTTCTAGTTGAGATTTTCACAATCTACACTGATTTTATGCTGATAACTGGGACTCTTGTGACTGTGGCTCCGTATAAGACATTATCTTTGCTCCTATATATCTACCTCCCATTCTTTGAACAGGTTGTTGCATTTTTCCCATTGGTTTTGGAAAGGCAATCTGCGTTATGAATAAAAAGGCATGATAACATGTGCCTGATTGCAATTTCCTCCCATGCCATTGCACTAGCTGAGATTTACTTTGCATTCAGGGTTGAAATGATTGCTGTAACTGGGACTGGGAAGGAAGATTAACCTGTGCCAGATTAACCTGGGGATTTTCATCCTTCTTCTGCAACCTGTGGCTTGGCTCACTTTCTAGAGTCATCTAGATTCATCTGTAAATCTTTAGAGTACAGCACATCGGCCCCCATGCCTGCTTTAGGCTGGATAATGAGGTTTAATTGGGGTCTGATGGTTCTGTAGAGGATTCTGCCCTTGGGGCTTTGACTATTCCCTGTGCTTCCATTATACTGAAGAAGCGTGGTGCAATCGCTGCTGACCCATGCATATCTCTAGGGCTCCATTTTTTATTTTTGCTAAAAGGGTGAAGGAATGCAGGTTCGTTATATTCTTACCTAGCCAAGCTGATACACCAAAAGCCAAACGTTCTTTCTAGGAGAACTAGGTTCCCCGCCCCCCTCTCCCCTGGTCTTTGGTAACTTTTCTGCCAAAACCCAACTGTAACAACAAAAGTTTATAAACAATGAAAATTCCAGCTGCTTGACATCAGCGATGTGAAGCTTTCACTTCACACAGATACAAATATTTACCCTGAGCTCTGGCAAAGCTTGCCTTGCCCATGTCACCCTTAATCATACATTTCTCTTTGATTGAGTTATGCTTTCCAGTACGTGATTTGATCTGGTTTACTTTTTAACACATCCCAGAGGCTTCGTCAAAATCAACTCTGTGCAGGCCATGTCATTTGGTAGCTGCCAAACATGCTACTCAGAAGGACGTTGGCAAAGGGGAAGAAACAGGACAACCCCACCCCACCCCCCCTCTTGCAAACACACAGACACCACTTAATTGCTCTAATAAATGTATTTCTTCTTCTTCTTTTCACTGCTGTTGTAAAGCAGCAAGAAAAGAATATAGGCAGGCCTGTTCAGGGTCTGCATCTCGAGCCACATCGCAATTAAATTAGGATCCTGGTTCAGCTCATCTCACATGTGCAGCTTCATACATTCATTCCTTCCACACAAACATCTATAGAGATTCTGAAGCTGTCTTATGAAGAGTCAGATTCGGTCCACGTAGCTTAGTATTGTCTACAGGGAATGGCAGCAGCTCTCCATCATCTGGAACAGTCTCTCTGAACCCTACCTGGAGATGCCTGTGGTTGAGCCTGGAACATTCTGTGTGCAAAGGAGATGTTCTGCAGCCCTTCTCCATAACTTCTAATCCATTACACAATGAGAACAAGTGCATCATCTCCACCCCCTGCATCCCTCTGCAGGAAGGGCCACTTTTCTACTCATGTAGGCTCGCTGCATGATTTGACCTCCTATGCTTTCAGGGTTCTCCATGAGAAGAAAGACCAAGTTCCCTGTTGCAGAGATCTGCCTCCAACTCACAGAGGCTGATGAGGATGGCAGTGGAGGTCAGAGCAAGCACATTTATTCCCCTCCCCTATGAGAATAGACTGCCCATAGAAGGTTGGAGTGCTTCTTGAGAACTACAAACTCTTGGAATATATCTGTATTTCCTAAAAATGTGGAGAGGAAAGAGGGATCCTGCCCGGTGGACCCACTCTCTGATCTCCTTTGCCAGATGGCCCTTCCCACAGCCTCCACATGTTCAGTAGCTGGTGTGAAAGGAACTTCTATGTATGCATGGCTGGTGCTATTTTTCTAGAAAAATAGGTGCTGGAGCTCACCATGAACATCTCCCTTATTCTCTTAGAATGGCAATGGTGTCTACCTGAGAGGTGCCAGAACTAAGCTGCAGTGAGCTCTGGCTGGGGTGGGGGAAAGCCCTGTGCATGGCTGTCCTGAGTCAGATCATTGCTCCACCCACTGCCTATATTGATAGGCAGCAGCTCTTGACGTTTCAGAGAAGGGGTCTTCTCAGCCGTATGCCAGGGATAGATTCTTTTGCATGCAAATTGGTGCTCTTCCACTGAATGCAAAGTGTAATTCTCCGGGGTCTCAGGCACAGCAGCATTTCCCAAACCTGCTTTCCCAAATCTTTTTCAGCTGGAAATGCTGACAAGTGAAGTTGGGGCCTTCTGCATGCCAAGCAGTTGCTCTACAGCTGATCTACGGTCCCTTCCTACATACAGCCATCTCAGACACGATGCATTCTTCTGTTGATGCTGAGCAGATGTGCTGCTCCTGAATGGGATGTTGCCAGAGCACCACGTGCCGGATGGAGAAGAACAGAATCTATTAGCAAAACAGATATCATGTGGGTGGTGCTGTGGTCTAAACCATTGAGCTTCTTGGGCTTGCTGATCAGAAGGTCGGCGGTTCAAATCCCCGTGACGGGGTGAGCTCCCGTTGCTCGGTCCCTGCTCCTGCCAACCTAGCAGTTCAAAAGCACACCAAAAAAGTGCAAGTAGATAAATAGGTACTGCTCCGGTGGGAAGGTAAATGGCGTTTCCGTGCACTGCTCTGGTTTCAGTGTTCCATTGCGCCAGAAGTGGCTTAGGCATGCTGGCCACATGACCCAGAAAAACTGTCTGCGGACAAACGGTGGCTCCCTCAGCGTGTAAAGCGAGATGAGTGCCGCAACCCCAGAATCATCTGTGACTAGACTTAACTGTCAGGGGTCCTTTACCTTTACCTTTTTAATCGACATCACACTGAGTGACATTCAAACACTCTGCGAAAAGTACTAATGCATTATAGCACTATCCTTATAGGAATGCTATCATCATTATTTTTTAAGTCAGATGCTTTTCCAATGCAAACCTAGGTAAATAGTTAAGGACAAAAATTAGTCATTACTTTTGCTTATGCGTATTACCTGGATTTGAAAGGCTTGCTTACACCCCATGACAGTCTCTGTATGCAATTGAAATTCAAGAGAGAGATTGCTGGTAACGGGCAAAATCCAGACAAACCTGAGATTAATCACCAACAGCCACCATAATTTAAAGGGCCTTGGAAATGGCATCCCCAGCTGGTCATTTAGACGCAAGGCACCTCCCACACAAAGCTGGCTTCGATAAACAGATGGGCTTGGCTTCATGCCCTAAGGGTCAATAAACCCGGACTCAGAGGACCCACGGGAATTCATACATGAGCAAGCGAGGAGGTAAAAGCTTCCCAAACTTTAAATTATTCTGTATTACCTTATTCAAGGCCTTGCAATTTACTGGGAACAAATTCCAGTGACACTCCCATCATTAGTCATGCACAGCATTTGCATCTCTGTACTATTGGTGCATATATATCTGCTTGCCTGCCTTCTTCCCCTTAATGGTTTTTCTCAGACCCTCCAAGTGTCCCTATTTTCCAGGGACAGTCCCAGATTTACAGAAGCTGTCCGAGTTTCTAATTTGATCCTGGAATGTCCCACTTTTCCTTAGCGTGTCCCTATTTTCATCAGAGAAATACTGGAGGGTATGGTAAGGTAAAGGTAAAGGGACCCCTGACCATTAAGTCCAGTCACGGACGACTCTGGGGTTGCGGCGCTCATCTCGCTTTATTGGCCAAGGGAGCTGGCATACAGCTTCCAGGTCATGTGGTCAACAAGATTAAGCCACTTCTGGCAAACCAGAGCAGCGCACAGAAACACCGTTTACCTTCCCGCTGGAGCGATACCTATTTATCTACTTGCCCTTTGACATGCTTTCGAACTGCTAGGTTGGCAGGAGCAGGGACTGAGCAACGGGAGCTCACCCCGTCGTGGGTATTCGAGCTGCCGACCTTCTGATCTGCAAACCCTAGGCTCTGTGGTTTAACCCACAGCGCCACCCATGTCCCGTGGAGGGTATGAGAGGATGTCCCTATTTTCATTGGAGAAAAGTTGGAGTTATCTGACCCCTGAGCCATCTGAAGGCAGCCCTGCTTAGGGAAGATTTTTTTAATGTTTAATGTCTTGTTATGTTTTGATATATGTTGGAAGCCACCCAGGGTAGATGGGGCAACTCAGTCATATGGTTGGGGTATAAATAGTAAAATTCACAGAATCACAGGATAAAATCACAATATGAAAACACAAAACACATAATCAAAATAAAAACAACCCAATAACGCCCCCCCTTCCAAAAGTTTGCATTGTGTTGTCTTTACATTTAAATTAATGGGGTGGAATAGCCAAAGGGTGAAGTAATTTACAGGGCTAATTATGTAAATTATTCTGATATAATTTTGCCACAGTGGGCAGCAAACTGCTGTGGTACAGAAACAGTCCTATATGCTACCAAGGAGAGGGCAGAATGGAAAATATCTTCTTACATCCCTACCTGGGACCTTGTACATGCGGAGCAGAGCTATGGCCCTCCCCATAGTAATAAAGATGTGACAAGGGATGACGGGTTATTGGTTGAAATGCCATGTCACATGAATGCATTTGACCCCCAGCAAAATCAGCAAGTTAAAATTCAATGCGCCATATTAGGTACATTTCCATGCTTTCCCTTTGCTCTTCCTCTTTTCATGTGACTTTCTTTGCACGTCGAGGTCCCCAAGCCACCCCCAAATAACTCACAGATCACACATCAATTTTTGTCTAAGGTTTTTGGCATGATTTTGGCCACAACTTTATTTAAATACTTAGGCATTGGTTACGACTATCTGTCCTTGCCCCAGGGACAGAACTGACTTCCAGATTCCAGTGGAAGCCAGTCAGGGAAACAATGTTGGGGAGAAATGAAGCTGGGCATCAGTCCCTCACTTCTCACCAGCATGCTCCTGGGGGCTTGCACGACCCAAGTCCGATGCCAGGGACAAGGATGAAAAGGATGGCAAGCCCCTGGATTCCTTTAACGGAATTCCCTCTCAGCACCACCATTGGAGGGGTAGGCACTTACCCCTCCACCAACCAATTTAACCAATGCCTAACACCCAACCTTACAAGTTGTGACGATTTGCTACACAGTAGGCAAAAACCAAATGGCACCAGCCAATCAGCCAAATGGACAAAATTCCTACCAGGCCCCTGCCTCAAAGCAGATGACCCCATGACAGGCATAGCAAGGTCAAGTGAGCACCCCCCCCCCCAATTCAGGGAGGGTGGGCGGGTGATCCAGTGCAAACAGCCAAGAGGACACCCTATGTTGGGCATCAAGTATTTAAAACCTCTGTCCTCTCCTCCAAATTGGCAACAAGCAAATCTCCCCAGAGACCCAATTTAACCAATCCCTGCCTGGGTCTCTTCAAACATCTGCCCAGTAACAGTGGGGGTGGCCTGTAAGCCCCCACCGCCACACGTGCTCTCTGTTAGGGAGAACACATTTTGTCATTGGTTTTCTTTCCTATTCTGTTCTCGTCTCCGCTGCCCCTTCATCCTAGTTATTTCCTGTGCCTTCTTGATTCCGTCTGATCCCAGAAGCTCTTTCTTCCCCCACCCTCCATTTCTCTCTTTCCACACACAACCACACAGTGTTACTATATCACAACACTATCTGCTCTCTAACAGGGAAATACTGTAAATGTGTAGTGTCTGAGAGCAAGACGTAAAACATTCAAACAAACCCAGCAACCCAGTAAGAAATGTTGTATTCCTATTATATAGAAAACAGAATTTTCTTTACTTTTTGTATTGATCAAATTAAATCAGTGATGAATTTGGAACTTTCATTATTTGGGCAAGGTATTTAATTACCTTGCTCCTTGGTAGCTGAGCCTGGGAATCTAGCCCATTACCTATAGTTTAAATAGTTTCCCTGGGTACCCTTATGTCCAGCTTTCTGACTCTTACATCATGCTTACTGAAACAAATAAGAATGGTTGTTTATTATAGATATGGGAAAGGAACTAAGCCACACTGCTCAGGTTTCAAACGCCACAGAAGATAATCTCTGAACCAAGACAAAATTCATGAATACAGAGCACTCAAAGATTAGGTTTCAGTGCTTCATTTTATTTACAGTTTACTGGGCTTGAGAAGGGTGGCAGGTGAGCAATCAGGGAGGAGGCTCTTTGAGACCAATGAACTTCCGCTGCTCCATTACTGGGAAGGAATGTTTGTCTTCTCTGTTGAGTCTGATGGCGATGCTAACAGTTAGGCCCAAATGTCAAATCCATGTTGCAGTGAGGGTAACACGTCCACCAAGAAGGTAAAGAGGATCTGTAATGTCCAGAGTCATCAGAAACTAACTATTCAGCAGGCGTATGGAACAGTAAGAAAACAGAATTTCTGAGGGGGGCTTTGATTCATATATGTAACTGTGTGTGTGTGTGTGTGTGTGTGTGCGCGCGCACACACACACACACACACACACACACACACACCCTATATGTGTGGGATTGTAAAATCTTTTGTAGAGGGTATCTATGCTTATGTAGGTAAAGTGGCAGCACCCAGAAGCAAGTATTGGAACACTTTGCTCTCTCCTTTGCAAGTAGATCTGTCCAGAGCTGTCACAGGTTTTGTAGATCTGCTCACCTGCCCTTTATCATATATATCACATGGTGGAAGAAAACAGCATAGGTTTTTGAGCAAACTGGGAAGAATGTAGGAGCAGCATTACAGTGTGATGTTTTTAGACTCTGGAACTACTTCCAAATGCAGAGAACGACTCCTGCTGCATTTTATTTTAATGTACTGTATTTAATGTATTTTTAACCTTCTGTTGGAAGCTGCCCAGAGTGGCTGGGGAAACCCAGCCAGATGGGTGGGGTAGAAATAATAAATTATTATTATTACTAATACTACTACTACTATTACAGTGGTACCTCTGGTTATGAACTTAATTCGTTCCGGAGGTCCATTCTTAACCTGAAACCGTTCTTAACCTGAGGTACCACTTTAGCTAATGGGGCCTCCTGCTGCCGCCACCACGGAATTTCTGTTCTCATCCTGAGGAAAAGTTCTTAACCCAAGGTACTACTTCTGGGTTAGCATAGTCTGTGCCCCAAAGTGTTTGTAACCCAAGGTGTTTGTAACCCGAGGTACCACTGTATTTGGGGTCTTCCTGCTCCTTCTGCTGAGTGGGGCTCTGGGCTTCTGCCTGGTAGCATCACTGTGAATGGGCTGGTAGGCCATAACATACTTGTTGGTGGGAATGGACCTTCCATTCCACAGATTAGCCTTTCTTCAAGAGATTAGATTTGTTCAATAGCATGTATCATAATCCCTCTGTCTCCAATAAGGCTAAACTGCTGATTGTGTTACAAAAAAAAGTTGACCGTGGTGCATGACAAGGTCCAAATACAATGCAAAACTATGAAAGGCAAGGTCAACCTTCTGTACTTTCTTTAATGGATATGAAACCTCTCTCTCTTTATATAGAACATCAAGCATCTAAAATAATTAAAAATCTAGCAGCATGCATGGGAGAGCCTTTAATTGCGCCAAAAGTCGAGTTCCTTCATCCCATCATTATTCTTCAATCTCACACCATTTTGAGTAGGAAACTTTAGTAAAAAGGCTTTACAATTAGTAAATGAAATATAAACAAATAAAAAAATTGAAATAATACATTCTTCAGCTTCCTTCCCTCAAGCTTTAGATTATAACTGTGACAAATACTGTCTTGCTACAATTATTATTATTATTATTATTATTATTATTTACTTTTACAGGATAATTTCTACTCGAGAAGGGCATTTTATTTATTGACTTAACTTCAACAGTGAAGCCTTTTACCTTGTCCACTGGAGCATGTACCCCCACGGGGGAGGGGAGACAGAGGAGTCAAAGAACACCAGGGTGTGGTTCACAGAGAAAGAGTTTATTCAGTTCTGCGCAGAGGCGGCCAGCGGAATCGCTTCCAAAGGCTGGCCGGCTTTACAGCAAACAGGCAAGCACTTTTATACCCTTCACATCACCCCATCCCTTGTCATCCCACCTCCTTTGTCCAGTCACATAAACCTTTTCATTTATTCCCTTATATGGCTCGCTCAATGCTCTGTTGGCATTTCCTCATTGGTTCCTGCTTCTCCCTCTTCCACGCATGCTCCCTTAAGCATGGCTCATGCAACATACTTGCATAACTTGTTTCCTCTTTCACTCTCAACCCCTTCCTGTTCTTTCCCCATAACTGCCAGAGGCGTAGTCCTCACAAGGTCCCTTTTACATCCTAATATCCTTCAACAGCAGAACCAACAGAGGGAGCAAAGGAGCTCAGCCATCCAGCTATTGTAATAAAATTTAAAGGCTGCTTTTTGTGTGTTTTCAAAGAAAGGGAGGAAGAAAACAAGGGGAACTTTGCCAGCAAAACAGGAACTATTTAGAACAAAGAGGGTAATCAATATGTATTTACCATGTCCTTGCAATAAATATGGAGTCAAGCAGAAACAACTTACAAACTGTCGTCCAGACAGCAGGACACAATGCTACAACAGGAGGCATTTGGAAATGGATGATTTTTCTGTGTTTTTACCCAGAATGCTTTCTTAGTTTCTCATAGCGATATATTAACTTCATATCTGCACCAATAAGTACTGCAGCTCATATATGGAGGGGAGGGAACCCTGCCACTGAAGTGAGTAGTTTTTCCAGTACAAATGTCATAAACAGGAGTTCTGATCTACAAAAGGACCACAGTGGATGATGTAGGGTTAAAGTGCCCCTACTACCACTCTAGGGTCCCCACTCACTGACCTTGCAGTCTGTGGGGAAGAAGAGCACTGCACTTAAGGACACAGCTATAAGGATTTGAAAAGGCATGAATTTCTCTGCTGACCTTTCTTCATTGCATGCAGCCCTGTTTCCATTCCACTGCAGTTCAACTTCCAACAAAAATTATGTTAGTAATCTCACTGTCTGCCGTGGTGAAATTTTACATTACATTTTCCCCTCGCAATTCATTTAAATGGAAAGGTAACACAATGTAAAGGGGGGGAGCGTCATCAATTATGTGTTGTTTGCAAACTGAGAAGAGCAACAACAGCACACATTGATTGTATTTGCTAGGTTGATTTCTATTCAGGGCATGAGAAGAAGAAGTGAACATTGGCAATTTCCACCACAGGTGTACCCAGAGGTTGTTGGAACACCCGTCCCCTGCTGGGAGTGCAGTCCTGCCCCCTCTAAAACAAAAACCACATTTCAGACTATGGAGTGTATGATATATATGTGTGGGCTATGCACCACTGCTCTCACGGTTAGATCAGATGCAAGAGAACCTTTCCATCCTTCTTGCACTGTTACTCAAAGGCTTTTTTTTTTGTGTGTGGACAGGGGACACCAATGCAACTCCTTGTCAGGGGTGCCAGGGGCCTTTGATTTCCACTTCTGTTTCCTTCAGAATTCTCCACTGTCCTTAGGCCCTGATACATAGTTTACATATTACCTAGCTTGGTCCTAATTCTATCCCAGCCTTCCCATACCTTCCCTTTTTAACAATGCAATCCTAAAATTACTGGGAATAACCACCATTGCATTCAGTGGTGCTTGCTATTATTATTTCAAGGAGAGAGTATACACAAAAGAGCTGCCTAGTACAGTTCCCAGTGAAGTCTCGACTTAATTGAATTGGGAATCCGATCAGAGATAAATTATTTCCCCATTTGTATGCATGTCACAGATCCTTTCTAGGGTTTCAGTGCCACTTTTAAATATTTTTTGACCCAATGAACCACAACTGAGAAACCACAAAAAAATCCACACGGAAATACAACACAATTGGCATTATCAATCCACAACTAAACACAACTCCACAGGACATTCATTAAGTCCCTCTTTACCTACCAAGCAATCTATATTTGTGGTACATTTGGGGTGTCTTGACCCTTTCAGAGTTTTAGATTTCAGCTTTCACATCATGCAGAGCCGCATGGAAATGCATAGCTTAAGGCTAGGACTACTATGACTGATCCTGACTTCATGATGGGGTCATTTAAATGTTCCTCCAGCTGGGACGCGGGTGGCGCTTTGGTCTAAACCACAGACCCTCTTGGGCTTGCCAATTGGAAGGTCAGCAGTTTGAATCCCTGTGATGGGGTGAGCTCCCATTGTTCAGTCTCTGATCCTGCCAACCTAGCAGTTTGAAAGCACATCAAAGTGCAAGTAGATAAATAGGTACCGGTGCAGCGGGAAGGTAAATGGTGTTTCCGTCCACTGCTCTGGTTAGCCAGAAGCAGCTTAGTCATGCTGGCCACATGACCTGGAAGCTGTACACCAGCTCCCTTGGCCAGTAAAGCAAGATGAGTGCCGCAACCCCAGAGTCAGGGGTCCCTTTACCTTTTACCAGCTGAACAGGAGCTACTCACAGAAAAGTAGCTTCCGTGTTCCTTTGTTACCCATTAAACAATTTGCTTTAGAATACATAATATTTTCAGCTCTCCTGTTTAATTTTCGTCCCCTTTGAACAAATATTCAATACTTGCAAGCAGATATTGCTGTCAAGTTTGTTGTACCATTGTATCTATAAGCTGCAAGAAGGTATTGTACTTTCTTCGATGTTCAGTCATGCAGAATGGGAAGAATCCAGGCATTTTTTAAAAGCGGAGAAAGAGTGAAATAAAGAAAAATCCATGAAGAGAAAACATTCCTTATAAAGTGTGTGCAGTAAATCTTATATCCATTCAGCATTCTCTCTCTCTCTTTCTAACCAGTCACTTGATTATTTCCTTAGTGTGCCAACTGATATTTTTTTCATGGAAAATATGCACTATTCAAGGCTAGAAGATCCCTTCCAGTCTTTCCATCTTTTACAGATTATTAACTTGGCTGTTGTTCATGGCTGCAAAATTCTGTTGGCCATGCTGCTCAATTGGCCATGCCAATCCAAGACCAAATATGCATAACTCAAGGGTAGGTCTTAGATTCAAATCTATTTCAATGCTTAAAGAAAAAGGGAAAAAATAATTTCCTGGATTATTTAAATAGCATTCCCCAAACCCACGAAAAAGCATGCCAGTACCCTCTTACGGAGATTGCCAAAATGTTCAAGTTGTTGCATTTAACTGCTACCAGAGGAGTTAGATAATTTCCCATGTAGTATTTCAACGTTAACTTGCTTTGAATTTTCGCTTTCTGCATAACTCAGACTCTATCTTTGCCCATTCATGAATCATTTCCTTCTGAAATGTTCTTGCTCCATTTCAAATGAGCCAGGGACAATATTTTCTTATCTACATTCAAATATTTGCATACACATACATTAGGCCAAAATATGCCTGAAACGTTCCCCTTGCACTCATTTCTCATTCAGACTTTGGAAGAGAGTGTTCTACTTCCACATGCTGGAAGGGCAGTGTGCCCTGTATATATATATGTATTTTAAGAACATAGGAACACACAAAGAGCCCTTCTGGATTAGAAGGGATTCCTGAGTGTTTCCCGCGATGGCCAAAGAGATTCCGATGGGAAACCTCCAGGCAGAACATGAGGACAATAGGCCTTTCATGCTGTTGCTCTCCAAGAATTCATATTCAGTCCCGATAGTTGAGGTAACCAAGAGCTATCGTGATTAGCAATCATTGGTAGCCTCAGCCTCTAAGTATCATTTGTGAGATGAAAGTTTAGCTGTGTGTTATCTGACAGTTTTATTGCTTAGATGTCATTGGTTTTAGAGGGATTTCTGTGAATGCAAGTTTTCACAGTCAATTTTTTGTGAGTGGGAGGGATGAAACAATTAAAAGTATAGTAGACGGAACCAGGAAATCACAAATGTGCATTTATTTTTGGGCAAAACACCCAACTATCCTACTGCACCTCAGACTTATGCGTGCTTTCTGAGCATCTGCTGAAAGCCTGAAGTCTTTCCCCCCCTATACATAGACCATTGCAGCACCTCTTCTGAAATCCTATTTCAACACATATGCTTACTCATTGTTAGTTCCTTCTGAGAAGTTTAGGTATGCACTTTAGTTAAAAACAAAAATGCAAAGGTTAAAATGTAAAAAAGTAAATAAATGAAATCTATAGAAATCTTTACTTGTAAAACAATTGTGACTATTACAACACAATTTAATAATATCATCAGATAAAAAGTGCAATCTTATATTCAATTTACACCAGCACTCTAGTGTAATTGGTCTAATTCAGTCAATTAGAACTTGCACTGCCCAAGTTCTATTGGAAGTTGCTTCCTGTGTACAATTTAGTAACTAAAAACACCACAGGACATATCAAAAGTTTGAGGACTAACCCTGCCCCATAAATCTCCTGGCAGATAATTTATATGCCATACGTTTCCAGATCATGACTTTTACATCTAAACAGATAAGCAGCAGTAAACTATGCCAGAGAACGCTTTGAAATAATGAAAATTTTAAAAACCCAGAACTACTGAAATATCCTCACAAATGAAAGGACTTTCTGTGCCACTCTGTATATAAAATGCATGAAAGACAGCAATGTTATGGATGCAATCAATCTTACTTTATAGCAATTGCTAGCAATGCATAATGCCATTCCTACTGTACTGGCAGGTAATCTACTGTCGCTTTAAATAAATCTAAATATTAGGTCTAGGAAGGATCAACCTGCGGAAAAAAATGCTGAAATATAACTGCTAAAGTTAATACTTACTTAATTCTTGGTTTTCTACAAGACTTAAAATGAAAAGGCTTTCCAACTATTATAAGATGTACAGACTTAATCTACATTTCAATAAGATATTTAAAGGCAGTGCGAGAACTGTCAAGGACCCTTTCTTAAGCCTGAGAGAGACCTACAAAGGAATGCTGACAGTTTCGTTTTCTCTGACATGGAAGTATTATTTCATCAAGAAAATGTTATTATATTCTTATTCATTTTGGCGCTTCCCACTTCAGGCTCTTCGCCAACCCCATCTGTGTTCACTGGTATCAGTGCTACTGCGTCACCTGGGATGTCACGAATCCTCTATGAGAGAGGTAGATTAAGTGATCTGAATAAACTCATATTCTTCCATTTCATTTTTTTCTTCATCCTTTCCAGACAAAACACAGGAAGAAAATCCTCAGCTTCAGGTGGGCCTTCCCTTCCTTATCTGACGTGTTCCATATGCAAACCTTGATGCTAAAGCTGTGTCATTTTTTATTTTTCCTGCATGCAAAGTGGCTGTGGAAAATATTTTTGAGGCCAGAAGTAAGTACTCTTCTATATGCACTGAGGGACTATAATGAAGTAAAATCTTCTTCTTCTTCTTCTTCTTCTTCTTCTTCTTATTATTATTATTATTATTATTATTTAATAATAATAATAATAATAATAATAATAATAATAATAATAATATCCTGCCCATCTGGCTGGGTTTCCCCAGCCACTCTGGGCGGCTCCCAACAGAATATTAAAAACACAATAAAACATCAAACATTAAAAACTTCCCTAAACAGGGCTGCCTTCAGATGTCTTCTAAAGGTCAGAAAGTTGTTTATCTCTTTGACATCTAATGGGAGGGCATTCCACAGGGTGGGTGCCACTACCAAGACCGCTCTCTGCCTGGTTCCCTGTACCTTTGCTTCTCGCAGTGAGGGAACCGCCAGAAGGCCCTCAGTGCTGGACCTCAGTGTCCGGGTAGAACAATGGGGGTGGAGATGCTCCTTCAGGTATACTGGGCCAAGGCCATTTAGGGCTTTAAAGGTCAGCACCAACACTTAGAATTGTGCTCAGAAACATACTGGGAGCCAACGTCGGCCTTTCAGGACTGGTATTATGTGGTCACATGTAAGATAGCAGAACACAATCCTGAAGCAGGGTTTAGAAATTTTTTCTTTAAGAGCAAGATGAAACCTTGAATTAGACTTGGACTGAAGAGCCATTCAAACAGAGGGCTATTCTCTGACTGGCTTCCATGGCCACCCTGCATGCAACCAAGGCGGCCCTTGGGCACTTTTGCTTTGTGGATATGTAACATGAGCTAGTATGGTATTTTATTTTTTATTTTTATTTTTGCCTTAAAGTCTGCAGGACATGAGTACAAATACATTTCTATCAGCCACTCTAAAATGCAGTGCAATGGAAAGGTGGAAAGTCATGCCTCAAGATGAAGTAAATTTTCTGTTCTGAGTACAATAGGTCTGATGGAAACAGGACGGTGTAATTCACAAGGACATTCTGCTAATGGATGCTATTGCCATTGCCCCACAATGTAAAATAACTGGTGATGAGCCAAAGGTGGGATTGGTTTTTAAAACTAATTTCCATGTCCCTTGCAATAGAACGATTCTTTTCTCAGACTTTTTTTGGTGTTAAAATCTTCACACAAGCTTCATTAAAGGAAGCAAGAGTGTACCATATTATTGACAATGCCAAAGTAGCTGCACTGATATTCCTCGTCCTCCTGCTGAGGTCAGGATTGTTCCCTAAAAATGTTTTTGGCCATTTACCTCTCCACACTTCTGTTTGTACTAAACTATTTTTGATGGGTCATTTATTGACCTTTTATTTTAAATGCTCCTGTTAAAGATTTCCCATATGGTAAATGTGCCTTTTTCTTCAAGTTGCAAAAGAAATGAATACATCAGGCACCTTTTCAAATTAGCTCCCTTCCATTAAACTGCACCCCCCCTTTAAAAAAAGAAGTCCTTTTACTCTTGTGTGTTAAATTTATGTGGCTAGTCCATAAACAGTTTCTAATTAGACACATGTGCATTCAAATGTGGACTTGTGTGTTATAAACCGACACTGAAGTGTATAAGAAACTGTCAGTCAGATCAAAAGTCAATCCAAAATCATCCCATTTGCAGAGCTGAGATGCTGTCACAGTTAGTTAGCCCTAAATGTTTAAAACATCAACCAAAACTTTTATTCTAATTGAGCATGAGTTGAAAGGCTGAACACTTTGATGTCTTTGCTTTTATCATTTGTATATAGCTTAGAACTGCAGACTTTACCCCCCTGGAAATAGTAGACATTGCTTCTTACTGGAAAATATACAGGTAGGTCAATCTGTATTTGTGAGGCTAGTTTATAGTTCTCAGCAATGTATATAATTACTTACAACACACAAGGGCTTGCAAAAAGAAAGGAAACCCATTTTTCTCTTTGTTATTTAACATTGTTTTCTTCCTATTAATGGACCCCATGAAACAGAAATACATCTTCTCAGAATATTGTCTAGAATTGATTCCTGACTTTAGTATAGCTAAATCTCCATGAGGTCCCCCCAATAAGAAATGAAACTCAGATGTATTTTATTATTCAGTTGTTTAACTATGAAAACTTTCTAAAACTTACAGAAAATGTATTTCTGTGTTAAAACAACAGACCCTAAGTACATGAATATTAGTTGCATTTTAGGACATGAATTGAGAGTGATTAAAAGGGGGGTGGGATGCAAAAAAAGGTGCCAATGGAGAAAGGGTAGGTTATAAATGAATGAATGAATATTTATCTGGATAAATCTTTATCTCCCCACTTCTTCCTGCTCCTTGGCTGATGAGTGAGAGGGTATGTATTGGCCTATTTAAGATTAGGCAGTGGTCTAGAAACAGCCTGGGGAGCTGAAATTGCATACATCTGAACAAGAAATAGAGGTGGGGAGAAATGCACTTTTCTTAGAGAGACTTTGCATACTGACTAGAAAATGTGCACATTGCCCAGAATTGTAGATGATGAAGCCCAGATATACATATTCCCCAAAGCCTTTGGGGGTTACGCATAATGGCCAGAGAATGTACAGAATTCAACCAAGATAAGCACATTCCCCAAGGCTTGTTATGGTTATGCATATTGACTGGGTAATGTCCCCAATTCCCTCTTCAAGGATCATGTGTTCATTCTCCTGGTAAATGTGCACAATAGCTGATTATTATGCACATTAACTGCTCAACTTACATTCCTCTTAACATATATATGTACAGGAACCTTACAATTTGCTTTGAATTTCACTTTATATTAAATTTTGGTAGCAAGTTTAGCTATTTCTTTCTTTCTTTCTTTCTTTCTTTCTTTCTTTCTTTCTTTCTTTCTTTCACATTCTACCATCCTAGCCTGCACTATCCAATATGTTTTCAAACTCCTTGGTACCACAGCTTGAAAACAGCACTTGTCTTGGGCACATATCCCATCTGAGAAACTGTAGGTCCAAGTCTATGGACCGGTTTGTAAACAGGTGCCCCCTTTTCAATACCTCTGAGAGAATGTGGAATCACTCATTCCTTTGTGATCCAGATGGGATGAACTATTGTCAGGTGTGTGTGTGTACGTGCATGTGTGTGTGTGTGTGGCTGCTGTAATTTGCATGGTTGCAAATTGCATGGTTGCCTGATGGCAACAGTTCAGAAAGGATCTGAAAGTGGTCAAGACTGCATTGGTCAAGTGTCCACCCGCTACATGGACTTGCTGGTTCATGCTGTCAGTGTATTCACATCATCATATCCAGATGGCAAGCCTCCCCTCTCTTTTTCCTAGATACAGTGAGGATTGCCAGCCATATGAACTTGCCTGAAACAGTATTGAATTCATAACCTAAACTCAGAGCTAACACCCATGACAAAAGAATAAGCCTGTATTTCCTCCTGTCTCACCCTTAGCTGGAAGGTGCTGAGACAAAAAGCCTTTTCATATCTACATAATCAATTGTCTTCCCTTGCCGGAAAATACGTCTTCAAGATTGCTGTCTGGGCAGGGGCATAAGAAGACAGCTTGACACTCTGTGCATGCCAGTGAAGATACTAGCTCTGAATCTGAGCACCGGTTGAACTGAGAAAATCCACAGAGCCTGTAGGTATCCGGCCGTGATTTTAGCTATTATTTTTCTCTTTTATGGTGTTACCTTTTAAACTGCGTTTGAGATCTTTGTTGTAGACTAGTACCCTGTGGCACTGGCCTGGCGTTGAGAGACATCAGTGAGATACAGCACATAAAAGCGTACCCTATAAGTGTGACGAATGGCAATTACAAGGCTGGGTTGCAGCTAACTTGTGAATGATCGGGTGAATTGGGGGAAAAAGGCCGGTGCACCCCGCCTGTTAGGAGCAGTATAAGAATGTGGGCTGTGCCAGGTTGTGTGCCACAGGCGGGCACCTTGCTGAGAACACAGGGAAAGCATACGACCCCTTATTAACATGCCCAGCATCTCAACTAGCTCTTTATCAAACAAATCAGGAGCATCAGAAATCGGCCACGCCATTAATAAGAATGCAGCTGATGTGCAGAGGAGCAGAGTGTAGCTTTTGAATTGTGTAACGGGGTGGGGTGGGGTGGAGAATGCAAAAGCTGTGTCTTGGTGTCCCAGAAATACAACTGCTGCGATTAAAATATAAAGGGTTGCAATGCACTGCCTTCAAGGCAAAGAAACTAACTAGGTATTGCTGTTTGCCTTGATGGAGGAGAATAGTAAGGGGCTGCAAATCCCTCTTTATCTGGGACAAACACAGGACTGGCACACTTACTTTTACTAGGGTTGCTCGCTGAGCCTGTTTTGCTGCTGATACTTTACCAATACAGTGGTACCTCGGGTTAAGTACTTAATTCGTTCCGGAGGTCTGTTCTTAACCTGAAACTGTTCTTAACCTGAAGCACCACTTTAGCTAATGGGCAGTGGCGTAGCGTGGGTTGTCAGCACCCGGGGCAAGGCAAGTAATTTGCGCCCCCTAACCCGTGGATTTGCGCCCCCTAACCCGTGGATTTGCGCCCCCTAACCCGTGGATTTGCCCTAACCCCAGATGTTGCGCCCGGTGCGGCCCACCCCCCCTGCACCCCCCACGCTACGCCACTGCTAATGGGGCCTCCTGCTGCCACCACGCTGCCGGAGCACGATTTCTGTTCTCATCCTGAAGCAGAGTTCTTAACCTGAAGCACTATTTCTGGGTTAGCGGAGTCTGTAACCTGAAGCGTATGTAACCCGAGGTACCACTGTATTTATATTTTATTTGAGGAATTTATATACTGCTTAATCATTAGCCTTTCTAAGTTATTGAGAGAACAGCTACTGTTTATATGCTATTGCTACCATTAGCACATCTGTAGCACCAATATAGCTACAGCAGTGACTGAGTTGTAATCCAGGAAAATCCCTGTTCATTGCTTGTCTATGCAGGGAACTTGCTAGAGGTCTTAGGGAAGCCAGTGACTCAAAGCATCAGTTCCCCGTGAGCAATGTGGACTTTCTTACAAGGCTGTTGTAAGAATTACTCAGGAAACGTATCTGAAGTATATGCAGCTTGAACATGCAGCTTGAGACCAGTATTCCTAAAAAGTTTGCCTACCCCCTACATACCCAACTGGTGACTGATGATGATGTTGATGGATTCAGGTGCTCAAGTCATTCTTAAAACGACAACAAAGCTGAGAGCTTCAGTGATGGTGCTAGTCCTGCCCCAGAAATGCCCCTGGTGCCACTAGAAATCGTGCGTCTGGCAAAGATGCCATTCATGTAGACTTTGGCTTGGCTTTGTCATCTGTCATGTAGCTCTTTGCATTTTACCCTATTAAGAGAAAGTGGAGTGTTTTCAGACTTTTGCCACAGTTCAACATATGTAATTAAATAATGGAGTTACAGGTTTTTTAAAAAATGTATACATTTAATTAGTCTCCTTTTGAAAATTCTTCATAATTGCTGATGATGTTTCTCCCGTCTAGAAGTGGTATGCTATTGGGGGACGGCAGCAAGGGAGAGGATGTTAGGAAACCTTATCAGGTCAAATGTGTGGTAGTGCTTTTATTGTCACGGTTTCTGCAATAACAGTGGCAATCCTTAACTAAAAGACCATAATGATAAATTTTGAGGCCCCTGAATATTCAGAATAGCATAAGAAGGCACAAAGGCCACACATTAACTCATATGTAGATCCACTGTGCATTGCTTTAAACTTATGCATGAGAAAATAGTACAAAAGATACATTTTTGTTTTCTGGGGGGGTTCTTTTGTGGGGAGGGGACATGAATTCTGTGAAAGTAACAATAGAGCAAATGGGATTCCCCTCTGGTGGCTGTTCCGAATTTTTTATTTTCTTATCTTGCCTATGGATATGAACAGAACAACCCTTAAAATTACTTTCTCATAACTGTGTAGTGAGTGTGAGCCATAAGTCACTTAAGCCTTAACACCCATAATTAATTATATCAATATGAATTTAATATATTGGGCTATTTCAGTTGTCATCCATGGAATGGATACCCTAAGTTAAATTCATGGTACAGCATCTGCTTTGCATGCAAAAGATTCCAGGTTCAATCCCTGGCATCTCCAGGTAGGCCTGAGAGTGACACTCATCTGAGAATCCTGGAGAGTCAATGCCAGTTCTCTTTGGTCCTTCTGAGCTAGTTGCCTGAGATGGAATAGGGCAACTCCCTATGTTTCTGTGTTACCTATCATCTCTGGAAAGACAAGGCTTAGAACGGTTTCAAGAATAAAGCAACCTTTAACAATACTAGTGAAGCTTTAGAAGTCTCCCACCCAGAGCTTCAGAGTGGCCAACAACAGCTGCTAGTTATGAGAGAGGTCGGTACAACTCAACCCTGCTCTGTTTCATAAGCTGCAGGAGTTTAACGGGCGGCAGTTCACACCCACTTGACCCATTTGGCCTGCAACAACTTGAGGCAGGAGATAAATGTCACAGCCAGCCCCACAAGGCCTCATGGGCCTTGTAAAGCTTTGGTTTCACTCTAGATTGACAGGTATGAGTGCTAACATGCAAACATTAAACAGGCTGATGTATGCATGCCCATCTTTTGCACCTTAAAATGAACAGGAAAAATAAAACCATTTTTACCTTTGAAGCATTAACTATGCATACAACTTCCAGTCAGAAAAGCGGTTACAGATGTCCAAACAGCCTATCAGTACCTAAATTAACAATCTGGTTTTATAGACTTTTTCTAGATCATTTAGAAGAAGTTCCTGATTGGATGATCTGTTTAATAGTGGAAAACACAACCTTGGAAGGTGGTGGACTTTCCTTCATTAGATATTTTGAAGGAGAGGCTGCATGGCCACCTCTCAGGAATGCTGTAGATGTGGATCTCCTACACTAGTAGTTGGTTGGCCCAGATTGCCTTTGAGGTGCCTTCCAGCTCTTATGAATCTTATAACCTAATTCTATGCACACGTTTCCGCCCCTACACAATTCAAATACCTATTGAACATAACTGAGTAAATCTCCTGTGTATTATGTCAAGAATAATATTATGTGTTTTTTAAGCAATTTTCAAGGCTTTGGAAGGCTTTGTACAAAACTGGAAGAACATAAAAGAATTTGTAAGACAAAATTAAGCATTCTTTAGAAATCCCACAATGTAAATTCAGGTGAACAAAAATAAATGTGAAGTAACATTTGAAACTAGTGTTCCAACCAGCTAAGTAACGAAAGGGCTTCCATGTGTGCATTGATGAGGCGTGTGATTGCCCCATTGAAACTCACCATGTTCAGTTTAAGGTTTGTATGGAGCCCTCCATGTATACAATTGCATATAGACTCTGTCAGTGTGACTGAGGAATCTACAAAAGGCATTCTCTCCAATCACTCATTTGGAGTCTATTGAAGCCTTCCTAACCCAGTGCCCTCTAGATGTTGTTGAACTACAACTCCCATCAGCCCCAGCCAACATGGCTCATCAGGGATGACTGGAGTTGTATTGCAGGAACAACTGGAGACATGAGACTGGGGATGGAAGGTCTACTGGCCAACACTTGCAGGGCTCCATGCTGACCTTCAACATCTGACTGATGCTTGGAGATAGAGCCTCCTGCTATTGCCACACTTCTTTCAAACTTACACATGTTCAATGAATGCCTGATTTTGAAACAGAAAAAAAGCTAGAGGCTGAGAAATCTGCATATAAAGTTAAAGTTATAGAGTCCATGACTTTACTTAGCTGATTTCTGGAAGCGATCCTCTCTGCCTTCAGTTGGCAAAAGAAGTCACACTCAGCATTGATCCATGGAAATCGGGCAAAGATCTGCAAAGTATGATTTTTTTAAAAAATCACTTATGAAGGACAGAGCTCTTTATATAGAGCTGCTTTAAAAATTGTTCTAACAATGAGTTTTTGACTTAAACATGAACAAAGGTGGCAGAGAAGTGAAATAGTTGGGCTTCTTGGTTTAGTAGTTATTGGGGAGAAAAGAAGCAAAGAGTGATGCAGGAAAGAGGAAAGAAATAGGTGACATTTGAGGGTGCCTAGGTTCAAGCATGTCCAAGGAAATGTGTCTGTTTGCCACTAGACGCCCAGTGCAATGTGATGCACGCTTAATCAGAAGATGCCTCACTGTGTTCAATAGAGTTCACACTCCATGGGCATAGAATTGTCACTTTATTTCACAACAGTAGGAACTCTGCTCTTACTTTTTTGTTTCTGTGTAGCTTTTTCTTTCAGCGAATATCCTTTTAAAGACATGACCTTGTTTTCCTGGGCTAAAATAAATATGTGAGTAACTGAGGACGCTGGCAATATTTCTTTCATTTGCCTTGCCATTAAGTGTAAAGGTATGCCTGACCGCTAACCTGACATGTCCCTGTCACTTGAGCACTCTGGGTTCTTTCCTCTTCTTAATGGACATTCTTTCACAGGCTTCTGTGGCCTACCTGAGTACAATATTTTAAATTTTAATTCGCTTTACATTTAGGCCAGTCATAAATACCATTTAGGTACCCAGTATTCTGTTCTGTACAATCCCTAAGGTGGTGCTTTTATTTTAATGAAGCCATTTTGGAATGTAAGAGAGAGAGAAAAAAATCATCTTTGATTGAATATATTTGTCAGTTTTATCCCCAACTGGTATTTTCATGTGGAAAATGCTCACCCTTTTTCAAAAACTGAGGAAGAGTGAGTGCTTCAAGAACCTGGATTAAAAGTTTTCCTTGATATTCCGCTTTCAACTCTATCTGAATAAATGGCCTTTCAAATGAATTTTGAATTATATGATTGTTGAACATGGCCAAAAGAGGGTTATAAAATAAAAACATGCATTGGAACCGTTCGATGTTCCTTGTAGAACAACCATGAGATATCACTGAAGTGAAATAAAATGCAGAAAGCTATAGAAGACTGAAGTTGAAATGGAGGGAGAGGGAGAGAGAGAGAGCATGAGAATGAACAAAAGGTCTAGGTTTTCCTTTTTTGCTTTCACTGAGGGAATCACATTTTGTGTTGTTGGTTCATGAGATGTATACTTTCAAGGACTTTCTTTATTTTTGTGATTTTAAGTCACTTTAAACTGTTTTTAAAATTTGTGTTTCAGTTGTTGTAACTTGCCCTGGAACTTTAAGCATAAGAAATGAAGGAGGAGGACGAGAAGAAAGGGGGAGGAGGAGGAGGAGGAGGAGGAGAAGGAGGAAGAAGAAGAAGAAGAAGAAGAAGAAGAAGAAGAAGAAGAAGATACTCACTTGTAGTGAGAAAGTAGGACCTGATTTTTTGATGATTCAAACAAATCTACAGTCCATCAGCTTTATTGTCTAATATGATCACAACAGTAGACCAAAGATATTTAGTGTCACCTGGTGTCATGCAACATGTTGCGTTGGGGTTTTTATAAGGAAGTAAACGAGTTATGGGTGCTAGCTGAATATACATCAATGCAAGTGAGCAAGATGAGCAAGAGGCTCATTATCCCCCCTAGTGTGGCCATGTTTCATACTTTACAGAGGACAGGTTTCATTGGCTATATGAAAGTGTCCTTTATTTGAAAGGTTGAAAGTTCCAAGCCCAGTTTAAAGATAAAGAACCCTAAAAGGGAGAACTGAATTTGCCCATCAAGTGTTCACACCTGGATACCAGAACAAGCAGGCACACAGGTTATATGGTCACATCTTCCCCACTCTGTATTGTACTTCTATTTAAATTATATATCTATATCTATCTATCTATAGATAGAGATAGAGATAGATATATAGATATATGATATATGTATAAATGGGAATTTAGAAATAAATCCACACAGGCACATTTCAATGTTTTCTTCTGCCCTCTTCTTTGTTGATTCATTTCATCCTTTTTTTCGGTCATGCATAAATGGCCACCTGTTTCCATCCAGTGATTGACATGGATTGCATTTTTTCCCCCAGTTCCTAATTTTACTTATTGTGGTTATTGTAAGCCCAGTGATTAATGTGAATGAAGCATCATGCTGGAACTCATATTTCGCTGGGAGGCCATCTTGGTATGTTCCTGCCCAGTTGTGCTATTGTTTCCACCATTTTCAAGCTCCCAATAGCCAAGTAGCCAGAGGGATGTAACTATAGAGGTTGTTGGCTTGAACCAAAACTAAGACTTTTCCATGCTAGCTGCTTTCACCCCACCTAAAAAGATGATGCTTTGATCATGAAACCATGTACCCAGCCAGGCTGAGCCAACACAGTGCCATCCAGATGTTATTAGACTACAACTCCCATCATCATAGACCACTGGTCTTGGTGGCAGGAGCTGATGAGAATCATAACCCAATCACATATCCAGATCACCATGTTGGCTAATCCTGGCGCAGAAACTAAAGAGCATTTTTCAATTTTCATTTTTCTGTATCCCCCTCTATGGAAAATATACGTCAGAATCCCAAGGCTTGTGATACCTATAAATATGAAGGCAATTATGAAAATATATTGTTTTTGTTCTGGGAGAAGACCTGAGTGCCATAATAGGGGTCACTGTTTTGGTAATCAGGTGCGTGATACATCTGTCAGATGTGGGATGTAGAAGCAGAAATGAGGAATTTATTAACCATCTACAAATGATTAGATATTGGTAATCTGATTCTTTTGACAAATCCACACTACCTTTCTTATTAGGGTTGCCAACTCTCCTTCCTTCTCCTTCTCCTTCTCCTTCTCTCCTGGTTTTCACTTATTTCCTTCCCTCTTTCCATTCCCCCAGGCTCCATAGATTTACAGTTGAATATTAAGCTAGCTGTAGCATGTCTTGGATGTAAGCAAGGCTGCTGGGAAAGGATTTATGAAGGCACATTGCTTCTTCCTTAGCCTCTTGAAGCTGATGTCATGAGAACAAAATTCAGTGATTGTACGGCAAACATATGGCTAGGTGGTAAGTGAAAACAAACACATCTATTTCTCCAGCCTAGAAGAACTAACTTGTTTGGCATCTTTCAATGTATACATATGGTCCTATGATCATTTATGTAAATAGAGAGCAGCATAGGAAGTTGGAAAAGTGGAAGTGGCTGGAGTAACGACAAAGAAATAAGCTATTTGAACCACACAGGGCCAGCAAAAGACTTCATGGTGCCCTTAGCATGGTGCCACCATTGCCCCCCATTACCCCCACACTTCCATTGTCCCATAGGATTTTTTTTCTTCATTGCCATCAACACCACACAATGCCCTCTAACAGCATTTTGGCAGTAACACTTCTGAATGCACACCAAACTTGACCTGTTTCTGGGGTGGCCAAAGCCACCCACTGTCTTAATTTACCCAAAATGCAATGTTCTAGTGTGCATATCTTTTCATAGATCTTCAAGCTCAGTTTTATAGATTTTAGAGAGTGATAGGGTGGGGCAAAGCGTCTTGTGTAAATTAAGATGGCTTTCCTCATGTGTGTGTTAACTTTGCACTGAAAAGGCGCCTGAAAAAATGCAACTGAAATAGTACTAGTGGAACTAGAAAGCCCTTTGTGTAATGGCACAACAACTGGGTGAAGATTTATAAGTAGGCTTGGACAGAATGTAGTACCAAAGCATATATTCCTTGATTTATACAGATTCCCTGCGGTTATGACTCCTTCCTACTTAGTGTCAATAAACCCTTTCAGCCACAAAGTTTATGTTCTTAGCTGAATGAAACGAATCACCTAGAAAAAATATTTTCACCTGCAGAACCTTCTAATTCTGAAGGTCGACGAGAGGGACAGGGGTTAAGAGGTATACTGTATTCATGATAAGATGCCATTCAGGGTATGGTTGCTATTTGCTGTGTTGAATTACACACAGAGGGTACTTGGAAATAGTGATGCAACATGTTGGAGGGCCTCTACTGTGCAGTCATTCCAAGGTGTGCATCCATCACTGCATTTCTTCAGGGTAGATTTAGAGCCAGCGAGGCAGGTGTGGGGCTTTATTTATTGTGACAAGGGTGATGAAGCATTCTTGCCTGAGTGGGTGAAGGTAGCCAGCATGCTAGAAGACACACAAAAAGAGAATGACATGTATTGTGAGGCTGTGAAATCTCAGTCACTTATTTCAAACGGATCCCAGTTTTGTATATTAGATATTAAAGGAGAAACTTCTATGGTATTTCCTCCCTTCATTGTTTTTAATGAACTCTTTTTTTCTCTTTTGGTTGTCTAATTATATTATGGTCTCTGAGACAAAGTCTCTAATCTTGCTAGTATGTCAGCATCCTGTGTAGAATGATATTTCTGCTGTGGAGTTGTTCTCAAGAAAAGAGTAGTTCTTCCTCAGTTTTTCTATTCAGATAATTGAAATTCCCTGCGGCCGGTGTTCTAGGCTTTACTTATCTCTATAAACATTTCCTGATCCTGCCCTGAAGGCATATCACAGTCTTCTAAGATCAGGTTTTTGTTATCATTTCTATTTCCCATTCAGCCCAAACTATCTCTGTCTATGGAATGTAAGTTGCATATATCAATTCTCCCCCCTCAATATATGTAATTCCTTCAATCAATTTATCCATACTGCCATCCTCACCGTTTCCTGTTGAGTCTATCTTGTTATAAAACCATGTCTTTTGTTCCTGATCTGAGTCTCTCGATTAAGCTAATGAAAGAAGAGTTACTTTTGTATTTTTAAAACTCATCCAGAGGCAAGTTAGCAACCAGCAAGCCTTTTTCCTCTAAACTTCTGAATCTTCTATTGGACATTTAACTACTATAGGCTACAGTCCTATCCACATTCACCTGGGAAGTAAGTTCCACTGGATTACTTTTGCGTAGCCATGAATAGGACTGCACTGTTAAAGTCTACTGTAGATTTATAAAACTGCCTTAACCTTTGTTGCTGTTAAGACACTATTAAGCAATGTACATGACAAACTGTGCACAGCTACTTTCTATGTCAGCTCTCGTAGCTCTGATAATATTGGATAGAGTGAATATGAGTGATACCATGGTCTGATCTGTAAATATTTAGACCTAGTGTGAGTCACAAGAGTACCAGCAGGTAGCCTGTTGGGTCTTCCATGTTGGAATCTGAATACAAGCAATTGTCCATTCTCTAACTGGCTCATCAGAGACCATGTTAATGAAGACAACATAATATTTCTAGCTCATTGTCTAATGTCTTGTTCAATTTGGTTTGATTGAGGTTTCAGATGATAAAACAGAAATCAATCAATAGCTGTTTTGGAAACCAAGTTTTTATACTTTATTTTACGAAGGTTGCACTGAATGTTGTGCCTTTCAGACTGTGCAAAATGTATAAGTTCTTGGAATATTCCTCGCCCCCCCCCGCCCTCAAAATTGGGTCTTATACAACGCAATGACGAGGCTTCTATTGTGCAACAGGCTTATCATTTTTATTTTTATTTTACTCCCCTGCTCAACAGGAGAAATTAAGTTAGTGAAGCGTTTCCTTGCATGCAGATAAAATTATGGCAAATGCTTTCTTTTATTAATTCCCATGTGCTATACCAGGAACTCAGTTTGGCTTATAGTCATGCAAAGCAATGGGACAAAAGGCAGAGGTTTCTCCAAGAAACCTATAGCCAGCATCTTAGACTACTTAGTTTGTGCAATACTATTACGTCCCAACTCAAGGCAGATGCACACCATGCATTTAACATACATCCAACACACATTTGAAGAATACGACTCACCGCTAAGAATCCTAGGAACTGTAGTTTCCCATCAATTACAATTCCCAGCAAGCTTGGCAAACTACAGTTTCCAGCAGGGGTGCCAAGGTAAGCCCTGCCCTGCATAATCAATCACATGACACAGTGCACACACACCATTTGAATGAGAATGCCCATAAACTTTGTGGGGCCCCAGCCCCCCTCAAATATTTTATTGTGTGAGCTGAAGCCCCCACAACCCCTAGGAGTTAGCTCCTATGGTTCTTCTTTAGGGGAAGTCACATGCTTTTAAAAAAGTCTTGGGTGTGTTTTGAATGTATGGTGTGGCTCTCAGTCAACTAAGCTGGAAGCCTCAGGTACTGAGCTAAGTATCTATTTGCTGGATCAGAATGCTCAAAATATAGAGACAGATATAGGCTCACTTGTAACTTTGGGGCAAACTGCTTTCAGGAGCAGCCTAGGTGATACTGAGCCCTTTGCGGAACCAGGCAGCATGACAGAAGCTGCAATTTCCGGAATAAGCTTCCCACTGTGGAGAAGTTTGTAAGCAAAGCAGCGTTGACTTTGGATCATTGTACTTAATAATGGCACAGGATTAGCAACAGAGGTAAGCAATTAGTAGCTATGATAAGTACCTGCTATGAGTCATAGGATATCATGAAAATTAAGGTACAGAATTAAGATGTTTACCCCAAGAGAAGAGAATACACAGGGCAATAGGACAATCAGAGGCTATGTGAAACAAAGACTTAGGATCAGCATGAACAGAGTTTTGTCAGTCAAAACACTACGAAGAGAAAGTCTGTCCCATAACAGAATTACAATAAACTGATAATACAAATTCTTCAGAGGGAGTGAAAAAGAAAAAAAGAAGGGGGGAAAGATTATAAATTAGATATCCATGAGTTTTTATTAAATACAAGGTTTGCTGAATCTCTTGGCAGGCGAAGAAAAAGGTTACCTCATGTTTTCATTGTAAAAATCTCTGTCTCCAGTGAACAGTACGGATGTCAGCGCTTGCTTTATTTCCACCTGGCAGATGTGTAAGATAATGCACAGATTATAAACTAGTTATAGGACTTAATTTCTTGAGAGATGACAGGGAAGAAATGAAATGAACAACAGGATTTTAACTGTTTGTTTTTTACTCACTTGCATTCACTTGCATTCTCAAACAGGAGTGTGGCTGCTTCCCGGCAGCCTTTCCGTGGAACAGAGGGACAGCTCATCCTTTGCACCCACATGCCTGTCCTGAAGACAGATTATATATAGGGGATAGTTTGGATTGTGAGCCACAGCTTTGCTAATGCCTTGTGTGTTCTGTAACATTCTTGATTGGCTTAAAGCCAATCTCAACAAATGTAGAGCGGACACATTTGCTAACAAGGTGAGTCAACAGTGTCGAGAAAGCATCTCCATGTCTGCTACACACTGTGGTCGTTTTCTCTGCAACATCTTGTCCCACCCTGGCTTCCAACACACTGTATTAGCAAACTGATCAGAATAGGTATCTTGAGAGAAACAAAATAGGAATATTGCATCTGGGGGCTAGAGCAGTCACGGCTCAAACCTATTCCACCAACTTTTATGATTTAATTACATAAAGTAGATTCAGAGCAGGGGATGGGAAGCCAAAAAGGAGAAGACATTGAACCAAACTAAAAGAGGGTGCAAATTTTGTGGGTTTTATTTGTTTTATGTATGGGTGTGAATTCAGAAAGTTCCTATTATTTAGATACATCTCACCATAGTGGGGAGGGATGAGACCAGCTGACCTGTGTGCTGCTCAGCCTGCTGTCTAAGCACTAGCTAGGGATGGGAAACTTCAAGCCATCAAGCCATCCCCCTAATCTCCCTTTTTTGGTCCTTCTTTTTTATCTCAAGTGTGCACTGCAAGCCAAGCAAGCTCTATGTAGAAGTAAGTCCCACTGTATTCAGTGGTGCTTACTCCCAAGTAAGCATGCAGAAATATGCTGTCCTAGTTACTTAGGGAGTAGGAAGCTGAGACTTTCGCAGAATAACAACACTTTGAAATTGTTATTCCCCAAATTTCACCCAAAGGCAAAACAAGGAGAGTGATTTCTCCTGTATAGGTACAGGAAAACAGGAGTTGTCCCTGCCAGATAGGGGCAAATAGAGCATATGAAATTCAATGGGATTTGTTTTCAGGACTGCACAGTAATGTCTGTACCTGCATACAGCTAGGATAGCTATGTTCATTCATTATATCCAGCAAATGTGCCATCCACATAGTCTGTCTTCTACTTAAATATTTATTATTTTTCTTAAAAAGAAAAAAAAAGAATAGGAGGGAGAGTGTGTGTGTGTGTGTGTGTGTGAGCACACGTGCATGCACACACACACACACACACACACACACACACACACATTGCACTGCTACAGGGGTTAAATTGTTAATGCTTTACTTTCACTTGAGTTTCCTTTCTTTTTTTAATCAAACTTTGGATTTCTCTCTCTCTCCCTCTCTCTCTCCCTCTCTCCCCAGGGATAAACAAATGGACAGCTTTCCTCTCTAGAATTCCTCCTTCCATTACCATCACAGCAGAATGCATCTGAGACTATAATAACTCAGTGATGAAATACAAAATGTCGCAATGCCATCTCCCTTAAAGTGAACTGAGATTTTGTTATGCCATTTTAGATGCACTAATAGCTCCTAAAGTCCCATAGAGTATCCTAATGTGAATTTAATGAGCTGATAGCATATAAATGACAGTACTGAGAGGGTGAAGGTGACATAACCTTTTCTCTTCTATTTGATGTTTGTCTTTGAAAAAATACAGATCTTTCCAAAATGTACTGCATTATTGCTAAGTGCCACATCTTTCAGCAAAGAGGCTCGCCATTGTCTTACCATTTAAAAATCTATTCTTCTCCTTTATGGCATAAAGATCTGGGGCAATATTTTTTTTAAAAAAAACATTTATTTTATTATTAACGCAATAAAAGGAATTGGAATACTTCTTCTTCCTGTGCAGGCTTCCATTACTTGTCACTGTTGAGCACATGTCCATTTCATGGGCTGCACATCCAGTGACAACCATTCATTTTTAGCATTTGTGTTCCTTCCAATGTCACTGTTACTAATACGGCATTGCTGAAATTGTGCATGAATCATACTGAAACCATCCATCTTTATTTTCTGGGTGTAATTTTTTCTGCTACCAAAGATGATGTTAAGGGGACTGCTCATCACCGCTGGCTCCCAGTCTCCCTATGTCATTATAGAAGCGTTGTCATTTATAATCGGTTGCCTCCCCTTGCCTGCCTGATTCATTCAATGATGTCACAGTCCATTGTTTGTGCAAATCCCAATCACCTTCATCATGGTAATGAACTGTGATCGCATAAGCACTGGCTCGTGTCCTCGTTGACACTACTGGGGGCGGAAGGGAAAAAGGGGAATGGAGGACAAACCTATATGGATTATGAAGGTTGGAATGCAAACGTGGAACATATTTCTGAGGCTGTTCTAGGAGAGATGTGTGGCTATTCTGCTAGAGTTTGCCAGGTTAGAAGACTGTCTGCTTATACATTTACATCCCATCCTTTTTCCCAAAAAAGCATTCATGATATTACCCCATATTAGCTTCACAACAAAGCTTTTATATAGAGATAGATAGATGATAGATAGATGATGATAATAGATAGATATAGATAGATAGATAGATAGATAGATAGATAGATAGATAGATGATAGATAGATAGATAGATAGATGATAGATGATAGATAGATGATAGATGATAGATGATAGATGATAGATAGATAGATAGATAGATAGATAGATAGATAGATAAGGCTGTGAAACTGTAGTTCACCCACAGATACCCAATGACCTTTATGGAAGAGCAGAATTTTGAATTTGGATTTGAAATGAGCTCTCACCAATTCTACTCAAGTTAGTGAATCCTCACCAATTTAGGCCAATTCTAAGCCAGTTAAAGCCTGAAATACGTTATTTCACTACCCCGAAAGCATTTAGCAACATGGAGAAACATGTCCACCCTGTGATTCTGCCTAGCATGGAGAAGTTGTTGGACTGTAACCGAGAAGTTCCAATTCCTCCTCAGCCATGAAGCTGACTTTAGGCTGTCACCATCTCTCTGCCCAAACTGTGTTATAGGGTTACTGAATGCATAAAAGATGGAGGACGAACTTTATAGGCCACCTTGAGCTCCCTGCAGAGAAGGAATAGCAATCTAAAAAAGAAATAAATTGTTTGTTATCATTTCAGATAATTTATGTTTGTTGATTTCAACAAATATTTTGAACAGAACATTGTAAAACAAGAACCAATGTTTCTCTGTCTATTATCAAAGACGTAAAAAAGCATTATTATTATTATTATTATTATTATTATTATTATTATTATTATTATTATTATTATTTAATTCTTAGTATTATAACATATTTGTTTTTCTTTTTATGCTGTATAGATATTATGTGATGTAGTGATTTGTGCTTTTCGTTGTAAGCTGCCTTGGGGTCTTCTGATGAAGGGCAGTACATAAATTTAATAAAGAAAATAGAAATAAAGACAAAAAATACTAAATTCGAGAAAATCTGCATATGGTCCCACAGCTGTCAGTGGGAAATATACAAGCGGAAAAATTCCAAACCAACTGACTTCAGCCAACTTTGGTACTGTGCTTGGGCACAGCTGGCTTTTATTTCCAGGTGGCGGACAGGGGTGAAACTTCCCCAATCCAGTCCACAGGCTGTGAGTACAATCCAGTCCACAGGCTGTGAGTACCCAGGCTCCGCCTCCTGCCCCTGATAGGGCAATTCAGATTTGTGGGTGGTGGGCTATCCCACCATCAATAGTGCCTGGTCAGAGGACGGCCCAATGCTCGGCTGCAATGAGGAAGCATATCGCCCCCAAGGGGCAAGAGAGGTAGATGTGATAGGATGCAATCACTGCCCACCCTAGGACCGGTTTAAACTGACATTCCAAGCACAAGACAAACAGGCTTTTGTGTGCATTGTAATTTGAGGGCCAGCTCCTTGGGTTGTTATGGACTGCTACAAATGTGGAGCTTCGTTCTCCATCGAAATGAATAGGGAATGCTGATTACAACTCCAACAAACTGCTGGGACCAGGCACTATATATCTGATACAGTGATATCTCGGTTTAAGAACAGCCCTGTTTCCGAATGATTCGGTTTACGAACGATTCGGTTTACGAACTCCGCAAAACCGGAAGTAGTGTCCCGGTTTGCGAAATTTACTTCAGTCTAAGAACGGAATCTGAATGGTGGAAGGGCACCAGCGGCGGGAGGCCTCGTTAGGGAAAGTGTGCCTCAGTTTAAGAACAGTTTCTGTTTTAAAACGGACTTCCGGAACAGATTAAGTTCATAAACTGAGGTACCACTGTAATAAATTTGTCAACGGCCTATGTATGTCTAAACTCACCACAGAAAACAAATCAATGAATTGTCATTTTTGAAATTGCACAGATGGGCTATATAATTCATTTTGTTGTTGTGTTTGACAGTTTGGACAGCACCTGATAAAGATCATCCTGCATTTCAGAGTTAAAAGTAAGTACTTAATGGGCTTTTGGACAGAAAAACGCAGGACCCGCCCATTGTCTAAAGCACCACTGTCATTGGCTGGGAGTAATTATACAAATAACAACAAAAACAACACACCTTATGTCTTTCAGAAAGTTACGGCTCTGGCAACATATAAAATGTGTTCCATAACACTTTCTGTTGCCCAGTGACAAGGCAAAACATATCACATATGCTTAACAACCGCCTTGTACATATTTTGTCTTTCTAAGGTTTCTAGGGTTTGTCAGGCATAATGATGCATTGCATCTGAGGGAATTTCCAGCAGGGACAAATGATGGTTTCTTTCCAAAAGCATTTCCTCAGTCCTTAGCAAAAAAAAAAAAAAAACAGCCCAATATTTCTCATTGTTTAATAGCTGGGCAAAGATTAATGCTGCTCAATATTCCTTGTATTACAAGTTATAATATTTACATTGGTGTGCTCGGAAGAGTCATGTCACCTTTTCTTTGGGGTAGACCATTTGTTCAGCAGCCTGTGAAGCAGTTCAAACAGTATGAATGCACAATTGTTTTATATTATATTATATAAATGAAGTGCTTAACAGTTAGTTTCTGGGCTCAATTTGAAGTGCTGGGAATAACTTTTTAAGCCTCACATGACACCAGGATATCTTAAGGATCATCTTCATCCTGTATGTACCTACTCAACTTCAACATCAGCATCAGAAGCTGTGGCCTGTGGCCTGTCATTTCCTCCAAATTTAACTGTTAACCTATCCATTCTTAAGGAAATCAGCCCTGAGTGCTCACTGGAAGGACAGATCCTGAAGCTGAGACTGCAATACTTTGGCCACCTCATGAGGAGAGAAGACTTCCTGGAAAAGACCCTGATGTTGGGAAAGATGGAGGGCACAAGGAGAAGGGGATGACAGAGGATGAGATGGCTGGATAGTGCTCTCGAAGCTACCAGCATGAGTTTGACCAAACTGCGGGAGGCAGTGGAAGACAGGAGTGCCTGGCGTGCTCTGGTCCATGGGGTCATGAACAGTCGGACACGACTAAACAACAACAAAAAATGTTTTCCTGAGGTTATACAATAGGTTCATTTGCTTGCCATCTTTCGATGGATCTGTCCATGTCATGTCTCCTTGTTGGAAGCGTGACCACATGACTCCCACTATCCTACAGCCCTTCCTCTCCCCCAGGTTATTCTTGGATGAAGTCCATAAATATTATTCACATGAAGTGGAAGGCAGGCATTTCTATGTGGAACTGAACTACTGTCACAGTCAGTCTATGCCTTCAACTCATCCTGAGGCTGGTGATCCTTCTTTGGAATGAAAACATTCTGTTGTTACTGTTGCTTGCCTTCAAAGTTTGCTTTGGGTATATGCGTTTCCATTCTATTCATGCTTGCCAGACGCAGTCCATCTTTTGCGGGAGGTGCAGCTTGCGCTGAAGCAAGCCTCACTGGGCCGCAATTATGCGCATCTTCATCTCCGATCAATATGGACGATTCTACAAGAGATGTTCCACAGGGTGAACGAAAGCAAACATTTCCTGCAGAAAATTTGCAATTTCGATTTTTCCTGAGGAAGCATTCCATCTGATATTTTCTGACTAACTTCAAATTACGTTCACTAAGAATCAACTTCAAGGGGAAATTAGGCCCAGGACAAAAGGCTCTGTTTTGTGAGGCGATGCTGAGTACATGAACAGATATGGCATGCTGAAGGACTTTCAAAGCCAGAAATAGGGCTAGGGCTAAGCCTTAGAATGAAACAATAACTACATTTGTACAATGCTTCAGAAATCACTTAGCAAAACCAGGCAACTGAAGAAATTTATTTTGGCCTTGTGATGGCCCATGTAATGATGCAATGGCGTGCTCTGGACTTTGGAATATTTGTGGCTTTTGACAAATTGCACCACTGTTCTCACAGGTGTCAGATATGCTATAAAGGAGCATATTCTATTAGCATGGCTCAAATAAGACCTTTTCCTTTGTCATGTGTTGCAATTTACCTTCAACCTTATCTTCATAGGCTATTTCATCTCACAGTCCTGATTTCAGTTTTCAGTCAAGAGTACTATACAAGAAAGAGTTCCTTCCAATTTTGATAACCAAGTGCAATTTCAATAAGAGAGCTGACAAAGGCTTCAGGAAACAAGTTATTTTTCTTTTTTCAAAAAAAAAACAACACAAAACATCAAAAGCAAGAAAAACAGCGTAGCTGACAAGCAATTTGTAGAGAGCATGACACGTTTTGTACACATCTCTGGCAACTCTCCTTCCTGAAAGGGGGGGAAGTGAAGATTATTCACTAGGTTGCTCACACAATTAAGGCCCATCAGGTTAACACTACAGAATCCAATGGAATTGTTTATAGGTATGTTGGAGTCTATACAATCTCTAGTTTCTAGCAACCAGCATGATCCTGTGTGGATTATTTCATTATTGTACTCACAGCACAAACAATGATACTTGCTTGAATTATTATTGATCTAAGGCTGCAATCCTCACCCTCGATGTTGCTGGAAGGGGTTAGGATTTTGGATAAATTCCATGCCTCTAACAGCAAGCAGAAGAGGAGGGCACTTCTACTGAAGATAGCTGTAAAAAGTATGAAGGGGAAAAAAATACTTGGGCTATTACAAGGGCAGAGCAGGACACACCATGGATCAGCTGGAACCTGAACAAGTCCATTTTCAAGAAAGTGACCTGATTTGGTCCCCTTAGCTTATGGTTACCAGATTTTTTTCAATGAATCCAGGGACACTTTTTTTTTTTTAAGCTGAGTAGCAACAGGGAGTCAGTAGTGGGGATGGTGAGGCAAAAGACCCTGGGCCCAAGCACACATGCATATTGTATAAAGGAGCAAAGCCCTTCTTTCACACCCTGTGAAACATAAATGCGCAGAGGTTTTTTAAAAAAAACCTGGGCAACGGTTGCCCTCCTGCAACTCCCGAGCCTCCCCTGATCAGTCAAAACAAAGAGGAAAGGGGGTAGGAGATCTGTACCGCTGGACGTCCCCGGTACAGCGCACAAGACACATCATATGGGGACTTCCAGCGAGGAAAAATGGCGGGCGCCACAGCAGCGGGCAGCTCCTGAAGCCAGCCAAAGCCAACTGCGCTACCAGGCTGGCTCTGGGCTGCTGAGGCTGCCGGTGCCATGTTTCCCGGGGATAGATTTGCAAATGTGGGGACATTCCGGGGATGGATTTTTTCCGGGGACAGATCTGCAAATCCGGGGACTGTCCCCGGGAACCGGGGGCATCTGGTAACCCTACCTTAGCTGTACCAGCCTGGCACTAGTGCAGCAAAACTTGAAAGGATAACCCTGGTTTGGAATGTTCAGTTAATAACATAATCATGATAAAGTCTATTTTTTTGTTTATGTTTTCAGTGATTCTTGCTTTTATCTGTAAGCTACCTTGAGTCCTGCCAGGGAGAAAGGCAGGTTATAAATAAACATAATAAAGTCTTCGTTTCATTTCTGGCTTGCATACAGTTAAAAACAAAGAGTGGGATTCCAGCACTCTGCTCTTCCAACTGTTCTGTCTGCGCAAGCGTTGCAGCTTGCTAGATGGAATGATTCTCCTCTCTTCCCCCTGTGCACTGTTCTGGAGCTTCTCCCACCCCCACCCAAGCCAGTTTTGGGGCATGCACAAGGGGGCTTGGGGGAAGGAGAGAGGGGAAAGCCCATCACACAAGTTCAAGTCCTTGAGCTGGTCTTCCACTGATGGGACAGTCCATTTCAAAATGTGGTTTTCAAAATGTAGCACCAGCTCTGTGGCACCAGGAATGGAAGGTGAGACAAAACCATGAAACAGTTCTTTCCTTTTTTAAGGGGTGGGTCTAGAAAGGCTGAGTGGATTTCCAAAGTGAAGTTTATCTGGTATGGAACATCTCAGTTGCACATGCAACCATGATAGATATGAACAGGTGGATGAGGACATGTTGAACTCCCAAGGGAGAGGTAGCAAATCCTATTACTCTCCCAATGACTTATTTTTTGGGGGTGACAGGACAAGATGCAAAATAGTCTCAAAATGGGATTCAAAAGAACCACACTATTTTCCGAGTTTGGGAAAATCAGCCCCCACTCGAGCCAAATTATGAATCTGACTAGGGAGCTCTCGCCCATCAGTTTATAAGTGTTGTATATGAATTCCTATAGCAGCTATATGCATGCAACTCGCAGTGAAAATAATGAGACTCACACAAGCTCTGTTTTTCCAGGACTGGAGGCATTATACATGAATGCCAACTGATGTGTTTTATCAGGTTGTTAAATGTATGTCAGCTGAGTTTCCATATTGTATTATAAAAACTCAACTCTAGGTCATGGACACCTTTATATAGTTGCATGAAATGTTTTTAGAAGAAGTAAAAAGTTTTTTCCATTGTGCATTGTATGTTTTCTTTTTCCCCAGCAGGGTCTGCTGATGCTAATGGACTCACAGCAGTATACCCTACCTCGGTTATTACAGGTCTAATTCAGTCATTAACATTTCATTAACAGACTAGCCTCCTAGCTGCTTCCATGCCTGTCTAGATATTGATGAGCTCCCTGGTATAAGAAACTGGTCATTAAGGTGGTTTAAAGTGTTTATTAAAATACTGGTGTTTGTGTGTGTGTTGCGCATAAATGTACATGTCACCGAACAAATAGAGACTCATTGTCTACTTCACATCTTTCAGTAAACAAATTCCTTCCATCCAAAATTATATTTATAGGAAGGGTGGCTGTAACATGTTTAAAATAAGTGCCTTGTTCTAACTAGGGATGAGTGAATTTGTCTATTTCCATTTCTCATTCCCCCTCCCAGTCTTAACTTTGGTTTGCCCCATTTCTGCATATATTTTCTTTTTCTTTTTTTTAAAAAAAAGATCCTGCATGAAAATTTGTATGCATTTTCAGGCACATTTCTCCTAACACACACACACACACACACACACACACACACACACACTTGTGTGTGTAGTTTTGCCCAGCATATGCATTTTTAATCAAAATAAAAAACCTCTATAATGCATTTTTATACATTGTTTTCACTAGCGTATACATTTCTGTGTCTACACATTTTGTTGGAAAGCTGTATCAGAAAATTCAGAGAAGGGCAAATTTCAGATACGCCTTCACCCATTGCTTTGGGGAAGTGTGCATTTGGGAGACTCACATTAAAATATGCACTGAATCTTTCTTCCCCATCCCTGGTCCAGCCAGACGCCTTTTCTGGTGTCAAGTGTGCTGGCTCATTCCTTCTGATGCTGTATGATGGTTTCAGTACCCATTTTTGCAACTCTATTGCTCTCTGATCCCCCATAGGCTACAGCCAAGGCCAGCCCATGTAATTTCAGGGTGGCAGAGTCTTTGCGCTTCCAACAATATTGTCTGCAAATCTCAAGAGAATACATTAGTGAGAGAAAGTACAAGAGTACACTCAGCAATGTCATTAGAGGGTGGAGGCTAAACCTTATCCCTACCCGTGACCACAATATCTGGAACATGGTTTGCTCCATCTCAAGTGAGCTTCATGTTGTTGGTCATTTAATGATTCCAGAGAGCTCAGCAGGAGCCACCAGGAATCTCCATAGATGCATTTCTCATCCCCATATTTCTGCTTCTGCTTGGTTGGTTTGTTGATTCTCACCAAATAGAACAGCCTTATGTGCACACCTATGTATACATATGTATACACGCATACACCTAATGGTGTGCATCTCACCTACAACTGTCAAATAAGGTTGCACTGTATCTCAGAGGAACATAGCACGAGCACAGTAGGGCTATTGCTAAATTGGTAGTATAGTTATGATGGCGGCATAAAGTTATCATACACTGCCATATTGCACAGCAAATGGAACTTAAATTATGGCAATAACTTTTATTTCAGTTTTATTACAATATATTTATTGTATTCTTGAATAGAGCCCACAGCAAAACAAAAACATCCTGGGGAGAAATGGTTGGTGGGTAGGAAGAACAAGTCCTGCATCGTCTTAAAGACTAACAAATTTATTATGACCTAATCTTTTGTAGACCATAGTCCACATGAAGATGCATGAAGAATAACCTTGAACTGGCAAGTGTGTACACACATGAAATACAAAAATGTGGTCATCTGAAATAAAAATATTTATAGCTACCAGTTAACAAGGCATTGTTGGTGGTAACAAATATCTTGGCATGAGTAAGTTAATTAACACATATAGTGTAAAAATAAATCCACCTTAAACTCAATTCAAGACACCAGTGACAGAATGGAATTGCCTGATAAAATGTAATTCAATGATTTTCTCCCACAGTTTCCATCTGACATGCCTTTGTTCAAGTTGGCCCCCCTTAAGCTCACTTGCAGACTGTCCCAGTAGGTTGAAATGCTCTCCCTTTGGCTCCTGTAGCACCCGGTTAATTAACCACTGTACCTATTTGCTTTCAGGTACTATCACTGCTTTTTGCATTTAAATTTCCCCTGAACTCACTTGACTATTATTTCCCCACTTGCTATCAACAGTGGTGTGTGAGGAGAGGGGTGTAGCAGGAGCAGCCTCCTGGTAGTAGCAGTGCTGCCGCTCTGTGGGGATGATGACGCCACCAACCCACCCAGAGCTCCCTTGCCTTGGTGCCTCTTCACCTCGGCCCATCCTCATCCAAGCCAGTGCAGCGCCACCACTGCCAAGAAGGCATCGCCGGTACTGCTTTCTTCTCACATGCCACTGCTGTCCCCCCACCCCCCACCTTGTGTATGTTTGATTATACTTAATGTGTTTGATGAAGTGGACTGTGCTTCACCAATGCTTCTGGCACAAAAAAATTGTTAGCCTTTGCGTGTCACAAGACTCTTGGGTTTTATTACGACAGACTAAAATGGCTACCCTACTGGAAGGCTATGAGAACAGAAACTACATGCAATCAGAAGTATGCCTACTCAGAAATAAACCCTGCCAAGCCAATAGGGATTTGTATATAAGGATTGCAGTGTATGTAAATCACATAAAATAACATGTCCTGCCCATGTTTCTCCATTATGAATGCACCTATGATGGGTTTGGGCTGTTTAGACCAATGAGAAGTAGGATTAGACCATGGTAAATATGAAAAACCCCTAGAGTGTGTTCCATTAATAGACCTAGCTTTCTTGCAAGGCTCTTCATGACTCCTGCGTTATAAATGGGTCTGTAATAAATATTATCGATCCTGACTTCATCTTCTCAAGAATCACAGAGCCTTAGTCAGTCATGACTTTGCCAAGCTGACATGTAAATAGGTCTCTCCGTATTATGAAACCCAAACCTTATTATCTTGATAAAAGGTGGCTGTGCTTGAGAAATCCAGATGGATACGAAGCTCCATGACTGCTAAAACAAATGTCCTTAAGTTTCTCTCCTCCTCACCGTCTTTCCTCCTCAGTAGAACTGTCACACATAGATAAGGCTAGCATGTTCAGTTGACTTACTTAACAAGGGAATGGTTAGGTAGGGGGGAGGAATCATGTGAATTATTGGAAAAGTATGCCAAGGCCTCATCTGAATGGATTCATGTACGGTCCTTTTTCTCTGTCAGCATAAATAAAAATGAAGTAACAAACCACGACGAGGAGAGAGAAAAACAACCAGTCAGCTAAAATGTCATGACTTGCTTCTCCGCAGGTGTCATCCAGACTTCACTGAAATGGCACATGGCTTTGATATTCTCATCAGGGAAAATATTTACTCCTTTTTGCCACAAATCAGGATTCCAGACATAAAGGCCTCACAGATAAGACCGTGCAATGTAAGGGGAGCGTATTTAGAACAATGCCAGTTTCCACAGATAGGTTTTAGCAGGTTTTAGTTCAAAGCAAAAAACAAAACATTTATTTAGAATATTGTTAATATTTAGAGCGAATGAGCAGTTGACGTTTCAGCACTGGAAGCATGAATTATGCAAGCAAACTTGCTACCACTCCATTATTCTGGGTTTCTCACTAATGGCAAGGTTGGTGTCTGAGATCCTACTGTGCATTGATAACCTACGGAAAATCAAGAAGTTCAGCCTTGTGTCATAACTTTCAACTTCCTTCTCATCTCACAGTAGCGGCATTGTATTAGTAGTTCCCTTAAATTGTTAATTTGTATTCTTAAATTATGCACCATCTTATCCATGTATATTCCTGAGATGCACCAAAGGTGCTGAAGACAACTTTGTACTTTATTTGTAATACATCCCTAACCACATGTGACGTGAATGATGTGATTAGCAATCTTGCCATATATATATATATGTATGTATGTAAATAGTAGGGTATGAAGGTTGCTATTAAGATTGCAGCATGCAGGGAATTGACGTTTAAGCCTTCTTTCCTCACCTACAAGCTCTGTGAAATCCTCTCCCAGGGTGCATGAAGCTAATAGCATTGGGGAGGGGGGTTGCCTTCCACTGGTAACAATGGGAGTTTTCCCTGCTTAATGATAGCTGCTGGGCTGCTGAAGGTGGGGTGTTTCATGGCAATTGTAGCTGTGCGTAGACTTGAACATCAACTCCCGGCATTCTGCAATATTGATAACCAATGACGCACCTCCACTGCTGATATTTGAACACACAACATGATGGCTCATCACAACATCACGAACATTACATGCAGTAAAGCCCCAAGAGACAGGTTTCAGAGCACAAAATATACAAGCGTGAGATAATTTATGAATGGATGAACTGAGGATTTTGCTGTCTAAATACATGCAATGCTGTGCATGTGCATTTTGTATCGGAAATCTGTTCCTGATGGCTGAGAGAGAGAGCAATGTGCACTCCTAAGCTTTGCCCCACATATTAGATTTATGAAACATAAATAATTGCATATTTCACATTAAAGCGCCCATCCTAAATGCACGTTCTCTGAACTAAAGCCTGTTGATATAGATGGTGTCAACTACAACCCTATACCCCCTGGAAGCCTTAACACCACATAGGTTTTCAGAACAACAGGTAGGTAACTAAGCACCTAACCTCTTATGTGCATTCACTGACCTTCTTGTTCACTGCATTTCTGCCACCACACAGCGCTGGTTTGTACACCTGTATTTACCTATGTATCAAGAAATTAAGTAATGTGAAGAACATACGTTTTTCCCAGAAGCAGTTCTGTAACCCAGAAGTCTTCGAAGTCTGCACACCTGGCCAGTGGCAATGGAACTGGAATGGCATGAGAAGGGAGTCAGTGAAGTAATAGAACACTAGCATTGAAACTAAGCTCTCTTCATGTATTTTTTGGAAAGTAAATTCCACAGCAGAACTTATTCCCAAGTAACTGTGAATAGTACTGCAGTCTAAATGGCACTGAGTTTTTGGCATGTACTGAAGATGCACCTCTTTATTCTGGCCTTTGATATCTGAGATGTAAGTAAGTAATATACATAAGAAAAAAATGAAGAAATAATTCACAGACCCAGCTATGTGTATAGGAGGGAACTACCATAACCCTCTTTTTGCTACCTCTGTCACCATCACTGAGTCTTAAACAAGCATATTTACCACAACCACCACCAACCGGTTGTGAAAACACTGTTCTGGCTGCCAATGAGCTACTGGCCCCAATTAAAGTAGTGATAGTACCAACTAGTGATAGTACAAAGCCCTAAAAGAGCCCCTCCATTTGGTAGACCCAGTTGGTGGACCCATGGCAAGACCTTCTCGGTGGCAGTTTCCCAACTTTGGAAAGTCCTCCTGGGTGAGGTACATCTATCTATCTATCATCTATCTATCTATCTATCTATCTATCATCTATCATCTATCATCTATCATCTATCATCTACCTATCTATCATCTATCATCTATATATCTATCATCATCTATCATCGATCTATGATTATATTATTTTGGGATTTATTCTATATGCACAACAAGCTTTCAATTGTTATTGTTTTCCACACAGTGCTCTTTTTGGGGAGGCGCAGGTGTACGCATACCCCTAAACATTTTGTGAATCTAAGTTTGGCCTCATTGAGGGGCAGTATTTCAATATGAGTAGGAAAATGAGAGTACCCCCTAAATATCTTTTTTTAGAAAAAAGCACTGTTTCAACAAGAAGAGGCATTGTGCCTGTATAACTCCAGTGAAGAACACAAGAACCGTGAAATATGCCTTATTATTGCTGATAGGAAAAGAGGAGCGATTAAGTTTTGACACAATATAATGCCTGTCTTTCAGAAGCAGATCGCCAGGTGAGGCGGAGCCACTGAGCCAGCATCCTGGTGGCCGGTTGCTGTTGCTTACCAGGATGGAGAGCGGGATGATGCAGTGGAGAGGTTGGTGCAGTGTAAACACAACGGCAAGATTGCCAGATGGGCAGATAGGCTACAAAGCCATTTCCGAACTTGAGAGGAGAGGGGGTTGTGGGCCACCCCCTCCCGCACATGCGGGGGCTGACCTTTTGCCCCCGCGAGAACAAGGGAATCCCCGGGCGTGCCTGTGACCCTGCCCGCCAATTGGCGGGCTGGGGAGGCGTGGCCTAGCCCATTTAAGGCCAGGCGCGCCCGGGGACCGCCCTCTTTGCCCCTTTGCAGCTGATCGGGTTTTCCCATCCCACCCACCCTCTAGGTTAGCTAGCTATGACCTTGCTATGGACTCCGGTTGGTCGCCGCAAGGGGCCTGGTAGGAATTTTTCCAACTTGGCGCACTATCACCTTCCCCCAATGAAAAGGGTAGTCCAGTAGAGGACTCCGGGGGGCGTTGCCTTGTCCGAAACCTAGGGAGGTAAGGGCCTCCGGTACGCCCCCGAGCGGTGACACCCGTGGGATCCTAGTTGGCGTACTTCAACAGGACTCCCACGGCTTGTGGATAACCCTTCCCGGTCTCCGTGCCGGGTAGTCGATAGGAGCCAATGCCTAAGGCCAATACCTTTCAACTCCTGTAATAAATAAAGTTGTGGCCTTTTTATGCCCATTAATCTTAAATAATGTGTCTGGAGTCTTCATTTCACATGGGGGAGGGGACTTGCCACGCAACAGTATGTTTAGACTACACTGACCTTCCTGCCAACCTCTTTCTTCTCCCTAGCCTAGCCACTCCACTTGGCAAGCCTCTTCTGAGTACTATCTTGGGTTACCATTGTGTACAGATATGGTGGGTGTAGTTTAACTATTGTTGCTGCTGTCACTATTGTTATTAAATAAGAAATTTATTATACTGTACTACTGTGAGTAGTAGCAGCAGTGAAAGACTGGAAGGTTGGTGTGCACTGAGTAATTCCTAATGCCTAATTCCTAATAAACTACATTTAATGGCAAGGTGAAAAGCAAGGTGACAAGGGTATTAAGAACAGTGGAAAAAATACTCCATACAAGAGAATTATTCACCTAGTATGCTCATGCACTTTCAAAATTCATGACTCTTGTAATAAAAGATGATGCAGTTCTACTTTTGAAAGGATCAGTTCTGAATTGAGAGTTTCCCTTCACCCTGTTTCCCATAGGCTGTAACACTTTGTAGTTGTTTAGCTTTGTCATGTTTACAACACAGTAATGTCAACTGACTATATAATGAAACGACAACATTCTGAGACATTTAAAGAGACATACCTGCCTATTTTCAACTAAAACAACTGCTATCAATTGAGATAATTGCTTTCCCAGCTGACAGATGTGAGGCTATCCATTCAGATAATGACTTTCCCAGCTGACAAGTTGCAGAGAAAAGGAAGTATATGTGGGGGTAAGTGGTTGTGAATTAAAGGACAGCCAAAGTTTGCAGCTACCTGAATTATTGTGAATGCAGCCTGTTCCTAATAACAAGAAAAAGGCAAAATATAATATCAACCAGAGAAGTACACTTCTACTGAACAAAAATGTATGCCTTAAATATTGGATGACTTTTTCAATGTTCTTCATTATTCTTTAAGAGTCGAGTGAGTCAGGTGCCACCCTCCCACTCTAAAAGCGTTTTTGCAAAGCACACAGGGAAATACATCTCAACCTTCATTTTATCAAGCAGGCACAGGCAAGAAAAGATCATCCAGAAGACAGAGCTGGGTGTTAAGAGATGGGCAGAAACTTTGGCTTTGACAGAGAATAGAATGATTGGATTCCACCCCACGCAAACTCCAGGATAAATAACAGAAGACATGTTGGATGGAGGATTTCAAGTATACAGATCCATCCAGCAAAGGGATACTCAATGTACATATACACTGCCATCATGTAAAGAACTTCAGGCACTAGGAATCTCATACAGCTTCTTGGTTTCCTCAAGAACTTTCATACGTGACAGACTGACGGATCTGAGAGCTCCTTTACTGCCATGTGTGGATTAGAACTAGTATTAGAACCCCGTTCACACCTCAAAATCTTTGAAGCAGAGATAGGAAGGTGAAAATCCGTCCAGCTCCCTGTCCTGGAAGCCACTCTTTATTTCCAGAGCTGGTCCATCAGAAAGCAGAGGGTACTCTAGAAAGGCTTCTACTCCTGCTGGAAGATTCCTTTGTGGGGTGGAGTTCTTGATAACAACCCAAAAACATCCAGTTAGTTTGGTGCACATAGATATGAACTTTGGACTTAGTCATCCTGGCATGACTATTGGGCATCAGCTTCCACACTGGCTTAGCTCAACTGTTTAACCTGGGAGGAAGGTGGTTGGTGGACATAGGTGTCAGGGACTGGCAGGGCTCTGATGTGTGTGTGGTGGAGGCAGGAGTCCAGGGGATTGACCCAGGGAAGGGGGCCAGCGATTTATAGGGTTTGGCATCCAGGTGGGGAGGAAGATGAATGGTCAGAGCTATCAGAAACAGAGATGGATGCATAGGATGTGTTGGAGGAAGAGGCTGTTTGGGTGAGGAGCAGGCCATTCAAATCCTTACCACCCTCCTGTCTCCTAGAACCAGAAGGGGCTTGAAGAGGGAAGAGCATCAACAACTTCAATGTAGGTGAAGCCTCAGGTTGTGTATGCACAGCTCATCAGATGAGGGTACATAAGCTGGAGGGGGCATGGGCCTACTGTTGCTGCAACTGCTCTGTGGGGTATAGACATCGGGTCAGCTGCCTAGAGGCTAGAAGTATGTGGTTGTGTGTATCTGAGGGGAAACATGGAAATTGGTGTAAGTACAGTGGTACCGTGGTTTAAGAACTTAATTCATTCCTGAGGTCCGTTCTTAACCTGAAACTGTTCTTAACCTAGGGTACCACTTTAGCTAATGGGGCCTCCCACTGCCGCCGCGCCGCCGCCGCACAATTTCTGTTCTCATCCTGAAGCAAAGTTCTTAACCCGAGGTACTATTTCTGGGTTAGCGGAGTCTGTAACCTGAAGCGTCTGTAACCTGAAGCATCTGTAACCCGAGGTACCACTGTATGTGCTGTTGTCAAAAATGTATTAACTGTCAGGTGTGTGCCTTCTTTGGCTGGGAGTGCCTAGGACTATAGGTCCCATTCTGTGAGGGTGTAGCTGAACCCCATTCCAATTTCTGGACTTTACCTAATGCCCATGGGTCTTCTTAAGTCCCTTACTATGCAGAAGTTTTCATATATTAGAACAAACCCACATTACTCATGAATGGACAAGTTGATGCCTGAAAAATACTTTTTTTGTTTTAAAATTTCAGTCTGTAAAGCTTGCTGCATTTTTAAAGCTGCAAGCCTATGCAAACACCACAGAATACAATGGGACTTATGCCATGCATAGGATTCAGTTATAAAAATTTCAGTTTGTTCTTAATAGCATTTGTCATAAAACATACAGGAGGAATTAATAACCACACAAATGGTGGTTTTTGACTATATAGTCAAAAATGCAACCAGAGTCTCAAAACAAATCTATATATCTTTGAATGATCAATAAGAACGTCACTGCATAAAAGAAGCTATAATTGCTTTTTTTAAAAAAAAGAGAAAGAAATGTAATATAAAAGGGGAACACAGGAAGAAATAAAATTTAATCATATAATTTGGAAAGCAAAGAAAAATACCACAGGCATTGTGACTAGTCAACTTTATGTAGTTATTACCTTTGGGTTTATGGAAGTGAATGACTACCTTGAGTGAGAAAGGAATATAATATTGTCTTATGGCTTCTTTATTTAGTAGTCAAAAAAAAAATGCTTCCATCAAAAGTCTGAAAGGAAATTCAAGCATTAAATGTGGAGAAAATGACTTAACGCTCACCTGTTTAGAGCGAAGAGAATCCACTTAAGGTAGATTAAGTTAAGAACATTTTCCACTTCTCTAGTGAATTCATCTCCATAGAGAAATGTGAGCACATTTTATTTGTTTGTTTGTTTAAATATATTTACCTGGCAAGGAAGAAGAGTGACCCCAAAACGAAATGGAAAACAACAGAACCATTATTTCAGTTACTAAGTAAAATAAATATTTATGGCAACCACTGCCAAAATTTGGCTGTGTTTTCAGGTTAAGCAGCAAAATGTGTAGGGGCCCATCTAAGCTGACAGGATGCTTATTGCTTTATTTGCTTTGCAGAGAAACAACAACACAGTACTTAGTGTGTGATTTAGATTGGGAGACTTGGATTCAAATTCTTGATCAGCAACAAAGTTTACTGAGTGACCTTGAGTCAGTCACTTTCTCCTATGCCAGCCTACTTCTAAGGGTTGTTGTGAAGTTAAAAGAGGGGAATTCTCTATGCCACCCTGAGCTCCATGGAAGAACAGTGAGGTAAAGATAATAGAAATCTTCAAAAGTTTCCAGCAACAGTGCAATAAAATATTCCCCACACATTATGAGGATCGATTGCTTAAAGACTGAAAAATGACATTAATAAAAAAAAACTGGACCAAATCAGCAAAGTCTAAGAGTGTAGTATTACTCATAGGGAGGGCTTCTTTTCTATTATGATGATGATGATGATGATGATGATGATGATGATGATGGTGATGATGATGATGATGATGATGATTTCAGCAGGAACTCAATGGAACTCAGTGCTGACACCTGTCATGTGGGCACCATTGCAATTATAAGAGAACAAGGGAGGCATTTATGGTGAGTTTGGGCACCTCTTTTCCCCAGAAAAATAACACAGCTCATGGGATTGCATCCCACTGGTCATACTCAGACTATGTTAGTCATGTCTATTAATTTCAGTGGGTCTGCTCCGAGTAGGATTAGCATTGGATACAGCCTGTAGTAATGATACCAGCAGAAATCACCAAAACAAATAAAAGTATATCAAACTATATGACTAAGAAAAGACTCCTTTGCCCCCCAATAAAACAAACTATCAGGTAGATTCATTGGAAATAATGTGTGTGATTATATATATATATATATATATATATATATATATATATATATATATACACACACACACACACACACACACACACACACACACAGCTTAAGGAACAAGCCTACACACAAGAAACTGGCAAAAAGCAAGTTGATGTAACCGGATTCAGCTCACCATTCAACATCGAGGCTGTTGCTGCTGCTCTGTCTTAAACTGGTAGAGAGACAACAAGCCTTTAAAATAGTGTTCTACACTTGGTTGCCGGGTCACGTGTCTGAGCTGAATGTGCTTACAGCCCAGCCTAAGTCCCCTGGCTTTTGATCCCACTCCCACCACACCTGTGGAATGTCCCTTTTTGAGGACCTAGACCAGCCTCAACTCAACTTTCATTCTTAGCTGCCCATCCTGGCTGATTTTTCCATAGTACTGTCCCCTAAATAACAAATGAGATAATAGATAAATGCTACAATTTCTCCAACAAAATTAGGACAGCTTCCTTCATCTGGTTTATGAGATGCTACTTATATAATGAAGGCTTCTTCATTAGACAATTTAGAGCAGTGGTTGTCAACCTGGTCCCTAGCGTCCACTAGTGGGTGTTTCAGAATTCTGGGTGGGTGGTCAGGGGTTCTACTGCACAAGCTGAATCCTCCTTCCATTGAGCACTGGTGGGCGGTAAGGAAATTTTACCATCAAAAATGATGTATTAGTGGGCGGTAGGTATAAAAAGGTTGACTACCCCTTATTTAGAGTATAAAATATGAAATTTGGTGGTGAGAAATCCTGCACGTAAGGCTTTCCCATGTGTGTGCCATGGAATTCGGAACTGAAAACCAGTTCAACTTATTTAGGTTATTTTGAAAAAAGAAAATAAGAGGTGAATTTCAGATGTATCCAAAACTTTGAAGGTTGCCTTCTTTTCAGAATACAAATCATGCCCTTTTTGTTTCATATGTTGTGGAACACTCAGTGATGATCGACAAAAGAAGACAGGACAAAGAGTGACAATAATATATTGATTCAACATTTGCCATTTTAAGCTTTCTAAAAAGCTTTTACTGATCCAAACTCACATCATTACCCATGTCCATGTGCTCCCAATGAAATATCAGACACTGCTACATTGCTTTGAACCCCACCTCTGTAAATCTTTAAATTGTAACAACTCCAAATGTATGCTTGCGTACATGAACGCCTGAGGGGGTTAATAAACTTTTACAATATTCTGGAGAAGCAAGCTTTAAACTTCAGTCCTTTGCGATGGTAGATCCTAAAAGAGGCGTGATTCCATTGTACAAATGCTGAAAGTTTAATTTAGAGTTCCTCCATCGTCAACCAAAGTGTGCCTTATTTCTCAGGTGTGAGATTTGGCAGTTTCATCTTCAGTTGTATATTATCACAGCACTGTCAGGAAACAGAGTACAGTAGTGCCAACTCTTACTAAACTGGGTGTGTTATAAATCTGGTGTTAGCACAGGATTTCTTATGCCAACAATGTGTTTCAACCCTTACCTTATTACCACACTTCTTGGCTGCCAGGAGATAGAAATCTTTGAAGCTTTTTTTACGGCCAGGGTGGACAAAATCTCCGACGCCATAGCCAAAAGCAGTGAACATTCAGGACTGTTTTATGACATCGCTTTATCGAAAACGTTGATCTTCAAAACCTTGAAAAGCCCCGATTCATTGCTTTAAAAATGAGGTCAATTAAACCTCACCTATTCCCTTGACAGGCCTTCCCTTTCATTTAGTAGACAATTTTATGTGAGTTACAAAAATATGCCCTGTCAGACAAGAGCCTTCCCTGAGAGGAACACGGCTCCAAGTAAATGGGGAGTTTTCGGCAGAACTCAATTCGGCACAGTCAACAGCCTAAGAAACATTATCTGTAACTATTGGAGGTAAAGTCATCCCATAATGAAAGTCAGCTGAGAAGCAATTAACCAAGAAACACCACCAAGAATGCAAAGGTCTAATGACAAGCCAGGTTTGGCAGAGTGCACTGCATGAAACAAAATAACCACTGTGAGGATTTCCACGGAAAAATGTTAATCATCCCAAAACAGGGAAAATGTGTGACATAAGGAACAGGAAGTAATGGCTAACATATGTCAGGCAGTATACTTTATTTACCTTTCATTAGCCTGCCTTCCTACGAGAAGGTTAAAATCTCATTGAGAAGGATGGGATTTTTAAACTCATGTTAACTGATCCAGACACATATGAAGGGAGATTTGCCTCCTCGGCACTTGTGGATATTAATTGACTTATTGAACTAGCTGTGGGAACTGGGATTTTGGCAATGCAGAGATAAACTATCATTATTTACAGGTTAACTGGTCCCACAAATTTTGAACTTAGCTCACGGTTTCCAATAGAAATTGTAGAAGTACTTTTAACCAAAACGAAGATAACAACAACAACAACAACACACCCACACACCCGGCGCAGCCGTATCACACAATTTCCCCATTTGCTAAATGACAGAAGGCATTCCAGAAAAAGAAATAAAAGATTTAACAGGAGAGCCTGTGAAACACAGCCTCCCATTATTACAGTCTCTCTGCATTTATTTTTAATTCTCCCCCTTTGCCACAGCTTACAGGTGTGTCTAGTTACAGCCATCAGTAAAAACAAAACACATATGCAGGCTATAAATCTGCATTTGTGCACTAATTCATAGGAGTAAAATATCCCCGGTTCCTCTGTCCAATTTCCTTTCCACATACTATTCAGAAACTCACCGCAGTACCTTGGGCTTAGTATTCTAGGACTACAGTTGTGGCCCCTTAAGATTAGTTAAACAGGATTGTCTTCACGCACTGGTTTTAACTACAATAAATAAATAAAGATATATCCCCAGTCAGAGGCATACTAAGGGTCCCTTGCGTCCATGTCAAGCAGCTGTATCAGCACCCCCCCACACACACCAAGAAAAAAATCACTTTACAGTGGTGCAAGAAGGATGGGAAGCTTCTCCCGTGTTTGATCTCCCCTTGACAGCAGCAGTGCACTGCCACACACATTGGTGTCACACACTCCATAGTCTGATAGTTGATTGTTGTGCCCACCCTGACTCCCGGCCTATGCCCCGTTTCACCAGTTCCTAGGTACGCATCTGTCCCCAGTTGAAAGAAGGGACTGAGGCAAGCCAATGAGGCTGTAAACCCTTTGCAGAAGTTCCTCAGACAAATTATAGTGTACAATGTGATGTAGCTGTGCTCTAAAGACACAACCATCTTTCTACACAACAATCCAATGATTGCTCTGGGCTTCCCAGAAGACCCTGAGGGCAGCAGGATGCTGGCCTAGGGAAGGTCTTACATGGTTAAGAAAAGATCCTCACTGCCTGTTTACAAACTAGCTTAGCTGCAACCCAGGCTGCAACTAGATGCTAAAAGAGACTAAAACATTAGTCCAGGAGTTGCCACAGAGGGGTTTCCTTGCATGGCCCCCTCCCCTTCCCGAAATGCATCTTGAAGGAAGCATTTTATTATGGCCCACAGAAGAGGTTGTAATGTGTGTTTGATTGTGGCATGTAGCAGTTTCTCTGGTCTGCAAAGTGTGTTCTCCTTCATAGAGAGCACATGTTGCGGTGGGATCTAGCAAGACACCCCCTCTAGGTTTTTGGGTGGAACCGTTTGGATGGCCATGTCTGTGATTGGGCCAAGTTGGGTTGTTGGGGAGATTTTGATGTTACCATTTAGAAGGTTGGCCCAAAGGTTATAAATTCTTGGCACACAGTTTTTTCAGGCTCTTTTGCTGCATGCATCGGATTGCCCGCCCACCCTCCCTAATTTAGGGCTATTGCGTTTGACATTGTCCGTATCTCCGGCAAGGGGCTAGGGCCATGCAAGCCCCTGGGAGCATGTGGGGAGGAGTGACGGTATGGTGCCCAGCCCCATTCTCTCCCCAATATTGTTTTCCCTTACTGGCTTTCGCTGGAATCCAGAAGTCAGTTCTGTCCCGGGGTGGAGACAGATAACCGTAATCCAGAAGTCAGTTCTGTCCCGGGGTGGAGACAGATAGCCGTAACCAATGCCTAAGCAACCACTCACATTATGTATTTCAATAAAGTTGTGGCCAAAATTATTGTGATTTATTTAGGGGGTGGCTTGGGGAGCTCAACACGCAAATTTGCCCACAGGTGCCAAAAGCTTGGCCGCCCTGCATAACACCCACATGTTTCTCCCAGGAAAACTTTTGCCGATGCAAAATGCATCCGTAACTACAGTGTGCTGTCACCCGCGGGAGAAACATGCAGTATATGGTCCAGAGGGCACACATCTGCATTGCTATCAAAAGAGAGAAGAAGGCATGAAATGTAATTTAGGGGTAGGACACATGCAAAAGTTTCCACACATCCTGGCATTTCCAAGAAAGGATGGGAAAGGCCCCTGTCTCAAAATGTGGAGAACTGCTGCCAGTTTGTGCAAACCAGCCTTTCCCAACCTGTTTCCACTGAGTTCTTTGGGAGCTATAATAACTCTCTCCATCCCTGACCATTGGACATGCTGGCTGAGGCTAATGGGAATCATCATTCAAAATCTGGAAGGCAGCAGGTTGGGATAAGCAGTCAAGAAAAGTGAGAGTAGGAGGAATGGTTGCCTGACTCAGTATTACCGTATTTTTCGTCCCATAGGACGCACCGGCCCATAGGACGCACCTAGTTTTTTGGGGGGGAAATAAAGGGAATTTTTTTTCCTTTGTTTCCCCCCCAAAACCAGATCGGGGAATCCAAACCAGGTCGGGGAACAGCGGGATGGCGGCGCTCCGCCTCCCCGCTGTCCCCCGAGCTTGTGGGGCTGGTGCTGGGGAGAAGCGTGCTTCTCCCCAGTGCCAGCCTCCAAACCAGGTCGAGGAACAGCGGGATGGCGGCGCTGTGCCTCCCCGCTGTCCCCCGAGCTTGTGGGGCTGCCCGATGTCTGCCCGAAGCGCGGGGCGCTCTGCTTCAGCACTCCCCACACTCCGTGCAGCAGGCTGCTATCCGCAGCCTAGGGAGCCCTGCGGGCACTCCTGCAGGGCTCCCTAGGGTGCGAATGTCTTCCCGAAGCACCGGGCGCTCTGCTTCCAGCGCGCCCTGCACTCTGGGAAGCAGGCTGCTATCCGCAGCCTAGGGAGCCCTGCGGGAACTCCCGCGGGCTCCCCAGGCTTGCTGATAGCTTCAGCAAAAGCCTGCATTCGCCCCATAGGACACACACAGATTTCCCCTTCATTTTTGGAGGGGAAAAAGTGCGTCCTATAGGGCGAAAAATATGGTAAGTCATGTTCCTCAATGTTCAAATTCTATAAGACAGGGTTAAAGGTGCTGGCATTCACATCTGCCTGGTCTGCTTTGTTTGGGTGCAGGCGTGCCCTAAACTTTCAGAAAGTATTTGAGACAGCGGTTCTTATTCATAGGCATGTATGGGAGACTTGTCCTGTATGCACATAAAATCACATAAAGCTGAAAGTTAGTTAGTAAATTGCAAGCCTGGAAGCATTTCCGCAGCATTTACCCTTGATAAAAATGATAGTGTGAAGCACACAGCAGCCCTAAAAAGTAATAATTGGAGACATATCTCAGATGCAGGCTTGTCAAGCTCCAAATAAAGAATCAATAATTTTGTGCAGCTGTTGAGATCCTTGTTCAGCTTGTGGTTTTCGTTCTTAGAAGCCTGAACAAAAGTGCAGTCTTCTGCGGTGCCCCAAGTCGCTGACTAGTATGAGCAATCACTTTATTACGGAAGCTCCCATTTAGGTTGAAAATAATCAATAGCAATCAAGATCTGCTTGACAAGTGGGGTGTCAGCAACAGCTATTTTTAATAAAGACTTGTTCACCCAAAAGCATATCCAGGTGTAAAACTCTTTTAACCAGGGTTTTGCAGTGGTGGGGGTGTGTGGAATCCAGTAAGTAAAATTAATTTGATGATTCCGTTTTTTTAATTGATTTATATTGCACCAGCGCATTTGGAAACCAATCAGAATTAAGGCCAGGCTTGACAAATAGTTTGACGTTTCCCAGAACAGTCGATATGGTAATCTTGCCTCCCATTTGATTATTATTTATGGCATATTATGGTGGAACACAAGGCTGTGTAGACACTCTAATGGACACCTGGTTTCCTCATCCAAACATTCATTTGTTCAATCCATACCCTCCAACATTTCTCCAATGGAAATAGGGACGTCCCATTCCATAATGATAATTCTGTTATTTGTACCCGACATATCTTACTGGGTTGCCCCAGCCACTCTAGGCATCTTCCAACATATATAAAAACATAATAACTCCAACATTTCTCCAATGAAAATGGGAAATCCTAAGGATCAAGTCAGAAACTGGGGGTAGCCTCTCTAAATCAAGGGCATCCCTGGAAAACAGGGACACCTGGGGGGGGGGTCTGCCATTCATTTCATTTACATATCCCCCTTCCTCCCCAAATAACATAAAATTAACATCAATAATTAAAACATATTTTTTTTAAAAAAAAGTATAACAAAAACAGGATAGCTCACTAGACACAGACTTTGAAACAGCTAAGCTTTTGCAGGTGTGCTGCATCCTAAAAACAGCATAACTTTGGCTCTGGACTGCTTAGCCAGAAGCACCTACTCCACGGTCATTGTAAATGTCGGGTGCTTGCAGTTTTCGGGTTGTTCCTTCTGATGAATTCTGGGTAAGACTGTAAGGAAATCCTGAATATTCTCCGTATCCCAGCTTGTAACCTGAAGAGGTTTTGCAGCCACAGTGCATCTTCTATATCAAGGTTTGGGAGGGTGGGAGCTTGATAGATGTGAGCCATTTCTCACGCGCTATGTATGGCAGGGGATGGGTGCAAGCTTTGTTCAAACATGACTTTATGCTAGCATTACAGATTGTTCTACTGGTGGGTTGTGGACAGCTATGTTGGCTCAAATATTTCAGATCAGGGTGCCTGGGTGGCTTTCTAATATACACACCACAAAGCAGAAACATGATGCTTGCTTCAGAGTGAGCTGAAGTATAGAAGAGGTTTAAATAGATTCAAAGTTGCTGAAGTGAACTAATCAAAGCTGAAGTTCTGGTTGAGCATGGATTCAAATGCGAATGAATATTTGTCAACGGAAATGGATAATCAAATTTGATTTGCTTTATGTATGCACTTAAGCCAGAGAGGCATATGCATACCTTTGCAAAAGATGTATCAAAGTTAGCCTGAAAATGAATACAGAAGCTGCATGTATAAGACAATAGGTGAAAAAACAATTCATAATACAATTTTTCATGATTATCTCTTAGGCTAATGGAGAAGTATGTAAAAGGAAGGTTGGCCAAGCCCCCTGAATCTACTGTTTTAAAATGAAATACAATCTCAAAAGATAATCTCAGACATATTTATTAATACATTTACCTTTTGTTAGATAATTCGACAAATTAATCTTGGGGATCTTGCCACTATCCTACATGTCATGAGATGGAAGAAACCATTCCAATTCAGTCCATGTCCATTTTGAATGTGATTGACTGAAAATCCATTATGTTTCCTTTTTAACTTAATGTACAGATTGCTTTTTAAAAAAAAAATGTACAAAATTATATTTTTACTTAAAAAAAAAAGAAGTCCTTACAATTTAAAGTGGTGGTTTGAGAGCTATATTTTGGGGGTTTCTTTCTTCTTTTCTGTCTGCTGGAGGCTACAGTGTGTTTGAATTGCTCCCTAGAGGTGGTGATATAGGCACTGTGCAGGAAAAAAAGATGGCGGTCCCCATGAAGGCAGATATCTCCTCCCTTCTACAATGTCCCTGAGAGCTTTCAAAGGCAATGTACAGAAATATATATGGCTTCCCTTTTCAGTACGTGTAGACAGTTCTCTCCCATCCTGGAAGCGTAGATAGCTGGGTGTCTTTATCATGTCAGATAGCAACAAATAGAAAACAAACGAATGAAAACCATATGGCTTTTTTTGTGTGGTAAATAGTCCCCTCCAGTGAAAAACCAGGTCATAAAATGCAGGATGGGGAGAGAGTACTCTGTTGCTTGGGGGAGGAGCGTGACTAATCAAGCGTGACTAAATCAAGTCCATCGATGGGTATGAATGGGTATCCAGTTGAATGATTCAGTTGAAGGCATGCAACCAGAGAGGCTCCGTGTTTACGTTGATGACAGAGAGCAAGACCCATTCACCGATGTTGCCAGCTCTGAGAAATTCCTGCCTTATGGAAGCTCATCAGGTCCACACTTGATCTAGTTGTACCACAAGGCTTAGTTGATTTAGCTGTGTGCTATCCATTCTAATTTACTGTTTCATTGTGGTTACACTTGTTCTACTGCAGATTTAAATACCTGGATTTGTGTGCTGCAAGCTACAGCCCTTTCTCACCATTTCATCATCTTCATCATCATCACCTGAGGAGAGCCTCTGTTGGTGGTTCTGGGCTGGGGGCTGTAAATAAATGCAATTGAGCCTGGAGGAAGAGCAAAACTATAATGGAAATGAAAGCCTGTTTATCAAATGTATCTGTGCATAGTATGCATAAAGGCCAGTGGCAAATCTGTTACATAAAACCTGCAACTTGTAGCTATATTAGATGCCTCCCCTCCCATTTCTGTATCTCATTATAAGAAATATATGCATCCCAGTGCCTGTTTAACTTTATGCAAGTTAAACTTTCATTTATCCAAATATCTGATTATCTAAGCGTTTTTGAATCCCTCAGGTCATCTGCTTTTATGAGAATTTTTTAAAACACATACACTGCCTTTGTCTTTTATTTTGGAAGGGCTGTAGAAAAATCTGAATGGAGCTTAAATGTGAGTTGAACACTTTGTTCTTTGGGTATTAAAATATATAGCAAATGGCAGAGAGAAATTTGTGCACCCGTTGTTGTTTTTTAAAAGAATAAAGAAATTATTTCCATCATTTCAGAGCCTCCTCTTTTCTATAAAAGAGCCTGTTGTAAAGTTTTAAAATACCATTATTTAGCTCTTTTCCTTTGTTCTGCTTTGTGGTCTTTCTCTGCAGTGTGAGTGTTTCTGAGCTTGCGGGAAAGTGAATTGTTAGCATGTGTGTCATTCTGGTGAGTGGTTAAGTTTAACTGTACAACACTTTAAAATATACATCCAGCGTAAGTTGGGAGAATTCTTCCAATTCCTTTCATGTACGTCTGTCAAGTGAGGCTACTAACGTAGATAATTTTTTTTGAAAGGAGTACTCTTGCATGTATTAACTTGAGCTCCCACTAGTAATGAAAACCATGGTAGCCTTGGTATAGAAAGCTGCTGCTGTAAGTAACTTGCAAGCAAGTTCACATATTTGCCCTCCTCCTGCCACCAGAAAGAGAATCTCAATATAGCTTGCCTTTTGTATGTTTCAACAGCAACAACATGTTGATATTTCACATATTGATGGTTTTGCAAAATGGTATCAGATAGTGCTACTGCTTCTCAACATTACGCTGGAAACATACTTTGAGACTTCCACTTGTGAGAACTGAAGAGAAAGTAACAAATAAACCAGCCGTTTAAACATTGCAGAATTCTCCTGCCACATTTTTACTTATTTATTTTTAACAAAATGTATATACTACTTGATTGTAACAAAATCTCTAAGCAGTTTACTAAAGAATAACAATATGATGATGATATGACAACTACTAGAATACTCTGTGTGATCTCAATGTGTGTTCCTATGTACAAACCACAAGAAGAAAAGGAGCAGAAGGAAGATTAAAAAATGGTGAGTGCCTTTTCATTAGGATTTACTTTCCATAATGTGAGATAGACTTGTGCAATCTATTTAAAAAAAACACACACAAAAAACACACAAAAGGATCTCATTAAACCGAGAAGATTGCCTTGTGTACATGAAGTTGTTTTAAGAGGTGTTTCCTGATGATGCTCTTTATAAACTATAGAGAATAAATCTCAACAAGCTAAAAGACATCTAATGAAAAATAGCGTGGTCTTTTATGCTGGTGTGGATTGCATATTTTACATGCAATTTATACTGCAGTTTCTCTTCATTAACCACATCTCGCAGATTTTTCAAAGTGACGGCATGAATATTATTAACATGTGTTAAAAATGTGTTTAAAATAATGTATAAAGCTTTGTGATTAAAGCAAAAGTTTAGGCATAATGAACAAGTCTGGGTATGTATTTTATACTGCTGGGCGCATACATATTTAACATCTATATGGATGTGCTGTATCAGAGTATGTCTGTGTGTAGGCTCAGTTATATATTTCCTTGGAGCGAATGTTGTAATTAAACTGAACCAGACCTTAACAAGCATAACCCATTCATAATTTCTGCTCATTCTTGTTATATATGTTGCAGTTAGTAAATGCAAAGCTATTTAATTTTACTTGAAATGGAACCTGTACAACTCACTGCCACTTCACCTGCCTTTATTTATGCTTCTAACAAAATTGTCAACTTCACAACTTGGGAAATAATGGATTTATATCATGCTAGCTCCAACTAGGAAAACATTTTTTTTCTGTTGTAAAATGCTATAATATTTAGGAAACTGACAAATGGATAAGTGTAAAGATTAGAGGCGCACTGATTTTATCATTGTACCTAAAATTCCATTACTATCTCCCATACAGTTCTGGAAGGTTTCTCAACCCTTTGCTCCTATTTTATTTTATTTTATTTTATTTTATTTTATTTATTTCATTTCATTTCATTATTTCATTTCATTTTTTGCTTTCTGGCAAGGGACATAAAGAACTGCAAGGGGAAGGAGAAACTGGCAAGAATCACATTGTTCCCTTTTGTCATTGGGTTTGCCCCAGGAACAGAATTTAGCTCATGGGATCAGTAGATCCAACACATTGCCATACACCGATGGTAAATGACACAAAAGGGGCAGTTAAATGCATGCAAAAAAATTGCCCCTGAAGGTAATTATGGCTAACCACCAACCTTAGGATGCTAGCTTGAATTCATGCAAGTGAACGTGAAGTTTCAGCTGTCTAAACTATAAAACTGCCTTTTGCAACATGTTGCTCACATCAGCCCCAACCAGCACGCCCAAAGGGATTATGGGAGTTGTAGGTCAAAATCTCTGGAAGGTGCTATGCTGTGGGAGGTTGCTGTGGAATGAGAGAGGAAAGAAATTTCCTTCCCCAAATTTCCTTCCTTTTCTACTATAAATATTGATGCTCAATATTGATCGGGTATTTTCTGAATATTTGCCAGTTATCCATCTGCAAAATATTTAGACCACAGTCTTCATATTTTATATCCATCAAGCTAGGCTATTCTTTTTCATGATAAACAAACTACTTGATTTGTAAAGTAAAATTGCATGGCTCACATAATGTAAACAAAGCATATTGTATAAAATTAAATTTTAAAAATGGGGGAGGAATAATGGTGTCTAGCATTAGCTGGATTTTTCAGAAACCCTGAAAATAACAATTACTGTTTTAGTGTCGCTATTTTTATGCCTATATACCGTGATTCCTGGTTCTATGAACAATTGTACATAATGTGGATAATAATAATAATAATAATAAATAAATAAAGGAATGATTAAAGGACAGCTCTTTTGATTATCGTATTTATTGTTCAATTCTTCATTAAATAGGAACTGAATAATTAGATACAGGGCAGGATTCAACTAATGATTCTCGTCAGCAGAAGTTCTGCACGAAGACTTCTGCTTGCATGATGGAGTTCCCCCCATTCTCCTCTTCTGCCACAAAATTGGCTCTGGGGGCATCAAGAGAAACCCCTGGAACAGCACATGGGGGGAAGAGAGGGGGAATCATTCCACGTAAACATGTTTAAATGCTTGCACTGACAGAATGATCAGAAGAGTGTGGGGTTGAATTTCTCCCATGGTGTTTATCTAAAAGAAAATGCAGTAATTAGAGGCAGATTGCACCTTTCACAAAGATCCAAGCTTTTCCAGTTGGGAATCTCCAAGTCAATTCGTCGCTTTACCCCCACGGTATGAAGTCATTCTACATAGTCCTGGCATGTTTCCTGTTGATCTTCTGCCAGAGCGAAAGATCTCCATTTTATCCCATTTTTAGAGCAGCAAAGGTATCTTTGTTAGTAAGCCTGCATGCATAACTAAGACACATGTCGCAGAAAACGGAAAGTGAAGTTTCCCTTTCCTTTGCCTTTACCTCAGAGACTTGCACTCCACCGCCCATACTCCAGTGTCTTTGTCTTTGGCAAGTAATACAGAGCAGCAACATCTGCCCTTTTAGTCCAGAATATGTTAATCAACAAGAAGACAGCTACTAAAAATAGCTATTCCATCTTTCTTTTCACTAGCCAGACTTACAGTCTTTTAAGGACTGAACATAGCCCTACATTTCTAGCACTCTTAAAGTTAACGGCGGCTTTCCCCCACTCCCCACCCCCCAGGGAAAAGCTAACTTCATTTATAAAATATATTTGATTTCCTCTTTTTCTAATCTCTCTGCAGTCTTTTTTTGCACTGCTGCGTGCTTTAATTTTGCTTTCAGACAGAAGTTTAAAAACTTTAGCTTCTAATAACTGGAAAAAATGGTTATTTAAAGATAACTGCAACTTGCTTAACATGCCAGACTATCATATGCTCGCTGCTTTGAAGCTGCAAATTAATGATGAGCAGGAACAGTGCCTATCTTTCAGAGGAAACTGACCTCTTTCTAATGCCTCATCGCTAATGTCATCTGTCTGCTGCATCTCATTATGTGAATTTCACGGAGTTAAAAAAAAAAAAGAGGGGGAGAGAGAGAGTATCTTAAGGCTGTGCACAAATAAAAAGGACCTTCTAGTATTGAGTACTTTGAAAATTTTTGATCTCTCCAAATACCTTCCTTAGATACTGGTTTCCCCTTTTGTGCCTGGCATGCTGCTTATGTCATCTATTCTCTGTGACTAATTATGTTAATTTTTGTGGCACAAAAGTAACTGAAGGCTGTTAAGGAATAAAAGCTTTTGAGTGGCCTTATTTCATAAACACCCCTTTTGAACAAGGCACATTTAGTCATATTTGCAGTAACAGAAAGAGTCTTGTGCTAAAAATACAACAAAAGGCTCTTGAATATGGCCATTTATTCTGACTTTATTAGGTAATTTATGAAAAAAGTATGAAGGGAAGCCTTTCTGCTAACTATAATTTGCATAAAGCTGGTGCCCTATTAATGAGATAACTTCCTGTCTTTTGTGTATCACCAGCTGGAAATAGAAATATAGGAACTTTTCTGTCTTCCAATTACTTAACCTGCTGAGTTGAGAGTTGAAGAGTAAACAGGATTCACACAAGTCGAATAAGATGATTTCCTTTGCCCTCTAGGAAATATTTTTATTCAATTAAGAGATGCCAATGGAAAATGCCATCTCCTAAAAATGTTTAGGTCTGAAAGCCTGAATCCAACAATTCATATATATTTTTATCCCAGATTAAAAATAAAGTTCTTAACGGGATTTTACTCACATATGATAAAATTACTGAATATCTAAAATATGGCAATATATATTGGAGATGTATTTAATCCTCTGTCAATACTCTCTCTCTCTCTCTCTCTCTCTCTCTCTTTCTTTCTTTCTTTCTCTCTCTCTCTCTCTCTCTCTCTCTCTTTACTCTGAAGTATGTCCCATTGATTTCAATAAAGCTGACTCTGAGGTAAGTGGGTATAGGACTGCCACACTGCCACTAAACCCTGAATTCGTTGGCAGACCGCATTTCATTGCATTTGATCCAGTAAACAACAAATGAGTCCCACTTGCTTAATGGGCTTTTTTTTGCCAACTTTCCTCCCTCAGCAGCCGCATATACCCCTGGAAAGCTGTTGCTGGTGTTTAGGCCCAGAAGAATATCTGGAATGGAGTTGCTATGTGGTATAAGTAGCTAGAGTGGAAAAGGAAGAACTAGTCAAAATAGAAGACACCCTCCCCTTCACAAGTGTGTTTCATTCCCAAAAGGGGTTCACTGATTCCTAGTCCTTTCCACTATGTTTACCAGCTATGCTGCCATATTTCAGAACCCATTTCTAAGTGCCACTGAATCAACTATTGTTCAGTTTCCCGATTTACCTGTTGCAACCCACAGCTGCAATATGAAATATTTGTTAATATTAGATGGCTTTGATTTGGAGAGTGCTGTATTTGGCTCCCCACTTGCATTTATAGGTCTACTATGTTACAACTAGGGATGCTGGTGGCACTGTGGTGTGAACCACTGAGCCTTGGGCTTGCCAACTGGAAGGTCAGTGGTTCGAATCCCTGCGACAGGGTGAGCTCCCGTTGTTTGGTCCCTGCTCCTGCCAGCCTAGCAGTTTGAAAGCACATCAAAGTGCAAGTAGATAAATAGGTACCACTCCGGCAGGAAGGTAAACAGTGTTTCTGTGCACTGCTCTGGTTTCACCAGAAGCGGCTTAGTCATGCTGGCCACATGACCCGGAAAAACTGTCTGCAGAAGTGGACAAATGCCGGCTCCCTCCGCCTTTAAAGTGAGATGAGTGTGGCAACCCCAGAGTTGTTCGCAACTGGACTTTATTGTCAGGGGTCCTTTACTTTTACTTTTATGTTACAACTAACATCTAATACTAGTGCAAAAGTAGACAAAGAAACAAAAAAGTTCAATAGGACTATCGTGCCAGAATAAAATAAAGGTTGGCCTATGATAAACAAATAAGCAAATATGGACATTTCTGACCCCAGTTAATACACTAGCCTGTTGTCCTTTATAGATTAGGTCCCAGCTTCATGCTTCCCTTCATGCCACATGCTTCATTGTGCCTACCTGTAAATGATTTGAATAGCTGAAAAACGGCCAGTCTTTTAGGAGCTTCAACATATACCTTTCTGTTGGAGCATCCTCGAAATATTTTATTCACTTTCTGCTGGATGCCTGCCCATTGCCATAATGTAAAACAAGTGATGGTTTAAAAGGGGTAGATTCAGCCCTGGATTCTTACTTTTCAAATCCAACTTTCTGTTTTTCATTAACATATATATTAAATAAATGTCAACCTACACTTCAATAATATAGAGTGGGAGAGGCACAGGCTCCTGTTATTAAACTTAGAGTTGAGTGTTTGCATTTGCTTGCATTAAAATGTGATATGTTGGCAAAAACTTAGGTGCACGTAGACCATGCCTAGCTGTAAACGTGAGGGCAGGACATGATTGCTATATCATCCAGAAGTGTTGTGATTCCAGGCAGAAAGGACATATCAGGAGACATGGGATAGCAAGGTAGAGGGGATTCAACATGTTGGAAGTGGATGCTATCCATCTAAGAAGCAAACCAGAAAAAGGTAAATGGAAACATGTCTAGAAGTAGGACAGTATATGAATAAGCATTTATGACAGTGAAAGGAGACTGCAGATGATATATCTAGCCCATATTGGAATCTTGTTCCTATCTTGCTAGTAGATCAGAAGAGACTGACAAGTGAGGCAGCAGATGTATACTCTTGTGGGGAATGTGGGATGATGTTGCAGTGTCCAATTGGTTACCATGGTTCATGGCTTCTTGAATTCAGTGAAAGTGATCTGACTAGGCGTGAGATGAAAAAGGGTTATTTTTTTTTCAGATATTGTATTGAGAGGGGATGAAATTTTCCATGAAGAGACAAGTGAGGGAAATCAGTGATCCAATTGGTTAGAATCACCCATGCAGGAAACATCTCATTGGCTTTGTTGTCCTCAAGAACAATGACACATAACAACCTCTACCCAGAACTATGATGTCACCTCATTCACTTTGTGATCTCTGATTGGATGTAATCACTCTTGGAAGGAGTAGGGGAAGAGAAAACCTTCTTAGGGACCCAGTCAAGTTGAGAGAGAGAGAGAGAGAGTGAGAGAGAAATGGCACCAGTCCATTTACTGTTTAGGGAACCTATTTTGCCACCTTCAGGAAAGCACTGTTTCTGGTGTGAAAATTGAAACAGATGAATATAGTCCTATTGAGAATCTAAATTTTATTTAGCTAAAGACCACTAAAGTAAAACAATGGGAAGTGGTAAAAGGGATGGAGAGTTTCAGCCTTTTCACCACTCTCTACTCTAATTCCCCACCTTCCAGTTTCTTTCACCCTTTCCTCACCCCTATTTCCCACATGGAAAATGTGCCATACAGTTAGCTCACCACAAGATTGTTTCCCTGTGTGGGTCTCCTGGAAGCAATTCTGAACTCAATTGGAAAGGTTTTGGACATAAAGGGGAGCTGGGTCACATCCACATCCAAGACTTAAGTTCTCATGTTTTCCACAATTGTTCTTCAGTTAAGAAAAATTATTTGTTCTTTACCAGCCTCCTCCTAAAGAAGTCGACAGACAGTACCAGAAATGGGAAGCACAAATTTCTGCAGCACCTGGGAGAAATGAAGTCAAAATGGGAATCTCAGTGCAAGTAAAACACCCACCAGCACTTAGGCATTGGCAATAGGACACAAGCCTGAAAAAGATTCAGGAATAGTCAAACCTGGAGGGAAGATGAGTTAAAATTGCTTCCGCTTCTGACTGCAGCAAAAGCCTTTATATCATATGTTCCACAATAAAGGAGAGATGAACAAAGTTTTGAGAAAGTAATGCAGGTTAGCATTACTGAGTAACTTTAACAGTTAAGGAATAAGAGGAGAGATCCTCTTGTGTGTCAAGAAATTGGTTAAGTTATAGGAAGCAAAGAGTAGGAAGAAGTAGACAGTTCTCCAGATGGAGGGAAATATAATATGGAGTTCCCCAAGGATCAGTAGTGGGACCATGGTTTTTAACTTATTCATAAATGGTCTAGAGCAGGACTTCACAAACTTAGGTCTCCAGCTGTTGTTAGACCCAACATCCCTAGCTAGCAGTGGTCCCAGTGGTCAGGGATTATGGGAACTATACTCCAAAACAGCTGGAAACTCATGTATCCCTGGTCTAGACTGAGGAGTGAGCAGTGAGGTAGCCATGTTTGCTGATGATATTGACTTGATCCTGATTATCAAAACAAAAAGAGATTGTGAAGTGCTTCAAAGGAACTGAGTGAATGGTAAAGTGGCAAATGCAATTCAGTGTAGACAGGTGTAAAGTGATGCATATTGGGGCAAACAAAACCAAACCTTAATATCACGCATGAGGTCTGAACTGGCAGTGACTGACCAGGAATGAGACATTGAGTGTCTTTGGTTGGTCCAGTAGGGGTCCCTGGCTGCTGACACAATTTCTAGCGTGGGTTCATAGCAATCACACCCTAGTTAGAAAAAAATGTGCTTTGAGGTATGGCTTTCAAGAAAACAGCTCTGAGCATGTTTGACCTTCCTTCAGGGCAGCCCTACTAAGTCAATACTGAGACTCGTGGTCATCCCTCAAACTAACAGATGGAGTAGGAGCCTTCCAAGCAGTAGCTGGGGAACAGGAAGTCCCTCTAAAATTAAATGTCAGTAACATGGCTTTTCTGCCCAGAAACACATGGGAAGGACCTCTTTGTCGTAGCTAAACTTTTGGATTAGGATTGGCTGAGTGCTGCAGAGACCTGATTGGCCAGATAACAGTGGATTGACAGGAATGTTTGCAGAGTTTCTTTGAGTACAAATGGAAGTGTAAAAGGTGAGTGGAATGGAAAAGAATATGTGGCATTGGAAGTTTGGGAGATTTGAAAATGTGGGGGCTTTGCTTGACATTCTCTTTGGGGGAGCTATGCCACAGTAGCGGCCCAGCCTTCATTGCTGACAAGACTGACAAATCTGTAAGTATCAAGTTATCTCATTTTATAAAAAAAAATTCCAATATCCAGTTTGCCCTATCTTTTGATCAGTTTGTAATCCTTAAAAAAGGTCAGCAAGAAAAAAGCCAAAAGTATTTTGTGCACTTATCCTAATATACATATTTCTCCAAGCATTTCCCCCTGAAATAATACATTTTAACACTATTTTATCTTAATATGTGCATTTCTAGGTACACAATCTTTCTATATGTTTTCTGTACACACTTTTTGAGTGGAGAACTGCATCACAAAAAATCAGAGAAGCGCACAATTTGAAGGACAGCTGTGTTTCCGTTTGCTTATTGATCCTGTAAATGTGAAATGCAAACTGAAAAAAAGTTATTCCCCCATCCCTGATTGGCCTTTTGTACACAGGACCACTCAAGACAGGTGCAATAACCCAGAAAACAACAGTGCTATAGGAGTGCTACAGTAGTTGCCTCATATTTGCGTTAAATATGCAGAACTGTAGCAAAGGAAGAAGCACATGTAGAGCGCAGAGTTGCCCAGGAAGGACTGGTTGTTAAACCACACTGAAAATTGTAGCTCTTTGAAGGGAATAGGGGGTCACCGAATAACTCTCAGCATCCTTTACAAACTACAGCTCCCAGAATTCCATGACTGTTTAATGTGGTGTCATAGCGCTTTAAATGTATAGTGTGACTGTGACCAATGGGAGGAGCAGATAAGAAACTGTAAATTAGGAAGCGACAGTTGGAAAGTGGAGTGACTGCGGGAGACAAGAGAGAAAGGGGAGTTAGTTAAGAGGGATAATAAAAAAATATATGTAAGAAAGTGTGAGTAGCTGCAAAGCATCCTGTGATCCTCGGATGAAGGGCGGTATAGAAATTTAAATGAATAAATACATTATGAAATTTAGGATAGTCAGGTCTGTTAATTTGGGAAAATAAAACTTTAGGAACTCTTTATAAAAGGACTACTTGTTCTGATGTAATGGCTGGAGTGTCAGACTAGGACCTGGAAGACCAGGATTCGAATTTCTACTCACCCATGAAGCTCACTGGGTGACCTTGGGTCAATCACTGTCTCTCAGGCTAACCTACCTCACAGGGTTGTTATGAGTATAAAACTGGGAGGGAAGAATCATGTAAACCACCTTGAGCTCCTTGGAGGAAAAGGTGGGGTGTAAATACAATAAAACAAACAAACAAACTGTGCTCCTATTTTAACTGTCTGATCTGGGTAGATTCTAAGGTTAATATACCTTACTGTGTCTTATGCAGGTGTATTTGATGCAAAATGTAAAGGGGGGAAATATTAACTTCTCTAAAGTTAATAAAAGGCTACATATTTGGGCAGGGGGGAAGAGATCATTAATCAAAAGAACTTATTTATATAAGTCAGAAGGTGAAGGTGGAATGTCGGAGCATCTCCAACCTTCATTTATATTACAAGGCAAATCAGTTAAGGCAAATCCAGCCATTAGTAAAGAAAGAAAATGTTAAAATGATAGTTAAGATGGAATCCCAGTAGTGACAGCTTTTTTCCTTAATAAAAATCTTAAGGACCTAGAATGGGCACAAAGTCCCTTCTTAAAAACTACAATTACAATTTTCGAATCTAGATGGAAGTTACTGATCCAGTTTCTACTTGCTCCCTTTTTTTAATCATCCACTTTTCTTTACTAAGAATAGAAACCAGGATTTTTTTCCCCAATGGTCAGTAAAGGGATTATTATAGGATTAGGGATTTCTACAATAATGGCCAGCCTAAAACAGAAGAAGAAATCAGAGAATTTTTAAAAGAACAAGAGCACTGTGGGTTTGAATTTAGGCAAATTAGTTCCTTTATAGTAAAATATATTATTAAACGGCAAGTGAAAAGAGAATTAACACTGTTTGAAACCTGATCCTGCATATAATTTAATGCCAAAGGACAGATCACCCAAATTTCTAAAATATTAACAAAATTAGACACAGGTGATCTAACAGGATTACAAAAATGACAGGAAAAGGATTTGGGTTACAACTTGGGTCCCAGAAAATGGGAAAGAATATGGAACATGAGGCCTGTGAAATCAATTTCAGCAATGGTTCAAGAATCTATTCTTAAATCACATTTAGGTGGCAGTATGCACCACTTATCCTATATAAACACCAATATCTACCACAAATGCTGGCACTTGGCACTTTAAAAATCATACAGGTACTTATGGTGGGAGTATCATTCAGCGGCAGCTTTTGGGGACATATTGTTACTAAAAATTAATTTAACAGCAAAGTAAGAATTGATGTCACTCCCCTTGTTTGCATTACTGGGGAGATGGGATGGCCCAAATGGTGTCAGTTTGGATAAAGGACTGATTATATATCGCATAGTCAAATCTTGTCTATAGCTATTGTGGAAAAATTAATTCAAAAATTGAGGTATACAAGAGGACCAAAAAAGTAAATACCGTATTTTTTGCACCATAACACTCACTTTTTTCCTCCTAAAAAGTAAGGGGAAATGTCTGTGCGTGTTATGGAGGGAATGCCTACGGGTGGCATGCCTACGGATTTTCTTCGTCTAAAAACTACGTGCGTGTTATGGTCGGGTGCGTGTTATAGAGCGAAAAATACGGTACATTTTCAACTACAGGGCAAACATTTATAATATCTAAATGATGCTGACAATATTCAAATGCCTCCTGCGAAAGATACTACTATTTTGAATTCTTGGTAATTTGAGGGCTTCAGGTAAGAATATCATAACACTGAGGATGGCATTCTGAAATCTATAACTAAGGAAACATTGTGAAAAAGAGGACATGTTACTACCATCCAAAATAAATAATTCTTCTTTAACTCTTTTTTCTTTTTCGTATCCAATTGTTTGTCACTGCAATTCTATTTTGCATTACCCAAGACATTTTAACATTCATTAATTTTACAACAATTCTTAAGATAAACTTTAAATTTCTTCCAGTCTTCTTCCACCGTCTCTTTCCCTTGGTCACGGATTCTGCCAGTCATCTCCGCCAGTCCCATGTAGTCGATCACCTTGGTCTGCCATTCTTCCAGTGTGGGTAGCTCTTGTGTCTTCCAATACTTTGCTAAGAGTACTCTTGCTGCTGTTGTAGCATACATAAAAAACGTCCTATCTTTCCTTGACACCAATTGGCCTACCATGCCCAGGAGAAAAGCTTCTGGTTTTTATGAGAAATTGAAATTAGGGGTTGCTGGAAGGATTTAAAACAGGGATGCAGAAAGGGGAGGTATGGGGAAGTCGGTGAAAGAAGGTTTTAGGAAAGAAAGGTTAAGAAATTATACGTGTTTATATGTTTGTTTGTTAATGTATTGTGTTGTTTTGTCTTTTAATATGTGTTGAAAAACCAATAAAAAATTTATAAAAAAAATAAAACAAAATAAATAATTCTTCTTCCCAGGGCTTGTGAATGTCAAAATTGGTATCCTTTTTTGTTTTTGTTTTGTGCACATTGTTCATTAAATTTTATTGTTTCCACTTTATTTCTTTATTTTTGATTAAATAAAAAGAAATATCCCCAGCAGACACTGGTGGAGGAAGAGGAGTGGGGGGGGGAGTGCACTGCCCCTGGCAATGCGATCCCGGTGGGGTGCCATTGCAGCTTCCCCCCTGCCAGCACTGGGTGCCACGCCCCTGCAGATGGCACACCATGCCCCCAGAACGCATGCCATGTCCCTGCAGGTGGCCCGCCATGCCCCCATGCCACGCGCCTGTGGACAGCACGCCCCACCCCCAGACTGGGCACCAGCCCCGCCCCTGCCTGCATTCCGTCCCCCAGTGCTGGAGCATGAAGCTCTGCCACTGCCAGCAGAATAACTGAGAGATTAACCTATTGACGTCCAGAGGACTAGGGCTTTGTATAGGACCTTAAATGCCCCCTAGCTGTGAACCCACTCCCTCAGAGAGAGTGTAACCCTATCAAGAGCAGACCACCTCTCATCTATCTGGTTTAGGGAACTAGTTTGTTGGCTCTCATCTCACCAAAGTAAGATATCAATTCAGCACATCCACTGCCATACCTGCAGATGTAAAGGAGAAGTAGAGCTGTGTGTCATCAGCATATTGCTGAGAAATATTCCAAACTTCTGGATAACATCACTCAGTGGTTCCATGTAGATGTTAAACAGCATTGGAGAGATGGTGGAAAAATTGAACCAACCCTGAAGCTTCCATGGAGCTGAAGAGCACTCCCCAAGCATCACCCTCTGCAAACACCGCCCATGTAGGTCAAGAACCACCAAACAGAAGTGCCACCCACGCCTAACTTGGAACAGGCACTCCAGAAGGATACTATCATTGATGGTCTCAAAAGCCACTGAGAGGCTGAGGAAAATTAACAAGGATACATTTCCCCTGTCTCTCTCCCAACACAGGTCACCATACAGGACAACCAAAGCAGTTTCTGTGCCAAACCCAGACCTAAACCCTGATTAAAATAGTTCTAGAAAATCTTTCTTCCAAGAGCACTTGGATCAGGTTTGCAATCACCCAGTGGCCCACCCACTGATTTGTAACCACCCAGACTTCCCACTTCTGCCCATTGCACTCTGCTAATGGAAATACCACCACCATTCCTTCTGCCCACTCAATAGGCAGAACAGAATCAGGGCATTCTGAAGATGGGGAACAAGTGAGGCTAAGCTGGCCAAGGATCTACTAGATCCCAGATGACATAAGGGACCAACTGCCTGCCCCTGACTTTCTGCTGCTGATGTGGTAGCGATGGCAGCAGCAGCAGGAGGATGGATTTAATATGACTCTGCCAGTCATAGTGGTATATAACAGTGAAAATGCTGGGAAAAGGTGAGAGGAAATTGAGAACCAGCAATTTATGTATATTATATGCTACCCATTTCCTGCATGTTAATTAGTTGCAATAACAATTACAACATATAGATTTTCAATTTTACCAAGGGGTATAATCCCCTAGGGGTATAATCTACCCCTGGCCATGCAATCCACTTGCCTTTTTCACTACACATTATTTTATGATAAAAGGAATGTGAAGGTGTTTATGAAATTAATGGCTTTCTCTTTGGCTTTCTGAGTGCATCAAACGACCCAAAGCAAGCTTTCCTATTTGGACAACAATCCAATATAGGATTAGGTGTGCTGGGTTATAAATTAAGTGCTCGGAATTTTCAAAAAGCGAGGCTGGTTAAGTATTGAGCAAAATACTGTGGAATAACAGAAATTGCAAAACAATGCATGACCCCAGCTATTGTACTATCATATTCATAAAGGTTGTTCACCAAAGTCTTGTACTTTCTACTTTGTTTTTTTTACTTTTCTTTCACACAGAAAAAGCAGGCTTTAATGCAATGCATTTGATAGATGAGGGTGAAGTCAATTTTAAAAGGTAAGTGTAGCATTTAGCATGTTTGTTTATGTTAAATCCTTTTTTTAGGTTAAATCACAGTATTTTTTACCAGTCAGAATATATAATTATATATGATATAAATAATAATCTTGCTTTATTTCTTATCATCACCTTTTATCCAATGTGAGCTGGACCATAGAGGCCCAGATCCTGCTAAGAAGAATAGTAGTAGTTTGAAATCAGTGTATTGAAGCATTCAGGATCCCTCCTCCAAATTGCTTGATTAGAAGTATGCTCTCAGCCTCTTATTTTCCAACAGAGGGTGTATTTTGCTCAAAAATGCAGTCTGGAAAAGACTTTGCCGCTAAACCCAAGGGAACGACTGGTAAGGCCTTTTCTTGAAATTACAGCATGTTTGTAGTTTGGTGGTATAGTCTGAAAAAAAAATATACTGCTTGAGTTAATCTCTGCAAAACACTAGCAATAATCTGTTTTCTGTACAGGTGTTTTACAATTAGGAGAAATGAAATTACAGTGATTGTCACCAGCCACAGGTTCTAGGGAAAAACTGAATATGGAAGAAAAGTAACAAAAAGCAGAGATGAGCAAGAATGAACAGGAGAATAAGTTACGTAAAATGGAAATACTCTCCCCCCCCCATGAAGTATCACCAGAGCAAACTGACACCCTTGGCACTTTGCAGTAGAGTGGGTTATTCATTTGGTCGATCATGCAGAGACAAAACATGCCTCTAAGGTGAACATGCAAATCTGACCACAGGCTGTGTCATTCTCAGACAATATCACACAACTGAGTTTGGTTCCTGTCTTACAATGCAATCCTTAGCATGCTGATTCCTAAGTAAAGCTCACTGGAGTAAGAGTGTGTGGAAATGCAATGCTTGAATATTTCAACAAAAATAAAATCAGAATATAGAACTTGAAATTGCCTCTAATTGGATGAATGTTTTGCAAAGACCTCTGCAATTTACACCTTGTACTAACAACTTACTGTTTTAAAATCCAAAAAGGATTGGCATTAAAAAAAAACCCAAACACTTTTGTTCTGAGTCATAAAACGAGGATTCATTACTCTAAATGCAATATTCAGTTTTTCTTCATTTATTTCCCCACTCCTTAATTTGCAAAGCAGGTCCAATATGCAGCCTATAAAAATAGCTACAAATCACTGTAAAGTTAGTCCATAGTTATGTCTATATATAATGATCCGGGGGACTAACAAGGTAAAGCTAGATCAACAAATATATTCCACATTCTCACTGGTAACTCCAAGTCCTGTTTTTGTTGCTATTTCTCAGCCCTCACCCCCCCTCCTGCCACCCCGTCTGTTACAAGTTATGATGTGTGGATGAAGGCTTTTTCCCATGCCGTAATGACTGTATACTGAGATTTCAAGGGGCTGTTCATGACAATCCCATTTTCTGTGTAATTTCATGGTTGTCTTCTTGAATGAAGATATTGGCTGCTCTGAAGCAGGAGGTCAGATGCTCCTGCTCCCTTTCAGTATTGTTCCAGAGTATGTTTCCTTTCAGCTGATGAAAAGTAATTCATCATTTACACCCCTGAATTCTGCCAGCATTTTTTTTTTTTTGAACAACTTTTCTTTCCCCGTGGTACCTTGGGCCCATGAAAGAGATAAATAGGTTCAATACAACACCAGGCCCCAGATCCTGGGAGCAGGTTAGGCCTCTGAGGCCCTCAGCTGCCCCTTTCTCATGATAGAGTTTGTCACCTTTCTACCTCTGGAAGTCAAATCCTGTCGACTCAGCCATCTTTCAGGCTCTCTGAAGTGGCTTTGGCACCCACTGGGGCATGTGAGCTTAAAATTGATTTTTTTTTTTTAAAGATCTGTCAAGTTCCCTTAAGGGACCAAGTTGACAGCCAGCAGGCCTTAACCTATCACAAAGCACTCAGTGTGTAAAAGACACCTAAGGAACTTCCTTTGAGAGGCCAAAGGGCCCCAGACTTGTGACACATTGAGAGGGTGTTGTTGCTAAGAAACTGGCCTTTGACAATAGAATTTTTACTGCCAACCGCCTTCTTTTAGAGGCATTTTAGGCTGTCTTTTAAAGAAGACGAAAGTATGTATAAGGCATCATTCCACGCTGCTGCTGCAGCTGCTCTCACCAGCCTTTTTATAGTGCAAATTTCCACCAAGGTGGGGCAGAAATGTTGCAGTCAAATCAATGTTGCCATCAGGATCACCTGGACAATGTGAAACACAGTACTCATGATAACGAGGCAACAATCCAACTTTGTAGCAATCCTGGCTTCTGGCTCTTTTAACTTTATGAATACCCATTAATTATGACAAATTCAAGAAGGGTAGCCAGGTTTGGTTTAGCAGCATAAAGACAGGGGCTTAATCCAGAGAACCGTATTAAGACTTTCTCTTCTTTTGCCCTCTGGTAGGGAAGCTGACACTTTGGATAGCTTCTGAATGAAGCTTCTTGTCGTCTGAGGTGGGGAGGGAGGAAAGAAAGCATAGCATCTGAGTCTGGCCAATCTCTCCTCACTGCACCCACCTTTCCTGACAGCTGATTGGTGCAGTTAGAAGGCTTTAATAAGATGCTATTCTAAGCAATGGTCTCTAATGGAAAAGGTGCAGTCTCTGTCCTACTTCAGACAGCAGATAGGGAATTGCATGCTTAAATTCCCCACCACAGCCAGCAGAGGAACAATATCTAGCATATCAGACTGCATCAACCCTTTCCTTGATCACGCACTAAGTTTGTGTGGGAAGGACCATACTGACGTGAGGGGTTATTCTCGTGCCACTCTCTCTGCTGCAAACTGAAGAAACACAAAAAGGCATCTAAGCAACCTCATGTAATACTTAGGAGGAGGAGATCCAAATCAAATTGTGTGTGCTTTTTTTTTAAAAAAGGATAATCACCAGCATTTTCATGCAAATGTCTCCTAATATACACATTTTTATATGTGATTTCCTCCAATGTAATGCATTTTTGTATGTTATTTTCATGAATATATGTTTTTTTTAATGCACACTTTGCCCTAGAATAGGCATTTTTTCCACATTACTTGGTTGGAAAACTGCACTGAAAATTTCACAAGAGTGTTAATTTCAAATGATAACTGTGGTTTAGTTTGCATACTGTTTCAAAAAGTGGGGGGGGGGTCTGGATTCACCTTTAAATGTGAATTGAATCAACATTTCTCATCCATTCCAACCTCAGGGACACCATGAAGGGATTTTTGTGAAAGAAAATGTCCACCAGGGTCCTCCATCCCCTTGAAACCTGTTAGATGGAAGCGAGTTTGATGAACATCACTTGTTTTTCTCAAAAACCTATGCTTAGACACTTAGATTGCATTTCTACACTATCCAGGAGAAATGTTACGCTCAAAGACAGGATAAAGGCAGCCATTTAACAAGAAGATAGCCTCCCTACAGCAAATGGGAATGCTTGTGCAAATATTGTTGCCTTCTTTCTCATTCAATTGGTGCAACTGATGCCTAAATCAATTTCAACTGCTTTGGGGTAAGGACACCTCTAAGTTAATATCTGGGGGTGAGATTAGGGGTAATCAGCACCACCATCTTTCAGAGACTTCTACCAGAACCCTATTCTATCATAATGTTGTAGGTTCCCTCCTGTGTACACTTACTCATTAGGGAAACTGACCCACTTCTTCTAATATTCCCTTTTGTTAAGGCCCAGCCAAGTATTTTAAAAGCTTTGTCAATTTCTTGCCTTACCATATCTATGTTATTCAAATAATATCAGGCTTATCCTTGATACTCATAATTATCATTGGCAAGTCTTTGATGTAATAAATCCTTGATATAATATCATGCTTATCCTTGCTATAAGATATAATCAAAAATGAAAGCAGAAACTTAAGATACAGAGTAAAATATATTACTTGCCAATTTTCCACAGTAACTTTTCATCATTACTCCAAAATTACTTTTTAATGCAAAGAGTAGTTCCAATCACATCGAGGCCCACATGATTCAGATACTATCATAATCACAATTAGATTACATTACTGCAATCAGGAATGGAGATCATTAAGAGAAAGAATATAAATTGCTTTAGTTTTACAAGTACTGAGCTAGCAAAATTATAATTAATCTCCATTTATAATCTTTTCTTTCATAGAACTGCAAAGCATGCTACTTTTTTTAGGCCATCAATACAAATTAGAAGTAAGTAATAAAGCCCTAACTACTACTCTGGTGCGGTGCTCAATTGTAGAAACTTGCCTATTACATATGGAAAGCATTGCATGCAAAGGGTGCTCTCTGCATAGGGTTCCCCCCACCCCCACCCAGAACAATAAGCTTGTCTATTACTATGGGAGGTTCTTCATTTGGAAGGGAGGATAGAGAGAGAGAGAGAAAATGCAGTTTTGACTGTCCATTTGCAGAATAATCAGTTTGTGATTCCTCTTTCCTAGACGAGTGACGATGAAGAATAATTATTTTGTAGGCATGACAAAACTGTCCAGAACCTACCACATACAAATGGAACAGGTTGTTATTATTTTGTAAAGGATAATTTTTTAAGGATTGTTAGCCAGATATTCTAATCATGCATATATGTATTACCATGCAAAGAATATAGAAACATTATTATTAATTACCACTTTTTACAACTGCTGTGCTGAAAATTTCTCCTTCTTTTTTGCATCATTATCAGTTAACAAGAAATAAAGCTGCATTCCGAATTTATCAAAAGGAAGAGAAAATTTGAGCGAAATTCTCATTGGGTGTGCATGAAGGATTCCTGTTGGGCTTACTTTTACTACTCAGCTGGGCAATGGGTGTTTGGTTCATTCTGCAAATCTCCTCATATGTGGTCAATGTGGGAATGTTCAGGGAGGCAGGAGAGGATATATTGTTTATTAATATCCTTCCTAACTTGCACTAGCAAGTTCCTTTACATAGCAGAGTTACACATTCCCCTTTTAAAAGCACAGCGGGTAGCTGGTTGCAGGCTTGTGTAAGCCTCTCACTATCAGGTTCCTGGAAAGTTCCCTTATATCCCTCTTAAAAGAATAAAGACGCTACAATCTTATTTATAAGCAATAAAAGAAGTTTACTTACATCAGGCAGAGCACAGTGTGATCCCCGAAGGCAGACTTAGTTACAAATATGTACATGTGGATCTGCCCATATGGAGGAATGATCCCAGCTCCTGCTGAAGGCTAGCAGAGCAGACCACCTCCCAACTGGGCAAGTTCAAAACCACACATTGACTATAATTCTAAAAGAATTATTGAAGTCCCCAAAGACTGAGGTAGAGAAATGTATAAGGCTCTGTGACCGGGGAAGAAAACTTTCAAGAAACTGGAAGGCAGCTTTTGGTACAGCACTACTTTTTGCAAATTATTTTGCATGCTGTTCTTGCTTTAGTGGAACTTCCCATACATAAGTGGCAGGTTGCCTGTGATTCTATCCACCAGCAAATGTGTCTCTTACAGATGGATGCTGGGCAATCAAGTTTAATAAAGAACAAATAAGTCATTTGTAAAATATCATGCCATATGCTATGGAAATAATCCAAAGTGCTTTGACCAATCAGCCAATTATTTCTTACACCAGAACAGGAGAGCAAAATCTATTTGCGGATCCTTTCTAAGGGAAGTTTTCCAATATCTTGATATAATGGTTTGGGTGTCAGCTGCTGCTCAGGAAGTGCTTGCCTTATTCGAACGTTGCAACTTTCATGAACTGAACCCACCTATATCCCAGCTAATGGTAGCCACTGTATACCCCTGAAACCGGATGTTTGGGAATTGGGAAAGAGAGGGGAAAGATGATGGAGCTGAGCTGCTAAAGGATCCACTCCACCCTAAGCCAGTCCAGCTGCTAGAAAGTTGTAGCAATGGGCCCAGTCTGGACCTCTCTGCTTCACTAGCCTGTAGCTGATGCAGCAAAAAATACAGAGTTTTCCTCTCCCTGATTCCGGCGGTGTTTTGGATGCAGTTGTGTCTATGCAATACCATTAAGCCCCATTGCTGGCCACCAGGGATTGGATTGCACCCTAAGATTGTCCAGTTATGTAACTGTGTAAGACCATAAAAACTGAATACTCCAGGAAAGAAGCTGGCTAAGGGATAGCATTAATTGCTCATGCAATTTCTGAAGAACCCCAAGCCTAGTTCTATGCACCCAAATGTGTTTTGTGCTTGTTTTTCTTGAACACAGGAAACTCCAACGAAGCATGGCAAACCAATTTGGAAAAAGAGTTTTTAAAGCTATAATATCTTCCAATTATTTAAGGAACAAGAAACTCATTTCTATGCTTCTTGCTCTTAAAGATATATGGTGCCTTTATGAGAGATTGTTTATTTACACCTATATACAATCCAAGCCTGAGAGGGAGGTGTCAACATGGTGTCCCCCAGATCTTGTTGAACTACAACACCCATCACCCCTGACCATTGGTCATGCTGGCTGGGGCTGATGGGAGATGTAGTGCAAAAAAAGGCTAGAAGGCACCAGATTGGCTATGCTGAAAAGAAAACTTGCATAAGTCTTTCTCTTGCTTTCATTCAAACGTGCAACACTATTTCAAGGAACCATTTAAGGATATCCAATATCTCTTCATTTAGATAGTGGGAAGAAGACATATTTCTGCCAGAAAACATTGGCTGTCAGTTGGATGTGATAATGAAGAGTGATTTGATTATTACTTTGCAGCCTGCCACTCCTGCAAGCCAAACTTTCTAGAGCACCTTGCTGCTGAGTTAGCAATCTGAGCCATGCGCAATACTTTCTGTGTGTGCTTCATTGCCTAGTGTTTCTCAGAACTGAGTGTTAAAATGTCAGGGCTGTGTTCCTTTGACTAAAATTTACTGCTAATGTAGCAATTAACTTCTCTGCTCAGGTTAGCTACACACCAGTTCCTGCCTATGCTAAAGTAAGTTCTGCAACAGGAAAACCAATCTCCACAGGGTTGGCCTAAATGTGAAAAGATTACGTACTCTCAGGGTCAAAGGACACATGACTCTTGCCTGTGTAAATTTATTCTCTCTCCCTGGCCCCCTCTTTTTCTTTTTTATCCGAAGCATCCATAAATAGATGGAGCAGAAGATAACATGGACCAAGTATTTCTGGGAGGACCATTTATCTTATCAGAATTACCCCATCTGGTATTCAGTGGTCTAAAGACCTCAGTGCCATTTGAACTCATAAGCTTATAATTGTCAATCTCATTTGGATACTATTTTGGACATATGGACTGCCTATATTAATTGAGATGCTTGAATCTAGATTAATTGAATATTTTTATTGCTAATGTCAGCTGATGGTGTTTCCCCACCCTAACCCCATTATATTTGCAAAAATAACATAAGAAAGAATTGCTTCTCTATCTCCTTTGTCATACTCTGGATGAAAAGCAACTGGGATAGAGCTGATAAGAGAAAGAGTCCATCAGAAAAGAGTTGTACAGTGGTACCTCGGGTTACATACACTTCAGGTTACATATGCTTCAGGTTACAGACTCCGCTAACCCAAGAAATAATATCTCAGGTTAAGAGCTTTGCTTCAGGATGCGAACGGAAATTGCGCAGCAGCGGTGCGGCAGCAGCAGGGGGCCCCATTAGCTAAAGTGGTGCTTCAGGTTAAGAACCGTTTCAGGTTAAGAACGGACCTCCAGAACGAATTAAGTTCTTAACCCGAGGTACCACTGTACTCTCTTCCCTTATGGAATAATCTGTCTCACATTGCAGGCTCAGCAGCAGCTTTGGGTAAAAATGATGTTAAAAGCCAACTCAACAGTAAGCACATCCACGAACCTAAACATCACATGTGGTTGGGTCCTCTGGTGATTTTGTCAGTTATAATAATTAATTTATTTTTAACTTTGTATACTGCCCTTCATCCATAGATCCCAATATAAAATGGTAGTCCACAACATAAAAATACAAGATAAAAAAAACACAAAATACATAATAAGAACCAGAACCAGAAAAAAACCAAATAGCCCCTCTCCCTGCTTTGAAAATAAGCTGTAACCAGCTTTACATGGGAGAGGTGATTTGTAAGGCTTGCTGTAAAACCACCATTTGAAGGGAAGGAGGTGAGACGTTTCCGAGGTGAGTGGGGAGAGAGAAAGTTGCATTGTACAGCCCAAAGTACTGGCACTAGCAGAACTCTTTAGTTTGATACCACCCTTAGCTTACTGCCTCCTCCAGGCTAGTAGGTTAGATTCCACCTGCTCCCCTGCCCAGTGGTACAGCATGGGCTGAGCTGATGATCATGGTAAAGTCCTATTAATGTTCAATAAAACTTGTTGCTCGTCAGCACTGGAGCCTTTTCAAGAAAATGGGGCTCAGTATGCAAGCACACATAGTATAAGAAAACAGAAGTACAATGATAGTAAGTAATAAAAGGTTCTGCAGTTGCATCTACACAAGGAAGGAATTTTGAGCAACATTAACCCAGAACTGAAACCTAGGACGGTAGCCAATTTGAATTCAGTGGTTATAGTAACACTTGCACAGTCCTGCAAAGTTTGTTCCACTTGACTCGGTGGTTATCATTATATACTGTATTTTTCCGTGTATAAGATGATTTTTTTTTTAAGGGAAAAAATGGAGGGTCATCTTATACATGGAATGCACAGGGGTTAACAGGAGCACTGCCATGAAGAAGCTGCTGGAAACACCAATCCACTTCTGTCAACCAGTCAACAAATTTGGGCGATCTCGGGGTTGCTATATCAAAGTCCTTCTGTTTGATGTTTAAAATATTGATTTCTTAATTTTGGGTTCAAAAAATAGTGTTTGCCTTATACATGGGGTGTCTTATACACAGAAAAATATGGCATCAAATTGAAAAGGAGAGTCTTCTTAAGTTGACATCTGTATATGAAGAAACTTTTATTTGCCCCACTTTCTTCTATATATGAAGCACACACAAATGACTCTGTGTCAAAGCTGACCTCACTACTGTCACACTACCCCATCAAATAACTTGGTTTAGAGATCTGGAGCTCACTGGGTGACCTTAGGCTAGTCTCAGTTTAACTCCCCAGCCTTGGTTGCTGTGATGATAAAATGGAGAAAACCTACACAGCCCATAGCACCTTGCCTGAAGTGTGGGGTTCAAATATTTTTCCATCAGAAGCCAGCACCACTACCTTCCTGCGGGATGGGTCTCAATGTTTGTTACTTTGATCTAGAAGGTTCTTTGTAAGGGGGAAAAGAATTGCCTAGAATTGGTATGATCCCAGTGGATAAAGGTTGCATACACACAGGGGATATTTCCCCCCTAATTCTCGGCGTATGTTTAGTTCAATAAACTTATTAATCAACTCCTAGAAATGAGTTAAGTTGTTGAAACAGTCATGGCCTTTGTTCTATGTCAATTTTGTTGGCTCTGCTGACATATAGCTACAAGGCATGACAGATCAAAGTAATTAAAGTTCCAATCATTTACCTTTCTGTGTTCAGTGTCAAGTCAGCTAGCCTTCACCCTGTGTACATAGTGGTTTAATTTTTTTTAACATATTATAGCTGTGCCATTTGCTCTGCTGTAGCTAAGAATCTGACAGCCTTTCCATTATATATTTTGTATATGAAGGATTTGTATTCCCTCCAGACTGAAACTCCATACAGGGAGTCCCAGTTCATGAGAAAATTTTGTTTCTCTAAAATTATTTCAAAACAATTCAGCAGACACAAAAGGAGCAAGGGGAAAACTATTTTAAAAACATTACTCTAAATAATAGAATTTAACATAGTTAAGTTATTAATCTATAATATAGAACATTTGGCTTTTTTGCAGTGGAATAATGTGTGCTATCAAAAGGCAGCTCAATTTATTTTTTTCTTAGTCCAGTGAAAAAACCCAAGTTTCTAATGTAGTAGCATCCTTTGGGCAGAATATATAGTATATTTACAATAAACTTTTATCCTTTTGAAGCACAGGTATGTCACCTGAGGGTGGCTTCAACACATCACAAATGAATTTGAAAAGCTAGCTGTGATCCAGTTGACTTAAGTTAGGCTGCAGTCCTAAACACACTTACTAGGCAACAACTTGCATGGAACTTAAAAGGGGCTTCCTTATTATTTTGTATGAGAGATTGACTGTGTTTGCACATAATGGTAAGTCATACTTTTTGACTTCATGGTTTACTGTGAAAAAAGCACTGGATTGGTGCACTGCCCAATTGTTCAACTTTACTCCTCCGCTGGCACAAGTGGAATAAAGAAACCAGGAAGCCATGATTTCCCTTTGCATCCAAACTAAGAATTGTTGTTTTTTTCTTCCTAAAACCCACAATCACTAGCCAACCTTAAGCCATGGTTTCTTGTTGACTTGCTGAGTGTGGCTTCTCGCGAAGCAACAAACCATGATTCTTGGCTGGAACTTCATGGGAAGTGAATGCTTCCTGTTTGATTTAATCTCTGTGACAGGAAAGAATGAAACAGGAGTGACTGGGAAACGTATCCTGGCACACTATTCATTCACAGTAAACCATGATAAGCTAGAATATCTGACTTATTTTTACATGAAAATGTGGCTATCAAGTCCATACAGACATGCAAGCTATCTCAGAGTGAGCCATCTCACTCCAGGCTAATTGGTATCTGCATCATGTGTGGCAGACTGGTTGTGAGCAACTGCCCATTTGATTATCCCCAAATGTCCTTCCAAAGTGTTCACTTTTGAGAAATATATTAATGGCTCATATATATTTTTTTTCTGGTATCCAAGATGACGTTTGGTGTACAACGCCACCATACTTTGCTTATTTCCCATTAATTTAGTATAGCAGATCTTTTCAATTTCCCAGAGCATGAAACATCATTCTGATGACGCATCACATCCAGTTAAGATAGTGTTGTATTGTAAGCAACTAGTAATTTTAATCAGCAATGACACATTCCTGCAATTATGCATTTATTCAGCTCTTTAAAACTCAGACAAAAGTGTTTACAAAATGAGTATTCACTCATGAACTACTCATAGATCATGGATCAGTAGGTGTTCACCTATACCTTAAATATAATTTTTTCAAGTATCGTTTATTGCACACGGAATTTCGGTGTTTCATTAGTGTACAGCTAATAAGGCAAAGCCACTATTTATGCCAGTCACAAGCAATGGTGTTGCTAAGCATGGACCTTGGGGTGGATATCTGGGGCCCCTTACCATTCTCAGTGGGGCTGGTGCTTTCTGTCCGCAGCAGCCTCCAGTGATGGCCTGCTGGAGGAGAAAATGACTGACTGGCTGGGACCCTGAGCGGTAGAGGGAAAGGATGCAGTGAAACACTTTGCTGCTGGTTCAACTTTGTGTGCTTTCGAATTATGAGGGTTTTTTTTAATTTTAAAGTATAATGCCTAAGACTTAAAGTAGATTTTGAATACGAGGATCAGGCAATTTCATGTGTTGTAGAGGTCGAAACCTCAAGTTCTTCACACAGAAACACTCCTACCTGGTATAATACATTCTGATTGTGTTACAGTTATCAAATTACTTATATGGTAACCGGAGATGGAGCCAGTTAAAATATAAAAATGGGTGGTATTCAATGCTAGTCCTACTTGGAGTAGACTCATTGAAGTTAACAGGCATGACAAATGCAAGTCCATTGATTTCAATGGGTCTACTCTGAATAAAAAAATATGACTCTTCAGTGCACTTCAATAATTTCCAGTGAAATCACTTGCACTTTGGAACCTACCAGTTTATCTTCAGTTAGGTATGCTATTACTGTGTGCATATTACTGATGTGAGATCTGCAGTGAGGATCTCTAATGATCCACCAGCGAGAATGGTGGCAGCTTGTTTAGCACAGAGCTTTATTTTTTCCTCTACGTCGATAAAGTGTTCCGTTTCACATAAGCCCTCGACTAAGTCTGTAACGCCTAATAAGTATGTTGGCATTGTACCTACGCAGAATGTGGCAGCTCATTATTAGTATCTAGGTTACTCAGGGGAAATGTTAATAGCTGATAACACGGGAATTTTAGTAAGAGAGATAGTATTTCTATAATAACGATGCAATAAAAGAGAGACTTAAATACAGTAAATCTTGGGCATCGGCAATATTGCACTGAAAGTTTGAATCACAAGAACTGTGGCGACTTTTTGGAACGCTCTCTCCCTAGGAATAAGGCATGTACCAACGGTAGCCACAATTCTGAAAATTTGGTTTACAGTGATTTTGGCTACTTACTGATGCCATCCATTATGGGGTTTCAATGATCTACCCAACCATTCATTTTACTATGTTTTAATATTTTTATTTCATTTGTATTACATTGTATGATACTGTTTTACACCACCTTGAGATGCCCATATACATTAGCGGCCAGTAGTGCATTCCTGAGTCACTTACCTGGCTTACAATGCTTCACGCCACTGCTAGTGACCAAGAGGGAGGGGCAAAGCAGCAGGGAGCTTGGCAAAGGCACAGCGGCAGGAGCATCGGATTGGCTCTGCCACCGCATTTGCATTATACCAAGCTCCTGCTGCTTAGCCCCTCCCTCTCAGTGCACGGATTAGGCCTGCCAAATTGTAAACAATAGGGTCCAGCAGATTGGGGGGGGTGTAGAAAGATTTCACAAGGGAAATGACCTTATTAGGCCAGCAAACACACCCAAATCCATACTACTTACATATTTTCAAGGGGATAGTGTGGCTCTGACATTTTTAAGAAAAATAGCAGTTTCATACAGGTTTTCTGGTGCTTTTTTGTATTAGGAGGGAATGTCCTTCAGTATGCATTGCAAGGTGAGGCTGTCCAAAATGCTGCATGCAAAGTGCTTCACAGCTCCCCAGAATATACATATACCCCTGCAAAACAGGGCAAAAACGACCCAACGGATCAGAGAGAGGGCAGGAAGCATTGATAATTGTTACTGTTGTATGGTTTGGTATGTAACGGCATATTGTTTAATAACACTAAAACTGTCCGACAGACATTTATCTCAGCCTGCTTTGACTTTGCAATGTTGTCATGTAGCCACATCAGATTTGATACATGCCACAGTAACATTATAATGCTGCTGGCTATGTGGTCCCTGAGTGGCTGGATCACGGAGCTAGCACACTGTTTTTAAAAATGCAAACATAGCTGATAAGAGGGCCTGAGAACGTGAGTGAGCTCATGTGAGCATAAGAACATAAGAAGAGCTTGCTGGAGCAAGCCAATGGCCTCTCTAGCACAGGATCCTGTTCTCACAGCTGCCTGTGGGAAGCCAGCAAGCAGGATTGGAGCACAAGAGCACTCTTCCCTTATGTGGTTTCCGGCACTGTGAAGAAGTGAGGTTTGCCGTATGAAGGTTTGGGGAAGAGGCCTTTGGGGTAACATTTTAGATTCTCCGGAACTTTTTTCACGCTGTGATTACTGAACCATATAAGTTTGGCTCACTCCTCCAGCAAGTCATGGAACAGACTGCGCTTTCACCGCTCAAACATTTTCCACCTCTTTGCTTCTTCTGTGTTTTCTTCACTATTATAACAGAATATCTCCAATCAAGACAATATGCAGATATGAAGAAAGGAACTTTACAGAAGATGCCTGTGCTTTACATTTTAGTACACCAGCCAAGATTTTTCTGGTCTCTCAGGATGTGGCTAAATCCAGCAATCAAACCTGCGCAGCCGGAACTCTTTCACAGTAATGGCCACGTATGGGAGCAATGCATTAAAAAGAGGCGAAAAACTTCCACAACAAATTTCTATGGGCCGCAAAAACCAATCTTTGAAATAGTCCCTTCTGGGATTCTGACTAGTTCTAACTGCCTTTGGAAAGTGTTCCAATTTGCTTCCTGCATCCGGTGTCTGCTTATAGGAGGAAGAATATGGGCTCATATAAATTCTGTGCACACATTTGTACTTTGCCCTTATTAGGTGTTACCTCATGGCCGTATATGAAATGGGTAATAAAATGCAACTCACGCCATGGAATTGCAGATGATTTTTCACAGCTACATATCTTACACATTTGTGGAGATAGACTATGGCGTTTCCGAGCATACACAAGAGATCTCGAAAAAGGTGAGACAGGACACTAAATTGTAAAGGAACATGCAATAATAAAACCAGAGTTTGTACAACACTGGGATCCATTGAGGAATGATTGCTGTAAGAGGATATTACTGTATTTGTATTTCAGAGATGGGGAATCTGTGGCTCTGCAGATGTTGCTTGACCACAGATTCCACTGTCCCTGGCCATTTTTCATGTTGGCTGCAGAGGTTGGAGTCCAACAACATCTGGAGGGTCACAGGTTACCTACACCTGATGTATAGAAGTACGCTAATACTGTTTTATATTACTAATTTAAGCATGAATTCTAACACATGCACAGACAAGGTATCAGAATATTATAAATGCAACAAAAGTCTGAATAATCTATTTGAATTCTCTGAGAATAATCATTTTTGGGGCTGTAAACGAATGTTGTTTTTCTGGTGAAAATTTGTTGCTGTTGTTTTGTGTCACATTACTCTAAAGTCCCAGAGTGGGTTACAACAACACAAGGAACACAATTAAAAACCAAATAAAAATAATAAGATAAATAATAAAAATGCTTTTGAAATTATGCAGAGCACCAAGACAATCTGGGTCTCCAGTGAGAACATTAGGTCCAGAAATAGCCTCATCCTACATACTTCCCCAGCTCTTGGACCTGATAACTCAGGAAACACAACATCTGTGGATTCAGCCTCAATTTATTTGCCCACATCCAGCCTCCAAGCACTAGTTCAGCACCTGAACTTTACCTGACCTGCTGTATTTTTAATAATTATTTATAGCTTATCCTTTCTGAATATTGTACATGCTTGGGACAAAGGGCTGAATATTAAAATTCAGAAACATCTTTTGAGAAAGTATTCTCAACTTTCGCAGGCTGGAGATTGAGAAGTACCTTTTTTCTTTTGTTGCAGATGGGACACAAAGATGCACAATTCAGGCCTGAAGCAGGACTGTTGACAGTCAGAGAGTGGCCTTTAAAAACCAGAATGGAAACACACATCAAAATAACCATCTAAAAAGCATCCCCCATCACCGCAAAACATCAGAGTGGGTAGGAGAAAAAGGAATGCACGAGAAAGAGACTTACAGGCACTGAAGAGTACAAAAGTACTTTTAAGTGCTTGATTTTTATCCATCAACAATAGGGGGGGAAGAGAAGTCTGCCCAAAGGGTGCTTCTGAAACCATGTCCAAGAGATTCAAAAGGGAAGGGAGTCTCAAACCATCCAGCTTGAGGTGAACAGGCATTGCTGCTTGTTTGGCGTTTGACTGGCTGCCAAACACTCAGGAATGGCTAAGTCAACTAAATGCAGGGGGGAATTATTGTAGGGGGGGTGATTGCTTGTATTCAGGTGCTATCAGGGCTGTTCGGCCTGCAAGACCAAAGACAGAATTGTCCGTCAGAGCTGTTCTCAAGGGGGGCACAAACCCTTGAAAGGTGCAGAACTGAAAACTCCAGGAGCACATTCCCCCTTCCCCCCCAAAAAACACAAGTCAGACTTAAGGCCACGTCTAATTATGGAAAATATGGGGCAAGTACAAAATGTCAGAGAAAATCAATCGACAGTATGAATAAAACAGCAAAGGTCAGTACATGATACCATTTGGAAACAGGGATGGGGGAGAACTTTTAATCCACAATGTTCAAGCAAAATGAGCACTCATACTTTACACTGTGGGTGCCCTTTGCGGGATCACGTGTGGTGCTTCGGACCCCTGGAAAATTACAGGTTTGTATGGGCTGGGCTGCCCCTCAGTGTTATTCTTTGGAGGTTCACGTCAAGCCTCAGTTAGTCAATTTGCACTGCTGGGAGGTAGAGCCAGCTGCATAAATAGGGGGTGGAGCCAGCAGCAGCCAGGCAGTCGGCTCAGGAGCTTCACCTACCCACCCAACCCTCCCTTTGTTTCTTGTTTGCAGGTTAACCTTCTCTTCCTGTTTAGAGGGTGCTGCTACAGTCTTTAGACTGGGTGCTATTGAAGAACCAGGAAGAAATTTTCCTGTATTGGCAGGTTTTGTCTTCCCCATAGCAATTTATCACAACTTTGGTGGTTTAAGGCCTTGGGCAGAATCCTTTAGTCTCTTCTTCCCTAAAATGGTGTGTGGGTGTGAAGTGGTGACTCACCCCCCCATGGTGATTCCAGGGTCCCCTCTTAAAGGGGTTGTAATATGGGTGTCACTGGACATACACTGAAAGGTCATCAGTGAACTACCCTGCAGGAGGGAATATGGGGTGGGCTGCCTGCGTACACATGTGTCTTGTAGAGCACCCCCGTATTCCATTTACCCTGAGGAGCCCCAGTTCCCCCAGCTGGGGTGTTGGGAGGGATACATGCCCAATGCCTAAGCCAAGGTCTTCCTGCATTTGGAAGTTTAATAAAGTTGTCACCAAATTTTAATTCCATACCACGTTGTCACGAGTCATTATTCCTTTCTGGTGGTCCCTGGGGGCTGGGGGGGTCGCCGCCTGGTCACACAATGTGAAACTCAGCCATCCTTCAAAATCCACACTGCTCCTGATTTTGCAATGCAGTTCTGCCTCTATAGCTCAAATGGTAGAGCATGAGGTTGTGGGTTCAAGCGCCACGGCTGGAAAACAATTCCTGTATTGAAGGGTGTCTTCCAACTCTATCACTCTATGATTCTCCAGCCAGGTAATGTGCATGAAAATGCCTATGCAAGGGAAACTGTTCATAAAAGTGAGTGCAGAGGGATTTCTTCTCAGGCTTATGCCTCCTGAAACTATCTCCAAGACTTGAGGAAGGGGATAAGTATTGTAATTCTGTGTATGTGTTGGACCTTACAAGCTCCGGGAGCCCATTTGATGGGAGTTTTACCTTCCCCCATCAATCCCTTCCCGGAACACATGATAAAAAGGAGTAGCTTGAATATGCCTTTTTCTAAGTTTGCCTGGAGGATCCCTGCTTATCTCCCCAGAAAATGGGTCTTATCCTGTTTACATGTCAGCTGATGGTAGCCAGCTTCTATGTTCTACTGAACTTTTGAACTGGTATTAGTGTAAGGGTTAGTCTGAAACTATTGTTTGTTTATTTCTTTAATGCAATCTCATATTTCTTTCCTCTCCTCTGTTGAACTAGAATAAATATTTACTTTTAATTTGGACTCTAGAGTTGGCTGAGTATTTTACCTAGCAACAGACCTGCATGAGTCGCATCCCCAATCCTTTCAAATCCATGTCCTTTACTTGTTAGGAGAGTTAACAGGAGTCACAGATTGGGTGTAGGCTACCATTGTGCCAAACATTTGCTGGATAGTGGTTACTCTGAAAAGACTCAGGATGTTGGGGAGGAGCTTTGACAGACATTTCTCAGAGAGGAGTTGGAAGGTTGTGCTTACCGTTTTTAACTGTACAAGTTGACTAGAGGAATCTTCAGTTTGTTGAACAATAACTTGAAAATGTTGCATGTGTGTGCTTGCATCACCGTGGGGCACATAGACTTCCTGGCCCACAACACTTCCTGAATGTCCATGTGACCTGAACAAAATTGAGGGTCACCTGGGTATTCTAGGAAGTGCTGGAGGCAAGGAAGCTGGCACACAGACAGACCTGCAATGTTGAAACTACAAATCAGGATTTTCTAAAAAATTAAATGCAGGAAATCCAGGTGTAGATAACAGGTTGGTTGTTGGGAAGTGTAGCCAGACATGCCTAGACTTTTAGCTGCTGTTGCAGATTTGTGGCACTGTGGTCTAAATCACAGAGCCTAGGGCTTGCTGATCAAAAGGTTGGCAGTTTGAATCACCATGACTGGGTGAGCTCACATTGCTCGGTCTCTGTTCCTGCCAACCTAGCCATTTGAAAGCCCACCAGATGTCAAAGATAACAACAACTACCAGACTTTTAGAAGACATCTGAAGGCAGCCCTGTTTAGGGAAGCTTTTAATGTTTGATGTATTACAGTATTTTAATATTTTTGGGGAAGCCGCCCAGAGTGGCTGGGGAAGCCCAGCCAGATGGGCAGGGTATAAATAAATTATTATTATTATTATTATTATTATTATTATTATTATTATTATTATTATCATCATCATCATCATCATCAAAGTGCAAGTAGATAAATAGGTACTGCTCTGGCGGGAAGGTAAATGGCATTTCCGTGCACCTCTCTGGCTTTGCCAGAAGGAGCTTAGTCATGCTGGCCACATGACCCGGAAGCTGTATGCCAGCTCCCTCGGCCAGTAAAGCAAGATGAGTACCACAACCCCAGAGTCATCTGTGACTGGACCTAACGGTCAGGGATCCCTTTACCTTTACCTTTATATGATTACTTAGAAAGCTCACTTTGATAAATGATACATATATACATAAAGACAGACATGCCACAAGCAATCTCTTTTTTATATGTATAATGCAGAAGAAAAGTTCTCAAGTTATTCTAAATGAAGCAGGATGGAGATAATCCCATCAGGTATCTTGTGGTGGGTGCCAGTTGCATGTATCCTGTACCCAGTTTCCTAAGAGTAAGCCCCGCTGAATTCAGTGGGACTTAGAAAGTCGGCGGTTCGAATCCCCGCGACGGGGTGAGCTCCTGTTGCTCGGTCCCTGCTCCTGCCAACCTAGCAGTTTGAAAGCACGTCAAAGTGCAAGTAGATAAATAGGTACCGCTCCGGCGGGAAGGTAAACGGCGTTTCCATGCGCTGCTTGGGTTTGCCAGAAGCGGCTTAGTCATGCTGGCCACATGACCTGGAAGCTTTACGTGGGCTCCCTTGGCCAATAAAATGAAATGAGCGCTGCAACCCCAGAGTCAGCCACGACTGGACCTAATGGTCAGGGGTCCCTTTACTTTTACTTTTACCTTTACCTTTGATTAGACATATATTGGTATGTCTACATGGCATTGTTCATCAATGCCATGTTTAAAAATGCACAGGCATGTAAAACACAGCACCTTGGCCAGATCCAAAATGCAGCTTTCAGCAAAATCCAGTGTTTCAAACTCATCTCATGTTCCTGAGCACTCTTCAACAGCTGCAATGTTTTAAACCAGAGATGGCGACATTTCAGTGGTGGGTGGAGTGAGCCTGCATATTAAGCCCTTTGCATCTTTCAAGATGAATGTCAGTGTTTAAATATAAGATTATGACAGAAAGCAAAAAAATAAAAAAAAAATTCTCTGCAAATGTAGTAATGTCTATTTCTAAGTCTGTATATATGCAATTATGGAACTAATCTCCTGCTCAAAAAATACCACCAGATGGTAATTTATAGAAAAATTGTGCTATTTTTTTTCCATTTCTCCTCAACACATTATGAAGGAAAATAGTATTATGTGAATCCAGCAGATACAAGACAAATCTGCAAGTATAACATTCTTCTCTTCCAGCGAACATCCTGTGAATTCATAAATATTTACGTTTGGCAAGTTATAATTATGTTGCACGAAGGGGGGAGGGAGAAAAAAGCAGGGTGTATACACAGAAGTGTACAAAAAGAATATTCATAAATTGCAAATGAGCATTGTTCTGAAAATCATACCTACTGTGTTCTATGTAGTTTTATGCCAAACTGTAGGACAGTTCTTTTCACTTATCACAAATTTGGTTAAAAATGTATATGTTAATTTGACAAAGGCACAAAAAGACTACTATCGATTGCTTATTACAGATGCTATTATTAGTCTTAAATTATTATGTATAAACTCAGTGTTTTATGTATTTGCTATGCACAGAAAGGCACTTGTACCACTACGAGGATAATCCTCTTTAAGAAACTGACAAACACAATTACAAAAGTACTGCAAAATGTGTATTTTCAGTACAGACAATTACTTTAAACACTACAGTTAAATATATTTCAACAGCTTCCTCCTACTATTTGGTCTGGTGTATCAATTTGTATTTTCATGGGCTGGTTTTTGTATTAATAAATGTCAATAGAAGGAATCTTAACTCTAGAGCTAAAACTACGAAGAGAGCAATTACTATACTAAATTTGTCGAATGTTGCATTTGAAGAATTTCAGCCACTGAGGTTCCATTTTATTAAAAAAAAGGAAAACACTCTTCTGCACGTGTATAGATGCTTTATGAAGTGGAAGTTGCAAAGGATATTATTCTGCAGTACTGTATCATTTAGGAACACAAGAAGCAACTTGAGACTAAATCAAACCATTGGTTCATCTCACTTACACTTATCTGCAGCAAATGGCAGCTCTATACAGAATTTCAGGTAGAGATCTTCCCAGTGCTACCGCCCCTCCCAAATGCCAGAGGTTAATTAGTGTATTAAGTAATTAAAATACAATACCCAATATTGTATATACGAAATACAACATTCCTATTCCAAATGCTTTTACATTTTCAAATTATGACTCCTTGTTATACTGTGTTTGCCCCTCCTGTGGACAACAAACCTCAGGAAGCTTGTTTTGTCCTACAGTTTTATGATATGCCAAGATCACTAGATAGGGAAAAAAAGAATGCTATACATTTATTTCCAGTTCCATTTCTCCTGCTTTTAACACCTCTAATTCTCCTTAGAGGCAATCTCTCTCTATGTGGGTTTTGAAAGCAGTTTGCTACACAGGTATGCTTATACAGTGCTACATATAGAAACATCTTAAATATTCTAATCTCCGCTGTTGACAGCACTTGTGCAGAAATGACCTACAATCATCTGATCAACTTTCAGAATTACTTACTAGGTATAATCAAATATATTCTCATCTCTTATTTGAACAAATCATAGAGAAATTGAATACATTTTTTATGAACACTAGCAATGTGTTCTCTTCTCTGATAATTTTGACATTAAAATTCCATTTTAATAATCCCATCCTTCAGGCTTTGCAGACTCTTAAGGTATTAAAGCAAAAATTATCCTAAGCAGTTAGATTATAATGTATTTAAAGATTAGACATTTCATGTTGAATATTAACTGCTCTACTTCCCAGAGGAGGGGGGAAAATCTATGCTGGTGTGTGTGTGTGTGTGTGTGTGTGTGTGTGTAAGAAAACCACCTTCCAAAATATGAAGAAGTACACTCAAATTTTATTTTGGGAAATAAATAAATGCTTTCATGGAAATGTTAATCATGTCAGCCTTAGCAATTTGTAACAGCTTTTAACTTGTGTCCTGTGGCCAAAGAAACTCATACACTCGTGAAAACCAGTTCCTAATGTGTGTGGCAGTGGTGGGGGCTGCAGCTGCTGAAGGTCTGGCCCTTCCATTAGGCAGTGACAATTGCCTCAGGTGCCGGAGAAATGCCTCCACCAGCAGACTAGCTGTGGTGTGTGGCTCTCCTGTGTACCTGCCCCACCCACTTGCCTCATTCTGGAGGAAATGGTTCTTCCTCAGAGTGAGGCAATGTGCTTTAGGTGGCCTAAGAAGATGCTTGCCTTACCACCACATCTCCCCTGTGGCTAGCAGCAGCAGCAACAACAACAAGCACTCACACTTTACATTGTGGGTGCCCTTTGCAGGATTGTGCATGGTGCTACAGTTCCCAGGGAACTTACTGGCAAACAGGGACTGGCCTGCCTCTCAGTGTTAATTTTTGGAGGTTCACGCCCAGTTTCAGTAGTCAAGTTTCATTGCTGGGAGGTGGGGCCAGTCCCATATATATATAAGGGGGTGGAGCTGACAGTATCCAGGTGGTCAGCTTAGGAGATTCACCCTCCCTACCCTCCCTTAGTTTAATGTTTTCTTGTTTGCAGGTTAACTTTTTTCTTCCTGGTTAGCGGGCTCTGCTATGGTCTATGACTGGTTGCTGTTGAAGGACTGTGAAGAATTTTTTCCTGCATTGGCAGGTTTTGTCTTCCATAGCAATTCATCACAACTTTGGCGGTTTATGGCCTTTGGTGGAATCCTTTTCTTCCCTATAACAGGGGGTGGGGGTGGGGGTGACTCACCCCCCCTGCGATGACGATTCCAGGGTCTCCTCTTAAAAGGGGTTATATAATGGGTGTCACTGGCTATACACTGAAAGGTTGTCAGTGAACTACCCTGCGTGTGGGGATATGGGCTTGGCTGCCTGCTACACTTACATCTCGCAGAGCACCCCCATATCCCATTTACCCTGATGAGCCCCAGTTCCCCCCAGCTGGGGGGCTGGGAGGGATACATGCCCAAGGCCTAAGCTAAGGTCTTCCTATATTCGGAAGTTTAATAAAGTTGTGGCCTAATTTTAATTCCATATAACGTTGTCAGAGTCTTTATTCTTTCCTTATGATCCCTGGGGGATAGGGCTGTCGCCGCCTGGTCATGCAACAGCAACAACAACAACAGTTAATTGAACGAAACTAAAAAGCTCAAAGTAACTTCAAACTTTTAACTAAATTTAAAAGAGAATGTCCAGCTACTGTGGAAGAACAGCCCAAAAGCTCTTTTCAACCACTTTTCCCAGAATGCCTTGCTCTATGAAACGACCCTCCCTTCCTCACAGCACAAAGTGGGGTGAAGAAAGTGTCACCACCACATTAGTAGTGACAAAATATATTAAAAGTAATTAGGGAAAAGGAGGGGCAGCAAGAAGGAGGAGGGGACAGCAGTAGCCAAGCTGCTAGGTGTCACACTAGCCTTGAGTCTCTCGTGCTGTGGCAATTGTTTCTCATGACCCAGCCCCTAGTGTCATAATTAAACTGCATTTATACTTTAAAACATGAATTTAGTAAGTTGGCAACCTAACAAGCTGACGCACTATGACCAACCTGTATATTTGGCATCCTAGTACGTTACAGTTTATTAGAGGTATATATGCTTATGATATAACCATACATCATGATTTTAAAAACCTCTTTATTCTATTCTATCCTTTTATTTTTAAAGATTAAGTAAGGTGTATTTCTAACCCAAGTGGATTAAGAAACCCTTAATCAGCCTTGAAACCACATCAAGATGGCCAGGGCAGAACAGTTACATTTGTGTGTGTGAATGGGTTTTGCTTACAGTGGGCTAAGAAGGTGTGGCCTTGCAGATGACCACACAGGCAATCTGGACTTTTGCTACTTTACTATGTTACAAACTTTGGACCTACCCAAACAGAGCATGTTCCCATGCATGTGGAAAGGACAATATTGAAGAAAAAGGTAGATTTTGGTTATGCTACTTTTGCAATCCAGTGGCATTCTAGACCCTGTTCAATAGGACAGTGCTTCATCCTATGTATATACAAAGGACGTTTTTATATCAGTGCAAATTGGGGAAAGCCAATTTGGGCAGAGAAGGCCTAGTGGAACTGAGAAGACCAATTGGGAAAAGAATTATGATTCACAAAAAGGATTACAATTCAGAGAAGTCTTAATTCAGGAAAAATCCAAGGAGACACATATCAGCAGCATTCATCTTTCCCCTGTTTCTCCTTGTTACAGGATCCTTAGCCCAGGTCCTTGGTATGTGTGTGTGAGAGTATATGCCATCCTTTGTATGTAAGGATTAGGGTTAGTGTGCTAAGCAGAGTTATTCCTTCAATCTATCCACCCATTCCTAGGGCTTTGCTCTTCAGGAGGAGGAGAAAAGTCCTGACTGTGTAATACTGATTTTTAAGAAACAAAGCTTTGAACTTTACTTTTTGGTCTGATTGTTTATCCTGGTATCCATTTGCAAAGAAAGATCCATGTGCTGTGTGTTTGGGGCCCGATCAACCTTGGCATACACAGCAAGGCTGTTGTTTAAAGTTCACAATCCAGGTCTACCCCAGACTGGGTCAACAGCACTACAAGAAGCCTTTCAGGCAGCTTGAGGGGTTGGAGTGGGAAGCAGAGGGCAGGAATGCCATAGTGTGCACATGGAACATCTCATCCCAGTCCTTTCCTCTCTGTTTACAACAATCCAAAACATATTTTGTCTAAATTAACCAGCTGCAGTTTAGGTCTTCAGTGCTTACTGTGTGGCCTTGTTGTAACACGCTGACTCAAAGAGCAACACACAAATTTTCTCTAAGATGTGCCACCAGATGATTACTGCTATTTTGAAGAAGCTGTTTCAAGTTTCTGTGTTGGTTATTCTTTCCTTCCTTCTTTCTTTTATGTTGCAGCATGTCAGTGGTTGGAATACAGTTTCTTAAAATAGGGCACTTCGCCATCGGGAGAAAGTTCAGAATATTGTAACACCGCAATCTGTCTGAAAGTAGTTGGTACGGAATGGCATGGACAACACTAAGACAAATGGCAGGGAATTTGAACAGATTGTGGCAGTGTGGCAAAGTGTCTTGCAAGGTCTGGCAATGGATTTCTACCACATGAGCATACCTGCCAACTGTCCCGTTTTGAGTAGGACATCCAAGAATTGCAGAAGCCATTCTGGCTTCTAATTGAATCCCAGGATGTTCCGTTTGGGCTCCCGTGAGAGCAGGTTGACTGAATGGGGAACTGAATTTTTGAAGGTATGCCTGAAATTCAAAGTTTGGGAAGCTGAAGTTTAAAAGGATTCTCACCCTCCTGAGATACTATCTTTAGGGTGAGTGGCAAGCAGAGGTAAAATCCCAGTGTTGATGCTCTGTTGTGCCCACACTAAATTGTTAACAACCGAAGTCCTATGGAAGTCCACACTGGACAGAAATGTGTGAATGGATGCAGAATTCAAATTGAGCCTGCATAATCCAATATTCTTAGACTGTGTCCACTCAATTGTTGCAGGGTGCCGATTATACATTTTGGTGTATAATTCTGATTATAGATGCCTTTGGTATGTACATCTGAACATCCCTGTACAAAGGTTGTAATCACCATGTGTAGGTCAAAGATAGTGTTAGTAGATATGGAGTGAGCTGCAAGGGGAAATGAGAGATGGCAAAACTGCCTTTGGCAGAAGAAACTGAATGTTGTAAACCCTTCAAAACTCTTTGAAAATAGTTGTTCCCCTGACATGTTTCCCGATTTCATGTTTGTGTTTCGCCTCCCCTCTTCATTCAAGGCGAAAGTGCTCTGTGCAGAACTTTGAATTCATTCTTGGGATTTATCCTGAATCTGTCAATTTTGCTTTCTCCCAGTTTCTCATTTCCCCTAGTCTATATTTCCACAATTTCACAGCAGTTTGTGATTATTATTATCTTTTAAGTCTTCATGATCATCTCCTCAACATTTTAGTCTGAATTTCTCCCAATATGCAAATATTTGCACGCAATTTTGCATAATACACACATTTTTGTAGAGCAGTTTTGCCCAATACAATGCTTTTTTGCATGTTGCTTTCACTAATATATGCAATTTTATGCACAGTTTACCACAGAATGTGTATTTTTGTACGTGTAACTTAACTAGAGAATGACATTGTAAAATTCAAAGAAATGTGGATTTCAATTGATGACTGTGTTTCGGTTTGTGTACTGTTTCAGAAAGTGTGGATGAGGTAGGTTCACATTTAAATGCAAGCTAAATTGAATCTGTCCATCATCCATATCCTGAAGCCATCTGATACAGTGTGGGGAATTAAGAAAGATGCTACCACAGTAGATCAGAGTCCTTTGCATTGCAGGGGCTTGGACTAGATGACCCCTTTGGGTACCTTTGAATGCTATGGTTCTAAGGGGATCAAGAAAAGCCTCTGGGCTACACTGAATTTCCCTCTCCCATCCCCAGATACATCCAATGGTCCTAGTGAATCATTTAAGTGATTCCAGCTTCTGTTATCCATTCTGGAGATTCAGTTGAGTAGAAATTTTATTCTTTAGGCAGAAGGATTTCACTCTGCCAAAATTCAATGAAATACAATGTAGGTATGACTGAAGAATTCAATCTTTGTAAATTCCATATGAACTTACCAGATTTCCTTCTCATCTGATTTTTAACTTCTCTCAATGCTGGGACACGGTTAAAAAAATTAATCAAAAATACCCTAAAATTCTGAGAAAACAAATGTGTTCAAAATATGTGTTTAACTGCGTATTGAAATCTGATTTATTTATTTATCAGTGCAGATCATTTTAGGCAAGTTAGGGCCTAAAATGTGAGATAGAACTGGTTTATGTTAAGTTGTGGGTGAACATATCAGACAACACAGCAATTCTTCAAACAGCTCTTGTTTATTCACAGGCCAGAACAGAACTGAACTGAAGGGTTCAGTCAGCCTGCTTATATAGAGCTCCAGTACAACGTTACTGTAACAACTTTCTATAACTATCCAATCACTGAACGTCACTTTCGATCCCTTATTTGCATAACTATCTACAGTATCCCCCTGCTGGCCCAGGGTGAGAACTTCAGTACATAACAATTTATGAATGAACACGGGCAAAAGTAATGCAGATACCACATAGATTTCTTTGCCCATCCCTAGGAGAATCCATCTATGGCATCGCAAAGTGAAAACAAAAAAAAAATTTTTCCTGCCAGTAGCACCTTAAAGACCAACTAAGTTAGTTCTTGGTATGAGCTTTCGTGTGCATGCACACTTCTTCAGATACTTCTTCAGGTATCTGAAGAAGTGTGCATGCACACGAAAGCTCATACCAAGAACTAACTTAGTTGGTCTTTAAGGTGCTACTGGCAGGAAAAATTTTTTTTTTGTTTTGACTATGGCAGACCAACACGGCTACCTATCTGTAATCGCAAAGTGAGTCAGAGGAACAGGCTGTCCTTAGGGGACAATGGGAAGGAAATGAAATGCGGAGGTGATGTAGCAGGAACAAGAAACAGCTCTTTGAATGCTGCAGACCTGCAAACCAGGTTCTCCATTCTAGAAGGTGGTCCCTAGGATCTTAATCTGACCACACCAATTGTATAAAAGACAAAAGCTTTCTGCTGACCAGAAGTCCGCACCCTAGATTAATAATAAAGCTAGCTGTCATGCCAAGAACAAGGTCCTTGTAATGTTTCTACAATGTTGGAAAGTATAGTAAATCATCTGAATCTGTTTACAGGAACAGAATTATATCTTTGTTAATAGAGTGATCTGTGTTCCATCCTTATTAAGATGTTTTCTGGCACAACACTACTGTATGCGATCACCCTTCCTGAGTTCTTTAAAAACTTTGCAAATACGCCAACATAGAAGCACCCATTAATGTGCCCATTGTCCAGTCTAAACAGAACACCATGCAACCCATCACAGCTTCTCTAGGAGCCAGTTCTATATGTTATAGCTGCCATGCATCACCACATGCAGCAGTTGCACAATGTAGAGCTGCCTGCTGTGTAAATCAAACACAACTTGTGGAAATCTTCCATGTCACCCCTAGGCTTGAATGCCATGGTGATGTTTCTGAATGTGAATATATTTGAAAAAAATAGTATTTACCTGTTGTGTAACTATCTTAGGTAGGATCCATATGAATAGTAAGTATGAATTAAAATGAATAAATTCTTGGAATTTATGATGAAGTGAACCATGGAAGGGCTACGATGCATTTGCTGCAAGAGACAAAAAAGGACAAATCCTTAACCTTTGATGGGGGGAATATGATCAGAATGTTATTAACAGGGATTGCAGGAGCTGGATGGGATCCATGGCAGACAAGCATTTCATATCAGGCTTGAGGAATCTTCTCCCGCCCCCTGTTGGCACCAAGAGGCAGGGACGAAACAAGAAAGTTATTACGTGTGATTTATTCAGTCATCACAGTAAAAGACAAAGACTTCCGGTCATTCCTCCATTATGGAGTTGCTCACAGTGAACTCCTCCCCCTTCCCTCTCTAGCAACAACACCTGCTTCTGCGATGTCTGTCAGTGGACAATTGTCTCTGTGCTCTTTGTTCTAGCACCCTTAACGAACGCCGCGTTTTGGGAGAAGGGGGGTTGGGTACGCTGTCCAGTGACATGTCAGCTAGCTGTTCTGTCTCCCCTCCTCCTCCTCCTCCTCCTCCTCCTAACACAGCATAACTCTGCTGTTCACCTGCCTCTGAGCTGCTATCTTCCTCAAAGCCCTGCTGTAATTCGAGACTG